>NC_056737.1:583271418-583898918 GCF_019279795.1 Protopterus annectens
AAAAAATAGAAGGAGTTAAGGACAGAATCTAGACTAACAAAAAAGGTGGATTGCAGTAAGCCCAACATCATAAATAAGAAAGTAGATACGTGGATTACCACCAGTGTTAGTTCTGGGTCCAGTAAGTTCTTTTCAAAACTATCTGGTGTAAAACCAAAACAACCCTTTCACTGATGACACAGAGTTTGTTTCAGCATTACATGATGGGAGGAACAACTTAAGAAAGGATTTTAAAGGGCTGAACAAGGGGGCCAAAATGTGGCAGTTGTGATTCAGTGCAGACAAATGCAAACTGTATCCCTTGGGCTACAGCAGCCATGATGTAAAGTATCAATTTGAAGGTTGTGTAAATGATGGCAGAAGGGCAGGCAGGTGGTCTGGGACCTGTGATCATACCTGGACTTCATGACCAGTAGCAATATGAGGATGCAGTAGCAGTAGTTTCCATGATACAGGGGTATATCCTGAGGGGACAGACTCCAGAGTAACAAGCTGATGCTTCACCTTTAATAGTCTGTTGTCAGGTAGTCATGTGTGCAGATTTGGAGGCCTTAAAAGGAGAGGGATATTCTACTTCTGGAGGGAGACCACTGTAAGGTGGGCAGAAGGGTGCATGGGATACAAAGGAAAGGATAAGATGAAAGTAGAGGAGCTACATCTTTTTCACCTAAGATCAAAAGAGAGGGAGCAGATATGATAAGATACAGAAGATCAACCTACAGAGATGGGCAATAAATGAAGGGGTAAGGGCAATAGTTTACAGGGATAATGTACTTTTTTGGGCTGTGAAAGTACTTTTTCATGGCGAGGAATGGTTGAATAAATAGGAGAACTGCAGACAGTACATGACGGATTGAGAAGAAATAAAAGTGGGAGGGGAGGCAGAGTGCTGTCTGACCTTAAGGAGCAAACCTGGTAGGCTAATTATCTCCTTCTTGTGATTGACATCTTATATTTTATTAAATATCTGTTAAAGTATATAACTTATGCATTGATTCATTAATAAGAAACTCATCCACATGTTAGGTTTCCTTATAACAAAGTGCTTTACGTCCACTTAATCCAATTCCAAATATACATACAGACATAAAAAAATATACAAAGAAATAATATGTATATTTTGCTTTATTTTTTGCTTGGAATGGTTTCATTTTAGCTTTTGTGGGAAATCTTTAGTCATTTATTTCATGATTCATTTTCCATTACATATTTTAGGTAAGGAGCAGTACTGATATCTTAAGCATATATTACTGCAAGAAATAAGTAATTAAGTTAGGTCATTGATTCTAACTGCAGCGCCAAAAAAGATTTAAACTTAAGTAATGTGGCATGTGTTATCAGTCATAGATGTCCACTGTAACACCTTGGATACTCAGTATCAAGCTGTAGTTCTGAGGCTGATCAAAAGCAGAAGTTCCAAGTATAGTTTTCGGGTGCACCTGAATGGTATAACTCCACTCGCTTGTGTCTTTTCTCAGCACTAATTTGTTTTTCTTTTCTTTTCTTTTCTGTACTCATCTCCTAGATTATTGTATACAGTTTTGCAATAATGTCAGACACTGGAGATTCATACTTCTTATCCTTCAGAAAATGCATGTTGATGCAGAACCTAAATTCTTCTATTCACTTTCTAAGTAAATCAGTAACATCTTAAAACTGTTCCAATTTTGTCGCTAACTTATAGGTAGCTACTCTGCAGGAGACGATTAATAAGCTAAGCCCAAATTAACGGTTGCCCTAGAATGCTGTCAAGGTTACTTGACCTTCACAAACTCACACAAAAGCCAAATGAAGTTTGAAAGAATCTAACCCTGTACTTTAGGAGGAAGCTTATTAACAACTTACAGAATTAATCCTCTGCTCCAAATGTCAGCTAAAATGTCATGCTGCATTGACTGTGAATTGAACCCCAGGCCTTCCATATGGCAGTTGAGAATTCTATCAGTGAACCAACAATGCACTTAAAAAATACAAATAATCAGATTCCATTGAGATTTGATCTCATATCACAGGATTAAGAGTCTATAAAATTAACCACTGTACCATTTACCTATTTATTTTTGCTTTGTCCCTGCTTCTGTAGCAAAGGAGTTGAGGGCTTTAATCACCAGTTCTGTAAATTAATGCATCTTCATTTATTTTTGGTTTTCATTAAGTGTCTTCCAAGACTGTAATGTTGACTGTTAATTTCAGTGGTTTACAGTTCATTTGGAACCACACATGTGACTTGAGTATTTCCATTTAAGTTTGAACATTTCACTGTATGCTATTAGATAACTCGCATGCATATCATCAGTATGTCAGTATGTCACATATTTTTACGTATTTTTGTTTTATATTTATTTAATTTTTATGACATTAAATAGATACCGAGATAGGCAGCATCTGAACTAAAATAGGAGATGGAAAGTCAGAAAAGTCAGAAATGGAAGTAACTGGAGAAGTCTTTTCAGTGCAGCTGCTGTATTATGATAAGCTTGTAATTTATGTCAGCACACACGAGCTGATTCTCATGCTCAGATGTGTAGCCAGACCAGCTGTAGCAGTGCTGGGGAGAAAGTAAAACTGCTGTCTGCTACTCCTAACACATATTTAGGTCTGAGTACAGTAAGTACTGCAGCTGTGAAGTGCAAGGAGTTAAGCTGTTAGGAGGTGGGTTTATGATAAGCTTTAGTCAATTAGTGGGACAAAAATTTAGGTTTAGGGAGCAGGAGGGTCATTTAGATTTAGTCAGTGATCAAGGAATTCAGGCTTAGGGAGTGGGTCAGAAATTTATGGTTATGGTGCATGAGTGGAGATTAAGGTTAGCATGTTGTCAGGGAAATTTAAGTTTAGTAAGTAAGATGGGAATTCAGGTCTAAGGAGTAAAAGTTGAGCTTAGTGCTGGGGTTAGTAAACAAGGATTAAGGTTAGGGTTAAGTACCTGATGGGAATTTTAGGGTTAGACTTAGGATTCTGGGAGTACTGTGCAGTTTACTAGGGTCAGGTTGTTGGAGGGATATGCATTAATAGGACTGGGTTAGTGAAAGGTGAACATTTACTGTTCAGAGCAAGTAAGACTGAACAAGCAAGCCACTAGCTAATAATGTGCAAGTGCTTGTAGCAGGCATCTGTTCTGCTGTCTGTTGTAAAAAAACTCTAGTGACCACACTGTATCTTGCATTCCGGTGCATTCTCTTGTCCGCATATCAGTAAGAGAGATAGATAGCTAGAAAGAGAGAGAGAGAGAGACATAGATAGAGATATGTTATTTTATTCCAGCCTCCGAGTTCGGACTTCAAAGATGATTCAAGTCAGTCTGCTACTAGTCCATATGTCTAGAAATGAAACTGGGACATAACGTCCAATACCTATTTATCGAAACCACTATAATTTGCCCTTTTCCCAACTGCAGTGTGATCTCAGTTGGTATATTTCGTTAGGAGGGTGGGGGGGGTTAGCCCCCACCACCTTGTATGGCTTTAAATTTTATTTATTTATTTTTTCAGTCACTCAGTTGGCTGTATGCCTGAGTTAAAATCTGTTATTCGCTGAAGAGCAGCTTCAATAACTAGATATTTGACGAATGGGTATTCGCTGAATAACCATTAGACCCCTAGAAATTTAGTCCTCGTTCCTTAATGTTTTGCAATTACACATTCCTATTAGATAGCATCTGTGCACGTCAGTAGCAGCTTTGTTAATGTCATCCAATCTCAATGACTAACATAATGAAGTTGTAGTGAAATGGAGATTCAGTAGTGCATCTGACTTGATAAAGCCAACCTTGACAAAAGCATGATTGATTGACTAAAGGCAATTATGTATGTATGTATGTATGTATGTATGTATGTGTGTGTGTCTGTCTGTATGTGTGTGTGTGTGTGTGTGTGTGTGTGTGTGTGTGTGTGTGTGTGTATCAATAACATATCTATCTATCATATGTCGAAGTTACTTATTTTGACAAACACATTTTCGAATGTGTTTGTTTTGAGCATATGATATACAAATCTCATAAAGGAGGAAAACCAATATCTGTTTGTAGGAGCTCACGATACAGTGGGGAGTAGAAATTTCCTTTTTCCCACTGTAGTGCAATCACATAGTTGATATATATAGGTTGTAAGGGGGTTGGGGTAAAAAATATGGTTTTATTTATGTGTTTATTCATTTATTTATTTTTTGTTAATGCTTGGTGATTCAAATTTTTTAGGATTGATATTATTAGTTTCAGAAATCTGTGTGTTAACTCTTATGCCCTAGATCTCTATCTGTATAACTACACACACACACACACACACACACACACACACACACACACACACACACACACACACACACACACACACACACACACACACACACAGACGTTAGAGTAACTTAATCTAAAATTCAACATGACATACACCACTAAAACATTCTATAACATGTTATATTTTCATTTTGAGATCTTCTAGCTGGATGGACCCTTGTTCCATGGAAATGGCACGTACTTCTGGCATTCTTATTAGACACCAGAAGCTGTAATTTTTGTGCTCAAAACAAACATATACTTTTTCCTTGACACGTATCCTGTAACACTGGCAACACGATAATGATGCATTTTTAAATTAGCCTGTACCTTATGCATTATTTCAAGTAAGCATTGTTCCTTACAGAGGCTTCTTTCATTTCTAAAGCTATTAAAATGTTAACAGGAAGCATTTTTTGAAAAGGAGAATATATAATGAGGGAGCACACATAGCCTATGGTTTCTTCATGTTTGTTTTTTTTTCAGAGCATGTAGCTAAATAACAAAGGAGTTTGCCTTTTATAAAATCTGACACGACAAATTCTTTTACTCATTTTCACTGCTGTTTGAAGCAGATTTATGTACAGAAAGATTGTTATTTAAACAGGAAGCAGCTGTATGCATTTAGTAGTCCCATAGGTATTATCCAGTGATCTGATTCATACACAAGATACAAGTTAAAGAAATGGGACACTCGCCATCACTTTCAGTGCCAGAGAACAGCATTGTATACATATTTGCCACTGTTCATAGGTAGGTACTAGGCTATCGGCCCAAGGGCCTACGTAAGCCTAGCCAGCAAGGTTCTGTAATTGCTTCCAGTGTGTGTCCTACCCCAAACTATAACTGCCCTTTCACTGATTATAGCATAATTCTGAGTTTCCCTGAAATATTTCTAGCTACATTTGCACTTCACAGAGGTAAAGCAAGCTATAATGAACAGCACCACTATGCATATCTGTAATGACCACCACAAAATTTCACAGATTGGAAAAAAGGCGTTTAGCACTGGTAACTAGGTTGGGCTGTGAGTCTTTCCTTTCAGTAAAATATAATTCCAAGTATCATGATAACACCTGAAAATAAATTTCCCCAAGTCATTTTATGTTATGGTTTATCTTACACTGCGAGATCACACTCATATAAGCCAATTTTTCTGCATTTTACTGTTTTTTTCCTATTTTTCCACATTAGTGTGACTGTTTAGTTAAAATATATAAGTAAGGAGATTTCACATGAGTGAAGACCCATACATGGGGGAGTTCATAGGGGCTTGCCCCTACCAAAAACAATTCCAAAGATGATGGCAACCACTTTTGGTCTTTTTTATGACTTTTTTAATTAGTTTGACTTGTCTGTTATACTGCCATTGGGTTACACATCTTGTACACTTACTGACCTTAAGGTGGGCCACATGAGTACATGTTGCCTCTCGACATTGACTTTCATTCATGCATGATAGGCTGGCAGAGGTCAAATAAATGAGGAATCATTGATTTTATTCAAATATCATGGCAAATGATCTGGTGTTTCTTTTTTATCAATAGCCAGAAGAGTAAGAGAGATCATTTTTAAATCTGTATATTCAGTGTAAAAATAATAAATCAAATCAGGAAAAATATAAGCAGGATACTGCATAATTTCATTTTACAGGCAAGCTATTATAGAGTAAAAATTAAAAATTTAAATAGTATAGTCACTGATATAATTATTCAGTTATTGTGTTAGTTCAGTATACCTAACTTTGCTGTAATTACAGTGGTATTATTTTACAGTAACATCACCATTTGCATATCAGCAATAAACAGACTAGAATATAAATATTAGGATAGTGTTATTGTAAAATAGCAGGGTTTTGAGATTTTGTGTAATAATACCATTTTTAACAAGTCAGCATAGTTGGATTCTGTCTTTGTCTCTGTCTTTGGGTCATCACAATATTTTCTTCATAGGCCTTCATTTCAGCAGTCATGTATGTACCCTATTTGTGCATGCGTGCACGTTTCTATATACATACTATATTGATTGATTTTGTTAGCAATCCTACCTACTTGTGCAAGCTACCTGTTTGAAATGCAGTATATCAGTTTGTGATATTCTTAGTTATATTTCTATATTTCTACGTGTGTTTTGTGTGTGCGAGTGCGTGTGTGTGTGTGTGTGTGTGTGTGTGTGTGTGTGTGTGTGTGTGTGTGTAGGGTCTATATCATTTGAGCAAATCGCACAAATTGCGAACGCTCATAATATCGAATGTACCGGACCGTGAACTTCCTATTGTGGGGTGCTGCACCCCCCACACCCCTCGCTAAATATATATTCCAACTCCGAGATCGCACTACAGTGAGAAAAAGGCAAATATCCCATTCTTCACTGTACCGCAATCTCAGAAAACGAACTTCGAGGTCCGGTACGTTTAATATTATGATCATTTGCAATTTGTGTGATTCACTCATATGATATAGACCTGTGTGTATACATATCAATATATATATATATATATATATATATATATACACATATATATATATATATATATATATATATATATATATATATACATACATATATATATATATATATATATATATATATATATATACACACACACACACACACACACACACACATACATGCAAAAACTCATGAGGATTATAAACATTGCTGGCAAATTGTGAGTTTTAAAGCTCACAAAGCCTTAGATTTCTAAGAGAAAGTGAATAATTTATTATAAAGATTATTTTCCTGTATTACTTTATTGTAGATGTGTGCACATTTTAATTTTAAAGATCACGACAGATTTTTAACCAAAATAGTTACACTGAGACTGTGATCTTTTTCAGGCATATTAACTGCTACTGACATTAAAAATCATTTCTTTTCTGTGTGCGCTGTAAGTCTGATTATACTGTGATAATCATGTTGGCACATCACATATAGTTACCTGTATGTACATACACATACATGAATCGCTACTACCTTATTATATTCATTAGACTGAAACATGAGGAAACCCAAAAAATCTTTACTTTTCACTTACAGAAAGTTTTACTGTATCACACAATGCAGCTTAGTGTTTGATAGTTTCAAATGTCTGTGTACCACTGAGAACCATAACATTGCAGAGTAATTCCCAATAAATTCTGCTGTGGTGTCTTGCAAAGATCTACAAATCCATACAAGTGACAGACGTTATGATTCTTATTTTGCATGGCTGATTATGAGTGTCCATCCTTTACAAACATATGCATTCCTCCTGTACCTTGGTTGCAAAGGAGTGAGAAAGAGGGAGTTGACAGCCAGGGAAAAAAAAATTTCTCCCAGAAACCGCTAAAATGGATGTTTCTAGCACACCACTTTGTCCAGAGGGTGTAGTGATGCTGAGCTTGGAGTGAGCTTCTGCTTGTTAGTGATTCTTTCAGCTGCTGTGGAGGGATGAGCAGGCTTATGCCCCACTCTCCTCTACTCAGTGCTAAATGTAGAAGTTGTACCGCCGGGTCTTCCCTTTGGTGCGGGTACCATGCCCCATCACACGCCAAGCAGCCCCTCCAGCACATGTTCAGTTAATCTAATTTAGGCTGTCCTAGGAGTAGTCCAGGGCAAAACGTGTGTGTCACACAACCAGACCAGTAATAGGGATCAGCAGAGAAAATGTATAATTTTTTTCAGACATATATTTTTATGTGTGTATCCTGAAGGATGAAACATGACAGGTTTCTTACTAGATATTTGATAATGTGCCTTTTCGGCATGACAGTCAGACTTACCCCAGATCTTTTAATGTGTATAGCAGATGTGAGAAGCTGCATGGTTTCATGGACAAGTTTGTATGGCTGAGGCACTATCTTTCATGTCAATGGATATAAAAATACAATTATGATTTGTGGCAATATCTATTTCTTATAACAGACCTTGTCTGTATAATGGCTTGAATTGTGTAGAAAGGCACTTTTGAGTACTATGTCGTATGCCTGTTGCATACATCACTAGGATTTTTTAGATTGGCACTAAGTAAATTATTAAACAAGCATGTGTACCTCATAACACATGTTGTATACACTAACTTGATATAGTACATTTGCCATAATATGGCATTTTCTCAGCACCTCTCAGATGCCTTTCTATTCACATTCCTTCAGGACAGGAAAATCTAGAATGGAATGTATCATTGTGGTAACAGTAATCTGTCATTAAAAGTGGTATGTGATTTACGGGAATAGAATAACAGTAATGTGTCAGTAAAGGTGTCATGTGATTTACTTAATGGTCAGATTTCTGATGAATTTTGCATCTGTTTTAGTTGGGATAGATCTGAATCTTCCTGTTTAATTTGCTTTCCCAAAATCAACAAATAATGAGGAGATATCTACCCAGGACCATGCATAACACTAAAGAAAGGCTTGCATACAGAATAAGTACATATGTATATTGTGCACTAGTTAAACAGGTAATGGTGTACTTGTCCTTCATGACAGAGATTTTATTTGCAAGTAGAAGTTAGGCATGGTAGGTAATTAAATTGAAGATTGTGAGTGCACATTTGTTATTATTGATGTAAAATGTGAGGCCATCAGTTAAAATGGAGGATTAAGGATTTGAGCTGTTAGCAAACTGCTTCCTGAAGTCAAGAATTGGATTCCCCCTCAGTCTTTATTTGCCTATTCGGTGACTCTGAGCAAGTCACTTAACCAGATACTGGTCCCGTCCCAAGTCTGACAAATGCCCACATGGATCAATGCTCCATCTGTACAATCTACATTACAAATGTAAATTGTAATAGTAATGGATGGAGCATGAAGTAACAAGAATTATGCTGGCCAAAAGAAGTTCAGGTGTTGAAACCTTGCTTTGTATGTAAAACTATCTTATCAGTTGTCTAAAATTAGGTATTATAAATGGGTTCCATGACCCTCCTCTTTGGTGAACTACTGACCTGTTGATAAAACTTATCACAAGAAAGTATCTGTTTTCCAGCACTCTTTGTAGTAAAAGGTTATTTCTGCTAGTGTTGGTAGCATTGGAGAATGTATATATGTGCAAATATATTTATATCTATACACACACACACACACACACACACACACACACACACATAATATTATTTTTTAAATAAATGTTATCGGATCTCTGGTATTTTAACAGGCATGGTCATGTCTGTTAGTTATGTTAATTGCTTTTTAGACAAATGGAAAGACAGTTTTGCATGTTCAGGTCCTATAGTATTTTAAACTGTACTTGTATTTTACTGACATCATTCTTTTTTTTAATATGTATATGTTTGGTTGTTACTACAAGACAGGAGATTAATTTTCTGAACCTATGAAGAGAAATGCATGTCTCCAATATCATTATAATGTAACTATCTTTCCTTAATCATAAGAATCAAAGGTAGTTAGGCTAAGCAGTTTAACAGCTGATGACAAAACCAACGAGTTTTGTATCATGTGCTCACAGATAACATGTTCCCATGTGTTTACTAAGAAAGCCATGTTTTAATAAAGCAACTTGTGACCACAGTGCTAGAATTAAATCTTTATATGATACCATTACATGTATATGAAGACAACAGCAGGCAGATATTATGGGGGTGTAAAAGGTTTTTGTCCTTTATAGATGAGCAACCTAATTGTATATTTAAAAAGGCATTTGACATCACAGGTATGTTATAAAATAAAGTAGGATGGTAAAATCAGCTACAAATAGTTGTCAAAACTATTCTAACTGTAGTTATGTTTCACAGGAAGGATAGTTTCTCCATGTTGTTACAGGGAAGATTTTTCAAATCAGTTTTATTCTGAGCACATCACTCAAACGTTTGTATATATTGATCTGCTTTATTTCAGGTATACCAATGTGCACCTTTGTGTGTGTGTGTGTGTGTGTGTGTGTGTGTGTGTGTGTGTGTGTGTGTGTGTATGTGTGTGTGTGTGTGTGTGTGTGTGTGTGTGTGTGTGCATGTGTGTGTGTCTGAATGAGCATATATACGCTATTAAGAAAAAAAGTTTTGATAATGCTTCATAAAAGCATATTTCTTTAAAATGTAGTATCTGTACTTTCAATATTTTTAATGCTTCATACATCATTATCTAGCAGTTGAAGAGGGAACATAAAAAGTCAGCTTGGCGGTAGTGTATACCAGTTGCACTTAATCTTCAGTGTTAGTGAATATGCTAACTTCATATTATCAGCCTAAAGGCAGTTGTAGAAAGCTTTTAAGTTAATTTGATGGGTGGTATTCTGTATAAATTTGTCTTGTGAATTTTATAACAGTTTGATGCATTCACCAAGTAGGCATGAAATGTCTTATTGTCGTTACTGGCATTTTCATAATTTTACTGTCTGCAATATAAAAAAGCAAAGAAAAAAGCAAAAACCTAACTGCATCATCTGAAATAATGTATCTGAATTGTCATACTGTTTGGGAAAGTTTTTTTTGGAAGGTAAGGTACAGGGTATGGGGAAGGGATAGCTTTATGATTAGCAAACATAAGTAAGGATGGGCAAGGAGAATTATGTGTCCAGTAATATTGTTTAACTTTCAGAATGATAGCTGGAAAATGGCCTCTGGCATGGCATTTATTGCGCAAAAGCAGTATTATAGGTGTTAGGACAGAGTAGTTATGTTTTTCCTCTCCATACTTTTTGGAGACAGTTTTAGTGTCTAAAATTTTATTTCTTCTTTCGCAGCATTAGCTTTGTATAAAGATTGATTCTATAGAGATCCTATGGAATAACTTCAAAGTGAAAAGTAATTGGTGTGATATGAAAGGAATCTTTTCAGCTCAATAAATAAGTATTTTAATATTCTGGACATTGTTTTTCTTTGGATATCTTGTCACTATATGTACTCTTTCAAACAGAGAAACTTACTTATGAATACATGTTTTATTATTATTATCATCACTGCATTTGTTGATGCAGTATACGTTGTTTATTTAGTAGAAATGTTATAATTCGATACAAGTAGACATATATCAATTTATGAAGGGATTGGCAGTTAGCATAATGATTAAGGTGTTTATCTTGCAAACACAAAATACAGGGTTTGATTCTCATATTTGGAGGGGAAATTGACTAGACTTAAAATGACGCACAAGGGCAGGTAGCCTAGTCCAAGTGCTTATGTGATAGTAGCTGATGATACACTGGTTCGCTGCCTGTTGCTGTAAATGGAAAGTGCTCTAACTGCCATTATGCCAAACCTACTTAATCACCTAGTTCTTTTACCACTTAAACCAAATTCTAAGCATAAAATTCTCACTTGGCCCTAATCCTAGCTGTAGCAATCGCCTCACACCTAATACTAAAGTCCCAGATCATTCCTTAAAAATTTGGCTCCAATTCCACTCCCTAACCTAAACTCTTTTCTTGCTTTCTAAACCCAAATCTCCCCTCTGAGTCCCTAATCATTATTTCCCCTTCCATTCTTTAAATCTAAAGTCACTGATTGCTCCGAACCCCTAATTTCCCATATTGCAGCCTGACCTTAAGTTTCTCCCCCACTTCTTAACGCTAAACTCTCTTCGTGCTCCAAAACACTAAATATCCCTCATTGTCACTGCCTGAAACTCGAACTTGCACCTCCCACTTGCTCCCAATGGACACGACACATACCTTATGTGAGCTTGGCCACTGTGTTCAGGTAAGGTGCATCAGCCCTTTTTGACTGAGCATGTATTCAGTTCAAAATTGAACAACAACCCACGTTAATTACAAAACACTCAATCCCTGCTTTCAACACAGTGGTCTTCAAGTACCTGGGACTTGGGAAGTAGACCCATTTATACTTATGTAAAACACTACCAACCTCTACAGCAAGTCTACTTTTTAGGTTTTAGTATTTATTTGTTTCACTTGTTCCATCACTTTCATTACCCTTAAAGCATTATATTTTCTTCAATACAAAACATTTCATGAGCTAAAATAGTAGGCAGTTCAAAGACCTTCTAGAAGACATTAAAAAACAGTCTGGAGAAAAATGTATTTATTTATATATTTATTTTGGTAGCAACCGCTGACTTCTTGTCCCTGGATTCCGCATTTGTCTTTCTCTGTCCATGGCAGGGTGACCATATTGCACATAACCCACGTGTCCCTTCACCAGGAGGGGTTGCATTCTTTCTGATGGGATAACCTGTCAGTTATTTGGATATGTTATACTTTATGTAACAATGTGAGGTATTGCCAGGTATGCCAGGAGAAGTAGGGTAGTGGATGTGTAACATATGTCAGCTTAGCTAGCTGTAATTATTTAAAGAATTATATGTCATTTGTAAATCAAACTGATTTGTACAGATGCTTGTGCTACAAATGTATTTGTAAAGCTGCTTGTGTTAAAAATGTACCAACAGTTTGCCCTGCTGGACAGAAAAAGAAATATAGATGTATTACTGGAACTGTTTAAATATATATGTTTTAATTGAGAATACTGGAAGAGAAGAGGTCAATCTCAAATTTTGAAAATAGTTTGAAATTAAATTATCTGGCTTTGGCTATAAAGATTGTATCTTACAGTTCTTAATGCAGCCAGAGAGAAAAAGTCTGTACTAGGAAGCTTCTTGCACTTTCATTGGGGTGAACTAATTGCTACTCTGGAAGGGTGGAGGTTTGAAATGGTTTTATGACTTCCAGGAGCTGCAGCAGATCTTAGCAATGCTCTCTGTCTGTGTGTAATACTGATGTGCAAAATCCTGACAGCTTCTAGCCAAAGGGAAAGCATGGGAACCAGAAGTCAGATGACCAGATATATGTGACGCAATTTTATAATCCATCACTAAAAATAATGTTTAATACTAGATGAGACTGAAGTCTCAGAGCAGTCTGTTTTTGTAACCTGACAAGGAAGGAAACCTCACCTACTTTGTTTTGCCTTGCTCTAGCAAGTAACCAAGGAATAATAATTCTTTAGATCAATCAGGAAAATATAATGAGATTAGTTAAGTATTATTTTTCTGTAACTGTGTAAACCTGTCCACCTGTGTTATTTTTAATATTTCCTCTGACTAAAACTTTGGTGTTTATTGTAAATCGATATTTAGCATTTTCATGCTCTTTTATTATTTATTAAATATATTTAAACTTTTCATTGTGGCTGGTCTTTTAGAGAATGTTTTAATTTCTTAAAATACTTATATATATTGATGGGACTTTGGCTATGCCTGGAAGCCTCACTGCATTGGTCAAACTCTGTCATTTGTAGTAATAGTAATTTCACTCAGTATAATTGGGTACTCTTGTAAGAGCCTTAGACTAGCTGGCTTTGGGGTGTCTGATGGCAGTGTAACTACCTTTATAGTCTGGGCAGTAGGGGGCATAGCTAGTAAATCTGTGCCAGCCTTTTAAAGGTGTGTGTGCGTGCATGTGTGTGTGTATGTGTGTGTGTGTGTGTGTGTGTGTGTGTGTGTGTGTGTGTGTGTGTGTGTGTGTGTGTGTGTGTGTGTGTGTGTGTGTGTGTGTGTGTATGTGAAAATCAAATATCAGAGTGTGAGTGTCAGCTGCTTGGAACAGGGGCACAAAGCACTGGTTTCACAGTGGAAAACTTGGTTTGGACACTTAGCTTAGGTCTCAACTCTATATCTGTGCAGTAGGGTGTCTGATTGGGGACCTGGAGGGAGACAGATTGAGAAACCCAGACCCAGGACTGAGTGTGTTCCCTGTGTAATCTTCAGGGAAATTGTTCTTGATGCAAAGTGCTGCATCTGGAAATACTGTGTCTATCCATTTTTGTTCCATGTGAATGTCCCTCTCCTCTGCCAGTAATGAGGACTTAGACTCTTTGATTACTGGCCCAGAGTGGGACGTCACATACTGGTGGGCAGTGGTGTGGATATTAATTGGACTTCTGTAACCTGTAGACAGTTGTCACTGAAGGTGTTTATTCTCAGCAGCCACAAGGTAAACATTCAGACTTTCATTATCATAACAGTTTTATTTATTTATTTTTTTCTTAGTTTAGTTTAGTCAGGGAAAACAGGCAAAGATATCAGCAGAGGATTAAGGCAGGCTGACAAAGAACCAGTTGGCAAAGGTTTGCAAAGCCTTTGGGTTGGTGCATGCCAACCTGACTAAATAGGAAATTATTTCAGCCTTAGTTGCAGCTCAGGCCAGCAACCAGGGGGATAACCAGTCTGGTGGTGGGGTTTTGCAACCCTCAGAAACAGGACAGTTCAGCATTTTGTCAGAGATCTTAAAAATTAATCTGGAGTTAAAGAGACTTGAACTGGAGGCCAAACGTTTGGAACTAGAATCAGCAGAGGGACTGTGGCATTTGGAGGCTGAAGAAAAAGAGACACAGTGGTATTTGGAGGTCAAAGGGAATGAGAGACTGTGGTGTTTGGAGGTTGAAAAAAATGAGTAGCAACATCAACATGAGAGAGAGATGCTGATGCTTCACCAGGGTCATGGAGGTAATGGGGAAGGGAATAACCAAACCACAGAAACAATAAAGGTTAGTACATTTCTTCCACAATTTACAGAGTGTGATAATTTTGATAGTTTTATTCATATATTTAAAAGAGTATGTAAATGGTATAATGTTAACCAAGGGCTCTGGGTATGGTTCCTGACCCCCTTACTCTATGGTAAAGCTGTAACTTCTTCTTCTGTTTCGGCTGTTCCCATTAGGGGTCGCCACAGTGGCTCATCTGTTTCCATTTCTTCCTGTTCTCTGCATATTACTCTGTCACACCAACCAACTACATGTCCTCTCTCACCACATCCATAAACCTTATCTTAGGCCTTCCTCTTTTTTTCTTACCTGGCAGCTCCATCCTTAGCATCCTTTTCCCAATATACCCAGTTTCCACCTCAGCACATGTCCAAACTAACACAATCTCGCCTCTCTGACTTTGTCTCCACACCGTTAAACCTGAGCTGACCATCTAATATACTGATTCCTAATCCTGTCCGTCCTTGTCACACCCAGTGCAAATCTTAACATCTTTAACTCTGCCACTTCCAGCTCTGACTCCTGCCTTTTTGTCAATGCCACAGTCTCCAACTCATACAACATAGCTGGTCTCACTACCCTCTTGTATACCTTCCCTTTCACTCTTACTGGTACTGTCTGTCACAAATCACTCCTGACACTCTTCTCCACCCATTCCACCCTGCCTGTACTCTCTTCTTCACCTCTCTTCCACACTCACCATTACTCTGAACTGTTGATCCCAAGTACTTAAACTCATCCACCTTAGCCAACCCTACTCCCTGCATCCTCACCATTCCTCTATCCTCCCCCTCATTCACGCACACATATTCTGTCTTAGTCCTGCTGACCTTCATTCCTCTCCTCTCTAGAGCATATCTCCACCTCTCCAGGGTCTCCTGAACTTGGTCCCTACTCTCACTACAGATCACAATGTGATCTGCAAACATCATAGCCCATGGCGTCTCCTGTATGATCTCATCTGTTTACCTGTCCATCACCATTGCAAATAAGAAAGGGATCAGAGCTGATCCTTGATGCAATCCCACCTCCACCTTAAATGCATCTGTCATTCCCACTGCAGATCTCACCACTGTCACACTACCCTCGTACATATTCTGTACCACTCTTACATACTTCTCTGTCACTCCTGACTTCCTCATACAATACCACAACTCCTCTCTAGGCACCTTATCATATGCTTTCTCCAAGTCCACAAAGACACATTGCAACTCTTTCTGACCTTCTCTATATTTCTCCATCAACACCCTCAGAGTAAACATCACATCTGTAGTGCTCCTGCCAGGCATGAAACCATACTGCTGATCACTGAGCATCACCTCCCCTCTTAACCTAGCTTCCACCACTCTTTTCCATAACTTCAAGCTGTGACTGATCAGTTTTATCCCTCTGTAGTTACTGCAGCTCTGCACATCACCCTTATTCTTAAAAATAGGTACCAAAACACTTTTTCTCTACTCCTCAGGCATCCTCTGACTTTCCATGATTTCATTAAACAATCTGGTTAAAAATTCCACTGCCATTTCTCCTAAGCACCTCCATGCTTCCACTGGTATGTCATCTGGACCAACCATGGTAAAGCTGTAACTGCTGTTTCTAAATTGTCTAATATTGATTTTTTAAACTATGACAAAGTAAATAAATGTTTACTTGAATGTTTTAAGTTAACACCTGAAGCTTACAGAAAAGTTTTGTGAGCATAGCCGGAAGGCCGATGAATTGTGTGATTATATTGCTGAGCTAAGCGCTTATTTTCATAGGTGGATGAGTGTTTGTCAAGTCAGCATGTTTCAAGGGCTGGCAAACATTTTGGTGAGGGAACAAGTCCTTAACACTTAGGCTGAGACATGAGAATCTGGTTAGCAAACCAAGTGTAACTCTGCAGATGAACTGGGGAAAAGGTGGAGCTCTACTTAGCAAGCAGGGCATCACTGCACAGGAAGTGGAAACCCAGTGTGCTGCACATGGATATAAGAGAACCAAGGGTGGGTAGCCTAAACCACCCCAACAGAATGCACCAGTAACTGGAGAAGTTGCTAGTTCAGGTACATGGCCAGGCTCAAGGGTTAAATATTTTAATTGTAACTAGTGGTGTCATGTATCATACAGATGTCCATGGAGGCAAGGTGGGGGAGCCAGCAAGTGGGAATAGCAGTATGCTAGTGGTAAGCTGTCTGGAGACAACAGGGGATACCAAACTATCAACAGAGGTTGTAACCTATCTTAGTGGATGGAACACAGGCAACTGCTAAGAGAAACACAGCCTCTGACATAACCTTTGTGAATCCTGCAGTGGTTAACAAGGAGCAGTATTTCCATGGGCAGTCCAGTCCAGTCAGAGCATTAGGAGGGAACCTATTGCAGATGTCTTTGGCCAGGGTTCACCTTGACTGGGAGGAAGGAAAAGGAAGCAAGCAAGTAGGTGTGTCTGAGAATATCCCTGATGATGTCTTGATAGAGAATGATTTTGATAATGAAATATCTTGTGTGCATGCAGTTACACACAGCATGACTTAGAGGCAGGCATGTAGGTCTGGCAGCCTGGGAGAGACCCAGACAGACATCGCTCATGAAGCCAGGGCTGGTGAGGTAGCTATATCAGGGAGGGAGTTAACCTGAAGGTGAGCCGCAGCTGTTGGTATGTAACAATACTCCCTTGGACAGAGTAACTGGAAGGACAGAGTTGACTGGTAGTACCCAGGGTGACAGAGAGGCACCAATATCAGAGGAAACCAGGCTTCATGTAGAAAGGGAACTGGGAAGGGTCACAATGATAGAGCTGAGACAGGCTCACTTCTTGGACCCTACATTAAAGGCTTGAGGGAGGTAGCTAGAGAGGCACCAGATTCTCAATGGAGAGTGGGGTCTATATGCTGGAACAAAGGGTTAGTGTATAGAGAGTGGACTCAAACACCAACTCCACTCCACCAAAGACTGTATGGTATACAAACAAACAAAGTCCGCTTGCTATACAATGAAGGGTACCCTCCGAAAAAACTCCACAAAATGCTGGTAACAGTCCAAACTGCTTCAAGGTGATGCTCCAAAAATATCACATATCACAATGGCTGGAAAAATTCATTTAATGTATACGGACATCAAAAAACTACAAAACAAAACAAAACGTACACTTGGATTGAGCGCGCTTTCGTCTATAACCATTAAGACTTCATCAGAATCGATTCTGATGAAGTCTTAATGGTTATAGATGAAAGCGCGCTCAATCCAAGTGTACTTTTTGTTTTGTTTTGTGGTTTTTTGATGTCCGTATACATTAAATGAATTTTTCCAGCCATTGTGATATGTGATATTTTTGGAGCATAAACTTGGAGCAGTTTGGACTGTTACCAGCATTTTGTGGAGTTTTTTCGGAGGGTACCCTTCATTGTATAGCAAGCGGACTTTGTATACTATAGAGAGTGGACTCCTGATGGAGGGCTAGAGGGTGAGATAATGCAGCAGTTAGTAGTGTCTACAGCCTGCTGTCAGGCACTTCCAGCCATAGTCCATGGCATTCCTTTTGCAGGTCATTTGGGCATAAAACATACAAAGAGACATATTATGCAGATATTTTACTGGCCTGAGATTGCAATGGGTGTAACAGGGTATGGCAGGACCTGTGAGCAGTGCCACAAAGTAGGCAAGTCAGGAGACAAGGTCAAAGCTCCTTTGATGCCTTTGCCTGTGATTGAGGAGCCATGTCAGAGGGTAGCTCTGGTATTGTGGGGTCTCTGAGTACCCCAAGCTTCACAGGGGAAGAAGTATATCATGGTGGTGGTAGATTATGCTACTAGACTCCTGGAGGCAGTGACTCTGTCCTCCATTGAGGCAGAAAAGGTGGCACATGGTTTGTTACAGGTTTTCAGCAAGGTAGGCTTCTCAAAAGAAATAATGACTGACAGAGGTGCCAGTTTCATTTCAGACCTGCTGGCTTGTCTGTGGAAGCACTGTGGGTGAAGCAAATAAACACCACCTCCTACCATCCCCAGACTAATAGTCTTGTGGAGAGGTTAAACTCTACACTAAAGACTATGCTATGGACATTTGCAGACCAGTTTAAGAGAGAGAGTGGAACAAATATTTGCCCCATCTGCTATTTATATGTACCCCAGGAATCTATCATTTTTTCACCCTTTGAATTGCTTTATGGGCATAGGGTGAGGGGGTCTTTATTTTTGATTCGTGAAGAGTGGGAGACTGAGTGTAAATCTCACAAGGAGTCTGTTGTGGCATATGCCCTAAATATCTGGACAATGCTTAAAGAGCTCATGGATTTAGCCCAGTAGAACCTGGCAGGAACCCAACAGCATAGAAAGGTCTGGTGTGACAGGAATGCTCAAGTCTGCGAGTATGCTGTGAGGCAGCAGGACATGCTGCTCATTCCTGTCAGACACAATATGCTGCAGGCAGCTTGGAATGGTGCCTCTGAAGTGGTAAGGAAGATCAGTGATGTTACCTGTATGGTAGAACTGCTAGGCAGGGGCAAAAATTTTACCTTGTTAACAGGATGAAGCCCTACCATGAGAAAGAAGCCCTTGTTCTGAGTATTTGTTGTGGATAGCAGTAGGAGTCTGAATGGGGTCTATGGCTACATCAAGCCAGCCAGCCAAATGCCAAGTTAATAAGGTAGAGCTTAGGGTTGCAGACATATGACCTGACAGTGCAGCACTGTAGTGGAGAGAGTAATGCCATTGCAGATACAAGTTAATGTGTTTCCAGATAGGCTCATTCTCTCAAGCAACATTTCTCAAGTGTCATTTCTAAAACTAGGTTGAGTCTTCAAAATGGTGAGAGATGTGATGATGTGAGGTATTGCCAGCTATGTCAGGAGAAGTAAGGTAGTGGATGTGTAACATATGCCAGCACAGCTAGCTGGAATTTTGTAAAGAATTATATGTTATTTGTATATCAAACTGATTTGTATAGAAGATCCTGTTGAAACATGTATTTGTAAAGCAGCTTGTGTTAAAAATGTACTAACAATGTAACTTGCTGGACAGAAAAAAATAAATATACATGTATTATTGAAACTATTTAAATGTATATGTTTTAACGGGGAATACAGGAAGAGAAGAGGTTAATCCCAAACTTTGAAAATAGTTTGAAATTAAATTATCTGACTTAGGCCATAAAGATCATATCTTATATTTCTTAATTCAGACAGAAACAAAAAGTCTGCACTAGGAATCTTCCTACATTGTCATTGGGGTAAACTAATTGCTACTCTGGAAGAGTGGAGGTTTGAAATTGTTTTATGAATTCCAGGAGCTCCAGCATATCTTAGCAAGGCAGTGTGTGTGTGTGTGTGTGTGTGTGTGTGTGTGTGTGTGTGTGTGTGTGTGTGTGTGTGTGTGTGTGTGTCCATTATTGATACATATGTGCAAAATCCTAACAGCTTCTAGTCATGGGAACTAGAAGTCAGAATTCAGATGACCAAATGTATGTGATGTCATTCTGTAATCCATCACTAAAAATACTATTTAATACTAGATGAGAAGGAAGTCTCAGAACAGTCAGTTTTTGTAACCTGATAAGGAAAGAAATCTCACCTACTTCATCTTGCCTTGCTCTAGTAAATAACAAGGGAATAATGATTCTGTAGATCAGTCAAGGAAATATGAAATTACTTAAGTATTGTTTTTCTGTAACAGTGTGAACCTGTCCACCTGTGTTTTTAATATTTCCTGTGATTGAAACTTTGGTGTTTACTGTAAATAGATATTTAGTATTTTCATGTTCTTTTATTATTTATTATTAAATATATTTAAACTTTTCATTGTGGCTGGACTTTTAGAGAATATTTTAATTTCTGAGAGTACTTATATATATATTTAGTGACACTGTAGCCCTCCTTGAAGCCTTTCTGTATTGGCCAAACACCATCATTTGTATTAATTTTAATTTCTCTCAGTAAAACTGGGTACCCTTGTAAGAGCCTTAGAGTGTCTGGCTTTGGGGTCAGCTGCTTGGAGCAGAAGCATGAAGCACTGGTTTCACAGAGAGAGTAGTGGAGAACTTGGCTCGGACAATCAGCTGAGGACTCAAATCTATAGCTGTGCCAGTAGCTGAATGGGGACCTAGAGGGAAACAGATAGAGAAACCCAGTCCCCAGAAGGAGTGTATTTCCTGTGTGCTCTTAAGGGAAATTATGCTTGAATCAGAGAGCTGCATCTGAAAGTACTGGGTGTATCCATTTTTGTTCCAAGTGAATGCCCCTCTCCATTGCCACTGTTGTGAATTCAGGTTCCTTGATTACTGTCCCAGAGTGGGGATGTCACACTTTATACAGGTGGTGTTTTTTGTATAAGTGCTGCCTCTCATTGACATGTAGGGCTAAAGTCACAGGTGGGTATGCAATGGTACCTTGAAAGAAACACTTGAACCTTGATGATGGCATATCCCCTTGCCTGTCCTTTTACTACAACACTGGCTACCTTTTCACAGCAGTGATATCACAACCACAGTTACTGTAATTACTTCTCACCTACATACTGTCCATCCTGTAAGAGGTGAGCAGGCAAAATGCTTTCACTCCATTTCTTTATGGCCAGCTCCAGCAGGTACCTGAGGAACTAATCAGTCTCATGTTACCTGGTTCCTAATCAGAGCTTTAACCGTCTGCATCTATGGCACTTGCTGGAGAAAAAAGGGGCACTGAAGTCTTCACTGACTAACTTGTGCAACAGGTTATATGATATTCAGAAAAAAACAAAAAAAATACTTGCACAGAATAATGTGAGAGATTGAGTAAATGAGAAACTAGGCATGGCTCTGCTTGTTAGTATTAGAATGATTTGACCAGGATGCTAGTAATGCACACATGGAGCAGAATTTGAATTCACTCTCTCCACGAAAGGGTATCTGACCTATTTCAGTGTGCAAAATAGTCTGGTTCAGCAAAGATCTAGTTAACTAGCTCACTAAATCAATAATCCTTTTACTGTATGAAATTGTAGAATATATTAAAAAAAGCTAGTTCTTTATAAAGTTTTTGCTTTCCCCATTATGTGCATTATGTGATACCCACTGTAGTTCCAATATACAATATTTTTATTATCTAGGTTGCAGTGATTAAAGGATTTTAGATGCCTTACATAAAATCCTAGGTTTCCTACACAGACACACATTTTCACCTTGCATTCAGCATACTGTTTGTAGAAAGATTAATGTTAAAAAATGAATTCCTTTGACAGGATAAGGACTGTGACTCATGCTGTTTCAAGCAGAAAACCAAATTAACAAGTGTCTCTTCCACAGCATTAAGATTCCTACTGTGAAAAGCAGAAAAAAAACTAATCATATAGCTATTATAGTTAGCACCGAGAGATTTACTGATTTCCCTTTCTAGTTCCCTTATACTAGGAAGGCATCTTGGTAGCATGCTGAGGAAGCAGTATAAACAGAAGCTTAGCATTCCATGAAATTGACAACAATGTATTTGTTTTATATATATATATATATATATATATATATATATATATATGTGCACACACACACACACACACACACACACACACACACACACACACACACACAGGAGGAGAGTTTGATCATTGTCTGTTGAGGATACATCCCTTTTATTTATATTTATTTATTTAAATAGATCTACAACATACGGGTAAACACATTCTGTGCTAAGACAATGAGCTGCAAAAGTGGGAAAAAATAACACTCTGCTAAAGTAAAAGAAACCAATTAATAAGTAAGCAACTCTATACTGTAAACTTTCTCTAAATAAGTTTATTTTGAAGTTGCCTTATTGCCAATATGTGTACAGTTCCTAAGAAATATGTTATTACACTAAAAAGAAAGTATTTTAATCCCCAAACCCGCCCCTTTCATCACTACCCTTTTGCAAAATGAACAACTTTATTCCCATACCTTTCATCGATTTTGGAGCATATGCCTAGCAGACAGACTATTTGAGTTGCAGCAAGTTGTCTGTGCAAATAGTTGGAATGGTATTACAAGGGAAAATATACACTGCAAGGTTTAGCAGCAGTGAAGGCCAGAGAATTTTCACACATTGGCTTACATGTGCATGCGTTAACCACTTTAAATTATATGTTTATAATTTTGCATGGCCTATACTCAACTTTAGATCCTATTTGCTTATTTTGTAAGCAGATGTAAGTTAATGGGAATAGGTGTGCATACAACAAATATTCCTATTTTGCCATCATACAAAACTGTTGCAGACTATGAAGCTCAGTGGCAGATCTCTAAAATGTGCAGTACTTCAGCATACTCACAGGATATGGGCATGCCTGATTCTCACCCAGATTAGGATGTAGGAATGTATCCCCCTGCAGAAATGATTTTCTGAATTTGTTTAGACTAGTCTGACACTGTCGCACACTTTTCATGCTAATTCATTCATGTTTTTGTATGTTTTATGTATTATACTGTTCACTTTGTTTCATAACTCACAATGGTATGCACATTAATGCTAAGTAAAGTAGTTAGTAACAATACTTAGAACAGCATTGTTGGATGGTACAGAAAGGTGCAGAGTATATCTAGAGGAATAGGAACTTAAAAGCAGGTTGTTAACTTACAGTCAGCAAAGTAGCAAGGTCTTCTAAAAGAGATGTGTTGTATTCCTGAGTGTATCATCCCTTGGATGAGATGTTAAACTGAGGCCTCATCTGTCCATTAATGGTAGGTGCTGTGAGATATTTTACATCCAGCTGAGCTATCAGAAAGAGGGGGGTCCCCAGTGCACTGGCCAAATTTCACCTAGTGGTATAAATACCAACAAGAATCTCCTCTGAAAAAGAAGTTACTAGCCTAGTGGGACTAACTTGGGCCACAAAGTAAATTTAAATAAACATTTTTAAATTAAATCCATATTTCTGCCTTCATTTCAAAAGTAAAGAAGAAAATAGTATCCAAGATGACAGTTTTGAACAGTGTTTATGGTAACGGGGAGAGAAAGACAAGAAATGGGGCACCAGAATGGATGCGGGGGTGGGGACTGTGGTCCATTTCCCTGCCTAGCGTCCCATTTGACTCATGATCTGGCCTCTGCTGGGTAGGGATATGCCAACATACTCCCCAGTCTTTCAATATGTTTGCAGGTAGTCATCCTGGTTGTCATAATTTATCCCCAGACTTTTGTCTCTGGAGGTTCTGTCACTGACAAAGTAATAGTTAATGTACCATACTGTATCAGTCTAGATATATTTTATCATTTTTATCCACTTTTTAGATTTTGAGCTGTAACTCCAAAACGTACTTTTTTTTGTTCATTTAGTCATTGTGTATAATGCTTGACCATTTCAGAATTCTTAACGTCTCCTTCAGTTCATTTTATAAATTGAGACTGATTGCTCAGCTTTCTGTAGTGCTGAAATACATATTAATAGATTCATATATACTACAAGGCCACTAAGTCTCATGACCATTCTCACCTTTTCAGTGCCTTTCCTCAGGTGGCACCTCCATTCTTCATTAAGGCCCAAGTGGTCAATCCTGAAGTAAATTTGTTGATCCCATTCGATAATCAAGTTTATAGTTAAAGAAAGATAGTGAGCTTTAATACTTATTTTGCAGGAGAAGTTTATTCCGGAGGTTTGGGAGGCACTGGATTATAAATTTTGAACCACCAGAGTGTTTTATTTATCTGTTGTTGAAACGTTAGGTACCTGTTTCTAGCACTGGTGGAGATATTGAACTTGCTGAGAAACAGATGGTACAGGGCAATCAGCTTTCTAGTTTTGTGATAAGTAAGTCTAACATCTCCTCTCAAAAGTCTGTAAAATGCTAAATAAAGTGATAGAGATTTCCATCTTCTCTTGATAGTTTATGGAGCTTATTTCTGTTATCTTTTTGGTTAGGAACCTTTGGGATCTTTCTAATTGTTTGATATGTTTAGTGTGATACATACCAAAGGGGGGGTATTGAACTCAATACTTGTCTTGATCAATGCTGAGCTCAAGGAAATGATTATTACTTAGACTTTGATGACATTGGGAGTTGTCTGAGCTAAATAAATAAGATTACTTAACAATCATTGTTACATGATGGTAAAAAAGAGTGAGCTGTCAAGGTTACTACCTGCATTTCTGTTTTGTAGAGATGTTTTGTCTACACAGTATGAAGGAAGGATGGGTTGGCTACCAAAGTGATGACGCTGTACTTTTTAACATTTAGTGTGATCCTTATTTATGATGCAAGGAGTTCACTAGGGAGAGTTAATTCTGGAGCGGTTAGGTTTTATAGTGTGACTAAAGAACACCTCCCAGTCTGAAATCATCCACAATTCTTTTCAGTCAGATGTCTTGGCTCTCCACATGGCTCTGTGCTTGGAGATCTGAGAAATAAATACCAAAAAGGAGATATCCCAGTACATATGAGGATCTTATCATAAATTTAATGTTAATTTTTTCCCAGCATTAGCAGTCACAGCTTTTCATTGCTTCGTTACATATTAAGTTGCCACTGCACCATAGTGGCTGTAGGTGAATGGAAGCTATCACTCCTGTAAATTTGCACCTTCTTTAAAATATTTTTTTGTTTTTGCAACAAATAAAGCCTTTCTTGGTTTCTATTTGCCTAAACCAGTGTTAATCCATTGCACTGTATGAATAAATACCAGTAGACATGTCAGTCTGAGAGAAGGGTGTGGAGTACCAGCAAGAAACATTCACCATTTAAGACATAATTCAACTAGTCCCCAGTGTTACTTATTTATTTTTCACGATTCCAGTCTGTAGTATACTGCTATCAAAACCCATTATTTCCTTGTAATATGTGGGGTTCCGTCTAACTTTTATAAGTGAATCTTGAATATTGTTGATTTTGTTGTAGGTTGACTGCATCTCAGTTTGGTCATAGAATTAACTGTTTTCCTAGTGAGGGAATATCTAATCTTTCAGTCATTAAGTATTCATTACTCAGTACTATATCCTTTAAAGTGTTATTATGACTAATAAAATTCCAACCCCCCACTTACATGTCCTTTCTTGATATAGTTAATCGACTATTTGCCCTGATTTTTGTAGTGTACTCCTCTGATATTCAGAATGGCTCAATGCAGTGTGAAAAACCTCCCTCAGAAGGTGTCTGCATCTTGTTAAAACTTTCTGGCTCAGAGACCATGCTGCCGGTGAAGTTTTCCTCTTTTAGCGACTTTACCACAGAAAGTGGTCCATGGATGAAGCCACATCCTAATGCCCCAATCGGGGAAAAAACTAATAGTGATCAGCATGTAGCTTTCTCTCAAAAATGTTCATGGTCCCAAATTAAATGCCTTAGCAGTTCAGGGATTTACTTGGCCTAGTCAAATTTTACATTAGGAAGAAAAAGTAAATACCATTCAAAGTCTGTAGTCACCCATTTAGTCTTACGGAAGTACCTGAAGGTAAGTCCAATGAAGCTGTGGGGATGAGGAATGTGTATGTGTAGGATGCGTCTTTACATATCTTTATGGATATGAATGAGGCTGAATGAATGTGTTTGTGTGTATTCATGTGTATCTGTCTGGGTGGTTGCACTAAGGGGGTTAGGCAGAGAACTACAAGTCTGGATGTCTGTGGACATGCATGTCTGTCTACCTGGGTGGTCACAGCATGGTGGGTAGGTAGGTGGAGGAAGCTGAGACTGGATGTGTGTGAATGTTGTGCTTGAAGGTAGGCGATGCTTTATGTGTGCATGTGCTGGAGCATGCATACAGGTATGAGGTGATTGTTTCCCTGAGTGGGAGCGGTTGTGGGTGGCTTATTTGTAAATGTGGGAATGTGGATGCCTGTGTATTATTAGGTGTGTATAGGATTTTGTGTATGTTTTGTGTGTGTGTGTGTGTGTGTGTGTGTGTGTGTGTGTGTGTGTGTGTGTGTGTGTGTGTGTAAGGAGTTGCCTTTGCTAAGATGATACACAAGGTGCTAGGGAGAACAATAGTGCAGTCAGTTCTGACAACTCTGTGTTTGATTGAGAAACAGTGTAATGAGCCAATAATAATGTGGTTCTTATTATAACTATACTTTTCCTGTGAATCAGAATTGCTCTGCATTTCATTAATTGGCCAACCAATACTGATGTTTGTCTGTTTAACTCAGGTATCTTTTTTTAATAAACTAAAAAACTCCTAAGGTTAAAACTGTAAGTGTGGCCAATATACAAATAATTAAAGAAGAAGAAAATGGATGAAAACTGTTCACAAAAATATTTTAGCATGTCCATACCTACTACATGAAGAACATCATCAAACTGGGTGAAAATACCCAAAGACAACGTTATTGAACTTTTCATGTAAATCACACGTATGAGCCACCAATGGTATTACAGATACATAAAAAATAGTATCCTATGGAAAACCAGTAAATAAAGAAATATGTGCAATCAATAAATAATTTAATACTGTTAAACTGTTTTTTGAGTTTCTGTTTAAAATGAGATTAATCTTTCAGACATGCTGTAAAACCTGCCAGTAATATTCTTTACAGTCTAAGATATTCTGAGTATCACCTCCTCTTAGACTTAAATATTTATTTTAAGATTTACAAATACAAATTTGCTGAAATGTGGTGTATGAAATAATGTTTATCTAGAACATTTTATACTTAATTGCATACATGCTCTTATGAGTTTTAGCCAACAATCTATGATTTATTTACCTCACATAGAAAGGGGAATAGCTAGTGCATTCTGCTGTATAACTAGATGTGTAGAATGACATGTGTAAACATTTCATGGTCTATAAGTGCAGTCTGTAACTGCAATATTATAATGTGGACTATCTGAAGTATAGTGGTACTATAGCTAAATGTCACATAGTAGTTTACACTACTTGTATTAGAAAACAATTCAGGGTGCCCCAGAATAATGCGATTTGGAGTGTTTCAGCATCATTGTACATTTCTTTGAAAGGTAACGACTGATGAGTGAAGGAAAGGCATTTTTAAGTTAAACATTCTTGCTATATAGTGAAGTAAATTGAGAATGGCTTATCCTTTTTAGTCTAAATACAAATTGATATTTTTAGTTTATTACAAGTATCACTGTAATGGAAGGCCTTGGCTTATCAAACTACCTGCTTATGTTATGGTGCATTTGGCAACATGAGTGGAGGCCCAAAGATTCCTTGACCTTGAGAATTCAAATGTTATAGAGTAGGTGGCCTTCACTCCCACCAAGAAAACAAATATCCTAGGTCTGATAGTCACAAATATGGGAGACCACTGCACCCCCTCCGCATGTGTAATGTCTTCATGGGTAAGATCACAAAGTGGTCTCCCTGGAAATTAATGTAAGACTAGACTCCCCCACACACAAATCGATGACACAGCAAATCCATAAAATATAATAGCCTATCCAGTGCAGTATTCTAAAACCCTGTATGACCACATAAACAAATGCATAAAAATAGCAGTACAGGGCCAAAATAAGCCTATGTCAAACTGCAAAAACAAGCCACCCTGGTGGACACCCAGTCTTAATAGATTGCACAAAAAACAGAAGAAATCTCCGTTGAGAAGTAAGAGGGAACAAGTAAAATCTCTGAAAGCTGGTTTTGAGGTAAAAATAGCCTCCATAACTAACTAAGGAAAAAACGGCAAAAACAAACTGAGCAAAACCAAACCGGAAAGTGAGCAGTCAGTAGTACGTCCTGGAAATCACTCAGACAGAAAGATGCTTTCAAAAATTGCCTGAAAGCAAGTTTATTGTTTAAAATAAGAGCGTTTTCGCTGTCAGTACAAATTGGCAGCTTCTACTTTTTTCTGAAGAAGCTGCCAATTTGTACTGACAGCGAAAACGCTCTTATTTTAAACAATAAACTTGCGTTCAGGCAATTTTTGAAAGCATCTTTCTGTCTGAGTGATTTCCAGGACGTACTACTGACTGCTCACTTTCAGGTTTGGTTTAGCCTCCATAACTAAAGATAACAATAAGCCATTTTTCATGTCTTCAATCTTAAGGGCAACATCCAACAATGTGTAATTTAATTATCAATGGCATCTCGTGCATGTAGCCAGCAGACATAGCAAATCTGCTGCCAAGAAATTTAGCTCAGACTTCACTCCCAATCACCCGAGTTCTTCCCAAGAAAATCCCTCTGCTACTCCTCCATCAATTATTGCTAAAGAACAGGTAGTTACAGCACTCTCCAAAGCTAAAAACGTGGTATCAATGCGGCCCGATGATATACCAGATTGCCTTGTAAATAACTTGAATCGTGACATATCAGGCCAAATAGGATCACTATTTAACCACAACCCCTGGGCGGGTTTTGTTCTGATGAAGTGGAGAACAGCTATGGTCATACCCCTGCATAAGGGTGGACCATCAGCTTACCCAGAAAATTACAGAGCCATAGACGTGACTAGTCCTGTTTAGCTTATACTTAAAGGTATGGCATCCATATATAGGGAAATTATAGTTCCACTGTACACAGTCCTCATTAGACTAATAAATGAGTACAGCATGCTGTTTAGAATGTACTTGACCAGACACCTTCAACAGCTGGAGTGACCTCAAAGAAAATACAGGGTATAAGCAACTTGACCCATGCAGATAGACTGAAAGCCCTTTCCCGTTACTCTCTCTCCTATCAACTGTTAAAGAGTGACCTTGGTCTGACCTACAAGGCACTCACAAATCCAGCCCTGATAGAGCTGCTGCATACCCCCAGGACAAACAATACAAGGGTCACCAATTCCAGGGATCTGAACCTAGTCAGTGTGTCAAACGGGACATGCTGGAGAGATATATACATGTTCCAGAGATTGCCACTTCTTTGGAATAGGCTTCATATTCAAGTGAAACAGAGGCCTTCCCTGGCTGTCTTCAAGGCCATCCTGGATTGATGTATGGGTAATCATAAATTCACACCTGGGTTGATGCCTATGCCCCTTATAGTTAGGGGCAATCTGTAAAACTCTCTAAAAGTACCAAAAGGTATAGGCACAAACCCATGCCTTTCTCCTGCCTCTAGTGGACATATACTGGGGAATTGAGCTATATTGGCTAAGTTTGTAAAGGCTCTTGAGCCATTAGCCTACTAATCTCCTATAAACATATGAAGCTATGAGTTCTTAAATGTGGCTAGTGTGTGTAGTGCAGCTGGCAACTTGCTTTTTAAGCATACTTTAATTGTAATCCCTGAGTAGTCTTCGTGGACTGTGATTTCTGTTGTGGTATTTGACTATCAGGGCTGTAGACTGATTTGTTGGAGATGTCCACCTGCATTTCATTGATATTAAGTTTGCTTAGTAAAGGTTGTCCTTAGTCCCCTGCCTTCCACCAAAAATAAACACCAGATTGTCTTGCGATCAGCTTTATTAATTCAAGACCAGTATAAATTTAAGTGATTCATGAACTTTATAAATTAATAATGCATTAACAATACTAACAAATACCAAAATAAATAATCTGTAACATTTATTAGATTTATTATCAAGAATAAAAGCAGCATAACACAAACCACTCAAACCAGAATAGCTATGTTTCAGAGCAGCACTGGAGACTACTCACTTCAGCAAAACTCCTGCTATTATTTTCTTCCTGGAGCAGCTTATTCATCTACTCATGCCAAGAAATGTATGTGCAGCCACCAACTCAGCCTGGGAAATTAAACAGGACTACTTCCTTGAAGAACAAAAGCTAAACCTGAATCTTCACCCCAAAAGGAAATGAAATGGTTTAAGTCACTAAACCAACAACCAGTACTTAAAAGGGGGCTTGCTTAACTAACAACACCAAAAGAGAGCATTGTAAGCATCCTAAAAAACCCTTCCTTCAATACTTGACCATAACCCCAACAATGCTTCCAGACTTAACTCCCCCAGCCCGAATTTTAACCTTTCCTATAAAAAAGAAATTTCCACTGCCAAAACAAAACAAGTCAAGGGACCAGGGGACAAAGTTGTAGGCCCATAAATTTCACCTGTTCTCAGTCTTCACGTCTCCCATCACCATTAAACTCATATCAGACTGTTTAGCAACTGGCTTTATAAATTCAAGACCAACAAAAGTTTGAACAATTCATGAACTTTTTAAACTTAAAATGCATAAACATGACAAGCAAATAATGCAAGTAGTTAGTTACATTTATTAGGACAGGTAATGCTTCAAGAAAACAAGGTTAAATGAAACTGTAGCAGGTAGAACAACACAAACCACTGACAACAGAGTAATTAAGGTGGAGATCAGTGTTACATATCACTCACACCAGCAAAACCTCTCCTATAATTATATTTTCCCTGAAGCAGCATACCCAACTGCTCTCTCTATGGCCCAGATATATGCTAAAAACTTAGCCAAGGAAAGTAAACCAGACAGTCTCTTTAAAGAAGAGAAACTACCCCTGCATTTTCAACTTTCAGGCTGTGTACCATGACAACCTGCTCCCAGTTTCTTTCCTTGCTCTCCACCGCAGAGGGCTCACCACACTTTACAAAGAAACCACAAATTATGCAAATGTAAAAATGATTTTAATATAAATAAGTCAAAATCTTCCTGATTTAAATGCACTCCTCCATCCTTGAACCACAGTGCGTCTGTAGCCACAAAATCTCAATGATCAAGAAGCAGCAAACCCAAAGATGAAGCTACCCTTGCTATTCTGTTATTTAAAAATTGTCTCATACTGACAATTGCTGCCACCCTAACTACCCCCTACACACCATCCTAGGTGTAAAAGAAGACTAAACAACCTCTCTTCTGGGATATCTCTGCTGAACTAATACAAGATCCCTAATTGTCCAAGTCTTAAATATATGGTTAGGCATCCAGTACAGATCATCACCCACTAAATGAATCAGTACATTACTTGTATAACCATTCACTGCCTGAACCTTACCCAGTACTGATAGAAACTGAGTCCATCACATTCCTCTGAACGCTCATCAAATAACATCCCACTGACTTGAGACAAGATGCAGATATAGTCCACTAGGGCTTTCCTCTGCTCTGCTCACTGCCCACAAGGCAAAGGAGTGTCTCAAAAATAACACTTTCTTTCATTCTGAAAAACATCATAAAATTAATACTTCACTCCCACAATTTCTATATTTTTCTTAACTGTTTAATATAGGAAAATAAATCGTCAGATGAACACCTACCCCTGCACTTTAGCACATTAGTAGATTCACCCCCATAAACTGCATCTGAAGCCCTCCCTGCATGAAAGGAACAAGATGAGTCTCTGTCTCCTGGAAAATTTTTATTTTCTAATGCCTATCTCAAAACTGTAAAATACTGCCTGGAATTGAATGACTTAACCCGGAATGGATAGAATGCAAGGAAGAGGTTTTATTATTACTGGCATAACAATGAAACGGTGTGTTAATGTAGCCAAGGTCAGGAGGACTATAGGGAAAGGAAGCCTGACATGAATGAAATGTTTATTATATGTAATTTTCATATGTTCTGAATGAACATAGTGTGTTCTGTCAGTAATTTATGTTGTTCATTTTACACTGACAAGGTAAATAAAGCAAATATATTACAATGGTATAGTAATGGGAGATAAATATCTGTAAATAAAATAGGAGTCACTGTTAGTGAACGGGGGGAGGCAATAATATATATGTATATATATATATATATATATATATATATATATATATATATATATATATATAGTACTGAGGGCTGCTACTAAACTGTAGTATATGGTCCAGCGATATTTGATATTAAAAGTTAAATGTTTGCAAGTTACTTTTTGCAAAATAAGTGTTACTATAAGCTAAAGTGAAAAGGGTAAGCACATTTCTTCAAAATATGAAATAATGCTGAATTTAAACTTACATTTTCAATTGAACTAAGAATAAAATAGTTTAATTAAAGAAAGTTGGTGAAATCAAATTTAATCTACAGCTTTAAATTAAGTACCAGAATGGGTTGAAGCTCATATACTAAATGTTGATGGTTTGTTAAAAAATTGTTTTTTTATTGGTGCATGGCTTTTGCATCTAGTCACTGATATAGCATCTTTTTCAGAAGTGTGTCTTAGGCATCAGTTCTAATTTCCTATATTTTTGCTGTCCTATTATGCAAGTAGCTCAGCAAATAGGACAAAATAATAATAATACTGCTTCTGAAAATGATCCCCATTTTGCAATTTTGTCAAGTTTCTTTCCATAGGCATACATGGAATAATCTGGATTATAACTAATATACTTAATGATGACACTGCCAGACTGTCTTGAACAAAATAACAACATTAATTCAACATATAAGACATTTAAGGGAAAGAAATACTTCAACAGCACTGATGATTTCTTTAGCAATATCTTATAGAAAGGTATTTTATCATTTAATCTTCTGTTTGAAGAGTTTGTTTTTGTCTAGTCCTACCAGACCAATGTCATGAATGGCACTTTCATTTGTAGACTGTCGAGAGAGTCAAAGAATTGTGTGAGAAGTGATCAATGATGATATACTGCCATGATCATTACGATTTTATGACCTAAGAAGGACTGAATTATTACTGTTCTTGATGCTAGAATATTTAATCACCATTGCTTACAGAGCCAAAAAGGTTTTCAGCAGAAGAAGATAGTAAAATGTTGCTGATTTCCAAAATCTGGCTATAACAGCAGTGGTAACACAAAATACAAAAGAAATATTGGGGTTAAGGGGCAAACCATAGAAAAATCATGAATCAAAGATAATGTTAAAGTGCTCGAATGTAGCTTCAAAAACAGGACTAATTCACAAGCTGTTTAATTCTATCTATTTATTTATATATTTATTTATTTATTTATTTAGTTATTCTTTCTGTGCAACAACAAAAATAAGGAAAGTGCATGTATATTTGTAATCAAGAGATTGCAGAAACCTTTGAATGAGCTATAGATGTAGACTATACCTTGTGTTAAATAGCATAGAACCAGTGAGGATACAGTATTCTCTTGCTAATTCGGTTTACCATAAATCCATCCACAAACAACACACAAGTTCATAGTTCTAAACCTCTTTCCTCCAAAATTAGGTACAAATTCTGAAATAATCAGGAACAATCAAGGGCACCATATAATATATTTTTACTAGTATCTTTAGAAGGTGATAGGATAAGAGAATGTGAATTTGCATTAATTTCCTTATGTAACTGAAACCTATAAGTCTTAATTATTCTCAATCCACCAGCTTCTCTCCCAAAATTGCCACTTGTAGGAATGATTGTGAGGGGCATTTGAGAGCTATGCTTGAGTTTATGTTTGTAAGACATAAAGTGTTATGCGACCATTATTTAATTTTAAGTCCTTGGTCTAGTAAAGCAATGAGAGAATGTTGTTGTGTGACTTTATATGGAGTCTAATCTCAGATTAGGAGTATGAATCTGAATTCTGGTCTGCAGTCGTTGAACTGCTGTTATAATTTATCAGGTTCAGAGCTTGTACCTGCCCCTGAAATAAATTGTACCCAATAAATATGTCCACCAATTACAGTGCCACTGATGCAAAAGTATTTTCACTAAACACTACTTATTTTATAGGTTTGGGTAATACTTAGCTTTCTCATGGACTGAAATGTCTCTTATGTCTTATTATGTATCATTGGAATTCTGCAAGAAATCAGAATCACCAGCTAGTTGAATGCTTTCTTAACAATGTAAATCATTGTAAGAAGCTATAAGGTGCTTCAGCAGTCATATTTTAAACTATAAAATGCTCTTTCTAACCTTAGAGCTTAGAATAAAGTCAGCAGAATTTCTGGATGATCTGGTAAAAGCTACATTCTTCATATCCTCTGAAAGTAGTGTTGTAGCAGTTCATGCTGAAATAGTAAACAAATATACTTCTGATTTTTCTGCTTCATAACTTTTTTTGCTCTCTCTCCTCTGACAAGTCTTCCCTTTAGATTTTCTGCCATATTCTGTTTCAGTACTCATCACCTCTGGGATCTACTGCCAAGGTAACCCAACATCCAGCCAGTATACCAAAGCCTTTATTACCTAGGGGAGCATCGTACATCATATGTATGCTCCCAGTTCAAGTGTATGACATAAAGGTGACATACGTACTGTCTCAGAACTTCATTGTCACCAGTCTGAATGCCGTTAACGTGCACTGGTCTAAGCAACCTTCACTTTGCTGGTTATAATGAGCCTATGTCTTTCAGATAAGTACCCCGTTGGGATACGTTTTCTCATTTTCTTACATTGTTCAGATGGTTACATGTCATCCATGAAAGGGAAATGTCAGTGTGGGAGGCAGATTCCCCCTAAAGACCAACATGATAGACGCCTGTTTTGCTTATGAGTCTTATGACCACACTTAGTGTTCCATCTGTCAAGCCTTTGTATCCAAGAGTTTATATAGCCACCTTTCTTCACTTTTCATTTACCTTGAGAACCAATGTCTTAAACATCTGACCCAAAATACCATGACAAAATCTGCTTGCCTTGAGGTACAGTTACCATTCAAGGTGGACAAGAAGTCTTAAGCCTGAGGCTGCTGCTGTCCATCCTCCACCAGACATCTCTCTTGAGGAGAATGAAAACCCAGAGTATAGTCCAGTGTTGCCTTAAGTTCCTTCCTCCACAACCTTCTCAGAGGCTGGCATGGAACCTACTTCTCACATGTCCTCAGAGGCCTTGCAAACATCTACCATGAACATTGAGGGGGGTGCATGGCTAATTATTTCTGAGGGGCTTAGAGGGATTCCTCAGATCCTTGTTAGGGAAGAGGTGCCAGGGTACCTTAATTGCATCCAGGCAGGGGGTCAGAACCTCTGTGTTTCGTTATATCAGATGTGAAGAAAAGGCAGAAGACTAAGCATGTGGTGTCAACTCTCAGGGATCCTCAAAGGGAGTGGCAGGACTTCACTCAAGGGTTTTTTAATACCTTGATGGCATTAAAGCCTCCTTAGGGGGTTTCAGTTCTTGCATCGCATTGGTCTTCTACCTTTAAATAGGCTAGGGAATCAGAATTTTTGTACAAGGGTTCTGACTATGATGCTGACTCCTTAGTGTATTCCTCTCAATTGTCTTCACCTTTAAACAATGCATCTGAGTAGGCGGAATCTATCAGTCCTGATTCTCCTTTGGAGGAACTATTCTTTAGTGACACGACCCTACATATGATGGGGCATTTCGAGTGGGATTGCTGTTAGGTATCAGACGTCCAGAAAAGGTATTATGAGTTCTTACAAATGAACTCTCTTAAACCATCAGCTGCCCTCCTGTATTGACTGGTCTATTAAAAACCTTCTCTGCTGCTTCCCTGACACCGGATTCTCAACTTCCAGCTCCCAAGATACCTGATAGGTTCTATAAGGTGTTGGATGCCTGCAAATTCTTGTACAATTGCTTTTCATCTGATCCTGCAATGATTCTTCTGTCTACAGATAAGCCTTCTTCCAAGCTCCTTCCTTCAGATAAGGACAGTAGAGCCATGGAGAGGATAGGTAAGAAGGCATATGCAGTAGTTACTTTAGTCTTCAGGTCTATCAGTTACCAGACTCATCTTGTCTCTTCTTTCGCAAATTGGGAAGATTGTTTCTGATATGCCTGACTCTGAGGGTAAGGCCTCAGCACTCCCTTGCTCAGTTCCACTTCTCAGGTTGCCTGTCACTCTATTAAATGCTATGATGTAGCTGATGCATCTTCTAGGGCTGGTGCCTCTGCCTCAGTGATGAGATGCTATTCCTGGCTTTGCCTTAAAGCCATGCCAGATAATATGAATTATTCTACACACTCATGCAATCTCAATATACAGAAACATTGCTATTGTTATTTTAACTGATTGCAAACAACATGTAGCATTAACTTTCTGGTTCAGCTGTTGCTGTTCAACTGCATATCATATGAGCTGAAGAATTTTGTCTGACATGTTAAAAGCGCTGCTATATTATTCTTCTAGTGGATGTACCACTTAGTACCAGAAATATATGCTCGGATGATTTGATTTGAATTTAGATGATTCATAATCAGTTTCTGGCTTTTGCATTGAGGCTTATACTGTTGCTATGCATGTACATGCTGTCCAACTGAGACTAGTTATTGGTTGCTAATTTGTGAAAAACTAGATCCACCAGAGACTATGTGGTATTGTTATAATTTTAGTTGATATGTTATGACCTTATCTGACTGATATCTGCATTTTTACCAATGCCTGTTATTGTACAGTTCTTGCAGTTGTATTGACATTTCTTAACTGTTGAGTCTCTCCCATTCTTAACTATTCCTCTAACAAGCCCTTCCTTCTAACTGAACTGCGTCACTTCCATATGTAACACTTTTTTTAGCTGTGACATCTTTACCTTAACTGTTTCCTTTTCTTTTGAAATGTTTACCTATTTATTTTCGGTAATTGTGGCCCATTCACAAAACCCTTCTCTCATAGTTCTCGTCCTTCTTTCCTAGGATGTAATACCCTCATTCTGCAAACCAAAATCTCTACAACTGACCAGTCAGTGGAGCAGCATTGCAGAATCACTGAAGCTAAGGCAAAACACAGCTCCATGCGGTGCACTCAGTTTCCTCACTCAATTAATGTATGTGTATATGTAGCTATTTATCTGTAATGTATCCACTCGTGGCTCCCTCTCACATCACCAAAACCCTTCCCAGTAGCTTCACGCCTTCTAATAATTTATTCTTCCTGAACTGGTTACTCATATTGCAATTTAAAGCCATACTACTTGGTCCATCCATCTTTTACCCACTTTTAATTAGCAAACAGTCCTATAAAATTACATACCATTATAGTTACCTTCCATTGTCTCTGTTCTTTAATTTATCAGTCACAGTAACACTTTTATTCACTCTCTTAACTCAACTAAATTGTACTCAGCCCTTCTGAACTTTAACTTTCCTTGCTCTTTTTAATATATCTTCCACATGCTGTTTCTCTATTTTTTCTCAGTAAAAGCAAACACTCGGTCATGCTGCAGTACTTACTGATTGTTTTATTGCAGTAAGTCCGGCAGCTGTGATTATTGCAGTAAGTCCGGCAGCTGTGATTGGGTCCAGCCCATTGCATTCACCCTCACTACACTTGGGCTCACTCCTCTCCCCTACCCTATCCCCAATTCCCACCAACCCCCACTACCCCTACATTTATGTTAACCTAAGCACCACCCACCACTGTGGACTGTCCAATCACTAAACTCAGTGCATACCCCACCCACACTTTACTCACTAAGTACCTCCCTCCTCATTACCCCTTTAAACTAGTCCTGCCTCTTGTTCCTACCAACCAATCAACCCACTATTTAACCTCTTCTCACTTCACTCTATCTCATTCACTTTACATATAAACTGCAACTTAATTAACCCCTCCCTCATCAGCTAGCCTATCCCCCTTAAACAAAATATAGATCTCAGCATCGCAAGTTCCACAATGTTGCTCTTCCACACTTCCCTCCTTATTCTTGTCTTCCTGGCCTCTCATTTAGCATTCTATCACAATCAGTTAGTTAAAATCTTCTCCTGACCTACCATTTCACTTCCCTTCCCACCCCATACCAAATCCATACACATCGACATGGCACCAAATCTCTTCAACACCACCAAGATGGAATTTTTCTTATATTGGTATGCACATCAACTTACTACCCCCTGAATAGTTCATCAATACACTAAACTAACACTCAAACCCATTACTATATTCAACATTGTACGTCGATCTCAGAGATTATATCCACCCAAATCCAGGCCCTACAATTATTCAACAAGGACCAAACTCATCAACCCTTCCACAAACACATATTGCAGGTCTATATCAGAACATTGAAGTTTTAAAACTTTGAATGTTCTAATATCGACCTGTTTTGAGTGAACGCTAAAAATAGCGAAGCTGCAGAACACCAAATTCTTTCCTAGGGTAAGAATTTGGTTGGCCGGTTCTGTGGCTTCGCTATTTTCAGCACTGTGGTGGAAATTTACTGGTCAGGTTCAGGTAAGTGTGCCATTGTGTGGTTGTTAGGATTAGAGTGCAGGTTAGGTGAGTTAGAGTTAGGGGTGGGTTAAGTGAATTAGAGTTAGGGCGTGGGTTAGGTGAATTAGGGTTAGGGTCAGACTAAGTGAGTTAGGGTTAGGGCACAGGTTAGGTGAGTGTTTGATAGTGACAGACCTTAGGGTTAGGGTTTGGGTTAAGGTAAGTGGATAGATAGTAGTGTCTGTATAGTTTAGTGTAGGGTTAGTTGTAGGATTATAAGTGTATGTGTGTGTATTGATGTTTTTTAGGTGTGCTTGTGTAGTGTGTATGTGTTTCGGAATAGCGATTTTTTTCCTAAGGAAAAAATGCGCTGTTCTAAATGTTCGATAGTATGTCGTTTAGATATTTTAGATTCGATGAAATAGCGTTCGCTTTTTTCATCTTTCGATAACGTGATATAAACACCATATTGCTACTAATCCATCCCATAATAAATATGACCTTTTATTTCTAAATATGAATCTCAGGAGCCTAGCAAATAAAATACATGAATTTCACACTTTTCTCTTATTCTACTTCCCTATTATTTCAGTTTTAACTGAAACCTGGCTGAAACCTGAGATAAGCAACAATGAAATTACAACATCCACAGGCTGGACAGAATAAACACAGTGGTGCAATACCTATTATTTATAAAACACATTCAAACTAGAATGCCTAGAGCCAATTTCCCTGGGACTCAGTAATGTAGAGGCATTATTTAGTCAACTTGAAATAAATCCCAATAGATTCATAACCCCACCATAATTGAGGACTCCCTTCACTGGTCATCCTCAAAATTTCCTCAGGAAACCTTAATTATGGGGGACTTTAATACTGACTGCTTTACTTGCACCTCAGATAACCCCTCAAACTTCATCAAAATATATGGATTTTCCCTATTAACACAATCCCCAACTAGAGTTGACAAAAATGCCAGTAGACAATCAACCCTATTCTGGATTCTAACTAACAAACCCTCTCTTGCCTACCAGTCAGGCTGCCTCCCTGATAGCATTAGTGACCACCTACCCACCTACCTGATCAGACATCTGCACCCGAAAAGAGTTTTTCACTTCAAGCATTTATATCCATCCTCCAGCATTATGACTGGATCCCACTGACATTACTCTCCTAGATACTACTGTACTTTTGGCCAGAGTGAGTGATCCCTTTCAAGGATGTTGGATGCTCACCCAGCTCCTGACTGATATCTATCTTTTTCCACTGAGAAATGTGTGCAAACCTTGATCTTTTCCAGATATGACTCCTTAAGAAAATGGACCATTATTAAAGTTTCCTTATCTGACAAGCTTGGACCCTCATAATTTCACAAGTGCCAGAATCAGGATGAAGAAAGTATGACCAGGGTTGTGGCTCACAAGTTTAGAACCACTCCCTCTGGGGTGTAATACCACTTTAACCAAAACCAGTTACCCAGCTGGTGTACTAGACCAGGTCTTGTTATTATTGGCAAGTTTGGTTTAACCAAAGATGCTTTGTCACACAGGATTGTTTTAAGGAATACATTCTCATTTCATTTCTATGGTGGAAAAACAACAGTATACAATTAACATTTTTGTTTATATTAGTTATAGTTGTTAGGCATTGTCTTAGCTAATGTTTTTAGAATATTACACCTGAATGTCATTTATTAATGCAGTAGAACAGCAGTATTTTTGGGGGGAGTGGGCAGAGATTGTAAAAATGCGTAGTCTTGTATGTGTGAGTACCAAATTTTATAAGATGTTGAGTGGTCTGAGGGGAGAAGGTCAGGCAGGTGATGTTAGATGGGCTTACACTTCATGTTGTGCAAACTGCTGTGCATATGACTCAGTTTTAGTTTTTTTCTAATATACTCGGTTTCATGCATATCTGAGGTATATGCACATTCTCATAGCATGCTGGAGACTGATGAAGATCATTGTGCTGCCTCTGCCACTTTCAGAAGTGCTTTCTTGTGAACCCAAGGCTGCATTCATGGGCAGCCAATGGCAATTTACATGCATACGTGGTTGTACAAGTTCTTGTATTGCAGCATTTCATAAAGATATATGTTAAAAACCATAATATGCATACAAAATGTGTAACTGGGCCAGAATTTATGTCAGTTTACCACCACAATATTAATTGCAATAACTTGTTAAATGACAAATACCTTAGAAAACCACTTAATTTTTAAAGTAAGAAAAAATAATAGAAATATTGCAAATTAAGATGACATGGTTTGGAGTGATGTAAAATTAATGAGTTTGCTTCAAGGAATATTTCTGTTACTAATATGATGGACATGTTATATTACAATGTTGTTAAGTGATTTTTGCAAAGTTGTAATTTGTAAATGGAAAATCATTGCAGCAGTGGTGGAAATTATTAGTGATCACTGAGAAAATAAATTACTTTGGTATCAGTCAGTGGTTGTGCATACATGGTAGAAATGCAGTAATTTAATTGTGGAGTACTGAAGTGTAAGGATGTTGCGTTGGCTGAACATACATGTCATTACTTACACATTTTTGTGACTCACTAATAAATGAAATGACAGTACAATGAATACAAGGCAGGGGTAATGGCCATGGGAAGGATGAATCTTTTAACAAACTAATTGCTTTAATATAATGAGGTTATTTGTGATAGTGCAAACTTTAGTTGTATGCACTGAGATTTTGCATGCTTATATAATTATGGTGTGTGTGTCCTCTACCATTTTTATGAGGATAACAGGCATGCCTTCATTGTTGTGTTGTTTAAACCGATGATTACATCAGAATTTCTTTTTGTATGGTATATTTTTTCATGTGCAGTAGTGATACAGAGCATGAGATCAAGGCAGTGAAAGGACAACTTCAGCCATTAGGAAAACCACATCCTCATGACAGTCCTTAGGACATATTGGAAATGGTTGTTTAGTAAAGGGGAAGCCAGACAAGCTGAGAGGATAAAAGCTTGTAATAAAGTTCTCCTGGACAATAATGCAGTTGGTGTAAGAAACCGCACATTAGCACAGTGCAAGAAGTGGACAGATGGTATAGTAGGACATGCTAGAACAAATGTGAGGGAGAATACAATTGCCCACATCAGTACAGGGTGGGGCCTCCAGAAATTGTCTCATTAACACCAGATGAAGAATACCTTCTCTCTATCCATGGGGATGACTGTGACACAGAAGATGATGGCACTGAAATAATCAGAGATGATGTAGACACCAAAGTCTGAAACAGCAACACTCGTCTGCTCAGGAAGGTTTGCTTAAAAACAATAACATATGTTTATATAGAGAATTGAATGCTGACATAGAATAATTACATTAAACACATGATAATTACTATTAATAGCTGAAACATCTACATCTGTACCGAATGACAATGAAGGCTATGTGTATGCTAAGTGTCCCCAATACCTCCTTAGTGAGCATCCAGTAGTATTTCTTTATTAGTAATGTTTTTCAAATTATTTTTTACTAGATCAGTAATGGAAACAGACAGTTCCAGTGTACCAGTAAATTTGGAAGATACCAGCAGCAGATTGTTGAAGGTGATGATAATAAGAGACAGCCTGGGGAAAGTTGCATGTAGCACCTACTTTTACTGGCAGGATCTCTTACCCCACAACATGTTAGTAACTCTGCAGGAAGTGACAGTACATCACAAGTGCATACTGGTATTATACTCGTGCTAACATTACAAATACTTTCAGGATGATGGTAGACATTCAGAAGTAACTGTGTCCCCACTGACAGCATTACAAAGGGGATGCAGATGCAGAAATGTGTTTCATCTACCTCAGGAAACACATAAAGTATTGACTGCCCAGCAGCAAATGTGCCATCACATTGTTAGGGCTCAGATTGCTGGTACAGAGAGTCATCTGGAAATGGTCATAGTCCTACAGAGCATAGCCTGAATATTTCCCGAACTACATGGAAATGGCACAGCATAGGAAGGATGCCATAATCACACTGTTGTGTAGTGTGGTGGCACAACAAGCATCAGTGGCCATTACCATTCATACAAGAGTAAGGACTTATCAGACTTAAGCAGGAACCAGTCTTGGAAGGTGAAGAGGACAGGGTACTCTCCAGACATGTGATAAGGTGGATTATGTGAGACTATAAGTGCTTCTTAAGAAAGTGGTGTAATTAGTCAGGGGGGGGTGATCATATGTTAGTTAGATATAAAAATCCCTCTATGACTAAAGAAAGCCACAATGCTTATTTACAGGAATTACAATTACTCAGTATCAAACTCAGTACCATTTTCCAAGGTGATCTAAGCTGTTAATCAGTAAAATGGGAAACCTGCACCATCACTAGCACACAAGTACAGAGATTCCTGGACATTCATTCAAATGCTCTGGAACATTTAGGCAGAAAAACACCTTGGATCTTATTGTTACTAATATGGGAACATTTTGCACAATCCCTTGTGTATTTTTATCACTCATTATGTCTGACCATAAGGCAGTCTCCTTTGAAATAAAACAGAAACCAGAGCTCCCTTCCACCCAAGGTACCTCTTTAAGACAAACTACCTGCTTTTAAGTGATACAATGGCAAGTTTCAAATCCCCTCCAAGCCCAGGTAACTCCACTGAATATGCAAAAATGTACAACATCACACTATACCAGCATGTAATCAGCTGCATAGATGCAGTATACCATGTAGGAACAGGTGCAGGACAAACTCCAAGAAAAATAACCCACATGGTGAAATCAGGTCACTATCAGTTGACTGAGTTTTCAGAAATTCAAACCTCATATGTTCGAGACCATATGATCAACTTTCTGAAAACTCAAAGCTTTTGAATGGAGATCGCAGTACAGTGAGTATCAGTAAATTTAAACTTTTCTTCACTGTAGTGTGATCTTGGAGATGGTTTGGGGTATGGGCAGAGGAAGGAGGCTTGCCCTCCCGCAAAAACATAAAACAAGGTAGATTTTTTTATTTTATATTTTTTGATGTTCAAGTTTTTGGAAACTCAATCATATGGTCTCCTTGATATTTTTTTCGAGTTTCTGAAAAGTCAATCATTTGACATAGACCTGTGAAATCATAATATAGACAATCTTTATAATACAAGGAAAAGAATTTTGACCAAAAGTAAAAAGAGTAATTTCCAGCATGTTACAGCCCTTGTCACTGAAATAAACAAAAAACCTAGAAGCTTAATAAAATCCACCAAAACCAAGGTTGAGGCTACCCAAGTCAAATACAATCACTAGGCATTTTTAGTTGTGTACATAACCTCAAAAGCACAAAGCAATAATGTGCTGAGCTGATTGTGAATGATATTACCTACACTAAGGCTACAGATGTAGTCAACCTATTGGCTGATGCATTTAATGCTTTTAGTTCTAACATTACCCTTCTCTCCTCCTACCATCTGTGCTTTCAAAGAATACCTGAAATTGACATGCCTCCAGCTATCTCACAAGACCAAGTCCTAAAGGTGCTATCAAAAGCTAAAAATAATACATTGATGCATTCTGACAATATTTCTTGATGCATCTTAAACAACATGAAGCATGATTTAGCCATATCCCTAATAACACTCTTCAGTGTCAGCTTTTATACAGGTTTTGTACCATCCAAATGGAGAACAGCTACAGTCATTCTCCAACATAAAGGAGGACTTTCCACAGACCTAGGCAATTACAGACCCATAAGTCTGGTCAGCCTCATATGCAAAGGAATGGAAAGACTTATCATGGAATTAATCAATCAGGACATAGGGGAAACTCCAAACAATGGACCAGTCTTGGTCTGGACTCATCAAGGGCAGATCATGCTTCTCAACCTGGTGAATTTTTTGAAAAATGTCACCCAACAATGGATAAAGGCAGAACTGTATCTAACTGGCCAAAGCTGTTGACACAATTCCCCACTCAGGCATAGTACAAAATCTAAATAAACCGGGAATAAACCCCTGTGACACCTGCTGGATTGTCAGCCAGCTCGCACATAGGACATATGTAATTATACAAGGGGAAGTTACTCCCACAAAGAGATTAATCACCAGTGGAGTCTCCCAGGGTTCTGTGCTGGGACCTCTCCAGGTTGTCATCTCCTTTTCTGAAATAAAGCCAATACCAAAGGGCACTGGCAGAATAAGTTTGAATTTCCAGATGACTCAGCCAAATGCAGCAAGGTTTGTCTCAAATAAATAAGTGATGCCAAAATCATGGACTGAAACTAAATGCCAAAAAATGCATCATTGTAGCCTTTGGGAAGTCATCTACTCCAGGGAATGACTGCATTGACAATACACCCCTAAGAGCTGACCTGGTTGTTAGGAATTTGGGAACTGTGGACAGTAGCTTAATTTTTGACCAACGTGTGCTGTTGTTGTTAAAAAGACCTTCTATATTGCACAGCTTATAAACCAAGGAATTGTGTCTACATCTAGGGATGACATTGTCCTGCTTTACTCTGCCCTCATTAGGCTGATCATTGAATAAAATGTCCCCTTTGACATGTATCTTTCTTTACTAAAAGGATAGAAAGTCTAAACAACAAGTTCTGCATGAACTGTCTCAAAGCCCTGTCACTGCAGTCTGCATCCTTTAGACTGCTACGAGATGACCTGGGTCTGGCATACAAGGCATCCTACAACCATTACTAATGGATTTTCTGCACACCAGCAAGCCAAATGACTTCAGAAATACTTGATCTAGGAATCTAAACCTCTTCTGCAACATCAACAGAATGGTTTGGATGGACTGTTTTTTCTTGCAGAAGATACCACTGCTGTGGAACAGATTCCCCCTACACATAAAACAAAGCTCATCCTTGGCCATATTCCGGTGCAACTTAGATCTATGGATGGGAAACAGAAAATGTACCCCAAGATAGTCCCCTGTACTAATAATGGACAGATGCAGCTCCTAAATGCTTTATTCCCATACATGGGGCCCCTCAAATTATCTATGGTATGATCCCAGTTATTCTCATTAGGGGTAATATATAATTATCAACCAAATGGGATAAGTTATTTTGATTAGAAAAAGGTAAGCTGGCTTGGCTTAAAATGGCCTGCAAGGACAACTAGCCTAGTACTGACCTATGAACCTATGGAAGAAGCACAACAGATTGCATACAGGACACATCAGTGTTAGGATTACCTGCATCAAGCTGGTCATGACATTAGACCAACTCACCATCCAGCTCTTATAAGAGCTCCTCTTGAAAAACATTTGCAGTATTGCCTAGCTTATCTTTAGGAGTTCTGTATGACACAACTGACCTTGACATACAGTAAATCAAGTGACAGTTCTGTTGCTTATAATTTAACCTTTACAAACAGAGGTCAATGCTTAACTCAAAAGGACTAAGTTATTAAAATAAATAAATAAATAAAAAGACACTTAGGACAATTTTCAACTGTTTACATTTCATTCCTGTAATGGTGCTTAAAACCTCTTGGAACTGTCATTACATATGATTGCAGTCATTAACGTCTATGCATTACCATTGTTACAGCTGGCAGTTACCTGTAACTCAAAAGTAGTAATGTACACATTTTTATGAAAATACAGTAGTAATAAAATTGCAGATTAAAATGACTATTATGCCATGTAAAGAAATACTGCTGCCATTTCACCCTCACCACCACACAAATAATATTTTTGTCTTTGAGATCACAAATTATTGTGTATGACAAAATAAAATAATCTAATATGCAGTACTTCAACAGACAACAGATACTTTAAACTAAGAAAATATTGCATAATAAGAAAAAAAAAACAATATGATAGCCCTTGAAGAGGAAGAGCACACCCTAGAGAAAGTAATAACAGCACTAAGGAAAACGCAGTCAGGGAAAGAAGCAGGCTCGGTTGAGGTCACAGTAAATATGATCAAGATGTTGGATTAGTTAGTGGAGAAATGGCTCCAGAAGGTACTCATAGTTGTATGGAGAGAAAGGTGTATCCCATATGTCTGGAGAATAAGTATACTAGTAGTAAAGTAAAAAATGTAGTTAGTAAAAAGTGTAGAAAAAATTGATGTACACTCAACACTGATCTGTTGAAGGTGAAATGGCTGAGGGTAGTGTGGTGGAGTAGAGGTACCAGAGACTTTTTGTGTGTGGTCCTGCTTTTTGCTGTTTGGTGCTGTTTATAATTTGTTGTAATTGTTTGGGTAAGTTTTTTTTTTTTTTTTTTTTTTTTTTTTTTAGCATAGCAACATAACCATAACCATGAGAGAGTCATCAATTTAGATTTTTTGTAGTAGGTTAGATTGAAAAAGTTGTTAGTTGTGACCGAAGAACGAAACCTAGCGACGTTTTTTTTTTTTGTTTTTTCAATAAACGTTTAATGATTTTTGGATTTATCTTTTTTTGATTATTTGGCAGCAGCAACAGCAACGCGTACATCAATCTCAATGAGAGGTGCCTTCTACACTCTATTTTTACTACAATAAGTATACTAGTGCCAGTCTACAAAAAGAAAGGGGACATCAAAAGCTGTGGGCAGTACAGGTTATCAAACTCCTGTCACACTGCATGAAAGTCCTGGAAAGGATAATTGATAAACAAATTAAAAGAGTAGTAGAAAGTAAGATGTGAGATGAGCAGTCCAGATTCAGATCAGGATGCAGCACAACTGACCTGATGTTTGCAGTGAGACAGATACTTGAGAAGAAGCTAGAGATGAGAAAGGAGTCCAACTAGGTATTCCAAGACTTGGAGAAAGGATATGACAAGGTCCCAGGAAAGCTGATTTGACCAGTCCTCTGGCAGTTCAAAGTCCTAGTAACATTGGTAAAATTAGTGCAGGCTATATACAAAGACCCAATTACTCAAGTACGAATGGAGTTTAGTATCACAGACAGATTTCCAGTCGGAGTGAGTATGTATCAGAGTTCGGCTCTAAGCCCACTGCTGTTCATATTGGTTATGGACTACATCATGAAACAGGTTGGCAGGAACAGATCGACAAAGTTGATGTTATGCCAATGATATGGCATTACAGGCAGACTGTGAGCAAGAACTTCAGCAAAGGATAAGGGAATGGAATGCAAAACTCAGGGTATATGGAATATGACTGAGTACTGATAACACAGCTGAAATGGTAGCAAATGGTAGAAATTAGAAGAAGCTGAAAACTGAGAAAGAAGGGAAAATAATGAAATGGGTTAACAGCTTCAAGTGAGTAGCATAGGTTATTATAGAGAAAGGAAGTCTGAATGAAGAGGTCAAAACTGAAATAAGAGGGGCTACAGCCAACTGGCACAGAGGGACATGGAGTAGTGTATGACAGAAGATACCAAAGAAGACAAAAGAGAAGATGTACAAAACAGTGTTGCAACCAGTACTACTGTATGGTACAGAAACCTATACAATAAAAAGAGAGCAGTTGTGGACGCTAGAGGTGATGGAGGTGAAGTGCTTGAGATGTGGTAGAATGCACACTGTGGGACATGTGAAAATAATGAGGACAAAAGAGCAAAAGCCAAAGTAGCTCCAATTGCAGAGAAGTTCAGAGAAAACAGACTACCATGGTTTCGGCACATGTGCAACAGAAACGCTGAAGATGATATGGTAAATAAGATTTGAAACAAATGGGAAAAAGGCAAGACAAAAATGAGAACATCCAGCAAAGAGATGGATGGATTGTGTGAGAGAAGACCTGAGACCATCAGCAATGACTGTGAAAGAAGGCAGAAGAGTTACATTAAACTGAGAGATATGGAGACCGTTGTCACGACACTCTGATCACATGTAGAAAATGGGAGAAAGGGGAGGGGTTGATGAAGATGATGCCTTTTTTGTTTAAATGCAAGGCGGGAACTCATGTTAAATAATTAATTCTTTTTTACTAACTGATCTACTGGAAAACATTCAGTACCTGGATACTTAGGTAAACCACCGCACTAGAATGTATTGTGCAAAACATTTAAAAATGTGATTTATTACTTATATGATGGCTTACAACATCATAGAACAGGGTACAGTGTGTACTCATGCATGACTTTACAAAGGTTTACTATCATAATTTTGAATCCCACTCCATCGATCGCAATATTTTTGAACACGGAAAGTCGAACACGGCAATGTCAAACTTCAAACGCAAGACTAGGAACAGTTTTAACATGGGTCGAGATAGGTGTTCACTGCTATTGCCGAACTACAAGCCTCACCCCTATCTCGACCCATGTTAAAACCTGTTCCTAGGCTTGCTTTTGAAGTTCGACATTGCCGTGTTTGAACATAGTGCAGTCGACGGAATTGGATTCGAAATTATGATAGTAAACCCTTTACAAATAATAGTATGAGTAACTGTTCTGAAAAAAAAAATTAAAAATGAAAAAGTGATGTCAGATGAACAGTGAAAATAGACCATCCAACACAGAGCATAGCCCACAGATGTTACTCCATGCATCTGTTCAGTTATACTCTGTCATTGCTGATGGTCTCAGTTCTTCTCTCACATAATCCATTTACCTCGAAAAGAAAGGGAACACTAGCCTAAATGTCATGGTCCATAGTTCTGGACTACATGCTGCCTCTTTTCCTGCCCAATCGTATGCTGTGCACAAGCCTACAATATGCTGTCCTTTACTGCTACTGCCAGCTGGTCATCATTAGTAATAGTAGGACTGGAACTGAGAGCTCCAGTGACAGCAAGGGTCACTTTTCCACTAGACCAGCAGATGATCATGTATGGAATGGAACATGCTGTAAACATACTGCTTGCAGTAGCTGGGTCATAAAAAAGGGCACCCCCAGTCTCATAAAGGCATCTAAAATGGCTCTTCCTCCAGTACCCCATGCATATTCATTAAAGCTCTTATAATATCCCTGTCCACTCAAAACCTACCAAGTATCTCCTGATTATCAAAATTATTTTGAGTTATCCTCTTCCTATATCTCTGCCTTTTTGGCCTGCAGTCGCTGCTGTTCACAAGCAGTTTTAGCTTAACCAAGACAAATTGTAAAATAACAGGATTAATGAGACTACACCCATTATCCAGGTTAGTGGCACAGCATGATACCTCTGAGATCATCTCCATGACCCAGGACCAACACTCCACCTTTCTGGAGACACTGGAAAACATGAAGGTCCTACCAAACACCCTGATATTGGTACCATTCACTGGGAAAAACAAACTATTACATTCCCAGGCCCAGCGCTTCTTGGAATTCATCATCTCAAACGCCCTGGATCAGCTGTTAAACTCCCCTACCAGAGGTGAAAGCATGTTGGACCTGGTCATCACCAACATGGATGACCGGTGTTCCACACCAGAGGTCAACCCATTACTGGTTAGATCAGACCATAACCTAATCAAGACAGAGGTGGTTAGTTGGATAACACTGCCCAAGATGCAGAAACCTTTACAAATGCACTCTATGAGCACCTACAAGGATGCATGGATCGTGCCATCCCTAGCAAAACCAAGACTCACTCTAAGAGAAGGAAACCACTTTGGTGGATCCCTGCAACAAACAGGCTATACAATAGAAGGAGGAAACTAGTTCAGAAAAAAAGCAAATCCCAAGAAGAAAAGACATCTCTGATCAGTATCAGTAAGAAACTGAGGTCCCTCATGAAATCATCCAAGGCTAACTTCGAAAGAAAAATAGCCAAGGATTCAAAAGATAACCACAAAGCCTTCTTTAGCTATGTTAAGAAACTAAGTGGCAACTCGCAGATATGCAGTGAACTAGTGCAAAATAATACAAAATATACTGAACCTACTGATATTGACAACAGCCTGGTAGATAGATTCAGTGCAAACTTCACCCCCTCTCACCTCCAAAAAGGCCCACAACAATACTGGAAAAGTGTAGTGTCCCAAAATCACAGACTCACATGTGAAAGTAGCCCTTTCAAAAGCCAAAAACACAGCACTGATGGGACCAGATGGTGTCCCAGGCTGTGTCTTGTACAAGCTACAGAGTGAACTAACCCCCCACCTAAACACGCTGTTCAACCTCAGCCTCTCCACAGGCTACGTGCCCATAGAATGGTGCACAGCAATGGTTATTCCTCTCCACAAAGGAGGGGCCACAACTGACCCAGGTAACTCTCGCCCCATAAACCTGACTAGCCTGGTCTGCAAGGCTATGGAGTGCGTCATCATGGAACTCATTAACAAAGACATTGGGAACCTCCAAACACTTGACCTGACCCAGTTCGGCTTTGTTAAGGCAGATCATGCCTACTAAACCTGGTCGACTTCTTCGAGACAGTCACCAAGGTCATAGACAAGGGAAAGGTGGTTCACACAGCCTACCTTGACCTCGCCAAGGCTTTCGACACCATTCCCCACTTGGGTATTACAGAAAAACTCACCAGCCTGAACATAAACCCCTATGTCACGAGATGGGTTGCCAACTGGCTTACAGACAGAACTCACACGGTAAGAATAGCGGGCTCCAGGTCTGACTCTAAACCAGTTACAAGTGGTGTCCCACAAGGCTCAGTCCTGGGACCCCTACTGTTTGGCATATACTTCTCAGAAGTACAGGAGGACTATGGCTAACCAAGTTCACAGATGACTGCAAACTGGGAGCCATAATTGACTCTCCGGCTGACATGGACATCCTCCAAAAGGGCCTTACTGAGATGGACACCCGGTGTCAAAGTCCTGGCCTCAAGCTAAATGCCAAAAAATGCATAGTCATCCTGTTTGGGAAAAATAAAACACCCACAAAGTACCACATAGGTGGCAGCCCCCTTAATACAGAAGAGATAATAAGAGATCTTGGGACCCAGGTAGATAGTAATCTCTCCTTTGACAATCATATTGCCAAAGTAGTTAGGAAATCCTTCTATGTGGCCCATCTAATTACTAAAGGGTTTGCCTCTAGAAATAAAGAGGTTATAGTGCCCCTCTACTCGTCACTCATTAGACCCATCATAGAGTACAATGCCCATTTGGGATGTACCTCACAAAACACTTCCAACATCTGGAAAGACCACAAAAGTACCTCACCAAGAGGATTACTGGTCTCAAACATATGTCCTATGCAGCCCGACTGAAAAACTCCAGCTGTACTCAGTGGCATATTGCTTACTCAGAGGTGTTCTCTGCCTGACTTACAAACCCATGTCCAACTCAGAATTGATGGACATGCTCCACCTAAAGAATTCCAAGTCACTGCGAGCCACGTGCTCTAGTGTGCTAAACTTCACCACAACAATAAATAGAACATGCTGGAGGGATAGATTCCTCTCACAGAGACTCCCCATGCTTTGGAACAAAATTCCAAACTACATCAGGCAGAGCCCCTCACTAACACACTTCAAGAGAAACCCTGATGAGTGGATGGGTAACAGAAAATACACCCCTGGGATCACTTCATTGGCTCTGCTTAACAGATGATCAGTTAATTAATCAATGGAGTGGCGAAAGCCGACACACTCTGGCTAGGCTTATAAATGCCCTCAGGCAGATAGCATAGTACCTACCTATGAACCTGTGAACCTATATAATGTATCCATATATAGTGCAGAAAAGCAGTCGAATTTCACTATGAATTGCAAACAGGTAAGAACATGTTTCATTACCATATCATTTGTCATTTCCATGTCATTCTGACTTCATTTGCTCATGCTTATTCATGGCCAACTCGCATTAGTGTAAGTGGCCTCTTTGAATCGTCGCTTGGCTGTGCTCATTCGTGAATAGCTCAGATAGCCTTACACATCTGTATAATGACTATGACTACTTCCTTTAATTTCCTGTTCTGAATTCACTGAAGAAAGCAAATACTTTTATGATAAAGCAAGTATTTTCCCTTTCTCAAACTATTGCTGGCCTCAGGGGTGATTTCATAAGGTGCTAGGGGGTTTGGCTCTCATGGTGGAGATGTATGAGGGGGTTGCTACATATTGAATGAGGTGTCAGGCAAATGTACATTTAAGAGAGGCTGTTTGTAGTGTATTAGAAGACCCATACATGAATTAAGCCTTTCCATAATTTATTGCTCAGGTTGATGTACAATTGGTAATGCATTTGCTGCTTTGTAGTGGTCTCCTCCTGATGGGAAAATGGACATAAAGATAACAACTGTCATTTCTTTTTACATAAAAAAACTATTTTTCCATCAAACAGATCTTACATTATTTTTGTAATTACAACTGTTTGGATATTCAGGAGAGATTACAGTGTAGCAAATCAATTATTTCATCAGTCTGTCTGTGGGTTTTCTGGTTTCCTTTGACATTGTAATGATATACGGATAGATGATTTAGTGAGTTTCTAAAGTGTGTGTGTGTGTGTGTGTGTGTGTGTGTGTGTGTGTGTGTGTGTGTGTGTGTGTGTGTGTGTGTGTGTGTAACCTATTGTAAACTGGTACACAGTTTAGTACTGGCTGTTGGCTACTGTTCACATACAGCCCTGAATTGGATAAAATTAGAATCAAAAATTGAATTACGAATAAATGTTAATGTTAGAGAAATCTTTACAGGTGAATATCATTAGAAATGACTGTAGTCTTACAAAAATAGTTGTTTTTTAATTGAAAACTTCTTTCTGCTATTAGCACATAAGTGTAGTCTCAAAAAAGCATTTAAAATGTATTGGTTCTTTAGAACAATCACCTTTTTCTTAAACATGCAGTTAATGTTACTAGTTTTATTGCAACTATGTAAGCAGGCATTCTGTCCAGTGGATTTGGTTTGTTATGATCTCTGCATAGTTTACTCATCAAAAATGCATTTCAAATATATCATCAAGAATGAAAGAAAAAAAACATACATAATGAAGGAGGAAAACATACATACATCAAAGTTTGATGATGGGATAAAACAACTCAGTTCTTTCAGCTATAAAAATATAATGGACAAAAATCACCTTTCATTTTCATTCTGCCTTTTATTTTGTTCTTTTACTCTATTATTTGAAAATACATTTGCTGCTTTTATGCTACCTTTGTTGTATTATAGCTTTTCAGTTCTTTTTTCATGAAACGTCATGAATTTCCACAGAAGCACACTATGATTCTGTAAGTAGTTGAAATATTTAATAAAGCTTCTAGAAATAGTTGAATTCAGTAAGGTAAGAATATTGCTTTTTTTACAAGTACCAAAAAATATAATATGCTCACTGAGAGTTTACAATTTATTACATTATGTACATAGTTCACAGAAGGGTCAAACATGCATGAAGGTATCATTAAAGACAGTATTTCCTAGCTCATTATGACTGCATCCTGTTTTCCTCCTTTGTCTGTGAGCACTTGCACAAAATAGTATTTATGGAGTTACTCAACTTTTACATTTGCTGTTGTCAGAAAGTTATGAGGCTCAGCTGAGTTCTGTTATGGAGTTGGTGTAGTTTTAACACAAACAAGAGCAGAGGTTGAGGTTGAAAAGCAAATGTTCTTTGTGTTTCACTGTTGCAGTCATCACATTTGGGTTATCCCTGCCACAGTAGCCCTAAGTCCGCCCGAATACCAGAGACTTATTATTTCTGTGTTGGTTTCTGTCGCTTCAAGACTGACGTCAGGTCGTCAGTAGTATAAAATAAGGTAGCTGACACCATTACATCAGTCTTTCATGCCGTGGAGCCAGAAGCAGAAGCAGTTTGCATGAGTGCCGGTCGGCTGCTACCTGAGTTTTCGTCTACCGAATTGAACTTGAAATCTTGTAAAGCTAAGTACCCCATTGGGGATACTTTTTTCTTGCACTAACCGATGTCAAAAAAAGTTAATTGTCTCACCTGTGGAAAGCAAATACCACACCAAGACTTCCATTCTTATTGCGTCCCTTGTTTAGGCCCAGACCACAACATCCCCCATTGTCGCTTCTGTGCTTTGTTCAACGCCAGGACTATCCATCATCAAACCCTTATTGTAGCCAGATACTTTTGCTTACAGTCCCCAAATTACGATATGGCTTCAGTAAGCCATCCAACAGCAGATCTTCTGAAAAAATGTAAAGATAAAGACAGAGACAGACTGCACAGGTCTAAACCTACTGACGACACTTCCATTAATTTAGTTGTCAGTACTTCGATCCTCAGTTAGGTGCTTTCACAGCCCCTGATGCCCGCTTCTGTGGATTCGCAGACCACTACTGAGACACTTTCAGAGTCCGGTATGCTGCAAAACTCTTCCTCGCCTAAGGATCCTGTGGTCGTCTCTACCTTGAATGGGACTGGAGCTGCTGAGCAGGCACTGGCTTCCGAGGAATTCCTTCTTACTACCTATTCTCAACACAAACCAACATCTTCTTTCGCGACTTTTCTTTCAAAAACTACTGAGTTTCTAAGGCCCAGGGTACGAACCACACCCAAGAAACCGACGATCCACTCTCAGACACCTCAGTCTCAAATGCTTAAAATGGCAGAAGACCTTGTCATGCTGATCAGGGGAAGCCAAGCTACCCCATCCAAAAGGAAAAGAGATCTGTCCCCTGTAATTCTGTCTCAACAAGAGTCAGATGAATCTGTTGCATGTGTATATGAAGACATGCAACCTCTCTGGATTCTGATGTCATTTCCAATGGGAGAGTCAAGACTACCTTCAGTCAAAAGAGAGACTCAGGGAATTCCTAGATCTCCCACAGCACAGACCCTTGGCGATACCTCCAGTCCTGGATGTTGTGGTGGATGTTTTCATGGAAGCCAGCTTGACTCCTAACACCCTACCTCCTGCACCCAGAAAACCAGACAGGTACTACAGAGTCCCTGACTCACACAAATTTCTTTTTAAAAATCCTACTGCTGACCTTGAGGTAATTTCTCAAGGACCTAAAGGGATTAAAACTAGACAGATGGGGTAAAAAAGTATACACCTCAGCTACTCTTGCTATCAGGGAACTAAATTTTCAGTTCCATATGCTGAAATTTCAGCAACATATCCTGGAACTCCTTAAACAAAAAATGTCTTATTTTCCTGCTTGGTCAGAATCTAAAGAGTTGCAAAAGTTAATGCAAGTCAAGTAACTTGTGGTTTTGATGCCTTAGAAGCTTCTTGCAGGGCAGCAGTCACCGGATCTGTCATTAGAAGGCATGCATGGCGTAAGGAACAGCCCCTGCCAGACCATGTCAAATCTAAATTGCTGGATGCCCCCTTGCACAAAGATAACTTATTTGGCACTAAGGCAGAAGAGGTCTTAAAAAAGATGGAAGAAAAAGCAAAATCTATGCAAACAGTTAAGGATTTCTTGCAGGTACAGCCACCTAGGTTCAGCAGGCATTGTCCCACCAAGCACTGGTCCTTTCCTGTTCCCAGTAAGCCACTCCAGCCTAGGCCCTGGGGAACCAGACCCCCAGGCAGCAGCCACAGGGAATGCAGAGATCTAAGCAGTGGAGTACCACCACTTTCAAAACCAGGGAGTTCTAAGCCACCCCCTTATGGTAAAAACTCTCAGTGACTCACCTCCCCCACCTCCTCCATCTGCCCATCTTCACTTACCCCTAGGAGGAAAACACTCTTTTCACACAAGCACCTGGGCCACCATTACAATGACCACTGAGTTCTGAACATAGTGTCCCAGGGATACAAATTTTCCTTCCAACCCCAAAAGGGTTCCCAGATCTACCACCAAGCCAGTGGGCAGAGGCTGAAAAGCAAATCCTTTCCCTGCTCTCTATGAGAACAGATAGGCCAAGGTTTCAACTCCAGACTTTTTCTGGTACCCAGAAAAGAGGGCACCTGGCATTCCCATCATCAATCTATCCATTCTAAACACCTTTCTGATGATCCCAAAATTCAAAATGCTCACCCTCCATCAGCTGCTACCCATGTTCTCCAAGGACGCTTGTCTAGCCCCCCTAGATCTAAAAGAGGCATACCTCCACATTCCTATCAGGGAATCATGCAGGAAATATCTCCTCTTCAGGGCAGGCTCTCAACAGTTTCAGTTTTCTGCACTTCCCTTTGTCTTATCTACTGCTCCCAGAGTTTTCACAAAATGTTTGGCTCCAGCCATTGCCTTTTGCAGACAAAGAAATATTCAGATTTACCCATACTTAGATGACTGCCTTATTCAGGCAGACAGCCAGCAAAAGCTGCTCAAGCACCTGGCCTTTGTAAAGACCTTACTAACATCCCTAGGGTACACAATCAATGAAAAGAAATCCAAACAGGTGCCCACCCAAAGGATTATCTTCCTGGGAGCAAGCCTGAATACAGCATCCCAGATTGCATTCCTTACACCAGGGAAACAAATTTTCCTGACAGCCTGCTTCTCTCAACTAGCCACCAGGCCTCAGCTATCTGCGAGAAATATCTTGCAAGCTCTGGAGTTCATGGCATCTTACATACTACTCATTCCATATACCAGACTGCATATGAGGAAATTGCAGTGGTACCTAAAAAGCCTTTGGTGTCAATACTCTCAAGAACTGGAAACTCTTCTACCTGTATTTCCTTGCCTCAGAAAAAAATGTATTTGGTGGGCAACAGCATGCTCCCACAACAAGGGTCTGCCTTTCTCACCACCCCCTGCCACCCATACCCTCACTACAGATGCAGCAGACTATGCTTGGGGTGCACACCTGGACGGCAGGTGCATACAGGGCCAATGGAGCCTGCAGTAAATCCCTCTGCACATAAATCAAAAAGAGATGATGGCTGTGCAGCATGCCTTGATAGCTTTCAAGCCCCTTCTCTCTCCAGGGGCTGTCCTGATCAAAACGGACAACACCACTGTGATATGGTATGTCAACAAGCAGGGAGGGACTCACACCTACCCTCTATGCAGACTGGTCATGACCCCTTGGCACACAGCTTCTGCCATGCAACTACACCTGTTAGCGCAATTCATATCAGGCTCTCTCTACTCTCTGGTAGACCAGTTAAGCAGAAATCTTCTGGACCCACAGGAGTGACAGCTCAACAGAAGAACCTTCACCCTAATAACTCAGAAATGGGGCACCCAAAAGGTTGACCTCTTTGCCTCCCATACCAACCATCAGCTCAGTAAATTCTGCACCAGGGAGCATCAGTGCATGGCTTGGAAAGTGGATGCCCTGTCCTTCCCCTGGGTCACTCTAGCGGTCCATACCTTTCCTCCGCTACCTCTCATCCCCAGGGTGCTGCTCAAAATAAAGGAGGAAAAACCAAGGACCATTCTTATAGCTCCAGACTGGCTGCTGCACAGCCTGTCCCCACTGCCCTCATGGCAACTTCTGCAGATTCCAAACCTCCAGACGGAAGGGGAATTCATGCATTCCCAATTGCAGACACTCAGTTTGGCAGCTTGGCTTATTACCTAACCCTGAACCAATCTGCCAACCTCAGTAAGCAGGTTCTAGATGTTATCCATGATTCCAGATGACCTAGCACCAGAAAGTCTTATGCTGACAAATGGAAAAGCTTCTGCACCTGGATCCAGGCTATGGGAGCCAATATGGCACAGCCCCCCCCCCCCCACCCACCCATCCTGGATTACTTAGCTGACCTACTACACAGTGGTCTCCCTTTCTCCTCTATAAAAATTCATGCCTCTGCTAATTTTCCCACTGAGCAGCCCTTTTTCTCATACCCTTTGATCAAACAGTTCCTAAGAGGGGCTAGCAACTTGAGGCCACCCAGAAGGGCACCAACACCAGCTTGGGACCTTAACTTTGTATTGGAAAAGCTCACCATCCCCCCTTTTGAACCAGCTTCTTCTGCAGAGCTAAAATTTCTCTCCTGGAAGACAGCATTCCTTCTGGCCATCACTTCAGCCAGAAGAGTCTCTGAGCTGCAAGCTCTCATGGCTGTGGAACTCCTTCATCATCTTCCATGCTGACAGGGTATCCCTCAGAACTAACCCATCTTTCATGCCCAACATGGTGTCCAGTGTGGCGCTCAACCAATCCATTCATTTGCCCAGCTTTTTTCTTAATCCCCAGAACAATGGGGAAAGGATTCTGTACTCTCTAGATGTGCACAGACAGCTCAGATTTTATCTAGACAGGACTAAATTCTTCAGAAGGTCTGATCAATTGCTGGATAGCTTTGCTACAGGGGTAGAAGACAAAGCCATTTCCAAACAAGCCATCTCCAAATGGATAGCACACTGCATCCATTTCTGCTACAAACAACATGGAATACCTCCCCCGAAGGGGGTCACGACACACTCTACCAGAGCAGCCTCCACCTCTGCAGCTTTCCTTAGAGGAGTCGCCACCAGGGACACCCTGGAGGCTGCCACCTGGACATCTGTTCACACTTTTACCAAGCATTACCACCTGCCTCTCTTCTCCAAATCCCGGGCAGGGTTTGCTTTGCAGTCTTGCAGGGCATCCTAGCCAGCCCCTAGTTTCCTTGACTGCCTCCACTTATTTCCTCAGCTTTGGGAATCTACCCAAATGTGATGACGGCAACAGTGAAACACGAAGAACATAGTACAGTTGTGTACACTTACAATAAATGTAGATGTTCGAGTGTATTCACTGTTGTCCCTCCATCCCCCTTTATTCTCTTTCCTTACAAGGGACATATTGATATTTATTTTCCACTGGTGGGGTTCTTCCACCAGAACCTGGCTCCTACCTGGGGGCTCCTAACAGGTTAGGGCAGGAAAAACTGATGTAATGGTGTCGGCTGCCTTACTTTATACTACTGACGACCTGATGTCAGTCCTGAAGTGACAGCAACCAACACAGAAATACTAAGCCTCTGTATTCAGGCTGGCTGAGGGCTACCCAGGCAGGATAACCCACAGGTGATGACTGCAACAGTGAATACACTCAAACATCTACATTTATGCTAAGTGTACACAACTGTACTTTCTGTTGGCTTGAAAGATCAGAGTAGCAGTGCATATGTCTGAGTGTGCCAACAGAACACAGCCATTGTATCGATTCCATCTGGTGCTACAGGAAGCCTGTATGAAACACCTTGCTGTTATCCATGGCCCATCCCCTTTTGTTGTAGTCTCGGACACCTTGCCCTTCTGCACTGTACTACTGCCTCAGACAGAGCACTCTGAATCTTCACTACTCTTCCTAAAAAATAATATATTACTATGTTATTGTAGATTTCATGAAAGTCTATTCTCCCTATGTATTACTCCTTTTCATCCCCATTCCTTATACTTTACTCTTGGGAATGCATGGCAGACATAACCCCTTGGTTCAATGCTCTTAACCTCCACTTTTCTAATTCTGTTCCACATCACCTCTCAGCTTCTTCTCCTGTTTTGTGTACAGCTGTTAGAAATGGACATGATGATACCACAGCTGTACTCCATAGAAAAGGAATAACACTTCGGCATTTCTTGTACCCGCTTTTGTAACTGTGCATTCCAGGATACGTTTAGTTTTTGATACAGCTTTTTGAATTTATTTTATTTACAATTTATTAAGTGGGTTAGTCCCACTAGGCCAGTAGCCTCTCTTCAATGGGAGACATGAGGTAGTATTTATAGCACCAGATGGTTTCTTTCTTTGGTATGGCTACAGAAATACATCATTTTCCTTTCTCATACTCTAACTTGCATATTCTCCATGGGTTCTTAATTCATCCAACACATTATTACATGCACCAGATCCTGTTGGACTCTAGGCTTCATCTTTGACCTGGGTCCCCATTTTTGCTAAAAGTGCATTGATTGGACTTGCTTGTTGGGCCCAGTGTAGTACGTAATGCGTATATATCAAAGACGACTGTTCATAAAGTTGAACTCTGATTTAGCTCAATAGTTGCAGCACTCTTTCAAGAAAGTTTGCCTTTAGCTACTACACTCTGCATCCATTCAGTTAGTCAGTCTACTGTCTAGGTTCTAGGTTGATCACTGCTCCTATACTCAGCTGAGTCCTCCCATGTCTCTCATGAGGCAGTTTAGAGGCCTTGCTAAATTATTGATGATCCACATTTGCATTGCTCCTTTTCTCCATCTCAGGGGTAAAACAGGCACACTTCTTAAACAAGTGGATGTGTCAATATCTGTCTCATACTCAAGACCATACTATTGTCAGTCTGTGATTTCGAAAAGTCCAGAATGTCCTTGAGCTACTTTCCATAATTATCCAAATCATCTCATCAAAGGCATAAGACTGAATGGCCAGTAGTCATCTGATTCTTTAGAAAGCCTGTTATGGAAAGTAAAATTGTCCCTGTAATGTAACACTGTATATCTTAATTAGTGGATTCCCAGGACCCCAGAGAACAACTTGAGTGAGAAGAAGTTGAATTGTCTCAGTCTTGTGGCTTATCTATTCAAACTTTCTTGAATTCCCTTTCTGAGTTTTCAATGGCTACATCCAGTTTCTCACCTTCTTATTTATACCCACCCTGACTTCCCTAGTAGATGTCCTTTCATTCCACTGTTCTGTGAATACAGATTCAGATGTCTTGTTTATATTTCTGAGTGGTCTGTAATGACACATCTACATGCCACCCTCTCCTACTTTTTCCAACTTATCATTGATCTGCTGAGTCATCGCATCCTCGTCAACGTTTCTGAGGTATTTCTTTTGCTTGTAATACTATTGTCTGTGTATTTCCTTTTATTGGGCTACCTTGCCCTGCTAAATTGCCTTTTTACCTTTTTTCTGCTTTCCAAATGGACTCCTAGAGCTCTTTTCACTGCTCCTTCTGTCTAATTCTTTTTGTAATGCTTAACCTAATTTGGACAACACCAAAACTGTCCCCAGCTCTTTTTATGCTTTCATATTTTTGTGAAATAGAACTTCTACTCTGCATTGTTTCTTTATTTAACAGCTCTCCATAGCTCTTGCTTTCTTCCTGAGTTATGGCAGCGTTCTGTGTTAGTCTTGCTACATTCCTAGAAGGCAGAAGGCCATGCCTATTAATGCTAATATTTTGATATTATCCTACATCTAACTCAAAGAAAAGGAGAAGGATTTGATTGCTGCAGTATGTGTAAAATCTGGTTATGATTGTTGGTACTGGTGTTTGTTTGTCTTTTTTTTACCAGCCAAGAAGCAATAAATGCATTTGATTATGTATTTACTTTTAGATTTCTAGTAAAGTAGGAAAGGAAATGCTTTGAATAATTGTATTCATAAACCACAGACAATGTAAAGCTACCATTCCTGTAGAAGTAGTTGCACACAATAAAAATCTGCCTAGTTAAGATTATTATTTACTGCAACACTTGTGAACAACATAGAAGAGATCCACCTAGTAAAAAGTCAGTGCGAAGTAATTTGCCAACAAGAAATGTGATCTTCATTTCTCAGGTTAGTTTGATTCCCGTTTGCCACTTTTCATAGGTTCATACTAAGCTAACTGCCCTTGCGAGCCATTTTAAGCCTAGTCGTTTATCCCTTGTGAGACTCAAACCCTGCATCTTGTGATTGTAAGGCAAACACCTTAGCCATTAGGCCACCCTCCCAACTATGCTAATAAATATTTATTTTTTAAATCATGTAACTCTTTGAATAAAGGCACATCAAAAATTGTAAAGAGCATCAAATGGAAAGTAAAGTTTACTACTGCATACTTACTGGAGATAGATGGTCAGCAGGATGCTGGTAATACAACCCCACCCCGGCTAGGAGGATACATTTAAACACCTCCTCAGGTCACCATTACTAAGTCAGTAGCGCAGATGATGTACTGCTCTGAGCACATGATAAGCCCCCATGAAAGTTTAATTTTTGCTGATGAGCAGCATTTCAAATTATGGGAATATTGTAAGAGCTATTTACTGAGTGACCTTGATTAAATCTATTCTCAAAATGAGTGTTGATCATAGCATTAAGTGCTACTAAGTAAAATAACTGTGCTGTGTATGGTCCCGGTCCCCTTCAATAAACACATCACACCGAATGACATTTGACCACCTTTATTAAACTTCCATAAATATGATTGTTAACTGATATTAATTTCAAACAAAACATGACATAGGTGAAGATAATATCCATGTAACATTAACATAGCCAGCGTGATCCCGCTCATCCTGATCAGTAAGCAGCGTCCATACCTCCACTCGCTTACTTATGAAGCAGCGTACCACTCACATCAGTTAACATTTATTGAATTACACCTCCAACCAAATAAGCAGCTTTCATCCGCTTGCTTATTTACTTATCAAGAAGCACAAATGCACTTTCATTCCTAACTTATTGAATTGGACATCCAACGTTGGAACAGAAGAGGGTAAGCCTACCCCACTTCTCCGCCCTACCCAAACTGAAAATGACCGCAGTCCCGACTAATAATAAGGGAAGGGATTGCAGGTAGTAAGTTCACATCAAAAATGTGACTCCTACTCCATTTACACTTGCCTAAAACCCTTTAAGCCCCTCCCTCCCAATATCTCATTTCCTCCCAATCATATTTCATTCCTAATTAACCCTATCCTCCCCCTATCCTCTTAATTCCTAATACTCTCTTTATCTAACCCCACTTGAAGATGTCACTGGACAAATTGGTCTGTTCCAAACCTCATATGTCCTGGTCCTCTTCAATAAACACATCACATCGAATGACATTTGACAACCTTTATTAAACTTCCATAAACATGATTGTTAACCAATATTTATTAATTTCAACCAAAACATGATACAAGTAAAAATAACATCCATGTAACATTAACATACAACAGCATGGCCCCATTCTTCCTGATCAGTAAGAAGCATCCATACCTCCACTCACTTACTTATGAAGCAGCATACCACTCACTTCAGTGACCATTTATTGAATCCCACCTCCAACCAAATAAGCAGCTTACCTCTGCTTGCTTATTTATTTATCAACAGCACAACTTCTCACTTTCCTTTTCTAACTTATTGAATTGAACATCCAACACCAGAGGGGGAACAGTAGATAGCAAGCCTGCCCACCAGCTTGACCAGGCTGTTGACGCTCTGTTTGACAAACTTCCAGCAACCAAACCACAATTAAGGCATCCCTCCAAACATCATTTGGTGTACTCCATCCTCTCTAAACAAGCTGAAACTGAGTCATCACCTCATAAATCCCTATCACATAACTAATGAAAAATAGCCAGTTACCTAAACAGCTGAAAACAAACTACTGATCCCCCTCCTATGCTAAGATAACAAACCATAATCTCATAACCTAGCACAACCACTGCGCATGAGCTAAATAATCCTTACCTCATGACCAGTGGAAGACCAGCAATGATTCCAAGGACATTACCAGCCAACTGGACAACCAAACACTCAGCCCACTGCCACTAAAAAACACACAGAGGCAATTGCATACCATTAGACCACATTGTGACCCCATTGTACCACCCAATGAAAGTAATAACCAAATGAGATCTCTTTAAAATCAGTGCAATAACAATCCTCATGATTCTCCAATCATGACCATCCAAATGGACAACCAAAACTAAACCCACTGCCTCTTGAAACCCCACAGGGGCAATAGCAGACCATGATGCCAATTCCCAGCCCCATTTTACTGCTTAATATATAACCAAAGGAGATTTATTTAAAATTCAGTTATCTAGCAATCCTGCCATCACAGTAACTATCCCTTATAAGGACTAAGGTGTTTAATCCACCATCATGTCATTCTAGCAACACAACCACAACAAACCATACCACTTCCATATTACACAACAGATAATGAACCCTAATCGCCAACCACTCCAACCACACCTCCTACTCCCACTTAACATAAAACCCTGATATTCAACACTCAGTTGCATCTAATTCTATCTAATTAGCCACCAGCCCAACTCCCCCAACTGGACCTCACATGCCTCATTTGTCAAACCAGTAAAATTCCCCACAACTTCTCTATCCATCTGCCAAAAGGCCTAACCAGGTTGATTCCCCAATAATCACCTACCAAATGCACCCCAAAACACTAAACACAAGCCAGGCAAAACCATACATGCACAGTTTACCATAAGAACCCTAACCTACTGAAAGCCACCACAAACAAGGTCAGTGGTACACCATCATGCCTAACTGCAGCCTCTTTATCCACCCAATTGATATACTAATAACCAAATTGAGATTTCCTTTCCTAATGGATCACTTGCCTAGTAAACCCACCAAACCCACTACCCATTATAAGGAAGAAAACATTTGGCAACCAGAACCCCCTTGTTAATGACATCAGTATATCCCTGAAGCAGAAACTGCACAAACTGTAGGCCAACTAACGCACCATATACCCATCCCAACTTACTTGACAATAGGCGATGTCAGCCAATCCTATGCAATTGGTAGGAATTAAAAAAGGGCCTACATCTGCACAGAAATCCACATCTAATACCTTGCTTAAGCCTTCTAACATCCAGGTAGACAAAGCCCAATTCCTGAACTATCCCCAAAACACCCACAGCCCTACAATTCTTCATGAAACCACACTACCCCAAACCAGTGTAACTCAGTCATGCTTAATGTACCCAAATAAAGTAGGAGTACCTGTGATCCTACTGTACCACACCAGCCACCACAGCATCCACCCCCACAGAATCCATTACCTTTCAATTCCACTTCCTTCAGGCAAGTGAGCAGTGCTCATTCTGTTAACTACCCTCTGTGACCTTGTTGCACATGACTTCAGTGACCAGGACATCTACTGTGTTGGACATATTCAGCATAACAGGAATGGCTACTCCACCAAATCCATCGCTTTCCAAATCCACTTCCTTTAGGCACCTGACTGCTTCCACAACCCCTTTGCAGTAAAATCCATCACCCAATGAGACCACCTCCTTTGGACCACCAACTGATACAAAGTCTGTGTTGATGCCATCTACGACCTCATTACACAGCACTCCAACAGCTGAAATCCCTATGGAAGTACCACCATCTGCAAAGAAAAAAAATGGGTGTAAAGCATCTGAAATACATAAGACACATTTAACAACAACCTACTCACACTCTGAAATGCCCTAAATAAATCCACCTTCCAGAGCCGCCTCCAAGGCCCCAGTGAAGAGCTAAGCCTGCCAAAACCCTCTCATGAGGCTGTTTAAAGTCCTGCACACTTAACTGTCAGTCTTCATGGGGGCCTCCTAACCTGTGAAAAACACATCTTCTTCTCTTCCCCTGATAAATCATCGATCGGGTACTTTAAGAAAGTGCAGATAACACTTATATAGGAAACTCATCACATCATGGATCATACATGTCCTACTCACACACTTGTATAAACACATCCATCATTTGTTGACATACAGGAATAAAAGAGCTAGGTGGTCTCTGAAATGTTTATACTTGTCTGCCTATAACATGCCATACTAGTGTTTTAGTATATGCAGCTATTTAATCAGTGACCAAATATATGCTATTAAAAGGAATTAATTAAATTCCTTATCCAAACATATACTTGATGTTGGAGCTACACATAAGTTATGGTATTACCAGAAGTAAAAAAAAAAAAAGACCATACGGGCTAGAGATTTAAATAGTGCCACTGAATGAGCAGAGTTGAATTAGATTATTAATTTCAGTGCTGCTAACTCAAAGGGGTAAATCAGGCATATCAACCACCCTATAACCTTCCAGCTGAAGTTGCAAGGAAGCCGTTGGTATGTGTTCCGCATTTGGCCATTTGCTTCCCTTATGGGGGCTGTTATTCCTTATTTTGGGGATAGAAGGCTGTGGAAATAACAAAACATTCAGAAAGTTAAATACATTAGCTTACCAATGAAAACAAACGTCCAGCTGTGTAAACTAATAAGAGCAAGATGCCCTGTTCAAAGATCCAACCTGAAGACCAATTATGAATAAGTTTACTGGCCAATGTTTACGCGGTTAAACAAGTAGAATGTCTGAAACGTTCATCTTTTCCCCCTGAATCTAATTTCTGCAAACGCAACACGAGTCAAACTGTGGTCTGTAAAAAAGTATAGCAATGCTGTTGATGTCTGAAAACCAATTAGGTATAATTATTCTGTGACTGCACTCACCGAATATTCACTGTTTGACGAAAACCCACTGCTAGACCTTATATGGAATGAATTGCTAAATGGTCTAACTCACAACTGTGGCACAGGTCGAATGTCTGCACAGGTAGAATACATTTTTTTTTTTTGGTTAATGACGTAACTGGGTATTAACTGAGCCTGCGCGGTATGCTACTGTTAGTCAGAAGAGCTCACAGCCTGTGCAAAGGCATTCCCCTTAACTAGAAACACAAATAATCAACCAAAGCTGTTTCCAAGCCAAGAGACACCTCTCCCCTTTTCTTGCCCATCTTAATAACAACATGCCATCGTACCACCCCACCAACCCAGCTTAAACACCAGTAATATAATTCCCTGTATCAGATCATCACAGGCTTTGGAATTACTTGAGCTTTCAAGCGGCACGAATGAATATTTGAAAATTTTACGCTGCTGCCCTAACATTCCTAGCAGTACCCAAACAGACTACCATGGCCACACATCCTCCCTTGTTGCTCATGTGTTGAAGTTCATTGAGTTTGGTGAAGGGAAGGTCCTAGTGTTGGGCACTACGGAAGAAACTTTAATGGTGCTGTTCACTGTCCACCCTGAAAATTTTACGCGAACACAAAGACACAGAATAAGCGATAATCTGACAACTAACCTAAAGGCATACAATGGGAACTACAACTCCCCATACCAACATTTTGCATGGAAGCAGAGGCTATACCATGCTTTTTAACCTGATGTCTGTCATTCTCCATTAACAGCAAAGCCAGCAACCCGTCCGCCAACCACCAACTTGTGGCTGCAATAATCTTTAACTGGTCCTAGGTGTGTTAATAAAGTTGGGCATCTTCTATTGGCCATAAATGTTACCTATAAAATGCAGACACCTTGCGTATAACTATTGATACCACATTAAATGCTGACATACTTTACAGCCCACAGAGGAGTTTCTGAAGGCAAGCAACGAAGCCCTTTCACTTCCTGTTGACAACCGTATTCTAGCCACGGCCTGCTAAACTGTCTAAAAAGGAACACAAAGGTAAACTCAAAAGGGGATGAATGTCAAATTTGAAGCAGTTACTACACTAGAATGAGACACAATGGTAAACGTGCAAGGGCAGAGCGCAACATCACACTGGCAACCTGAAAAACACCACAGATTGTCACCTGCGTGTCCGGTGAGCACTGCCCACCTACAAGAAGGCATAAGACATCAGATGGACACCACCAATGTCCCTCCAAGCTGGATAACCCCCCCCCCCCCCAACTCACCCCATGATGCAGAGGACAACTATCAAGATGGAACGAGAGAAAAGGGAAAAAAAAAGCACGCTGAGCCAGATCCCTAAAATGACAACAGCCACCTGACAATCGCCCTATGACAGCAGCCATCAACCAACCATGCTTCAAAAACATGTCTTTTGTAATTTGTGTGTATACGGATTATGTCTAAATAACTAAATGTATCTGTAATTTTTCTTTGTGGAGCTTTTCTCCCCGGGCCTCTGCTGAAAAGGGCATTTTCAGCTCAGTCAGACACCCCCAGTTAACAAATGCAAAATAAAATAAATAAAATAAATAAATAAATAAATGCTAGTAAACAAAGCCTCACTTTATGATCTTAAGAGTAAAACGACCACCCCCGCAGTCCCTAACCATAAATCCTTCAAACTGGACCACCAGAGCATCTAACAATCCACAGACAATGACACTATGTTAAACAACCACAAAAATGCTAGCACATCCATCAAACCATGACTAACTAACATTACCTACCTCTGCCTGCTGCAAGGCCTACCTGACCATAGCAGCAGTACTGAAAGGTTGTATTGGATATAAACTATATCTCATTTCCAACCAAACATATTTTATTCCTACTTATCTATCCCCACATGAAGATGCCCCTGGACAAATTGGTCTGTTCTAAACCTCTTTTATCATTTTAGGGAACAACAGTAATGCCAACTGCTTCAGCATTACAGTATCTATATTCTATGGATGGTGAGACAAGGATGATTATGCCAACATATAATAAAACATATAAAACAGAGCAATGTGTTTACTGCTGCTGGAAAATCTATATATAGTTTATGCAACTAGTATAGCTTTAGCTATGGTGATAAATGTAGATAAGTAAATCCTATTGATTCCTTTAGCTTTAGCTATGGTGATGAATGTAGATAAGTAAATCCTATTTATTCCTTCAGGTACTTCTGTAGAATTAACTAATGACGCTTCTTGGCAACTAATACTACCTCCCGTTGTTACATTAATAAATGTCAAACCATACAAAAGACAAGCCAGGGAAATATTTCCACTTAAATCATGTATATTTAGCAGCACAAATAAAATACTACTTGTCTTCTCTCTGGTACAGCTGGAAAGTTATTAACCATTGTTCATTCACTAATTGTGCATGCTACCACAATTTCCATATTTCTGTAATTATTTTAAATGCCAAGCAACATATACAACATTGTTTAGCCTCATATAAAAATTCACAGCAGGATGAACAAAATGCTGTATACAGTCTATGTGCAGATTGAGTGGTAAGTGGTTTAAAAAGTATGAGAAAATATGATTTAATCTGCTTATTGTGACATGCAAAATCCATCTAATGAATGCTACCAGTGTAAACCTGATGATGTGGTATAAGACATTGCTCTTTGTACTAACACTTCCAGTTCTAGAGATATAGAAATGTGTTTGTATGGTGAGCTCATAGCTTTATTTTTTGAAAAGGCTTATTAGATGCTACAGGGCAGTATTCCAGATCTCCAATGAGAGCAAGCAGATAAACTTGAAGTTCTTGCAAGTCCATGTGGTTGGTGAAGAGCATCTTCAGACTATAGCTGCAGGAAGCTCTCCCTTCTTTCCCTTTGGCACTGTTCATTGTTGCTTCTCTGTCATTTTATCTCCACTTGTGCTAGCATATAGGTGACTTAGGTTTTTGACATCTCTTGTTTTATACTGCACATAATAATGTCTTGCTTATATCCACTTCTGATTTTATATGTATCTTCATATTTCATTAAAGAATCTATTTTGATTCCTCGTCCTATATTGAGGTAGCTTTCTATTACGTGTTTGTTGTTACAGTCCTTCCATATTTTTTCAAACTTCTAATTATGTTTTAGGACTTCTCATAATCTGGATCTGTTTCTGGAGAGTTATACTGCTTACAGTGAATGCTGACATGAAAACAGATGGTATGAAGATGAGGCATCCATAAACCCCACAATTATGAATCTCCTACATATTTGTAAGTTAAATACAGGGTACAGGGACCTAAATTTAAATTTTGTCTGTGACTTTAACAGCACATGCTGAAGAGACAGATATGTGTCCCAGATATTGCCTTTCCTGCGGTGCAGGCTTCCCATCCATGTGAAGCTGAGGTCATCTGTTACGCATTTTAAGCACAACCAGTGGATGGGTAATATGAAATTTAAACAAGGCCTGGCACCAGTGTCCCTTATGGACAGAAGTAGCTTATAAATGCTTATCCCTGAATGTCCTATTTGGATACAGGGCATCATTATTCTTTTGAGAAAACTTTTCTAGGCCTAGAAAGGCCACCCTGGGTCATCAGCCTAGTAACAGCCTATGAATCTATGAATATATCAAGGACAATAATAGGGATTATCTCATAATCCAGTTTGATTATTACAGTATCAGCAAGTAATCCTGAGAATATTGCTAATGAATAAGGTCTGGTGGCAAATAATATTTTCCTTGCATCAATGAATTCAGATGTATCTACTGTTTATTTAGAGAGTATTCATACTTCAAAGGATAAGACCTTATTTATGGTGCTTCTGCAAATAAACATGTTGGGCAACAATCCAAGAAACAAATGCTTTTATACAATTTCTAGGTGCACCCCAATGTCTCACTTTCAGCTTCATTAGTTTGCTGTACACATGAAAGTTCCTCCTATGACTTATGTTTTCTGTGCTTCTATAACTCTCTGTACCCTAACGTTAATTTAAATATCCCTGAAGATGACCCATATGTTGGTGACTGTATGTTGTATGAGATAATTTACTCTCCAGTACTGACAGCTTTCATGTTACAGTATCATATTTAAGAAACATTGGATTATCAGAAATTAGGCAGCCCTTTCCAACTTTGGCTATATCAAGAAGAAATATGTCATGCATATTATTAAGGCAGGAGCTAATGATCTGAGATTGTATGCCTCTGGTCAGATAAAAGAAGAGATTGTGAAAGCTATCCATCCTCCTAGTGGCAAGTTTAATTTATACATAACTCCCACAATCCCCTTTCATTGATTGGACAGTTTATGAACTTGAGAAGGAAGCATATTTAATAGCTAGGTAAAGTGGCATCATTTTTAATTAGTGCTTAAGGAGTTACTTTATAGGAGAAGATGATGTGAAAGTTAAAATACTTTGCTAATGATGACTTGCATTTTAGTCACCATGGTAACAGAGTCTCACGAGTCTCATTAGTACAGTAGATGACAATATGTTACCTTCTTATATAACAAAGAGTACTTCTACCTCCATTTCTGTTCCTGACTGTAATGTGAGAAAATTGAATAGTTGATATGATGAGGTGCATAACTATAACCTGACTTTGATAATGGAGTTATAATAGAAATTTACTTTGATAAAAATAAACTCAATCTTCTGTATACTGATTTTGTTGGTATTACACTTTCTAATCAGACAAATTAGGTGGAGGTGTTTCCTTGTGAGTAAGTGAAATTGTACTGGCTTCCTTACTGTTTAATGACTGTCAGTGAGGTTATTGTAGCTAAGATCTTTAAAAGGAATAATACCTCATTGTGTGTGTGTGTGTGTGTGTGTGTGTGTGTGTGTGTGTGTGTGTGTGTGTGTGTGTGTGTGTGTGTGTGTGGTGGGTATTTTAATTCTAACCTGTGCTTACAGAAAATGTATTGATTTATATTTTAGTTGAAGTATTCCAGGATGATGTTGTGTACTTTCATAGGAAACCTCATTTTTCTAATACTATTTTAGACTATTTTCATCTTCAAGTGCTGCAGAAGCTAACCTCTTAAAGCCTGTCCTAGCCATAGGATATACAGAGAAGTTCAGAATTTTGTTGGTGTAATAATATACTTAGCATAATATTTATTTTTGTATATAATATTTACATTCCTTTCCTTCATGTGACCACAGTTGCTTTTTTACACGATATAGTATCTATGAATGATAATAATGTGCTTGATACAGTATATGTTATCCACTGTCTAGTGATTTGAATCTGGAATATTTTCATCCCATTGGTACAGCAGGCCATGACTGCCTGTAATGCATACTAGATGTGTTCTGTAAACATATTTTACTAAAGCAGTAACCAACGATGTGGTGTAGTATATTGAAGATTTACCCACGGTTGGTGTGGTTTAATCATGAGGGCAGGTAAATCTTCAATATACCACAACCATAGAGTCAGTTATTGCTGTTATACAATGACATTATTTAAGAAAAAAAAAACGTACTTTTCTTAAATAATGTCTATGTATAATGGCGGATTACTGTTTTTCCGATGGTTGTGGTATACTGCTTCTTCATTTTGATGTACTGTGCATGCATATGGGACTTGCATTCCCACGCATACCCGGTACATCAATGCTTTGAAATGGAAGCAACAGAGAAAAGAAAGTCGCTGTTGCTCCGTTTTCTCTTTTTTTTACTTGTAAAAAAAAAGGGTTTGGGGCACTTTATATCACTGGAAAAAAGTCATTGGCTGGGCTAATTAACGTGCACGTTTTCGAATAGTAATAGGGAGTCATTGTGTAATTAAACATAGTTCAGGAAACTTCTGTCATGGGATCTATGATGTAATCTCAAAACTTTGTTTGTGTCTCTGGTTTAATCTACCTGACTACTGTATCACTGAAAGCTTTTGATACTTATTTAACAATAAGTTTTGTTGAGCAAAATGAAAAGAAATTATGGATATGTATGAGGAAATAAAATCATGGGTAAATTTCACATGAAGACGCAGCACTGGTAGAAAATGCATAAATTCTATCCCCAGGAAATCCTTGCAGATTTAAAATCTCCTTCACTAAATTGAAATTGCATATACCTAAACAGAAAACCTTAGAAGTCTCTTTTACCAGGAATTAAAAAAAAAAGGTTCAAAGTATTTTTATATTGTGTTCCAGACTGGAAAAAAAATCTATCATTGTTGAAGACAAATTTTTAAATGACCATAAGTAACAGTCTACGATCTTCGATTCTGCCTTCTTTCTAAGTGACATTTGACCAATAGTCTGAACAGAGAAGAAAAATTTTTTTCAAAACTCCATATTAACATGGAAAATTTCCACTTCCTTCAAAAAATTAAAAATGCACGAGCATTAGTGATTTATTTATTTATTTAACATTTGTTGACCAGGAAAGTCCGACTAGGGCAGAGACTATTTTCAGCGGAGGCCCTGGGAGAAACACTCCAGATGCATGTCTTTGGAACTAGATTACTAGGTAGATGTTTTCAAAGATCAATTCTTCCCTGTTTTTATTGGCCATAGCTCTCAGGGTTATGGATGTAGATTTTGGTGAGTTAAAATGTGAAAAACCTTTCCAAAGCAATGCCATGGTCTTTTCTTATGTCAGTAGTACTGAAGGTCTTGGTCATACTCCACTGGTTAATAACACCATCTCATACTTTCATGAGGCTTTCAATATCACACCTCATTAGAGTTATAATACTTAAGGAACTTTGCTATTGGGCCATGTTCCCTCAGCTTCATCAAGACCTAGTTCTGTGGGATTAGCTTAGACAGTCAAAGATTTCATACCTATTTCTATACAATGCAGCAAGCTCTAGGATCAGTTATAGGAGCTTTTTCATTTTGCTGCGTATCAAAAGTGTGAGACTTAGTAATGTAAATCATGCATGTTTGAAAACTGAAGAGTGATTTATCTCTATTAACAGTGATTTTGAAATTCTTTGTTACACATTTAGGCATTCCTGCATGGGTCTATAGCTCCCCTTCACCTGCCGACATGGCGGATTAAGCCTCCCACACCTCAGATACATATATTAACTCTAACAATACTGAACACTGGCATGGGGGGGAGACACCCCAAGATACTGCAGTCTGTTAATTAGTATATGTCCTGCCTGTCTGCACTCAAATTTCAGATGCTCTAAGGAGAGTAGTGGTTTTATTTTCTTTACTTTCTGGAACTATCATACCTGATGTACTGATTTCTGATTATTGTAAACTTGTCTCTGTATTTTGATGCATATAATTTCCTGGGTGGGGCATCACGTGAGTGCAGATGGCCATGTTAAATTTAACATCAGTAATTTACTGTACTGTATTTATGGAATATTAATGCTGTCTCTTCTATCATGTTCCTGAAGTTCTAATGATATAACCAGACACCCCATTAGTGTGTGTTAAATTGTGTCTTGGTTTTTATTTAACCCAAGAAGGCCACTGTCCTGGCCCTCTCTGTATAGAATTCTTGTTATACTGTTGATTGAATACAATGCATATTTCTGTTGTTTTCTAAGTAGTGTTGTTAGGAAATTGATGAGAATCCACAGATTCTTTAGAAGACAAATAGTGTCATTAAGACTGCTATACTATAGTGACAAAAGTTTCCCAGTCTGGACCTGTAGTCTTTATATTATAAGTTTAGAAAGGGACATCTAATTTTTTCCTACCAAATTATGAATAATGAGATACTTCAAAGATATTACTATAAATACTTTGTGAACATGCACATGCCACATAGAATAGGGGAAGATATCTATTATCATCCATTGTCAACAAAATTAAATTCCATCTTTTTAACGTTAGTATGGCTTGTACTAGAAGTCATTTACCTATTTTTTCTGTGTAACATAATCAGTTACTAAGTTTAAACTGTCTTTGGATAGATTTGCAAAAAAATGGAAATGTAATCCAGCAGGTTATGAATCCAAACTCCACAGCATCCTCCATGAGAGGATATAATCATGTTTATCTCTGCTCTGTAACTTTGTGTTATGAATTATGAGAAAACAAATAAACCCAAATGGAGAAGAATGTAGTCTATGCACATGGAACTGCATGTACATTCATGTAAACACTCTGTACATACCAATGAAGTAAGGAAAGATTCCATGTATCGCAGCTCTGTATCTGAGTATTTGTTATGTATTATTTATGTAATCCTGTATTGCACAACTCTTGTAAAAGCACACACTTTCACAGTAGCTGATGTTGCACTTAATTTGTTAATTAAAAGGCAGATAGACAGGTGTGCAGTCACTTAAAAGCAAAGAGTCAATATGCAGACAAACAAAATAAAAAATGTCCATGGGACAGTAGCTGGATTCCCCTTTATATAGCTAAATTAACTTACATCTCCTGACATCTCAGTGATGACTGCCAGAACTGCAAATATTTTCTGATGGCTAAAAATTGCTGAACCTGTGCCCTTAAAGAAACACTGTTTTCAGCTTTTATTAACTGATAGTATTAAGGAAAACTAGCGACCACACGACAGCGTATCATGTCAATTACCAAAATAATTTATTGACAACATTAAGCGCTTTCGTCTGTATAGTAGACTTCTTCAGAACAATTACAAACACAATTTGAATACTTTAAAAACCCTACCCTAAATTCTCCTTGATCAATGTTCCATGTACCAACCTTAACTATTGTTTAAAGTGACCCTTCCATAAAAACTCTGTTGTTATGAATACATACTTAAAAATCAAAGAAAACAAGCAGATTTTAATTTTAAAAGTGAGCTGATAGAAATCATGTCATTAAGCCCAGGTGGATGACAGGCATCTTGTCTAACCTGCCATTTGAGCTCCAAAACTCTAAGAAATCATCCTCAGGACCACCCCGCGGACCCAAGTCAACTTGGTCCAATATAAAAAATTTAAGGAATGTGTTGGGTGTGTGCTATTGTGCTTGTATAATGCATTTGTGTCTTTTTTCTTGTGGATGTCATAGCTGTGTTGATAAATTCTTTTCTTAAGGGCTCCCACTGTTTTACCCACATAGAACCCTTTACATGAACCACAAAATGTAATGTATACCACGCCTTTTGTGTAACAATAGTACTTTTTATGTGTAGTGATCTTACCTACATTCTCAACCTTAATAGAATCTGTGTCCAATATAAATGAACATTGTCCACATCTCCCACATTTGTAATTGCCACCTTGTCCTGCCTTAATCTTTTTCATTTCCACTAGGACTTTAAGGGACATTTCCTTTTTGTATACCACCAATGGTTTGTCCCAAAATTTCTTAAAGATTTTTTCATCTAGTGTGAACGCAGTCCAAAAATTGTACACTATATTCCTTAAATCAAAATAATCTACAATAAAAGGTAAAACTAATGCTCTATTAAACCCATGTGTCCTGCCATGTTCCATGACCTTACTAAACCAGTGGGGTTGGCTAGAAGTATGGTATAAATCCCTCCTTCTCTCTTATGTTTAACTTCATCAGCAATGTTGCTAATAAAATTATAAGGATATCCTCTTTTCTGCAACATCTCCATTAGTATATCACACTCTCTAATGAAATCATCGTGTTCGGTGATCATTCTGGCCAATCTCACATACTGACCTTTGACTAGTGACCTCTTCTGGTGAACCAGGTGCTAACTCTCAAAGTGTAGCAATGAGTTTGAATAAGTGGGTTTTCTATATAAATGTGATGTAAACTTAACACTCAAATAGTCTTTCTTAATGGTAATGTCCAAATAGTTCACAAAATCATGATTCTTGGACATAGAATACCTCAAAAATGTAGTTGTTTCATTAATGTACATGAAAAACCTATTCAGGTTGTTTTCACTTCCATGCCAAAATAAGACCAAATCATCGAGGTGACGTCCATATAGAACCCACTTGTCCTTGTATTCTGAGTTCACCAAGAAGAGGTCCTCCCATTGTGCAAGGACAATGTTGGCAAAAACCAGGGCACAGCATACCCCCATTGCCACTCCTTGCACCTGTTTGAATAAATGCCCATCAAATGTAATAAAATTATTGACCAGGGCCATCTCCATACAGGACCTAATAGTCAAAATGCTATCATGGTTCAATGAATAATGTTTGCACAAATAATCATAGAACCATTCAATCCCAATGTCATGAGGTATTACAGAAAAGAGATCACAAATGTCAATTGTTACTAATATTAGGTCATCATGGTACAATTCAGGTTTTATTTTTGAAAGAAAGTCCCATGAATCCTTAATAATCAAATCCCTATCATCCAGACAAATCAATGGAGCAGATTGAGCAACAGAATGGGCAGGGATGTAGTGGGACCATTACGTCAAGTTTTGAGGCATCTTTGATTACCCTAGCACAAAGGATTTGTAATGCTGAAGACAATGTTAGAGAATGTACTTTGGTTGCTAGCAGCAATGGGGGTGGAAACGTGATGACACCAAGTGTTTCCCAATGAGCCTGTGATGACACCACGTTACTAGTCCTATTAGGTTTTTCACGTACATTAATGAAACTACATTTTAAGGTTCACTATGTCCAAAACCATGATTTTTTGAACTATTTGGATGTTATCATTAAGAAAGGCTATTTGAGTGGAAAGTTTACATCACATTTATATAGAAAACCCACTTATTCGAGCTCATTGCTACACTTTGAAAGGTGGCACCTGGTTCACCAGAAGAGGTCACTAGTCAAAGGTCAATATGTGAGATTGGCCAGAATGATCTCCAAACAGGATGATTTTGTTAGAGTGTGATATATTAATGGAGATGTTGCAGAAAAGAGGATATCCTTATAATTTTATTAGCAACATTGCTGATGAAGTTGAACATAAGAGAGAAGGAGGGATTTATACCGTACTTCTAGCCAACCCCACTGGTTTAGTAAGGTCCCTGGAACCTGTCAGGACACATGGGTTTAATAGAGCATTGGTTTTACCTTTTACTGTAGACTATTTTGATTTAAGGAACATAGTGTACAATTTTTGGACTACGTTCCCACTAGATGAAAAAATATTTAAGAAATTGGGGGACAAACCATTGGTGGTATACAAAAAGGAAATGTCCCTTAAAGGCCTAGTGGAAATGAAAAAGATTAAGGCAGGACAAGGTGGCACTTACAAATGTGGGAGATGTGGACAATGTTCATTTATATTGGACACAGACTCTATTAAGGTTGAGAATGTAGGTAAGATCACTACCCATAAAAAGTACTATTGTTACACAAAAGGCATGGTATACATTGCAGTTTGTGGTTCATGTAAAGGGTTCTATGTGGGTAAAACTGTGGGAGCCCTTAGGAAAGGAATTTATCAACACAGCTATGACATCCACAAGAAAAAATACACAAATGCATTATACAAGCACATTAGCACACATCCAACACATTCCTTTAAATTTTTTGTATTGGACCAAGTTGACTTGGGTCCGCGGGGTGGTCTTGAGGATAATTTCTTAGAGTTTTTGAAGCTCAAATGGCAGGTTAGACTAGATGCCTGTCATCCACCTGGGCTTAACGACAAGATTTCTATCAGCTCACTTTTAAAATTAAAATCTGTTTGTTTTCTTTGATTTTTAAGTGTGTATTCATAACAACAGAGTTTTTATGGAAGGGTCATTTTAAACAATAATTATGGTTGGTACATGGAACATTGATCAATGAACATTTAGGGTAGGGTTTTTAAAGTATTCAAACTGTGTTTGTAATTGTTCTGAAGAAGTCTGCTATACAGACAAAAGTGCTTAACGTTGTCAATAAATTATTGTGGTAATTGATATAATACGCTGTCGTGTGGTCGCTAATTTTACTTTGCATTCTTTTTTTATATTGGTTGGGCTTGTTCACTTCTTAACTGATAGTGTTGTTAACCTGAGCATACAACTTTTTGCTTTTTCATTTAGGTTTATTTATTTTTTTCTGCACTGCTATCTTCTACAGATTCATAATATTTTAATAATTTTTGCAAGACCATTACTTGTTAGTCTATAGTAATGAGTGGTGTCCCTTCTTATTAGTAACCAGTAAATGCCATTGTTTTTTTCCCATAAATCTGTTGTCTAAATATGTCCCTTTATTACGCAGCCTTCTATTCGCGCATCTTTCTGCATACTTCACTTTGCAGTTTATTTGTTGAATTTGTTTCCTTAAATAATAAAAAGATTATGTCATTCTCCAGTGTGCCATCTGTTTGATTAAAATATCATTTAACATGACTACTTCTTCATATTTATGTGCACATCTCAGTGGGATATTGTGGGGTATTTACCCTTGTTTTAAGATGTGTAAGCCTACTTGTCATTGCCTCACTAAAGAACACAACCTTGGACACATAATAAAAGGGATGAGCTTACATGACAGCTTCTAATTAATATGATGCCTTTCCACTGGTATTGCTTTGCCAGGTTGTTTTTCCCTAAAACAAACTGTCACAGATGGCACATGGATGCAGAAGTAGCCAAGTGTGCTCTGTGAAACGTGCACCTTAAATGAAACACCTCACATTCAATTGCTCATTCAGTCCTGCTGTCTGACCTCTTCACAGTAATCTGGCTCCAGACACTTTAAGCATCTGTGAATTAGCTATTATTTCTAAAGAAAAACATGACTGCTGAGCATATTAGCTCTTTACCTTTGGTGACTCCATTTGGTGTCTTTTGTCACAGATCATTTGTCACATGCAGCAACTTTTGGCATCAAGTATCATGCAGTTTCTCTTTTCACAATGATATTTATACAGTGTATTAAATGCTTACAAATGAAAATATAAATATTTCAATTGCAGCACATAAGATAGAACATCATGCCAAATAAAAAATGCATTGACACCATATGCCCAGCATGTATGTGATTCATGAGCTATTAGCTGTTATCATGAGTGTTTATTAACTTATGCAATATTTTCAAATTTTGTTAACATTTCACAAACTAAGCAAATTACTTTAATTTTCAAAATGCCATACACTATAGTATAAATTATTTTATTAGTCTCTGATAGGATATGCGCTTTTTAGAGTTAGATAAAAAAACTAATTTCAGGCTTGCGTTTTAACATTAAAAGAAACAGTGCTTCTGCATTCTGTCTTCCTAGAGCAATAATGCTTAAGCACCATTTTCTTATATTATAAAATAAAGCTAAGTTTTATTTTTTATCTGACTTCAGAAATGATGAAATGTTGACTCAATCATCTGAAAGGAGATATAATGATAAGCAGCGATATTTAATAAGTCCTACGTATGGTTTACAGAATTTTTTAAATTTATATGGTTAATTATGACAACTAGAAAGGTTGATATAGTTGGATTAATAATTCAGAAAACATTATTTTTAATAAAAAAGGCATCTTATGATGAACAAAAATCTGCAACAGTCACTTTGTGTTCTCATACTGTTGTACAGATATCAGGTGCTACATGTAAATACAAATATGAAATGATTGTGTATTTTGTATCTTTTGCTTAATATTTCAAAAAACATTCAACACAATGCATCTGAAATTCTCCAGGTACAATTAACACTAGGTAAGACTGCAATCCAAATTGTAGCTTGCTACAGATCCCCCACCATACCCCAAGATTCTCACTACACCTTTCTTAACATACCAGAAAATATTAAGATACAACCAAACACCCTAATACTGGGTGATTTTAACTACATTGCCATTAACTGGGAAAACTACTCATGTACCAACACCTTTGCCCAACAGTTCTTGGAATTCATAAATTCCAACGCCCTGGATCAACTAATCCATAGTCCCACCAGGGGCTCCAATATCCTAGACCTGGTCATTACCAACATGGGAAATTGATGCTCCACACCTATGGTCACCCCCTTGTTAGTCAGGTCTGACCATAAGCTAATCACCCTTAACATCCTCATCCCACCCCCACCCCACAGTAAGGAAACCTTCATAAAAACTTATCCAAAGACAACTTCATTCTACTCAAGTCAGAAGTGACAAACTTCATGACACCTATGCAGACGGGAACTGAAAGTTCAACTGCTGAATCCTACACTAAGGCACTGTATGAGCACATCCACTCATGCATGAATCGTGCCATTCCAAATAGAACCAAGATGCTCTCATCCAAAAAAAAGGAAGCCAATCTGGTGGTCCCCTGCCATAAACAAACTTTACAACAAAACGAAGAAGCTGTTGCAGAAAAGAGGAAAATCCCAGGATGCAAAAAACTCCCTTACCAGCCTCAGTAAGAAACTGAGATCCCTCATAAAATCCTCCAAAGCTAGTTACAAAAATAAAATTGCCAAAGATTATAAAGACAACCACAAGGCATTCTATAACTATGTCAAGAATCTAAATGGCAATGCTCAGATCTGCTCTGAGCTAAAACAGAATGGCATTAAATATACTGATCCCAAGGATATTGCTAATATCCTGGCAGATCAATTCAGTGCCAACATCACCCCCTCTAACCCCCTAAATGGCCCATCTCAATACCGGAAGATTGCCAAATTCTGTTATAACGGCCACACAGGTAAAAAACGCACTCTCCAAAGCTAAGAATACAGCATCCATGGGACCAGATGACATCCCGGGCTGTGTACTACATGAACTACAATATGAACTGGCACCTCACCTAAGTGTCATGTTTAATCATAGCCTCACCTCAGGTTTCATGCCTACTGAGTGGCGCAGAGCTACAGTTATCCCACTCCACAAGGGGGGATCCACCTTGGATCCTGGAAACTACTGCCCCATCAGTCTGACAAGCCTTAACTGCAAGGCCATGGAGCGTATTATCATGGAACTTATAAACTAAGACATTGGCAACCTTCAAACACTGGACCCCACCCAGTTTGGGTTCGTGAAGTGCCGATCTTGTCTCCTAAACCTGATTGACTTCTTTGAATCTGTCTCCAGAGCCATGGACAAGGGTAAGGTGGTCCACACAGCCTATCTAGACCTTGCCAAGGCCTTTGACACCACCCCCCACTCTGGAATCATAGATAAACTTACTAAGCTGGGCATTAATCCCTACGTCACCCAATGGGTTGCTAACTGGCTTACTGATAGAACCCACACTGTAAAAGTAGCCAACTCCAAATCCAGCTCCAGACAAGTGACAAGTAGAGTACCTCAGGGTTCAGTAATGGGGCCGCTCTTGTTTGCCATCTACTTCTCTGAAGTACAGGCCAACACTAAGGGACTCTGGCTAACAAAGTTCACAGATGACTGCAAACTGGGAGCCATTATTGAATCCTCAAATGATGTGGATACTCTACAAAAGGGCCTTACCGAAACAGATGCTTGGTGCCAGAGCCATGGGCTCAAGCTCAATGCCCAGAAATCTATAGTTATCCCCTTTGGGAAAAAACATGTATCCGTGAATTACCATATAGGTGGCAGTACACTAAACACCGAAAGTGTGATAAGAGACTTAGCGACACAGGTGGACAGTGGTCTCACCTTCGATAACCACATTGCCACAACAGTCAGGAAATCATTCTATGTGGCACACCTCATCACTAAGGGCTTTTCATCTAGAAAAAAGGAGGTCATTGTCCCACTGTACTCATCCCTCATTAGACCCATTTTAAAATACAATGCCCCGTTTGGTATGTACCTCTCAAGACATCTGCAACAACTGGAAAGGCCGCAGAAATACTTAACTAAAAGAATCTCAGGCCTAAAGCAGATGCCCTACGCTGACCTCCTTAAAAAACTCCAGCTATACTCTGTCGCATATCATCTACTCAGAGGTGATTTCTGCTTAACATACAAGGCCATGTCAAACCCAGAGCTGTTGGACATGCTACACTTAAAGAAATCCCAATCCCTCAGAGCCACATGCTCCAGGGATCTAAACTTTGTCATCACAATAAACAAAACATGCTGGAGGGATAGGTTCCTGACTCAGAGACTCCCCAGACTCTGGAATAGATTGCCCATACATGTCAAGTAGAGTGCCTCTTTGGCCCTCTTCAAAGGGAACCTTGACGATCGGATGGAAAAAAGGAAATTCACCCCAGGGATCACGTCAGTCACCCTGCTAGACAGAGGTCCAGGGAAGTAAATAGTGTGGGAAGAAATAGCCAGGGACTTGTTATGGCTAGGCTTGTATAGGCCCTAGGTCTGATAGCCTAGTACCAACCTATGAACCTATGGAAATCTGCATGACATTATTTGAATTAACATACTGCACAGTATACAGTTTCAGAGATAATAAAATCTGATTTTTCAAAGAAATAATTTTAGTGTTTTTGTTTAATATTAAATATAAAATGACTTTTCATATATTTATTAATACCTTTACTTAGACATATATTTGTAGTCCAGAATGTTTTTTAACAACTTATATTAGCATGCATGACTCAACAGACATTGATGCATGTTTGCTGCATGATTACCATGCTGAGTTTTACCAAAAAAGTTTGGGTTAACCATTAATATTATTTAGGTGACAAAAGGTGCAACTTTCATGGTTCAGTGTGCCATATGCACTTATTTTAGGTGCAGAGTTAATCTCTTCTTGTTATTACTAACTTACTGGGCTGCATGCCTAGAATATTTATATTGCTGATTGAGTAAGAGTGGTATTTCACCGAAAAAAAAAAGTGATAGTTGTGAAGAACAGTTTCTGCCTGATTGCATGCTTTAAATTGGGAGCTATAAGTTTATTTGACAGCAGTTACTAATTGGCCTGTCTTAAAGATCTTAAAGAATTTAAGAATTAATAGTGTATACTAGTGTATGGCAAAGTGGTAGGGCAGATATTCTCTTTATGCTTTTTTACCAATACTTTCTATAAAGCCATCTATTCTATGAGGACATTTTTAAATTAAGAAAATATAACCCAGTCAACATTTGAATTACACAGCTGGTGTCTAAAAACACCAATCTTACTGGAAGTGTTGTCATACTTGAAAGGTATTTGGCTTGTACACTTATGATCTCTTTACCTTTGGTGCTATTTTATAACCAATAGCTGTGTCACTGCGCATAGACTGAAATAACCAAGTTCAGTCTTTATTTAAGTTTTATGAGAACTAGTTATAGTGTTAAACCAAAAAATGCCTTTTGACTGCATGTTCTGTCTGTTCCTTCTCTGTCCATTTGGGTTTTCACTAGGGTATCCACTTTTCTGACATAGCTCAGAGACATACTGGTAGGTAAAGTGAAAATACAGTACATCTTCCAAATGTATAGATGCACTGTGCTCTGTGTGAGTGTGTAAGTGTGCAAGAGAAAGTTTCCATGGAAGGAGTATTATACTGTTTCTGTGCTTCATACCAGTTCTAGCCTCCATCAACCATGAATAGATAAATCATCGAGAAGAAAATGGAACTCCAGGATAAATGAGATCCCCTTTTGGGTTAACTGCTTCTTTAAAAAATGTTAATTAGCTAATAAAGTACTTACCCAAACTTAGTAAAACAGTGACAGCAACTTGAAAAATTATGGAAGATGGCATGCTAATTAGAAGCAATATAATAAAGGGTAGCCTTGTTAATGTAGTGGTGAACACTGTTGCCTTCCAAGCAGATGACACAAGTTCAATACCTGGTCAATGCAAGAGGACTGCACATGTATTCTGGCAGTAAGCATTGAAGAATAAGGCTCAGAACTACTAGTCAACTGCTTCTTGCAGCCCAAAGTACAGGGTTTGATTCCTTTCTCCTCCATTGGCCTACTATGTGATTTAAGCAGACAATGCTTCTGTTTTACTCAATAATAGGAGCACTAGTATCCACTGGTCTTATCTGGTTATCAGAAGCATAAAATAAATAAGATAAATAAATAAATAAATTTAAAAAAAAGGTTACAGTTAGACAGTCCATAGCTTTGTATTATGTAGCACATACACTGAGATTAGCTGCTTTGAAACAACTGATAACAGTTCTTACTGCTATCTTCCCATCAATATTACAAGATTGCTGAGAAAAGGTGAGTGCTGAGAAGCTAAGGTACTTTTCTACCACTCCGTATTTTTTAATTTGAAAATAATACTCACTTTAGACTAGATAACTAAATTGATAAGGGATTTGGAAAGAAAACAGTACATCAAAGTTTGCTTTCTTTGGAGAAGCAGAGTAGTTGCTATTTGTCACTGGAATGAAGAGTCTTAACTATACAATGTGAAGCAGAGGACCAGGTCTTGTCAGACAGTAAAATATGAACAACTGGATTTCGTAAAGAAACAGTACATTTGCTGCATGTAAATGTGGCAAACAAATATTCTTTATTATCTTGACACAAGCATACTGCACTGGGAATTACCTTGCAGAGATTGTCACAGTAAATACTGAATTTTCTTGATGAGACATACAATCAGATAAATGTGTGTGTGTGTGTGTGTGTATGTGTGCATGTGTGCATGTATGTGTTTCAGACAAGGGCATATTGCTTATTTTGAAAGTTCCATATAGACAAAAGGAAAACAAATCCTGGGAACTGCATAATAACCTTTTAGCAAATGGTAATTCTCCATATGTTACTGTTTCCCAGGAGGATATCTATATTATTGCTTGCAAGTAAGACAAAAACTTCCCAATGTTTCCCAGGAGGCAAATTTATATTGTAGTGAGCATGCTAGTGAGTATGTAGGGTAAAGGCTTCCTGCAGGTAAAGAAGATTGTACAAAATAGTGGGATTTGGAAAGCATTTATCATATTAAATGTCCAAGATGTAGTTGTCCCATTTCAGAGGAACAGAATATAATTTACATGCTAAATGATGTACTGCGACAGTATTCGTCTCCTTACCTAAATACCACACCATACAGGGAATAGCCTGAAGATATACTAAAAAGCACATTTACTGACGCATGGGCTTCTGTGTCATTACTGTAGGTTCATATGACCATAGGAATTACAAGCCAAATAAATCTAAAATGCAAGCATATTGCCAATCACCACCCTCAAGATGTACTATCTACTCTCTGGAGAGAAAAACATGGCAGGCTTTGGATGAAAGTGTCATAGCCATCAAGTCATAAATTGTAATCTCAGAGGAGGCAAAGGTGTCATGCTACTAAACATGCAGGTTCAATTGGTTCTTGGGATGAGACAACCATTGAGTTATAAATCTCTCTCCAATGTGTTTATATATGTTAGTGGAGGTTCATATAATTAGTTTGGATGTGTATGTAACTGTTCATCTTGTGAAGGTATAAAAGACCTACTAGTGGGATGTCTTTGATGTCACAGAATCCCATGCACAGACCTGCATGCAGGCGTGTATAATTGACAGAGTGTAGGGATAGGAATTCTTGTCTTTCTCTGTAGCTAACGGATTTTAGGCCAATAACATTTTTCATCAGAACTTATGAGTTTTTTCTCTCTCTGCATGATATGTCTTATTAAATACATTAGGAAAGGGGCATTTTCCTTGATAATTGGTCTCCTTAGCAAAGTATTGCAAGACATAGCTCTCAGCTCTGGGCACAAAAATCTGGACAAAGCCAAAAATAATAGGGGGACAAAGCCCCAAAAATAGGGACACATTTTAAATATTGCTGTCATGAACTTTAGAAAGCGATAGAATGCATGGTCGTGTGTTACCATGCATTTTCTGAAGGATATAAAGTCTGAAACTCAAATGCCTGTCATTATATAATGACCTCAGTCCACACTTACTCACCACAAAAATCCAGAAAACCACAAATTTTATGAGGAACAAACCTAAAATATGAGGCAAACGTCTGGACATTCTGCAAAAATCTGGACAGTTGAGAAATATGTTCAGAGGACAATAATATCCTTTAGCCTAGATGAGATGACCTTTGAAAATCAGTTGTGCTGAATTGAAGGTCAACTTTTGCAACATGGTGGGGTTATATGTGAGGGAGTTGTTGACCTAAGTGCTGAAACCCTGACTATTAGGTCCATGCGGTATAGGGAATTGGTTATGCTACAAACTGTAAATTAGGTTTTTTTCAGAGGTGAGTGCTACATTTTCTGGAATTTATTTTGAGTCTTTCTCTGTGCATCTTTTGTTTGTAAGGACTAGTTCTTATTGTATCAGTGGCAGAATGAGCAATCAGTGACACTTAGCTTGCAACCACTGGCAAGTTTAGCTGCCCATAGGTCAGGGGTTGTACTAAGGATGTCAGAAAACTACATACCAAAATAAATGAGTCATAGTACTGAGTTCTGTGCTATTCCACTGTTTACTTTCCTTTTGACAGTGGCATCTGCCACCTTAATTCTGTGAGATTTGTCCTTTAGCCAGTTTGGAGCCTATCTATCTATAGTATACCTTTAATAATTTTACCTTGTTTGTAGTACAGTGCCGAAGACCTTAGCCAGATCCAAACATATTCCTAAAGAAGAACATGATTGCTGCGTATATTAGATATTTACCTTTTGTAACTCCATTTGGCATCTTTTGTCACAGATCATTTGCTACTTGCAGCAACTTTTGGAATCAGTAAATATTGCATTTTCCTAATGAGAAATACATGTGGATAAATATATGTGTGCGTGCATGTATGTGTTTCAGACAAGGGCTTATTGATTATTTAGAAAGTTCCATATAGACAAAAAGAAAAAAAGATTTAAATGTTTAGTGGATCATACTGCCTTACTGTAAAACTTTACTCATAGAATGGATGCCTTTTTAGAAAGTATTAGTAAAGCATGAATAAAATATCTGACACACCTTTTTGCCACAGGATACTGTCCACTGGCTCTGTAATGATCTCAAAGACGTTTACCAGGTTGAGTAGGCATGACCTGCCTGCCACTGACAAAAGAAAACTGTTGGGAGTTCAGTTGTGTTAGATCTTCAATATCACAGTTTAAGAAGTCAGATATGATGCATGATTTGTCTTGGCAATTTATATTAAAGCACAGTTTAAGAAGTCAGATATGATGCATGATTTTGCTTGGCAATTTATATTAAAGCACAGTTTAAGAAGTCAGATATTATGCATTCTTTGGCTTTGCAAATTATATTAGACACAAGTGCTAAGAACATCCTAAGATTGTGAAAGTAGTTAGCCTGTCAAACATTATACTGTGATATGCACTAATGTGGGAATACAAATTCTATTTTTGATTTGCGTTATTTTAATTTTATTACTGTTTTCAGAGATTACATGACTGAAGGTAAATATCATAAAAATATACTACTACCTGTATTTTGGGGGTGATATTTGCACACTGTAATTCAGGTTAAGATATAACATTGATTGTATCACAATGTAATGATAATGCAAATGATGCAAAAGACAGGCAAATAACAGTAAAAGCAGTGAGAGAACATGCTGGTGTACTTCATCACAATGTAATGATAATGCAAATGATGCAAAAGACAGGCAAATGACAGTAAAAGCAGTGAGAGAACCTGCTGGTGTACTTCATCACAATGTAATGATAATGCAAATGATGCAAAAGACAGGCAAATGACAGTAAAAGCAGTCAGAGAACCTGCTGGTGTACTTCATGTTATCACAGATGTATCTTCAGTTAGTATTATACCTACCTTTACACGTAAAAAAAAAAAACACCTGAAACCAGACTGTTACAATGTTTCAAGAATGTTTTTATTAGAATGAACTGGCCTCATGTCAAAGTCATGTATTGTTTAAAAGTGCACACGATGAGGGACACACATTTCTATAGATGGACCATATCTTTTGCTCGAAGGCAGGCTTAGGTATAGGTGGTACATGTAACTGAAAAGGTGTCTGTTTGGCATAAATAAGTCAGTCTAATCTGCACAGCAAAATGGATGGAATAGATGTAACTGATTAATTGTTGAAAATCTGAGCTATGAGAACAGGTAATGCATGCAGCCACTGCCAGTAATAATGAAGCCAGAGAGACAGCTGAAAGAAATGGAGCAGTATGAACATGCATGTTATTTGATCACTGTAGGCTCTAGCCTTCAGCATGTGGGCAGAAATTTCATAACTAAGCATACTGTATCAGATAAGAAAGGATATGTATGAAAAGTTTGTCAATAAAATAAAATAAGATAAAATCTGTTAGATGGGAAGCTATATTATAACACGCCTAAAGCCATGCATTTTGAAATAATTCATTATTAAGCAGATAATCTGAGAACTCATCAAAAATCACCCTGATTCATCAAATGGATTTAATGTGGGCCGTTATTGTAGTGTCATCTTTGTATAATGTAATTTCTTCTTCGACAAAACAGCTGTATAAGCATATGGACCAAAATGCCACACTCAGCTGTTTGTGATAATAACTCCACTGCAATTTCAGACACAACTAAAGATTAATGACTTTATTCTATTGTACATGTACTAACCTCAAACATGTTTTAATGAGTGACCTAGTCTTAGCATCACATGTAGGGAATACTAATAAGATGCATCAGTATTTATGAAAAATTAAAAGTAGCTGAGAACCCAAACATGATATTCTTTAATGCCAAATGCTTTCTTAAACTTAAACTTAGTGGATAACATGACATTAGAAATCAACCTTAGATTTATTATCAGAAAGCTATTCTCATATTATCTTGATTTTGTCTTCCTTAGAAAAAGCCACATTAATGCAGTAGACCATAAAAAAGGTTTCATTTTTCTGTCAATGGAATACTTAATAGTTAATAAGCTATATTTTCTGCAGTGTAATTTGTCTAAATAATAATCACAGACTAGTCTTAGACTGTTACTGTTATATAAGTGCTTTCCATAAGGGCAAGGATGTGTTATAGATCATCATAATCTGTGCAGCTATTACTTTTACTGTCTACATTGTAGCTTAACTTTTTACCTGTTTAGTTTGCCCTCTACCTTTGTTGCATCAATTTATATTTGTTAGGTTTGCAACTATGTTTCAACTTTTTGTTTGTCTTACTATTTTAATTTTGTGTGCTTTATCCTTATATTCTATGTCCTTGATTTTCTTGGTAATCCTCTTCTGTCTTGCAATGCATTACAAATATGTTGATGTGATTGATATTTCTGTCAAGAAATGGAAATAAATAGATAATATTCTATGAGCAGTTCATTTACTATTGCATCCATTCCTGCAGCAGTACTGCAGTGTAAAATTTTATAGCACGTGTGAGTTTAATACTGCATGGTTTAATAAAGTTAATATGTTGATGTTTTAAAAGCTTTGCTAGGCCTTCTTAGTCACTTTTATTTTAGTTATGTTCATAAGACTCACAGACTTTTTATAGTAAAATATCCAAAACAGTGGTACAGAGTAGCTATATTTGAGGTTACTTATTTTATTTAGTTTGAAGATGTATAGTAATTTTAAGCATATTTTGTGTACTGGCACTGCATACAAAATATTAATTTCATTAATTTCAAAGATACCTTAACATAATTTCTGGTGTAAATCCATTGTTATTCAACATGAACAGTTATTAAATAGCATATCCACTAATTGTGCCTTCATATCTGATGTCTTTAAAAAATCCTACAGGTGCTTAAATTCCTTTTCCCATATCCTTTGTACTTATGTCCAGGTTTTCAATCTTGTGCACAGATAAAACTTAAAGTGGTTATATATGTCTGCTGATTTAGCTGTAAAATTTGGACTTTGTAAATCTCATTAGTAAACCGCTGCAACTTTGGCTATTGGGTTGTATGAAAACAATGCAGAATTTCCAAATCTGCATTAAAATAGTTCATTTAAAGTAGCTTTATTTGAGTTGTGGTCTGTCATAAAAAGAGGCTGAGCTCCTACTTAAAATGAATAAGTCGCCATTACTGCTCGGAGTATTGTACTTCTTTAAATAGTGGGAATAAAATAAACCATTTGCAGAAGAAGGAAAACTTTGTATACCAAAACTGCTTCTATTGTGATTTTGTAATTTATTTAGGAATTTATACAGGTGAAATCCTTAAAATGTGTGTTGTACTAAAAGCATAATGGTTCACAGTGGAATTAATAATCTTTTAACTTCTCCAGTTTATTAGGAGAATATGATGGTTGGTTAACCACTCCCCCCAAAAATGGACAAAAGGGGGGATATCCTCTATGTCCCATAAAGCTACCCCTCCCCCTAAGACTGAACTCCCATACCATCTCTGGAATGGAATCTCACGAATTTGGCCCTCTTGATCGTTGTTCCTTCCTCCATCACTTAACTCCAGTACGCATACTGGCACAGCATGAATAGGAGTGCACAAACTGGCATCTTGTCTTACTGCATTTACCAGCATTACAAGCTCAACAAACCTTTTGGCTTCTATTGGCACAGCTCCAACCTGATTTGTCATTGTGCCTCACCATGTGTCTGCATAGCTACATTCCCAGTGAAGGAACCTGTTCATTGCCTTCAACTTCCTAAATGCTGGTCATACCGTAACTGAGGGCTCCCTCCTTTCAACCTTTGTGTCACTCTTAGCATCAGGATTGGAAGTAGACTAATAATGGAAGACGTTGCTTAGCATCCTTCTCAAAAATCTCTGCCTTGAAGCATAAAACCCCCCAGCACCCAATTATCCCACAATCTTAGCTTGAACCAGTTCAGTCTCCTCTTTCCGAAAGTTGCAATAGTAGCAGGAAGATCTATTGATCTGACAGTCTGCACCTCATCAGTCTACTGGGTACCATCCAGAAATTTCTATTGCTAAATATTCTCATTCACAACTGATGATACAACTTGGCTGCCTGCTAAAAAGGGATGCCTCTGAGCTGACTGATACCTAAGTCCTCTGGTTCTAGATTCCCCTCAAGTGACCTTCCTATTTACTCAACAATCAGTTGAGGGAAGCCTCATGAACCATCAGGTGTTTCTTCTTCATTTACAGTGACCTCTTGGAAAATGCCATGCAGACCTTCCTCTCCATCTTGGCCCTGTTCCAAACTATCCTCGAAAACTAGTCAAGTGAGCTGTCAAGCACTTCTCAAATTAAAGGCCTTTTTTTCTTCATTCATTCTCTGAGGACATGATCCAGCTGATTAAGGAACCTGATATCTTAATTTATAATTAAACATTTGGTGGACCTTAATTTAATAAAATCATTCCCAAAGATTATCTACAAACGCTTTATTAAATTCTGACCCCATATCAAAACACCAAAAAAAAAAACTTGCTTTATCACTAGTGAAGCCAATGTACAGCAACATTAAAACATACAAGACATGACTGTTAACATGACATGTTAGTACTAATCTATGAACCTATAATCTATGAACCTATGAACATGACTGTTAAGTTATTCCATCCAGTAAAACTTTTATATTAATTTCCTTCAAGGCCAGGTCTCAACATCCCTCTGCGGGAGGAGCTATTTCCCTGAAGGATGAAAGCACTTTAGCTAAAATATCCCAGGGGTAGAATTCTCTGAGGTGAGAAAGTGCATAATCCCAGTCACCTGAGTAGGATGGAAGATGAGTCAACACAAGCCACTTATGGGTCAGTACCACTTTATTATGATGGCATGCTTCTGTGTATATCTACCTCATGCGCAGAAAATAATCTCCACATTTTTTATTTATAAAACATTTTTACTCTTTCACCGTAGCCTTATAAGAAGGGAAACAAATATCACCTTTATATAAAAGGCATCCTGCTACGCATATTAAGTAGGCTCTGAGCATGAGCAGAGCATACAGTCTGACGTCTGCAGGATGTCCACATATACTTTGCAAACACATTCATTGTAAGAATATCCTTAAAAAGAATATCCTTAAACAAAAGTACTGTTAATGAATACAGTAGTACCCATGCAAAACTATTTGTAAATCCCATGTAACAATACTTATTTTTTTAAAATCAAGTTATACATATTTTGGTCACTAAAGGCTTCAGTACTCATCCCTTAGTAATCTGACGTCAATAATAACATATAATCATTGCACTCCATTTTAGACTCCAACCGTTAATTGTGATTTTAACCTCCAGTTGAATTGTGACATGGTACTTTGTCAGGCATTAGCATAAGCCAATTTAATTTTCATGTGTTGTAACATTTTGACACACTGATAAACAACTTACATTATAATGTTTGATATCAAACCAAGAACCTCAGAATGCCGAAAATGAAAGGAGAACAACAAAAATCCAGCTAATCCATTGGCAATATATTTATTTATTTATTTTGGTGATGCCTGCTTAAGTGACTTGCTAAGAGTCAAAGAGGAGGTAAATGGAGGCTCATGGAATCAAACCCTGCATCATAGGAAGCATCTTGTTAACAGATGAACTATATGCAGTACTAAACACCAGTGCAAATCATTTGCGTAATGTTGGTAATGAACAGTACTGTCATCCTTGTTTTCTCTCTGAGTTCTGCAGTATAAACAACACAAATTAATCTACATTCTTCTCTTTTAATGTCGAATGGAAAGATACAGTTCCTTCATCAGCCAAAAAAAAAAAAAGTTTACTGCAGTGGGGAAGAAACTCTCAGTATACTGATCTACAACAGTGTAAACTTTAAGCCTTCCGGTCAGTATGTCACACGATTTCATAAAATGTTGCTCATGTTTTAGCTGTTTCTTTCCAAGTAGCCATTATTTTAAAAAATAAAGTCTTCAGCCATAGCTGCTATAGATGAGACAAGACTTGCTCCATAACATGCCACAGCTGTAACCTCATCAGAATATTTCTGAGATGTCTACCTGTAAGTCTTACCATTAACAAATAAACTGGGCAAGCTCTCTCTCCAAAGTAATATATGCAAAAAACTCTGGCTACCTATATTTTTATTTTTGCTAAACTGTGCAGTCTTTCATCTCTTTCAGGAACTGAGATAGTGCATGTAATTCTGTCTATCTTTGTTCTCCAGGTCTACCACCTAAGAGACAAAGATCATTAAAATTGCTGATTTACTAGTTCACTACCTTGTCCTTTCACTCAATTGAAAAGATGGCAATTACTTGATATGTATATATGCTCCAAGTATATACATTTTAGCCATAGACATCTGTACTTCATTATTCACTATTTTGTTACTTAGACTTAACAATCTTTATTGATTTCACCACTCCCGCAAATCTAATAATATCAAATCCTTTGTGTCCAGTGATAGCCTGTATCTTTCTGGTCACCATACACGCATAATGACATTGGGTGTCACTCTATATGTACCTATTCAGCAAGCAACTTACAAATTACCAAATATGTGTTATTTTATCTCTTGCTTTAGAACACTTTACATTTATTCTTCAAAGGTTTTACTATAATACTCTTTATATTTCTCAGGTTCAGATTGATCTGGGCAGCACTTGTAATCATTGTCCTTTACACCTTTTATCTCCACTTCTGCACAGTAATTAGAATGGAGATAATATATATTCCAGCTTGTTCTTACCTACTTTCATAAATATTCATGTGCAGCAAAAATGGACATCTGGAACCACTACATGGCATCACATTCATTGCTTTCATGTATCAACTTGCTGAATTACAGAAATGTCAAAGCAAGTATTCCATTTCTCTGTTTATATCACTCAGGAAACATGGCATTCCTTTCCTTTTATTTTATTAAGCAAACATTTAACTTTCTTACATCTCTTTTTTATTGCAGAATAAAATTACCTTTACGGCCACTTATTGCCTTTGCCTTTGCAGTGCTGTTTGATTTTAAAGGATGTTGTTGACCTAATTCCCATATTTGAATGAGGCACCTACTCTACTGAAATCTTAGAAGTTTTTTTTTTATACTGTCTGTAAAATAAAGCACCAAGTAAAAAATAGTAGTCGGTCCTAAGCATAAGGAATGCTAAGTATTTTTTTGGCAGAAAGGTTTAATAAGTTATTTCTAATATCAATACATTTCAAAATGCTTCACTAACTCTGCCTTAAATAAATTAATTTGTTGCCCTTTTTCACTTCATATTTTCTTGTCAGAAGATATTATGATGAGGCAGTGCAGAAGCCTACCACACATTATTTGCAGGTGGAGAAGGCTATAACTTTATGTCTTTAGACAGTTGGCATGCATTTTACAGTGGAAGTGACACTGTGGCTGTGTTAATGTTTTCAGATCCTGGTCTTTTACATTTTAAAATATAACTTTATAGAGTTCATAGATATTCCAAGGCATTTCCACTTTAGCAGTCCCTCTATTCGGCCACACCTCCTGTCTCCAAGGTGACCTTACCAGTTAATCAAAAAGTAGATTTGTGAATACCCATACAGTTATCTAGGTTATGTTTAATATGTTACGGGGTCACACTGCTTAAAATGTAAGGGAAGTTTATCCCAAAGGTTTGGGAACCGCTGAGTTATAAAGCTGTCCCTGTCCCTCCATCATGTTTTATTTATGTGTTGGTGAAGATTATTAGGTCACTGGTTCTACTGTTCTATTATTAGTAGAAATGATGGACTTGAAAAGACACAGGAGGTTCAAGACAATTGGGTCTGTTTGGGTTTATTAAGCAAGGCAGAGATCTCCCATCAAAAACCCACAAGACACTGAATATAAGTACAGAGTTTCTAGCCTCTCTTGATAGCTCAGGAATTTAAGGCCTGTAATGTTTTTGGTTAAAAACTTTTGAGGGTCTTTCTTATTGTCTGATATATTTTTTGAGATACATCCTGTAGAGGGTATTGTACTCAATAAATGGTCTGAGTGTAGTACAGTAATTACCACTTTATACCTTGAAGGTACTCATTTTGAAATTAGCTATGCTAAGTAAAAGGATTTCCTTTCAACTGCTGATACATAATGGTCAAAGGCAAGGGAGTTATTAATTGGAGTTGCGAGGTCCATGATTACATTTTCATTTTGAAATTGTGTGAAGTCTATAAAATATGATGAGGGGTGAGGGTGTGTGCCAAAAGTAACAATCCTATACTTTAGAATTTAGTTTAAGCCCATTTTAAGTACACTAAGAGTTTATCTGGGAAAGTTTATACTGGAAGGGTTGGGTGTCAGAGGCTGATTTAACAGCAACTCCAAGTTTTCAGTAGTCAGCAAACTTTGTTAGCCATAGGTCCTGGCTATTTAATGGGAGATCTGAAAAATAAAGCCTCAAACGGAGAAGTCACATTACCAGTCCCTGATGGACACTGCTACTCACTTTTTACATTCTAATGAGACTCCTCCAACTCCCACTGTGTGGGTTCTGTCTTTCTGCCAGTTTGCTATCCAGTTTACCACCTATGGGACATATATGCACTTAGCTTGTATATAATATCAGTATGGGGAATGGTGCTGCAGGACTTGGCCAGGTCATGTTATGTTGTATGTACAGCATGACCACTGTCTTTAGACTTCTTTGCCCTTTCAAAGAAGTTAAACAGGTTCAGTAGATAGATCTATTCTTCATAAAACCAAACTGTTGGGGTTAAGTCAAATGAGATTCCTGATATTGCAGTTAATGAGGACAGTTATAAAACATCCTATGACTTTGTAGATGAGGCTTGTAAGATTGATAGGTCTATAATTGCATTGGCTTGCTGTTAAGCCATGGTTTTGGAGGGACATCACAACTGTACTTCACCCCTCATCAGGAATGAAACCAGTAGCTGAACATAGGTTAAACAGTTTAAGGAGTGGCATGTTTAAAACTGTTATTTAAGAAACAAGGTATATTTATTGCCAGGTGCCATGGAGAAAGTATTTTATCTTGGTTAGTTTTTTTTTTTTCAATAAGTGATCCATACAGATAATTGGAGATTGAGATTCAGGTATTTGAGGGCTTTGGATAAAATATTCTGGGGTGAATTTCCCACTGAACTTGTTTGCATGGATGTTAGTGATGTGTTTTTTTGGTTTGGAATAAGAGGTGTCATTTTGAATAAGTAACGTAAGGTATTGTTAGTTTTCTAACCGAGGTAAAGATAAAATACCTCTATGTGAACACTCCCAAGCAGAAATCCTTATCCTTCTGGACTTTGTCACTTGTGTCCTTCCATTGCTCCTTTATGAATTGCCTTTCTCTTCTCTCTTCCCAATCTTTTCTGTCCCCCTACTAATTCTCATTTTTTAACAGCAGCTGCTGTTGTAGACTCTACTAAATATCTTTACCAGAGCCAGTCTTTCACTTAGCACCCTCCTGTCTCTTTCTCTTTGCCTAGCATGCAGCCCAAACTTCTGATAGGCTTCATCACACTCTAAATCTTTGCCTTCTCTACTTATTTCCTCCTGAAATTGAAGTATTGAATAGTATAAAACAGAAAAAAAGAATTAGATGTGGGATCATTAAATAAGGGAGGGAGCAACTTACATATAAATAAAAGGAATTTGTGTTTGAACAATATATGCAGAATTGTATTTAAAGTAAGGCAGGAATGAAACAAAGTAAGTAATGTGGGAGTCAATAATTCTTAAAAAGAAAGAAAACATACATGTAATGTATAATGCTTGAATATAATAAACATTGACATGATTTGTTTTCTATTAATGCATGTGTCCCTATGTCTTAATTTAATAAAGTTGTTTAAAACTGAAAAAAGTAAATTTTGATATTTCGTAATAGAGTAGATTGAGGGTGGCATATTTATAGTCTTTAAATCCAGGGGGGTGTGCTACAGGAGCTTGCAGGAGTTTAAAGAAGAATGTCCAACTTTATGGTCAGACAACACTGGGGAAGGAGATACCAAAGGAGCAGTAGAAGAGGAAATCATATTGATGCTATTTCTTCTAGTAGGTTGCTTACCCAATTACTCAAGGGAGCTTTTTGTTGATAAGGTCTTAGAATGTTTGTGCATATCATACACTGGAATCATAGCTATCCCAGTTTAGTGAAGAGTATTGGAAGTCATCCAAAATAGTGGAGATTTTGCTGATAGGGAGATCATTTAGAGCACTGAGGAATCTGATGTGGTCATCACAGGATAAGGAATATGTTGTGAAATAAGCTATTAATTGATAACTAATCTTAACTGGAGTGAGTTGAGATTGTGGATCCCTAGGGATCTGCTTGGAGGTAACATGTTCACTGCCAAATATGGAGGCTCCACCACATTTGCGCTGGGTCTGAAGACATGAAAAGTGCTAAATCCAGGTATAGAGAGAGCACTTTCTTTGCATTTAACTCATTCACTTCAATGGAGCTCAGAAAGTTTGCACTGTAACTTCTAATGGGCAGAGCCTAAGCCTTTTGACAGAATCATATTATGTCCTCACATTTCAAACACATGTTCATATCTCTGGAATCATAGAGGTAATGAATGAAGTACTGGCACTTGCTCACTAAAGCAATTATATAAGTCAGCACTAAAAATTAAAAGCACTACACCCTCACTCCCCACTGGCTCTTGTTTTCAATTAAGGATTTCCCAATATTATTCTAGCATGTCCAAAGGTCAGTTGTCAATCCCCTCTCCGGTCCAGCTGGTGAATCTGGGAATCTTGAGGCAATGTTATAACTGCCTCATGTACACAGACAACCCTCTCCTCCTCCCACATAACACAAATACTTGCGAGAGATGCAGCTATTTAGCCAAACTGGAGGCTGAGCTCTCTCAACTCAGGACTGGCAAGACCAGACAGGAGGAGAAGGCAACTACACACACCACAAAACCAGCCTCACATAATGCTACCACTCCACTGAATCAAACACATAAACACACAAAGACATACTCGGAGGCTCTGAGTAAAAATTTACCTAAACAGCAGAGGCCTCCAAAGCAGACACCCAAACAACTGCTACCTCAAGACACCCCACAAGCAACACATAAACCACAAAAGCAGTGTGCAAAGCAGTCACAGCCCTTAAGGCCAAATACAACACCAAACATACTTGTCATAGGTGACTCCATAGTCAGACACACTGACGTCCCACTCACCAGGCTGAACAAGGAGAGGGTCACAGTAAGCTGCCTATCAGGCTAGAATACGCCACATAACACAAGCACTCAGGTCACTCCACTGCAAGTACAAATATGACACAGTCATTGTCCATGCTGGTGTGAACGACCTGAGATGTACCTCCCTGGACTACATGAAAAGAGACATAGAGGAGCTCTCTGATTATGTAGCCCAGGCAGGTATGACCCTAACCCTGAGCAGTATCCTTCCTTCACCAAGAATGATGCCACAATATAGAGACAAGATGATCAGCTTTAACAATTGGCTTAATGTCTGGTGTCATTCAAAGGGGATCCAGTGTCTGTCTGCCTGGGATGACATGCTTGACAAGCCACGCTGCTTCAAGGGACGGCTTGCACTTGTCACCCTGGGATTCCGGATATTGGCTAAGGCTCTTGCCACCCCATAGTGCCTTTTTAGGCAAGGCTCAAATTCTAAACCTACCACCCTAGAAAACAAAAATGGGAAGAAACTGAGGGTAATGCTGCTCAATGTCAGAAGTCTAAATCTCAAAATGCACGCACTCGAGGCCCTTCTCAGTATGGAGAACATCGATGTCTGTGCTGTAACTAAAACCTGGTTCATGGCTCCTGAGAGCACCCCGGCACTATTAGGTTTTACCTCATATCATGCGTTCCGGCCCCAAAACCCGGACCACACCACAAAAGGAGGGGGTGTATCCATATTCATAAAGGATACCCACACCTCCAGGTTGGTGGCAACGCACGAAGCTTCGGAAACCATCCAGGTGCAACTAACCATAGGCAAAACTGCTCTACAAATTGTAGCATGCTACAGGCCACCCTCTCAAACTCAGGAACCCCACACAGCCTTCCTGAAGACACTGGAGGGTATAAATGTATCTCCAAACACCATCATATTGGGTGACTTCAACTACCGAATATAGACTGGGAACATTACTCAAGCCCTAACTTTCTAGCCCAACGGTTCCTGGAGTTCATAAATTCAAATGCCATGGAACAGCTAGTCACTGTTCCCACGAGAGGAGAAAATATACTAGATCTCATTGTCACAAACATGGGGACAAAATGCTCCACACCGAAGTATATCCCTCATTGGTGAGATCTGATCATAAACTAATCTCACTGGAAATCCACATCCCGCCCCCACCCCAAACAAAAAAGACCATAGTGAAGAACTTCTCTAAAGCAAACTTCACACTACTCAAGACTGGTGTGGTATCCTTCAAGGCCCCTGAGCCAGAGGAAACCACAACCCAAGCTGCGGATGCCCTTACAAATGCCTTCTATGAACACCTCCAGGACTGCATGGATCAGGCAATCCCAAATAAAACCAAGACTCTTTCCACAAAGGGCAATGTCCAGTCTGGTGGACCCCAGCCATTAACAAACTTTACAATAAGAGGAGAAAGCTATTACATGATAGAACAAAATCCATAAAAGGAAGTCACCCTGATCATTATTAGTAAATTACGAGCACTCATAAAATCAACTAAGGCCAATTTTGAGAGAAAAATTGCCATGGATTCAAAGGACAATCATAAGGCCTTTTTCAGCTATGTTAGGAACCTGGGTGGAAACTCCCAGATATGCTCAGAATTAGTCCAAAATGATACAAAAATCACTGAACCCACAGACATTGCCAACATACTGGCAGACAAGGTTCAGTGCAAACTTCACCCCCCTCTCCCCCCCTAAAGGAGAGATAACTATCCCAGCCGAGTGTAGCCTCCCGGACATCTCAAATGCGCAGGTGAAAGGATATCATAAAGGATACCCACACCTCCAGGTTGGTGGCAACGCACGAAGCTTCGGAAACCATCCAGGTGCAACTAACCATAGGCAAAACTGCTCTACAAATTGTAGCATGCTACAGGCCACCCTCTCAAACTCAGGAACCCCACACAGCCTTCCTGAAGACACTGGAGGGTATAAATGTATCTCCAAACACCATCATATTGGGTGACTTCAACTACCCGAATATAGACTGGGAACATTACTCAAGCCCTAACTTTCTAGCCCAACGGTTCCTGGAGTTCATAAATTCAAATGCCATGGAACAGCTAGTCACTGTTCCCACGAGAGGAGAAAATATACTAGATCTCATTGTCACAAACATGGGGACAAAATGCTCCACACTGGAAGTATATCCCTCATTGGTGAGATCTGATCATAAACTAATCTCACTGGAAATCCACATCCCGCCCCCACCCCAAACAAAAGACCATAGTGAAGAACTTCTCTAAAGCAAACTTCACACTACTCAAGACTGGTGTGGTATCCTTCAAGGCCCCTGAGCCAGAGGAAACCACAACCCAAGCTGCGGATGCCCTTACAAATGCCTTCTATGAACACTTCCAGGACTGCATGGATCAGGCAATCCCAAATAAAACCAAGACTCTTTCCACAAAGAGCAAACGTCCAGTCTGGTGGACCCCAGCCATTAACAAACTTTACAATAAGAGGAGAAAGCTATTACATGATAGAACAAAATCCATAAAAGGGAAGTCACCCCTGATCATTATTAGTAAAAAAATACGAGCACTCATAAAATCAACTAAGGCCAATTTTGAGAGAAAAATTGCCATGGATTCAAAGGACAATCATAAGGCCTTTTTCAGCTATGTTAGGAACCTGGGTGGAAACTCCCAGATATGCTCAGAATTAGTCCAAAATTATACAAAATCACTGAACCCACAGACATTGCCAACATACTGGCAGACAGGTTCAGTGCAAACTTCACCCCTCTCCCCTAAAGGAGAGATAACTATCCCAGCCGAGTGTAGCCTCCCGGACATCTCAAATGCGCAGGTGAAAGCTGCTCTCTCTAAAGCTAAAACACAGCATCAATGGGACCGGATGGTGTCCCCGGCTGTGTGCTACACGAGCTAAATGAGGAATTAAACCCGCACATAAGGCAGCTGTTTAATCTCAGCCTTACCACAGGATACGTGCCCAAGGAGTGGTGTCACGGCAACTGTGGTCCCACTCCACAAAGGCGGCGCCACGGACCCTGGTAATTACCGCCCCATAAGCTTAACAAGTCTAGTCTGCAAAGCTATGGAGAGGATCATAATGGAGCTCATAAACAAAGATATAGGGGACTTGCAGACATTGGACCCGACCCAGTTTGGCTTTGTCAAGGGAAGATCATGCCTTTTGAACTTGGTCGACTTCTTTGAAACAGTCACCAAGGCCATTGATGAGGGAAAGGCAGTCCATACAGCCTACCTTGATCTTGCAAAGGCTTTTGACACAATACCCCACTCGGGTATTGTAGAAAAACTTACCAGCTTAAATGTAAACCCATATGTCACAAGATGGGTTGCAAACTGGCTTAAGGACAGAACCCACAGGGTTAGAGTTGCTGGCACTGTGTCAGACTCCAAGCCGGTCACAAGTGGTGTCCCACAGGGCTCGGTCCTTGGCCCCCTATTGTTTGGCATCTACTTCTCAGAAGTACAGGCCAACATGGGAGGACTTTGGCTGACAAAGTTTGCAGACGACTGCAAACTGGGCGCCATAGTGGAAAGTGCATCGGACACGGATATCCTTCAGAAGGGACTCACGGAAACAGATAGCTGGTGCCAGAGCCATGGCCTGAAGTTAAACGCCAAAAAATGTATAGTCATACCCTTTGGGAAAAACAAGGTAACCCCAAGCTACCATATAGGTGGCAATCTACTAAGCACAGAAGTGGTTATCAGGGACCTGGGGACCCAGGTTGACAGTGGCCTTTCTTTTGACACTCACATTGCTAAAGTGGTTAGAAAGACCTTCTACATTGCCCACCTGATCATGAAGGGATTCACATCCAGATCTAGTGAGGTCATTGTTCCCCTGTACTCTTCACTTATCAGACCAATGATCGAGTACAATGCCCCATTCGGGATGTATCTCACCCGACATCTGCAGCAATTGGAGAGACCCCAAAAGTTCCTCACCAAAAGGATAAAGGGACTCCAAAATCTGTCATATGCTGCCAGATTGAAGAAACTCCAGCTCTATTCAGTCGCATACCGTCTGCTCAGAGGTGACATGTGCCTGACATACAAGGCCATGTCCAACCCGAATTAATGGACATGCTCCACCTCAAAAATCCAAATCCACCAAAACCACTAGAGCAAGCGACTTAAACCTTAGCACGGATATAAATAGGACGTGCTGGAGGGATAGATTTATCACTCAGAGACTCCCTATGCTGTGGAATAAAATCCCGGTCCATGTGAGGCAGAGCACCTCGCTGACTCTGTTCAAGAGAAATCTAGACCTGTGGATGGGAGATCGTAGGTTTACCCCGGGAATCATATCTGTGTCACTGCTGGACAGAGGCACAACAAACTAATGGGCACAGTATTTTTTCATAGAAGGGGTGGCGTAAGCCACAAAAATTTGGGCTAGGCTTATAAATGCCTTAGGGCAGATAGCCTAGTATAAACCTATGAACCTATGAACCTATAAATGGCAAACCTTTCAGCACAAACTATTTTTATAGTGGTAGTATTCTTTAGGTTCTAGGTCTTAAACTGAATTTTATAAGTCACAGTAAACACAGTAACTATCACATTTGTAATATTTTGTAAACAACTTACAATATCTCGGCAACCACTCAAGTTACACACATACATTTTTATTCATCTAGTTGAGAGCTTTCATATGAGGCTAAGGAGTTATGCTTGTGTTACTTGGTTGCTGAGATATTTAGGAAAATGTGAAAATTATAGCTATATAAACTAATATAATAAAAACAACAGTTAATATCTATTTGCTTGCACTAGACAGAGGTCAAATATTAATGTAGTTGAGATTGGCATTGTGCAAGCTTTCAAAGGAAATCTTTTAAAACTTGTACATAGCATGGTTTTGGAATTATTGATACAAATACGAACAAACAATAATTGACTCCTAGAGGCATCAGTAGGAGTTAACTGCAGATGCACCTGGAGACGTCATTCGGATATAATGAGTTAAGACATGTCTCAGTAACTACACAGGCATGGATTTTTTTTCATCTGGAGAAGTGTCAAGATCATGTTTTTATTGCTTAGACGTCTGGCATTGAGGACAGACACCTTAATGTGATATGATTTTAGGACTGATTAGTTAAGTAGGGATGTTCATTAACTGGCCTATACCGAAAAAGGCCCTACAGGGCCAGTAAAGGATTTGGCCAATATGTGGAAGCCATAGAGTAAGAGGTACAGCCTGTCTTTAGCAGAACAAGCTGGACTGTCCAACATCTTATAGGTCCATTGGAGGCTACTAGGCTAACAGCCATAGAGCCCTTAGAAGCCTAGTCATGTATATCCCAGGTTGTCTCAACTGTCTGTGGTGAGCTTTGTGAAGATCACTGGTAAGGGCCTATGGTAGTTAATACTGACTTCTTATGTCCAGGGCAGACATGGGCTCCCCCACATGAGTGAATTTCTGGTCACTCATCCATTCATCTAGGTTGCATTTGAAGAGGATCAGGGAGGGGCTCTGTTTCATGTGAATTGGAAGCTAGCAGTCTTCGGGAGATGTATCTCTCTCTACAGTATGACCTGTTCATGTCAGAGGCTAGGTTAGGATCCCTGGAGCTAGTGACCCTGTTGCAGTTTGATATACAAATGTGTAGCATTAACATGAGGGCCGGGTCAGAGACTGCCCTGTAAGCCAGGCACAGGTCACACCTTAGCAACCTGTAGGAGACAGAATACAGTGACAGGCCTTTCATTCTTTATGCATAAGACTTGTTTTGTGTACCCTATAATTTCTTGGGGAGAAACCTCTGTGATTTCTCAAATTGTTGCAGGTGTCTGGTGAGGTACATGCAAAAGGGAACATTATACTCGATTACTGGTCTGATGAGGGCTGAGTTTAATAGAATTTTTACATCCTTAGATCTAGATGTGATGCCTTTACTTATAATATGTGCCACATAGGAGGGTGCTGTCTAGAATGTAATTAGCAAGGATGTTGACTTTCCCAAAGGGAATAATAATGCTTTTTTTTTTTTTTTTGCTTGCATTTTAGCTTTAATCTGTGTCTTTGGCATCAATCATTTGTCTGCATTAAACCTGTCTGCAGTATATCAAATTTGTTGGGGGACTCAGTGATTGCTGCCAAATTGCAACTTTCAGTGAACTTGGTCAGCCACAGGCCATCCAAGTTTGCCTGGACTTCTGAGAAATAAATTCCAAACAGTAAGGGGCCCAGAACCAAACCCTGTCATATGCCATTGGTGACTGGTCTTTTGCTAGAGGTGCAGTCACCCACTTTGACAGTATGCGTCCTGTCATTGAGCCAGTTGGCTACCCATCTGGCAATGTAGGGGTTAACTTTCCAATCGGGAGAGTTTCTCTATAATACCTGGGGGATTGTGTCAAATGCCTTGGTTAGGTCAAGATAGGTGGTATGCACTGTCTTTCCCTCGTTCAGGGTCTTGGTGACTTTCTTGAAGAAGTCAACCATGTTTAACAGGCATGATCTACCTTGAACACATCCAAACTGGGTTGGGTCCAGAATTTTGAGATTACCTGTGTCTTTGTTAATAAGGTCCATAATGATTATTCCATGGCCTTGCATATGAGGCTAGTCAACTTATAGGACTATAATCCTGTTGCTGTCCTACATTCCACTGGAACATAACCAGTTCTCAGGCTGTTGTTAAACAGATGTCCAAGTGGATCTGCTAGATCATGTTTTAAGTTGTTTAAATGGTAACCTGGGATGTTTTCTGGTCCCATTGATGACATATTTTTAGCCTGGCAGAGTGCAGAGATGACCTGCTCTCTTGAAATAATGGGCTGAGGAATGGTAGCAGGTATGCTTTGGGGGATGACTGGAGGGGACAGGGAAGGTGATGTTTTTTCCAAATCTGTCAGCTAGCAGGTTGGTTATTAACTCTGGTTGAGTATGGGTAGTGCCATTCACAACCGGCTGAGTGCATAGCTGAGTATTCCCTTTTAGATTCTAGACATAGTTAAAGAATGCCTTGTGATTATCCTTACCTAGGGAGGCTAGTTTTGCTTCATAATTAGCTTTGGAGGACTTGACAAGATCTCTAATTTGTTTATGCTAGAGAGGGATTAGTTCCTCTGCTGAGCCAGTCCCTCTTGTTCTTGGACATTAGTTTCTTTCTCTTGTTGTATAGCCTGTTTATACTTCGGGTCCACCAGGGTAGCATTTTTTTTTGGCAAAACCTGGTTTTAATCCTGTCAGGTACAGACAATTCTATGCAATGTCTTAAGAGTTTATACAAGTCATTGGTGTATACTTCTGAAAAGGAGTTCATGTTATCTACATTTGAGAGGGCTTTGAAACTTCTTCTACCATTACTTAGTAGGAAGTAATTTGCCTTAGAAAAATTCTTATGCATTTTTGAGCTTGATAGGTAATCTGGTCTTATAATTACATTGAATGTGACTGATTTATGGCCCGGTCTTACCAGTGAGAACATAACAAGGGGGGGGGGGGATGCAATGCTCTCCCATGTTAGTGAGTACTACGTCCAGGACATTTGACCCTCTTGTGGGTGTGCTGACTAGCTGTTCCAGAGTATTTGCATTCACAAAGTCCAAGAACCTCTGAGCCAGAATGTTTCTGGTGATGTATGTTTCTCAGTCGATGGTAAGATAATTAAAATCACCCATGAATAAAGTGTTGGGCTGTATGGCAAGTGACACACAAAGAACAACGAAGCTGCAAATAAACAAAAAACCTCCAAAAAGGCAGCAAACAAGAAGGAAACGACCACAAGGAGTACGCCAAGGCACTATAAGGCACAACCACTGAAACCAATTCCAAGTCCAAGCATGAATTGCACAAAATATTTATTTAACGTCTCACAGCAAATAAGTTTTCGTTGCCCATGCAACTTCCTCAGAATGCAATCACAAACAAACAAGCATGCCCTAGTGTTATATATACAATAATTAATGAATTAATATGATAATTGATTTCCTATTAAGTCTTGAAGAGAATAAATAAATTACATGAATTGCTGAAGCATAAATAGTATGAACATGTTATGTTCCATAATATTAAGTAGATTTAATATAATGCATAAAACAATTTAAAACACAAATAAATGTTAAATATAAAAGCATATAAAAAAATTTTTTTTAAATGAAATATGTGTATAATATATAATATATTTTAATTCAATCACAATATATATACACACAGTATAAATGAATTAGTTTAAATACACCAATGCATTTGAGACTTCCTTATATTTAATCACAACAATTCTGCTCTAAGCTTCAAATAAGGCATGATGGAAATAAGGTCATTAAGACCCGGAGCCTTATTTGAAGCTAACAATATCTGCCAGCATGTCTCCCTATGTGATAATCTGGCTTCCCAATGTCCTCCCCTGGAATTTTTTGATACTGATTCCAAAACATAAAACATAAAAAAGGCTGATTGGCACACCAATGTGTGCTTGTAAAGTGCATTGGTACTACTTTGCTTCTGGATCTCATAATGATGTTCATATATACGTCTCTTGAGCTGTCTTTCGGTCTTGCCTACATAAAATGCCTGGCAAGACCTACAGACAGCCAAGTAGACTAAACCTGCAGAATTGCAATTATGGTATTTTGTGAATAAATCTTCCTATCCCTACTTTCCAAATAGAAATGTTCCTGATTAATGACATGTTTGCACTGTTTACAATGCCCACAATGGAAAGTACCCTTTCTAGATTGATTGGAACTACTTACATGTATATTATGTTCGAAAAGATTTTTAATATTGCGTCCTCTTTTGTAAACTGTGTTACATGTCATATCCTTGAGATTTTTCAAATCTATAAAGTCCTGAAAGGTCTCCATTTCTTTCTGGATAATGTACCTAATATGTCCAGCGTCTTGGCTAAAAGCAGTGACGAATGTCAGATTAGGACTTGTAAAGTTGGAAGTGGATGGAGTATTTTGCATGCATATGTCAGCAGGCCCCCTTCCCAAAATCGGAAAAAATCTAGTACCCCTAGCTGAACTAACCTCTTCCCAAATTGATTTTATTAGAGGTATAGGATATCCCCTTTCAAGGAATAGCAAGCTCAGTTTTTCACACTCAATGTTGAAATGTTGATCGTCCGAAGTCATATGTGATACCCTAACAAATTGTCCCTTGACAATAGACCTTTTTTGAAATTTGGGGTGGGAACTAGAATAATGCAAATAGCTATTTGCAAAGGTAGGCTTTCTGTATACCCGGGACCCAAAGTTGTTAATATGTTTGTATAGGGTTACATCTAGGTAATTAACTTCATGAACTGAAATTTGATAAGTAAATTTTAAAAACTCAGTAGTAGAATGCAAGTAATTAACAAATTCTTCTATACATTGCTTCGGTCCTGTCCAGAAAATGCAAATATCATCCAGAAATCGGGTGTAGTGAGTCCAAAACTTGGAATATTCACTGTCTAAAACACATTTATTTTCCCATACAGACAAAATCATGTCTGCATAGGTCGGAGCACAATTGGCCCCCATAGATACACCCGATATCTGTTGGAAGTATTCTCCGCCAAAATACAAATAGTTATATTTCAGAACCAGTTCCAATAAGTGCATAACTAACACCACATCATTGTTGGTAACACCTGCACATGCCCACAAAACCTCTTCGATCCAAGCCAAGCCTATTGAAGGGGGGATAACCGAAAAAAGGTCTACCACATCTATGGTCACAAACAGTAGGTCAGATCTATACAAATCATTGGTAATCCCACGTAGGAATTCCCAAGAATCCTTTAGAAGATGTTGTTTCTTGCCCCATAGCTGCTTTAATTTCCAGTCCAAAAATTTGGAGAGGTTGTGGGTTTTAGACCCTGAGCAGCTACAATAGGCCTAAGAGGGGATCCATGACATTTTGTGGATTTTTGGCACTCCAAAGATGGTAGGAACTTTAGGATGTAAATTACTAAGAAAAGAGTAAAGGTCCTGCTCAATAACCTCCTGATCAAGGAGATCCTTAATGACCATATCAATCTTCTTGTATGACATATGTACCTCGTTTAGAGAAACAATAGTGTATTTGGTCGTGTCATTTAATAATTCATGCATTTTTGCCTCATACATTATCTGTTCCATGATAACCGTGCCACCCCCTTTGTGGGGTTGCATGATCCGGACGGATGTATCACAACATAAATCAGTAAGGAGGGCATTTTCTGCCTGTGTAAGATTGGAATGATTGTTAAACCTGCCCACCTGACTTCGTATCGTGTGAACAATCCTATTTTCCAGATTGCTGATTTGTGGATGTAACGGAGGGTTATAGGTACTAGATTTTCTAAGCATTAGACAAGGGGCCATACTATCAGATCCAAGAATGTACTGGAGATTAAGTTTACGCATGAAAAGTTTAACATCAAGAATAGTATTAACCATATTGTAATTTCTACTGGGTACAAACTTGAAACCTTTCGTAAACAGGGAAAACCAAAGCTCAGTGATAACTGTGTCACTGTAATTGTAAATATGGTATCCATTAAGTGTATGTTTGGAAAAATGTCCAAGTTCTATAATCTCAATATTCCCATCCTTTACCATTCCTGATTCTGATCCCTTCTCCACCCCCTGTTTTTGGCCCCCCCGACATTCCAGGGAGAGCGTGGTGCTGGATAATGCTGTTGGCCCTGTTGTTTGTGAACCTGCTGGCGAAGACGTTCTGATCTCCTGGGTAAAAAATCAGGATCAGAATATGTCTCGTCATCAAATGGATGTAGCGGTGGGGGAGAAGAAAACTCCTGTCTAGGAGACTGTATGTCTCGTGTATTAATAGTATCCCTATACACTGGCTGATGTAATGTACCGCCCCTGGAATTGGGTGGATTGGGGTATTGCCTGCCTTCCTGGTATTCCCTGATATCTCTATTGAGCTTCCTGTATTTTCGATTAAGCACTGTATTGCACTGTTGATCTACCTGTGTCCTAAGTGCATAATATTTGCATTTTTCAGATTCAATAGTAAATTTTAAATCTGAAGTAACATTTTCATTGAGTTTAAAAATCTCTAGTTGTAAAACTTTAATTTCAGACTCATTTCTTTTAATGATGGCTTTGACAATGCCAAACCCACAATCATCGAAAATCTTAATTAACTCTGAGTGAAAATCACTCCCACAAATGACATTATTAGGAAATTTATGCACACGCAAACCCTTTGGTACAATCTGTTTCTTAAGACATTCATTTAAGTATAAATTATCTAACTGCAATGTCTTGTACCTGAATAATTTGTTTTCAAGAGTCCGCATATTGTCCGCAAAGGAAATGCCAGCATTAGAGTGATTTTCATAATTTTCATTAAACTCGAAAGCGGGTTGAAGTTTAACCCACTCAGAAAATGTTGAAGCTGGATGTACTGCAGGGTCCGATTGAGAATGTCCAGAGCCATTGGAAGCGCTGTCATTAGCCTCTCTAAAAACAGCAGGAGTTTTTAGGAAATTACTAATATCCGCGTTGTAATTGATTTCCAAGTGGCTGGATGTATCTTTTGAAGTACCAGATGGTACCAAACCCGCCATACGTGGTTTAAACACTTTCAGGAGTTCACGCTGTTCAGCTAGAATGGACTGTAATCCTTGGCTGAGCGGTGTAAGAAGTTGAACTAACAAGGTGAGTTGGCCCGTGAGTTGGTGCGTGTCAGCTGAGGAAGCCGTTACACCCTCCTCCACACTGGCGCCGGAAGCACCAGCAGAAACAGTTCCCAAGCTTGTCTCCATAACACACAAAGAACAACGAAGCTGCAAATAAACAAAAAAACTCCAAAAAGGCAGCAAACAAGAAGGAAACGACCACAAGGAGTACGGCAAGGCACTATAAGGCACAACCACTGAAACCAATTCCAAGTCCAAGCACGAATTGCACAAAATATTTATTTAACGTCTCACAGCAAATACGTTGTTGTCCATACAACTTCCTCAGAATGCAATCACAAACAAACAAGAATGCCCTAGTGTTATATATACAATAATTAATGAATTAATATGATAATTGATTGCCTATTAAGTCTTGAAGAGAATAAATAAATTACATGAATTGCTGAAGCATAAATAGTATGAACATGTTATGTTCCATAATATTAAGTAGATTTAATATAATGCATAAAACAATTTAAAACACAAATAAATGTTAAATATAAAAACATATAAAAAAAATTTTTAAAATGAAATATGTGTATAATATATAATATATTTTAATTCAATCACAATATATATACACACAGAATAAATGAATTAGTTTAAATACACCAATGCATTTGAGACTTCCTTGTATTTAATAACAACAATTCTGCTCTAAGCTTCAAATAAGGCATGATGGAAATAAGGTCATTAAGACCAGGAGCCTTATTTGAAGCTAACAATATCTGCCAGCATGTCTCCCTATGTGATAATCTGGCTTCCCAATGTCCTCCCCTGGAATTTTTTGATACTGATTCCAAAACATAAAACATAAAAAAGGCTGATTGGCACACCAATGTGTGCTTGTAAAGTGCATTGGTACTACTTTGCTTCTGGATCTCATAATGATGTTCATATATACGTCTCTTGAGCTGTCTTTCGGTCTTGCCTACATAAAATGCCTGGCAAGACCTACAGACAGCCAAGTAGACTAAACCTGCAGAATTGCAATTATGGTATTTTTGTGAATAAATCTTCCTATCCCTACTTTCCAAATAGAAATGTTCCTGATTAATGACATGTTTGCACTGTTTACAATGCCCACAATGGAAAGTACCCTTTCTAGATTGATTGGAACTACTTACATGTATATTATGTTCGAAAAGATTTTTAATATTGCGTCCTCTTTTGTAAACTGTGTTACATGTCATATCCTTGAGATTTTTCAAATCTATAAAGTCCTGAAAGGTCTCCATTTCTTTCTGGATAATGTACCTAATATGTCCAGCGTCTTGGCTAAAAGCAGTGACGAATGTCAGATTAGGACTTGTAAAGTTGGAAGTGGATGGAGTATTTTGCATGCATATGTCAGCAGGCCCCCTTCCCAAAATCGGAAAAAATCTAGTACCCCTAGCTGAACTAACCTCTTCCCAAATTGATTTTATTAGAGGTATAGAATATCCCCTTTCAAGGAATAGCAAGCTCAGTTTTTCACACTCAATGTTGAAATGTTGATCGTCCGAAGTCATATGTGATACCCTAACAAATTGTCCCTTGACAATAGACCTTTTTTGAAATTTGGGGTGGGAACTAGAATAATGCAAATAGCTATTTGCAAAGGTAGGCTTTCTGTATACCCGGGATCCAAAGTTGTTAATATGTTTGTATAGGGTTACATCTAGGTAATTAACTTCATGAACTGAAATTTGATAAGTAAATTTTAAAAACTCAGTAGTAGAATGCAAGTAATTAACAAATTCTTCTATACATTGCTCGGTCCTGTCCAGAAAATGCAAATATCATCCAGAAATCGGGTGTAGTGAGTCCAAAACTTGGAATATTCACTGTCTAAAACACATTTATTTTCCCATACAGACAAAATCATGTCTGCATAGGTCGGAGCACAATTGGCCCCAATAGATACACCCGATATCTGTTGGAAGTATTCTCCGCCAAAATACAAATAGTTATATTTCAGAACCAGTTCCAATAAGTGCATAACTAACACCACATCATTGTTGGTAACACCTGCACATGCCCACAAAACCTCTTCGATCCAAGCCAAGCCTATTGAAGGGGGGATAACCGAAAAAAGGTCTACCACATCTATGGTCACAAACAGTAGGTCAGATCTATACAAATCATTGGTAATCCCACGTAGGAATTCCCAAGAATCCTTTAGAAGATGTTGTTTCTTGCCCCATAGCTGCTTTAATTTCCAGTCCAAAAATTTGGAGAGGTTGTGGGTTTTAGACCCCTGAGCAGCTACAATAGGCCTAAGAGGGGGATCCATGACATTTTTGTGGATTTTTGGCACTCCAAAGATGGTAGGAACTTTAGGATGTAAATTACTAAGAAAAGAGTAAAGGTCCTGCTCAATAACCTCCTGATCAAGGAGATCCTTAATGACCATATCAATCTTCTTGTATGACATATGTACCTCGTTTAGAGAAACAATAGTGTATTTGGTCGTGTCATTTAATAATTCATGCATTTTTGCCTCATAAATTATCTGTTCCATGATAACCGTGCCACCCCCTTTGTCGGGTTGCATGATCCGGACGGATGTATCACAACATAAATCAGTAAGGAGGGCATTTTCTGCCTGTGTAAGATTGGAATGATTGTTAAACCTGCCCACCTGACTTCGTATCGTGTGAACAATCCTATTTTCCAGATTGCTGATTTGTGGATGTAACGGAGGGTTATAGGTACTAGATTTTCTAAGCATTAGACAAGGGGCCATACTATCAGATCCAAGAATGTACTGGAGATTAAGTTTACGCATGAAAAGTTTAACATCAAGAATAGTATTAACCATATTGTAATTTCTACTGGGTACAAACTTGAAACCTTTCGTAAACAGGGAAAACCAAAGCTCAGTGATAACTGTGTCACTGTAATTGTAAATATGGTATCCATTAAGTGTATGTTTGGAAAAATGTCCAAGTTCTATAATCTCAATATTCCCATCCTTTACCATTCCTGATTCTGATCCCTTCTCCACCCCCTGTTTTTGGCCCCCCCGACATTCCAGGGAGAGCGTGGTGCTGGATAATGCTGTTGGCCCTGTTGTTTGTGAACCTGCTGGCGAAGACGTTCTGATCTCCTGGGTAAAAAATCAGGATCAGAATATGTCTCGTCATCAAATGGATGTAGCGGTGGGGGAGAAGAAAACTCCTGTCTAGGAGACTGTATGTCTCGTGTATTAATAGTATCCCTATACACTGGCTGATGTAATGTACCGCCCCTGGAATTGGGTGGATTGGGGTATTGCCTGCCTTCCTGGTATTCCCTGATATCTCTATTGAGCTTCCTGTATTTTCGATTAAGCACTGTATTGCACTGTTGATCTACCTGTGTCCTAAGTGCATAATATTTGCATTTTTCAGATTCAATAGTAAATTTTAAATCTGAAGTAACATTTTCATTGAGTTTAAAAATCTCTAGTTGTAAAACTTTAATTTCAGACTCATTTCTTTTAATGATGGCTTTGACAATGCCAAACCCACAATCATCGAAAATCTTAATTAACTCTGAGTGAAAATCACTCCCACAAATGACATTATTAGGAAATTTATGTACACGCAAACCCTTTGGTACAATCTGTTTCTTAAGACATTCATTTAAGTATAAATTATCTAACTGCAATGTCTTGTACCTGAATAATTTGTTTTCAAGAGTCCGCATATTGTCCGCAAAGGAAATGCCAGCATTAGAGTGATTTTCATAATTTTCATTAAACTCGAAAGCGGGTTGAAGTTTAACCCACTCAGAAAATGTTGAAGCTGGATGTACTGCAGGGTCCGATTGAGAATGTCCAGAGCCATTGGAAGCGCTGTCATTAGCCTCTCTAAAAACAGCAGGAGTTTTTAGAAAATTACTAATATCCGCGTTGTCATTGATTTCCAAGTGGCTGGATGTATCTTTTGAAGTACCAGATGGTACCAAACCCGCCATACGTGGTTTAAACACTTTCAGGAGTTCACGCTGTTCAGCTAGAACGGACTGTAATCCTTGGCTGAGCGGTGTAAGAAGTTGAACTAACAAGGTGAGTTGGCCCGTGAGTTGGCGCGTGTCAGCTGAGGAAGCCGTTACACCCTCCTCCACACTGGCGCCGGAAGCACCAGCAGAAACAGTTCCCAAGCTTGTCTCCATAACACACAAAGAACAACGAAGCTGCAAATAAACAAAAAAACTCCAAAAAGGCAGCAAACAAGAAGGAAACGACCACAAGGAGTACGGCAAGGCACTATAAGGCACAACCACTGAAACCAATTCCAAGTCCAAGCACGAATTGCACAAAATATTTATTTAACGTCTCACAGCAAATACGTTTTCGTTGTCCATACAACTTCCTCAGAATGCAATCACAAACAAACAAGCATGCCCTAGTGTTATATATACAATAATTAATGAATTAATATGATAATTGATTGCCTATTAAGTCTTGAAGAGAATAAATAAATTACATGAATTGCTGAAGCATAAATAGTATGAACATGTTATGTTCCATAATATTAAGTAGATTTAATATAATGCATAAAACAATTTAAAACACAAATAAATGTTAAATATAAAAACATATAAAAAAATTTTTTAAAATGAAATATGTGTATAATATATAATATATTTTAATTCAATCACAATATATATACACACAGAATAAATGAATTAGTTTAAATACACCAATGCATTTGAGACTTCCTTGTATTTAATCACAACAATTCTGCTCTAAGCTTCAAATAAGGCATGATGGAAATAAGGTCATTAAGACCCGGAGCCTTATTTGAAGCTAACAATATCTGCCAGCATGTCTCCCTATGTGATAATCTGGCTTCCCAATGTCCTCCCCTGGAATTTTTTGATACTGATTCCAAAACATAAAACATAAAAAAGGCTGATTGGCACACCAATGTGTGCTTGTAAAGTGCATTGGTACTACTTTGCTTCTGGATCTCATAATGATGTTCATATATACGTCTCTTGAGCTGTCTTTTGGTCTTGCCTACATAAAATGCCTGGCAAGACCTACAGACAGCCAAGTAGACTAAACCTGCAGAATTGCAATTATGGTATTTTTGTGAATAAATCTTCCTATCCCTACTTTCCAAATAGAAATGTTCCTGATTAATGACATGTTTGCACTGTTTACAATGCCCACAACGGAAAGTACCCTTTCTAGATTGATTGGAACTACTTACATGTATATTTTGTTCCAAAAGATTTTTAATATTGCGTCCTCTTTTGTAAACTGTGTTACATGTCATATCCTTGAGATTTTTCAAATCTGTAAAGTCCTGAAAGGTCTCCATTTCTTTCTGGATAATGTACCTAATATGTCCAGCGTCTTGGCTAAAAGCAGTGACGAATGTCAGATTAGGACTTGTAAAGTTGGAAGTGGATGGAGTATTTTGCATGCATATGTCAGCAGGCCCCCTTCCCAAAATCGGAAAAAATCTAGTACCCCTAGCTGAACTAACCTCTTCCCAAATTGATTTTATTAGAGGTATAGGATATCCCCTTTCAAGGAACAGCAAGCTCAGTTTTTCACACTCAATGTTGAAATGTTGATCGTCCGAAGTCATACGTGATACCCTAACAAATTGTCCCTTGACAATAGACCTTTTTTGAAATTTGGGGTGGGAACTAGAATAATGCAAATAGCTATTTACAAAGGTAGACTTTCTGTATGCCCGGGACCCAAAGTTGTTAATATGTTTGTATAGGGTTACATCTAGGTAATTAACTTCATGAACTGAAAATTTGATAAGTAAATTTTAAAAACTCAGTAGTAGAATGCAAGTAATTAACAAATTCTTGTATGGCATTGTATGGTAAGTGACTCCAGTAAGTCCAGGTATGTGATATGGTTTTCCTATTTCATGGTGGGGGACCAATAGTTAGCTATGATGTGGTAGGGGGCTTTGCCTATAGTTAATTGAACAGGGAGTAGCTCAAGAGAGTCTAGATGTGTAATTATCTTTAATGAAAATGGATACACCTCTTCCTTTGGTTCCTTCATGCTCAGTTTGTGATTTGCACATATGGAAAGCATGGTAGCTCTGATGGCCAGGGTTCTTTCCTGACCTTTGAACCATGTCTCAGTGACTGCATAGACATCAACATCTTCCAAAGTGAGGAGTGCTTCCAGTGAGTGCAGTTTCTTATTTAGGCTTCTAGCATTAAGCAGCAGGACCTTGAGTTTATCTAGAGAGGATTTTATTATGTTTGGGGGGGTTGGTTATTTTGATGCTGTTAAACAAAGTCAGAATAGGGGTGGCTAATGCCTTTGCCAATATCCAAAAGCCTTGAAGAGACTGGTGCAGGCCATGTCTGGCAAAGCAGTGTGACCTGTTGACCATGTCTTCCCAAGCTGACAGATATTGGATCCCTTTGGTTAAGAGCATATTTCTTTACAGTCTCTGCCTAACACATTTTGGCATGATTAGTGAAGTACTGTAGTGGATTTTTGGGAAGCTTATGGGGTGTGTTTTTTTTTTTTTTTTTTGATGAAAAGGAAGCCGGGAGATGTACTATATATGTACACCTCTCACAAATGGAATTATTAGTCATTCATTTTATGTGCACATACGTCAGTTGCTAGACTGTTTTAGGCAACCTAGTGGTGAAACTCTAGCAGCAGAGGTGAAATTAGTTGTCTAGCATTCCATTTTGTCCATTTTATCAGGTCGGTCACTTTCTTGAAAAGTGTTTTGTGAACTATAAAAGAAAAGTGGTAACTTAACATTTTGATTAATTATGAGGCATAGCCCATTGTTATCAATGTATTTACAATGGCTACAAATATTTATAACCTTGACATTTCCATAAAAGATAAAAATCTGAACTTAACCTTTAACATCAACAGGTATTTAAAAAATAAATAAATAAACCACTAGAGAGGCTTCTGCTGAGGTACATCACTTTATGCTATACCTTTGATCCGATGCAAAAGGAGGACATCGGTACAACTTCTTGTAGTAGAGTTTTGGTGGAAGTACTAACTTAACTAAATAGTTCCAATGAGTTTGCTCTTTGGCTCACTGCAAAGTAGTATTATATTCATTTAGCAAGTTCACATTTATAGTTAATTTTTGATGAATTAAAAGATCAGAAGCCAGCTTCACTTGAAGACTCCTTGTGTTGGATTCATCAAACAATGACCAAAATACTAGTTGACTCTGGTATAGTCCAACATACAAGGTAGACCACTAAAGTTGACCACTTTTCCACTCCAGCTGTATCTAACTGCAGACATACGGAAGTCGCATAGCTATACATATCAAGACTTGAAAAGCATAAAATAAATGGTTTTATAACTATGGCACACAACTAATCTTTTCAATGAAGTACTGCCATGTGCCAGAAGACTGTGTCTACTGTGTGATCTTATAAGTATCATTAGATACCATGGCTGATAAAGCAAGTGATATGTGAGAAACTACTAACTGATGAAATCCAAAACAAAATAGGTCTGTACATTTTCTTAAAACTTGCATTGGTAAATGACAGTAAAAGACTGGTACTGAAAAACAAAAAAACAAAGCCTGACTAGGAATTCTGGTAATATTTCACATTTGTTAGGAAACCAAAAATTGATAGAACAGGATGAATGCAGAGTGTGAAGTGTTGTTCTGCTTTTTTAACTTACACTACTGAGCTTTCTGAAAAAAAATAGTTCTCTACATACCAGATGGTATTCCATGCTGTTTCCTCATTGAATGAAAATTATAATTGCACAAATTAAAAAATAGAACTAGTATTCTTCAATAGTAGTAAGGAACACATTTTCTAAATATAACCTAGTATTTTGTGTCCTTTGTGTTGGCGCTTTATTATAGGCACTTATTTGAACATATTTTTATGCCAAACATAATTCAAACATTATTTTATATCCCCCTAATAATGCCAATTGTACTTCTCATTGTAAACTTTGAAACTGTAACTAAGACATTAATATTTCTTTAAAAGGAATGCCTAGAATTGTATAAAAGACTTAAAAATCTGCTTTCTAAACACACCAATATTGCTGCAGCAGTCTCCATTTTCTGTTTCTCTTAAACAGATTGTGACAGGAAGTTGTCCGGCAGGCACGAGCTTTACTGACCTTGCCTTTCTTGTGCATGGTATCAATGTCACTCATTCCTATCTTTAGTGAGGCTTCTTTACAATGACATGGAGAGTCAAATGGGGTGCAGAACTTGAAAGATTTGCAGTCACATTTCATTTTCCTGATAGAGTGCTGTAGTGTATTTCAGAGCAGTGGGGGCATGATTTCTAGCAAATCAGCATCATCGTTTTCAGGAAAAGCTTTTGATTAACATATCAGATTTGATCAAGGCTTTCATACTGGGATGTGTATAAAAACGTATATCTGCTGCTTTATCTCTGTAGTCAGACATCATTTTGCACTACATACATATTAATTAAAAAACACATTAAAAATGCAGATTTTTCTGAAAAGACAAACTGAGCACATACTTATTTCTGAAAAATGGGATACTCTTATTTTAGAATTACAGCACTGTTTCAGAATTACCAGTAGCACAGAGAATACAGCATTTTCAGAGGCAGGCAATATTGCTGTCAGATATATTGATCAGTGACATCTTTAACTTGGTAAGAACTCGTGTAAAATAAATGAACGATCTCTGATTGACAGACATACAAATGCAGTCTTTGTCCTTTAAATCATTAAATGTCTTTACTGTGTGCTCAGTGAATTTGGTTGCAGCTGCAAAAGCATGAACCATTTTTTTCAGTTGTCCTATATTTTCTTAAATGGGATTTGAAGTAATCTGTCAAGTGATTAAGGGATGTCCTGCCTTGAGAAAGAGTTTTAAGATACATGCTTAAAAGTGTTGTGAAATCCTTTCTATCTGCTTTGTGTAGTATATCTTGCTACACGCAGAATAGCCATCCTTGGTATCATGAGGCTGATAGTGTTTATATTTCAATCCACTGTAATCTTCTTTCCCTGGAATATTTGCATAATAGGCTCATTTCAATACATTTCAGTTGCAGTTACTATTCTGTCTAATGCTAAAAACATATCTTCTTTCAGAAAAAAAATCCATGGATGTAAGAGTGTTAAACTTGCTCTTGTAATATTTTCTTTAATGTTAGTTTTTTATGCATTCAGTACACTTTTTTTGTGAAGTAAAGACAGATTAAAAGAGAAGATGTATATATATTCTTTGACAAGCATTAAATAAAGCGATGTAATACAGTGGCATACAGGCACTTGCATGTGATCGTCAAAACATTTCTGTTATATATTTGTACTACTTGATCACTACATTACAATGATTTTAATTTCATTAGCTATAAATTAGGTCATATGGAAACGGACTAAACTCTTCTTGAAGATATGATTAATGACAGTGGGAATTTATAATGATATACACCATATTTTGGCAGATGCATGATGGATTGAACACCATGCAATTGCTCTAAAAAGTTTGTGAAATTCTTTATTTATATACTGGGTTACACATGTAGCCTGTTGAGTATGAGATTTTAGGTGTGGAATTCACTGAACAGGCCAGAACACAAAAAATAATGGGATTAGCCAGTTTATAGTCCGTTAATGCGCCGTCATTAGCCTCTACGTTTTACAGATGAAGATCCAGAAGGAATTTAATAATATTGTGAGTTTCTAGTTTTCCATCACAACCAAGCAGCATAGTCATAGTTCTGTAGATTTGTAGTCTACTGCAGAAGTTATCCTGCATTAAGGAGCCAAGAAGTTCAAGACATATACACAAGGATACATGAAAACCCCAGGGGAGCTGTTTATGATTCACAGACACATTTGTCGCAATGAGAAAAGACATCATTATCTGCTAATTTGCATGTCTATGAATCGCAGTTAACCACTGTAAAGTACATGTCAGCACTCCCCATGGTAGTTAACTATAGCGGTTACATTGTGTAACCAGGGGTATCCCTCCCCTTCAGTCACTCTCCCCTGCACACAAAAGCACAGTAAAAGATACACACACACACACACACACACACACACACACACACACACACACACACACACACACACACGCATGCACACACAGATGTACACATGCCTCATATCCCTTATCTGCCCTTGTAGTCATAATATCCACAATGTCTCCATTTCTCCTCGCAGGTAACTCAAGGATGATGATAATCCATTCTTAATGACAGACATTTGAGTAAATGCAAGCTAAGGAACAAGGTAGCTATGAGGTGGAAAGGTATGTCTACTGTCTACCATCCCTCCCTCTCATTCAGCTTACAAAATGCTGCAAGAGTTACATAATGTCCAAGATCTTCAATATATTATAAAAAACACTTGCTGCACTAGCTTCTCATGAGTCTTCCAGAGAGGAAATTCCCATTTTCCTAAGGGTTAACAACTTTTGAATTAGTTATACTAAGTACAAGGATTTAGTATGCAAAATCTGGGATAGCTTCTCTCCCCCAAACTGAATCTAAAATTTGAAAGTCACTTAAATTTGTTTTTTGAATTAAAGCATTTTTTTCAGGATCATGTCATAGTGTTACCATTGCTATATCTCTTTGTAATTCTTTAATGAGGTAGACTGAAGGAAGGAATGTAAGAGTATGAATTATATTTCTTTGTATACTACAGGATACGTAACAAAGAGGACAAGAACCTAGTCAGAGTAGCATAATGGTCTTAACTTGAACCATAAAGATGTTCCACAACAACCTGCTGACATCTTTTTGCTTGAAGTTGCATTTCAGAAAAAACTACTCTAAGACATGTACTGTTTTCTCACCTTTCAGAATGTCTCAATATATTGCAACAGCTTTTATTGAAATGCCGTTTTGAGCAAATATATTTTCCAGTTCATAGTGTAACCCCATAAAGAGTGTATTATCATTAAATATAAATCCAAAAGGCCACAGTAAGCTAAGAGTTGTTCCTTCCATTGAATGTTTCAGGTGGCTGAAAATGGCTTACAGCTGTAGGTGGAGTCACTTGGCTGCTGGGGTGTATAGGTAGTGGTATGATCACAGTAAATGGACAGTTACCTGCATAACGTTGTCTGTAATTTGAGGGAGTTTACTTACCTCAGTGCCCTGCCCTATGTGAGGAGAAAGGTAGTGCAGAAACATCTCACAGATGGCAAAGATAGAATAACCATGTCTAAACCCTAATATATTTGGTAATATGTGCAGGAACTCATTCGTGAATACAAAGATAGCTAGAAACCTCAAATTTCCTGAAACAAGAAAAATGGTAAGTGAGTGCAGTTTGTGTCCGGTGCAGCGCCCCGCACTGTGTAGGAGAACGATAAAAACCTGGAATAGGTTGGATAGGAATAACAAGAGGAAGAACTCCATAGTGGAGAGAATGATGGATAAATGGAAAAATGTATAGTTTATTAATCAAACCACAATGAATCCCATTAAGTCCAAGCTGACACACAAACGGTCAGCTCATCAAAGATTTGTTTATGTAGGCAAAAAGGTCTTTCCCCACACCAACATGCAAGCAATTCCATCTCCTGTGCCATCCAACTTCTGTAGTTACCGTTGTGGTCACCAAACTGTGGTATAGGTGTCTTGCCTGTTCAATCTGTAGTTCTCACTTTAATGGACTTCACTCACATGCTCTTCAGTGGACTGACTAGATATACCATACATCAGGTGGAATTCAGCTGTGCAAGATAGAGGGACACAAAAATTTTAGCAAGATTGGAAAATTTAAACAGTAAGTTAACCGGAACCAAAATGTCTTGCAGTGGATGCTGAAGTCTAGAAGCAAATAGATGTGAAAGACCCATATCCATATCCTTATTTGAGTGTATTGCCTATCTCTTTCATTTGAACAATTTTTCTAGTTTACAGGACTTCTTAGAAAATTAAACAAATATATTTCAGCTGAATACTGGCTTCTGCTGAGCTTTCATTGTATTATATTATGTAGCAGTAAAATAGAAGTGAAGTTTGGAGGAGACAAATTTGTCACGGGACGATTTTGGAGTGAGTAGAGTGTGTGTGTGTGGGGGGTGAATGTAGGGAGATAGGTAAGTTAGGGTGTGTGGGCAGGGAGTGGGTAGGAAAGAGTTAATTAAATTGGGAGCTGAGGGAGGAAGTGAGGTATAGCATAGGGGTGGGTCTTGGGGGTTTTGTAGGGGAAACTGGGATGAGTAAGCACATTTTGGTGTGGTTTTGTTGCCCTCCCAGCCCGCCCGTTTGGTGATGGTTTGTGGGGCGGAGAAGAGGTTTAGGCTTGACCCTCTTCTGTCCCCCTCAGTAGGATATTTTGAATTGAGGTGGTGATTTGATGGTGGATGACTTGGAATGGAATTATGGAACTGATGATATTAAGGTGAGCGGGGATGCTGCTTTCATGGCTACTATGATAAGTGAGCAAGTGGGGGACGCTGTTTATCCAAGGGTGAGCGGGTGCGCTGCCCTTATATTTTACTATATTATTTGTTGCAATGTTGGATCTGTGTGCTTCAATAAAGTTTGATGTTTGTTCTTCATTTTCATTACAATAAAGGTCGTCAAATGTCTTTGGGTGTCCGTTTTGTTTTATTTGGACCATGACAAAAATTATTTATTTGACTGATTGATTTACCCTGTGTAGATTTGTCTTTTTGCAAAGGGTTTTATATAGATTTTATAAATAATGAAAAAGATAAATCAGAATATTACTGGAATAAAATGCAGTCTATATTCAGTGTAATCAGACTTTGTTATTCATTCCATGCTGCGTAGGTCATTTCACTGATGTGTGAGTAAAGTCAAGTGATATAAGCAGTGTAACATTCAGGGCACCTGTTTTCATTTGTTATTTTTCCATTACAATGGACATTTCAGTTTAAATAATTCATTTAAAGAAACTAAATTAGACGTGACATTCAAACAATCCTTAATCTTAAGTGACCACTTAATGGACTGGAGGATTGAACAAGAATGTAAAATAAAGAGAAGATGTAAGGAAGTCAATAAGGAATAGAAAAATAAAGATGAAAAATACTTATCTCAAGTAACAGTAAGCAAAAAAAAGTATGTACATATTGAAATATTTCTGGTGATGTATAGATCACATATAGCATGTAAAAATGTGATTTGGTGAAGCAAGTATGTGAGCCTGTAAGGAGCAAAAAAAAAATACTTAGTTTTACATGCAAAAGTTACTCATTTATCTCACTTTTGACACAAGGAAGAGACAAGAGGAAGAAACATTGCATCTGATAGAGTCTGATAGATGAAAGCACCCATTACTATGAATAAACCAGATAACTTAAAGCTAAAAGAAGGATTGATTTGTGTTTTTATTGCTTGATTTTGAGAATGTGTACATTCTACTGTTAGCTGTTTGCCTACAAAATACCTACAGTAAGGGAGCAGTAAATTACTTCAAAGAGGCTTTTTCATTTTTTATAGCACAAAACTGTCTGTATGAAAGAAAAGTGAAAAAGCAAAATATATTTTGTACAGAATGTCTGTTAATAAAATGGAAATTTAATTGTCATACTGCTTTAAGAAACCGTAAATACTACTTAAAGATAAGTACATTGTTGTTTTCATTAATCATATATTAGATCTGAAGGAACCAAAAGCAGATGAACTACATGTAAACAAAAACCTGCTATCTAAAACAAAATGATTAAAAATTGGACAAATATAGTGACATAATACAATATATTTTAGCAATAACCCATGGTTGGGTGTGGGAAATGTTTGGATTGCCTGCAGTTGGTGTGGTTTGGTCACAAGGGCAAAGTTGTCACCTTTATTTTTAATAGTTGCAGCAATTTGAAGTTCTTAATGATACTGTATTTGCAATGTGGACTTCCAAACTCTTGGTAGTTTCTTTGTTAAAAATATTTAGGGAGTAGAAGACATCCACATGTAGCTGTAACCTTTATTTTTAAAAGTTAGAGTAAGCCAGGCTTATTTCTCTTGCCATCGATGGATTTACAATATGCATACTGACTGCTCTCTCCAATCAGTGTGCACATTTTTTAAATAGAAATTACCTTTTTTTGTATAAATATAATTATATCTGGTACCTTATTATAGACAATTTAGGTTATGATCTGCTTCTCCTTTCTTTAACTGTTTAGATACATTTATCTAACTAACACATAAATAAAAATATGTCTACATCAAGGCTTTTTGTTTTGAAATTGTGATAAGAAAATCAGCCTTTGCTATTGCACATGTATTAGCAGTGTAACGTGCTGTTCTCATAGTTGACAGTCATGAACAAAATGATTGCAGCCTTTATACAAAAAAGAGCATTTGATACAGGTTGATGCACTGATGTCTGCAAATTAGAATGGTATTGTCATTTTCTCAGTAGTATTTCATAATAGTTATCGTGTCTGTATGTTAGCAATTCTGTGAAAAGATACAAGCACTGTAATTCACTATGCATTCCATTTAAAACAAAGCGGGACAAATGGGGCAATGTAAAATCATTATCCAGAATCTTAACCCCAGGCATAAACATTTTATATTATTCTATCAATGTAATATTAGTGGGCAACATAGATTTCTCAAGAAGTAATTGCCTTTAATAGGCTTACTTGCCATGCCAAAATTGTTTTTTTTCCAATATTCAGACTTATTTCTAAATAGAAAATTGAACTGGAATATGGTACCTTGCTGCAAACCTTAAAATGGTGTTCCCATGTTTAAGAGGTTAGTCTATCCAGCATTTAAATACCAGTCATATAAGTGATACAGCTAGGAATAAACATTCCATTCCTGAATTCTAGACCACTTCTTGATCCATTAAATTCCTCACTGCCACATGTCATGATGTTTCGAATACTTGGTGAGACAGAAGTTTCATAGACAACAGTAAAAGCTTTATAACCATAGTCTGACTTGTAGATATTCTAACATATTTTTCCTGTTTGCATATACAGTTTTAGCATTTAAAGTTAAACCTTCATTTCATGGATAGAATATTGCCATATAAAAGCTGCATTCCACTTCCAGTAGCTACAGTCTCAATGAGGTTTGAGTCCTTAAATGCTTGTGTGTATCTTTCTAGTGTAATAAAAAATGTCAGTGCTGTCTCAAACTTTGTATATATTTTTTGACAATTGTAATATAAAATGTGAAACTTTGTGGAGTGCGGCACAGAGCTTATGGTAGTACAGGAAACACCACTCTTTAAAAGCTCTTTAATTATTGCATATACATCCCTTAGTAAAGAGTCTCTGTAGGTAAAAAATAGTCAATGGACACCTTGTAAGTTAGAGAAATTTTGAAAAAGAGGAAACATTTTTGCTTAGTGAAGTAAAAAAGATGCCCATTCCACTGACAGAATTGCAGACTGTATCATGGAGGATAGGCAAATGGCCCCCAGATATTGCAGGGTGTCACTACCATGATCAGTATGTTGGCAGGCCTGGTAACACGAATTGCAGAATGCATTGGGCAAAATTAAAATGATAAATTTGGTGGTTAAACAGACTTTGGGACCATACATTGCTCAGACTGCATATACAAGGCACCAAATTGGAGGAGTGCACCATATCTGTGGGCCAGCATGACAGTCAGATCCAGGGTATACTGCAGAGAACAGATGACACAGAGGGTCACCAAAGACCTAGCAATTTGCATCTATCAAGCTGAAAAAAAAATGTAAATCATACAAACTGGTGTGTGTACTTAAGAGAGCACTTATTGAAGACTGAATGTCTCACCCCTCATAGCCTTTTACATTCAAGAGGACATAATCCAGCATCACATACAAGGTTTCCTAGATAAGTTTTATTTAAGGTACTGAAGTGTGCAGAAATGGCCAGAATTCTGCATGCTGCCAGTGAGGGGCATCCATTTCTACTTGGAAGGTATAAAGTTAGTCTTTCAAGACTTGAACAAGTACAATGCAACACAGTCAAGCTTTTCAATATGTATGCAGTGCAATAAACAATATTCTTGTTGAGCCTAAATATCATTCTGTGCTAATAATTAAGTATTATGGGTAGGGAGTATGTTTGTGAAGTGCAGAAGAAGTGAAACACCTTCTATAAATAAAACACAATGAAAGTATATTGAATGAAACTGTAACAGGAAATAGTAATTCTGTCAGAAGACATTTCAAGAAGAGTAATATGATGTGTGAATCGTTTGGCTATCGCAGTGAAGTTAACAAGTCCGCACATTAGAAGCATCTATAGATTACCTTGATAAATGTAGCCACCTCATTGCATGATCTGCTGGAATACACTCAGCCAGACAACTTATTTATAGTAAACATCCCATCACAGAATAGATATGCAAAGAGTAAGTCAGACACTATGGGCCTGTTATTAAAGACATCCATGATGGGGAGTACAGGAGGGAGAACTTGATGAAATTTAAAGTCTAAAGTCCCAGGAAATGAGAATGAGAAATTCATGGTTCAAGTTAAGTTTATAACATCTCCATAAATAATTAAAACTACACAGACACACACACACACACACACACACACAAACAAAACAAAACAAAACAAAAAACTGTCCAGAAGAGCTTAAGCATCACTAGCTGATTTGCCAGACCTGATGATGAGTGGATGAGTAATGGGTTTATGTCACTCTACTGACAAACATTCTGCTGCACAAACAAAAGCTTGTGTTAACATCCCTTCCAAGGACTGAAAAATAACCCAATGAAACAACTTTCAGTGAATCTTGGAGGTACGTTTTGTTTGGGACACCCTCATGGGGCACCCTTGTGTCCCCTAACTTATGGACATCTACTATGAGGTCACACTACTGTGCAGAAAAGAGGAATCTGCACTATCTTGGAAAATTGCTTCAGCAATATTACCTCAGTGTACAAGGACTGAGACAAATATCTTTTACTATTGATCTCACTGTTCTCTTGGGACTGTTTTATCTTTGCAGGCTTGAAAGAGTTGCATAGAACCACCCCTATTTATAACCATCGTCTTTATTATAAGTCAGTTTTTGGAAACAAAATTCCCCCTTTAAGCATTCTGACTTTAAACAGTGGTTAAATAAGAATAAAGTTGTTTTTGCAAGAATGTGAGATAGCCAAGAAGAATATTTATTTCTCATTCATTTAATTCAAAAATCATTGAAACAGGAATGCGCATGTAGTCTTAATTTTAATCCCAGAGCAGGGGTGTGTATCTTAACGGGTCTACTTGAAATGTTCAAAATTTTAAAACACTGACATTCATATGGCCGAGACCATATGATCGATATTTTGAAATGTGGAGCATGTATAGCGGAAATCCCTATACAGCACGGAACTGGGAGATTTCCCTTTTCTGCACTGTAGTGCGATCTCGGAGTAGGAATATTTAAGTAGCAGGGGTCCCCCACATGGGGGGTGCAGGGGGGGCTTGCCCCCCTGCTAAATGCAGTTAGTGAAGTGTTTTTGTGTGTTTTACGTTATGTAGGAAATGTTTGACACTTCAAAATGTCGATCATATGGTCTCAGCCATATGAAAGTCGGCATTTTGGAATGTCGAACATCTGAAGTAGATCCATCTTAACTGGTTACAACACTGGATGGAATGTCAAGCAAGCATACCTGAACAATGATAACTGTCGGTGGGTGACTTTGATATACATTCTTAGGATGGTGCTAATTTGGGAGTGTGTGTGTATGTGTGTGTGTGTGTGTCTCTGTATAGATAGATAGATATACATGGAACATACTGAGATAACTCACATTGTTTCTGTAAGTTTTTGTCAAGGGTACTTGGGAGGCTATCTTTTCCAGTGATTAAAGTACTTTATTGGATTCATTGTGAGATCATACAGCTACTCGGGCAGAGTGGCATTTTTTGGTTGTAGAAAGCTTTAATTCAGGAGGTGTGAATTTTAAATAAAAGACAGTTGGAGGTTTCACCGTGCAGCCAATGACTGTTATGCCCTTGTTACAATAAATGTCATTGTGGGGGAGGGTGGACAGGGTCTGACATTCTACTGACTATTGAATGGTCTTAAAAGAAGTAACGCTACTCTGACAGCAGATTAACATCATCCCTGACTAATGTAGTGATCCCTACTAATCAGGCAATGGTTGGCTGTAGTTTTGAATGGGAAAAGTCGTCCACAGATAGAAGTGACTCCATGCAGATGTACCTCTTGCTCTTGTTTGTTACTGTTTCTGATGAGGCTTTTGTTTTAGCTGTTCAACTTTATTGGTGGCAAAATGGCAAAGAAGCAGAGGAGCTGAATTCAGAGCTGCAGTGCGTGAGCAAACACAAACCAAGACAATTCAGTAAAGGTTTCGCACATGTAGCCATATACAGCCTATATGATGCAGTACTCATTACAGGACTGTTCCATCTTAGTAATATATGTTTATCCTAAACCTAACACTGCTCTTAAGACTAACCCTACACCTTACCTTAAAAAAAACCCTTCCCATAACATTACCTCTGCACAAGATGTACTTGACACACAAACATACACCAAAACACACTACCAAAGCTGCATCTATCCCCTTACCTAACCCAGTCCCTAACCCTAGAAACAGACATGCATGCAGACACATAGTATCTATTGTGACACTAACACCCAAACACACACCCGAACATACAGACACACACAAATGCACTCACCCCTTTCCATACTCCATTTTCCGGTCTCAACTAAACATGCCTTTGAGATGTCTATCTGAACATTCTACAGTCTCCACTGCCCCTTGCATTTGTTGACCAAAGGTGTTCTCGACAAAACACAGTGGAACCATAAGTGTCATGTCTCTCTCTCTCTATATATATATAGATATATATAAATATATATATATATATATATATATATATATATATATATACGCATATGTGTATATACACACACACACACACACACACACACACACACACACACACACACACACACACACACACATATATTTTTTAATACATACCTTTCCCATTTTTGCAAGCTGTATATAAATGAGGAGTATATACATTTTAGTTATTTGTACAGGTGACAGAACAATAATGATATTTGTGTGTTAAAATGTATCTCAGAACATTTGATTAAAATGTGGTCAAGTATTCTAACCATACCAATCACGACATTCCCTCTGGTGGGGATATGAAAGAGATGAGATTAACTAAGGCCTGAGGAGTTACAGCATGCTTAACAAGGAATATTGAAATGACCTAGAAGAATAAATTAAGAAGAAGTTTGATTTTGAATAAATGACATGCATTTTTCAGGCTTTAGGTATGTACAAGTAGCTTACCTATGTGTTTGCACTGCTCCCTTCAATAAGTAGCTGAATTTTGTGAATTTAATGTTACAGTGAGTTTCACCACAATGTATTGTACTGTGTAAGCTGGCAGTGCACCTTTCAGGACATTCCACTTTTCTTCACTGTGGTGTGACCATGGAGTTGGTATATATTATTTCAGGATTTTGGGGACTTGCCCCCTGCAAAAAAATATTTTTTGATATTATTTAGGGTTTCTCAGCTCACCATTCTCACTCTGCCATTTGTGATGAGGTATAGATAAATGGTTTGTACCTCTGAATGTACTGTGACCAAAACAAAAACAGCTTTTTGTCTTAAAATAACTATTGCCTACCTAATGTTTGTTGTGGATGATAGTAGACCGGAAAAGAACTATTCTTCAGATGTTGCCAACACTTGAGGTTTTAAATCATGGAAATAAAACTAGATTTTTCTTTTTTTATTATGGAGACTTCTTGCATTTAGTGGGATAACCAGTATTCTTGTTTAAGTGTTATTCTATGTTTACTGTTTCTGTGGGTTTTTTTCAAAGTGTTGTGGATTTCCATCTAGCAAGACCCGAATTTTCATTCCCATGACATAGCTAAAGTTTTAAAGAAAAATGCGTTAGTAATTTCTGATATAGCACGTTTGTTACTAGTTTCCTAGGCGTAGTCTGTCCTGTCACTTATAGGTTCATAGGTTCATAGGTTCATACTAGGCTATCTGCCCGAGGGCATTTACAAGCCTAGCCCATAGTTTTGTGGCTTACGCCACCCCTTTAGTATGGGGAACTATACCCATTATTTTGCTGTGCCTCTGTTGAGCAGTGACACTGAGGTAAATCCTGGGGTATATCTGCGATCTCCCATCCATTGGTCAAGATTTCTCTTGAACAAGGCCAGCGAGGTGCTCTGCCTCACATATACCGGGATTTTATTCCACAGCATAGGGAGTCTTTGGGTGATGAATCTATCCCTCCAGCACGTCCTATTAATAGCCGTGTCGAGGTTTAAGTCTCCCGCCCTTGTGGCTCTGACGGATCTAGATTTTTGAGGTGAAGCATATTCATCAAATCTGGGTTTGACATGGCCTTGTATGTTAGGCAAAGGTCACCTCTGAGCAAGCGTGCGACTGAATAGAGCTGGAGTTCTTTCAGTCGGGCAGCATAGGACAGATGTTTGAGACCCTTTATCCTTTTGGTGAGGAACTTTTGTGGCCTCTCCAGCTGCTGCAAGTGTCGGGTCAGATACATTCGAATGGGGCATTGTACTCAATCATTGGTCTGATGAGTGATGAGTATAGGAGACTATGACCTCCCTTGATCTAGATGAGAATCCCTTCATGATAAGGTGGGCAATGTAGAAGGTCTTCCTAACTACTTTAGCTACATGGGTGTCGAATGACAGACTACTATCAACCTGGGTCCCCAGGTCTCTGATAACTTCTTCTGTACTCAGTGGATTGCCACCTATTTGGTAGCTAGGGGTAACCTTGTTTTTCCCGAAGGGTATGACTATGCATTTTGGCATTTAACTTTAGGCCATGGCTCTGGCACCAGTTATCCGTTTCTGTGAGACCCTTCTGAAGGATATCTGTGTCAGATGTGTTTTCTACTATGGCCCAGTTTGCAGTCATCTGCAAACTTTGTCAGCCATAACCCTCCTGTGTTTGCTTGTACTTCGGAAAAGTAGATGCCAAACAAGAGTGGGCCCAGGACTGAGCCCTGTGGTACACCACTTGTGACAGGCTTTGAGTCTGACATGGCGCCAGCAACTCTGACCCTGTGGGTTCTGTCACTCAGCCAGTTTGCAACCCATCTTGTGATGTATGGGCTAACATTTAAGCTGATGAGTTTTTCAATGATACCCGAGTGGGGTATTGTATCAAAGGCCTTCGCCAGATCGAGGTAGGCTGTATGGACTGCCTTTCCCTCATCAATGGCTTTGGTGACGCTTATTCTAGTATCTGACAAGTGCAGACCTTCAGCTTGTAATTTTGGCCCAGGATTAAGCATTATTTTTAATGCAGGCTTTATATTTGGAATAATCACTTGAACAGAAGGGAGCATTGCTTGAAAGGAAATGGAGAAGAAATCCTAAGTTAGTTGTGAAGGCTAACAAAAGATGGTTTATCCGATGCTGTATTCCTCTTCATTTGGATTAGAACCTCTGTACTATCAATGGAACAAGGCTACAAAAGCTGCCCTTGCAGCCTTTTGGGAAGTTGTTTTTCATTAGTCTTTTCATTGTGTTTTGCTTTTTGTCTTTATTCTTTTCTAAGTACATGAAGTAAGTGTTTATGATAAATGTTATAAAGGGACTGCAAGGGGCATTCAAGGGTACAGACTCTGTGGAAGAGTCTTTCTTAACTGCCTGCCACTTTTCTTTCTAGAGCACTTAACATTATAAAGGTCCATGTTCTTAGTATGTTGACACTTGCTGTCAGTTTTAGTCTGTGAAGTTTGCATATCTGGAACACCAGGTACTTGAAACTGTGTGGGAGACTCAGAAAGGTTACCACAAGGTGTACGCTATGTGTATACTTTGAGTAGTTTTTTTTCTGAAAGAATAGACAACAAAATACCTGTGGTAGGTTTCCACTGAATTCAGAAAAGTTACCTCAAGGTGTATACACAGCAAAGAAAGTGTAAAAACAGACAGTACCAGTTCTGAGATGAGAAGTTGCAAGATCTGAATATTTTAGTCATTAGAGCTAATTGGTTGATTTTAATCACATGGCACTGAAAATTTCACTACTTAAAAGTTGAATTTGCTTTGCTTCTGTTTATTCTGAAAAAGTCTAACTAACCAAAGGAATGAAAGCAATAAACAGAGTTTTTTTAATCACTGAAGTCCTGAGTTTCAGTTGCATTTGTTGGTTTACTGGTTTATTATTTTTATTAGCCTTAGTTACAGTTTTGCTTATTCAGTATTATTATTTTTTGCAAAAATCATTACGAGCACCTTTTCATCCTCTGACTTGTTACTGTTTAGGGTCTGAAATTTTCTTCCTATCTCTCTTTATGTTATGGGGCCTTCCACCTTAATTTGGTCAGTTGCAGCTATTGACAGTAGATGTTCCCACATATATTGTGAAGTCAAACACTGTAAACAAATTACACAATAATATGAGTATAGAAAATTACAGCACAAAGTTAGGGTTGTCACCTATTCATATTGCCAGATTGGAACACTACTATAAAAACATGAGGCTTTTGATGACAAACCAAGGCCCAAAACAATTACAAAAGAGAAAACTTCACTTTTCTTGCCATATAAAAGCTCGTTCTTATGAAATGTGAGCTGCTTTTGTTGTTTCATGTAGCATGTAGGTGTTGCAGATACAACATAATTATTTATGTAACTGTTAAAGGAAATGTACAAAGTACTTTTTCTCCTAATATAGAAGGATATTTGCAGTTTGTCATGTTTTTTAACAGGACACATCTGCCCAAACAAGGGCTATACTACATAAAGGCAGACATGAGGTAACCATACACAAAATTTTCCACAAACTAACCTCTAAAAATGAGCACATATAAGTATCAGTATTGTAGCATGTGACTAACAGAAGTGTTTGGGAGGTTACAGATTATATAAGAAAAACACCCATCCCATCTCATGTCTTTTCTTGAATAAAGGAGAACTACTTGTACAAGATAGAGTAAAAATTGATCAACACCATTTGAAATTTTGTATGGAATGATCTAATGAGATCCATTTATAAGTTTTACAGAGGAGTTAACTATTTTATTTTGCATAGCCATAAACAACAACAAGGGGACTGTGTAGCTCACTAGATTTTTTTGCTCACCACAGATAGTCCAGTGGCACAACTACTTGCACCCAGCTGGCATCTTTGTTTCAGGGTGATGGGAGTAAGGCATCCCCGAGCTAGGCAAGAGTCCAGCAATCCATTCTTTGCTGCCAAGGGATTCCATTAAGCCCTCTGTTCCCTGGTAAGATTTGGATTGTAGGAAATGGGACAGCTTGCTTGACCTGCAGTGTTGCCTCCCCTCTCTACTTTGGCAGCTTATTCAAGCTCTTTTATTGTTGACTACTTAAGAGAAGCATGCTTCCAAATGCTGAATTATTCTTTGTTTACAAGCATCAATGCATTCAGTCAGAATGAGGTCAGTATGGACAGTGCATCTGATAGTTATTTATGTGGTGATACAAGACCACCTCCCTCATCCCAGGATGGACATGCCAGCTGTGGCTGCCCAGTGCCATCCATCCACATCAGCTCATACATATACCTGAGCCACTTGATCAGCTCAGGTGACCTGCACAATAGTCACGGCTTTATCTCTTTGTGCCACAGAGTAGCTTGGCCTAATTGTTTATGTTTGTCTTGGGGGAGGGATGGGTATTATATAGTTTCTTTGAGCAGACCTAAGTTTAGACACCATGTCTGTAATATTTTGTTTCTTTATTTTGTTCCTGTGGCTAACATATTCACTAAGATCCCTGTCATTCCAAAATTAAAGACTGTCTCATAGAATGAATAGGATCTCTTGTAAATTCTAATACCAATGTTAAGGTTTAATATGCATAAGCATGATGATAAGAAGGTGAAAGCTCTGCTTCCATTACAATTTGACTTTTATTTGTTGATGATTAAGCAAAATATTACTTCCAAAAAAGACAAAAGCTCATCATGCTCATTTAATAATACTGAGTTTGCAGTCTGTGGGAGGCGTCAAGTTTCATGATTAAGTTCACCCACTCACATTTCCTTGTGCTTTGTTTCTTAAAGAAGATTTCTTCAGAATTCCATAATAAATATCCACTAATGTGGCTAAGGGTTTTAATGATAATGGGAGATTGCATTTAGAAAATAAAAAGTCAGTCTTATCTTCATAAAGCTGGATAATGATTTTCCTCCCCACTCACTAACTATACCTCCACAAGAGCACGATCAATAACTAGTTTTCCCATCTGAAGTGGTCTATGACAGACTGTGCAAGAACCATGACTAATAATATAACAGTGGGCTTGATGGACAAAGATAAGAGAATTTCCTGCTCATGGGGTGAATGGCTGCCCTACACTGGTCACTCCAGGGCTTCTGTCCATATTTTGAGTTTGTGTTCTACTTTCTTTTTGTTTTAGATGGACCATTGAAAACTATCTGGAATACTGACCAGTTTGATATGGGAATCCCTACAAGTAATTTAAGTAGGTATTTCATCCCTTTCCATGAATACCTTGAAAAACAAGTCATTAATGAAAAAAGAATTACCTCAATTAAGGCAACAGTAGGAGTCAAGCATAATGGTACGCCACTCATAAAGGACAATGCTACACTCATTCCATGATCATCTTTGTTTGGCCATGTTGTTTGTAGGAATAATATAAAAGCATGAAAGCCCACTCACAGTAGGCATCACATTTAGTCACTTCATTGCCCTGATGAGCAGCATTTTGTAAATGATCCGTAAAAGTAATAATTTAAAATGTACTCAGCTATGCAGCATAACCCTATTCCATACTATAATGGTGTTCAAGGATGCAACAAGAAATAAAAGGCAATCAAATCCAGGAAGAGGGCTGAAACACACAGACGCCCGCTATGTATATATGTGTATATACATATATATATGCATATATATATATATATATATATATATATATATATATATATATATAAACACACACACACAAATCAAAACTAAAAATAAAAAAAAATAAGAATGAACCACTACTTATGTACATGCTATATACCACCATGTATACATGTTTACAGTTAAGGGGATTTTCCTAATAGAACAGAAGACGGAATGTCTTTTAGTTCCAAAAGGCTGACAGGATCAGTCTCTAGCATATTTTGACAGTGGTAGAAAGAAAGCTATTATGTCTGCGCCATTGTATCCTTAAGGTAGGGAGGAGACTCCAGAGGAGATGGGTAGGACTCTCGACCAATAAGCAGCAAGAATTTCCCATTTATGGGGTAGCCTGCCTTTTGACCCAGAGGGCAGATAGACCAGAAAAGAAAAGGGAGGAGAGGATAATGGTAAGGGTTACATTACACACCTTAGAATAACGAGAAAACTTTCAAGTTGGTTGTATGATCAACTTCTTCAAAAGAAAGGGCAGTCCTGCTCAAGAAATAAAATGGAGGATAATTTTAGTGCACCCAAAAAATAATGGGTTTCCTCATTCCCGAGTCTCCACTAAAGAAGAGCTGAGTGACTCCAATGTAAGTCTTGTTCTGCTATGTAGAAACCAATTACCACTAAGCAAAATATGCCAACTCCTCCATGACACACCTTCCTATCCAACAATCCATAATGCCTGTGCATGTAAAAATTTGCAAAAACATTTATTTTTCTACAGCTGTCACAATATTAAACCTCCATACTAGGTAAATATTAGTTGCACATGACTGTAAAGGCTGACTGACAGTAGTAATGGTATTAATTTGGTTTATTAGTGCAGTGCTGCACACAGTGTAATTATAGTGAAAGAATCCCACAAGTCTTCACTGGGCTTTGACATTTCTAATGCATTTTCAACTACAGAAAGGTCTTAACTTTTGCTAGTGGGACATTGACAGAAAAAGTCTCTTATCTGCTGGATCTTCAGTGGGTCACCTTGTCTATTCTGCCAGCAATATGGACTCAATAACTATTCTTAGATCTGTGTAGGCTGTCCTCTAGGAAAACTTAGCAGCCTGTATGCAGCCAGCACCCCCACTTTATCTGCTTCCTAGTACCAACTAGTCTTACTCTCTCATACTGAGTCATGTCTCATACTTGTAAATGGTCCAACCTTCCCCATAACTATTTTTCTACTATCTCTATGTAAACACTCATCTCTTGTCTTCCTATCCTAATGTATGCACAACCGCCCATTGTGTCTGCACCCTTTCATATTTCTCTGTTTATCCCAACAAATTCTCCTCCTACTTCTCTCCTTACCCAGTTCCTCTTTCATTCAGCTCCATACCACTCCTGGCAGCCTTTATCGCTTTATATGGAATAGGGGCCTCTAGACCCAACAAAGACATATTATTGTATATTCCTGCTCCCTGCCTTGTACTTCTGCTTGTTTATTTCTCCCTCTCTGTGCTGTCATCCTCATTTCATAATAACCTATGCACCCTTTTTCCATTCCTTTTTGTTGCTGATATGTGGATTTACATGTCCTGCCCCACCAACATAAACAACACACTTCAGGTGAATTTTTATTGGCTTTATTAGCCACTGTGCTGTAAACATTGCTAGAAGGCTTAACAGTGCTTTTATTTGTAATTATACAACAACCCCCCATTAATATTCCAAAATGTGCACACTGATTGGTTAGCGTGCACGTTGTAAATCAGACTTATACTAATGGAAAAAGGTCCGGACTTTTTCCATTAGTATAAGTCTTTTTTTACAGCAACGGAGAACGCAAGATCTCCGTTGCTGTTTAGACACTGTCTCACTATGTTAAAGGAGTTTAACACAGCGAGACAGTTTGTAAAAAGCAACGGATATCTTGCTTTCTCCGTTACTTCCACCCACAGCTCTGATGTACTGCGTGAGCATACGCATGCACAGTACATCAGAACTGCCGCAGAATACCAGACAACTGCGGAAAGGCAGCAAGGAGGCATTACAATGCCATTATTTAAGAAAAGTAAGTATATTTTTTCTTAAATAATGTCATTGTATAATAGCAATAACCCACTTCTGGGTGTGGGTAATGCTGGATTTACCCACGGTTGTCTTTGTTTGGCAACTCGGGATTCGCCCTCATGACCAAACTACACCAACTGTGGGTAAATCCAGCATTACCCACACCCAGGCGTGGGTTATTGCTATATTATACAACAAACCCCATTAATATTCCAAAACATGCACGCTGATTGGTCAGCGTGCACATTGTAAATCAGACTTATACTAATGGAAAAAGGTCCGGTCGCCCAAACTTTTTCCATTAGTATAGTCTTTTTACAGCAACGGAGAACGCAAGATCTCCATTGCTGTTTAGACACTGTCTCGCTATGTTAAAGGAGTTTAACTTAGTGAGAAAGCTTTAAAAAAAGCTTCGCCCTCATGACCAAACCACACCAACCGTAGGTAAATCCAGCATTACCCACACCCAGGCATGGGTTATTGCTATAATGATGCATTCTGTAGTGCTCTGCTGCATACAGCAAGATGTGTGCTAACAGGCATGCCACCACACAGCTACTGAGTTTGAGTTATTCATGCTCCTTTACTCTCCTGAGTAACACAAGGTCTGCACTGCTTTGTGAGGTAATACAGTGTGAGTACTGAGGGGCACAACCAAAGCTAATTTATCCAATGCTCAAATGCAGACCCATGAATTGAAACCTTCCTCAGCTCAAAGTAAATGAGTCCAAAGAAACTCTTCTTCCATACTTCAGTACTCAGCGGTGAGTGCAAAGACATTACCAGCATTCATTTGTGAAGCTGCTACTGTACTCATATACCATCAACACCTGACAATCATACCCCACTGACAGCCTGCAATTGGGGCCACAGCCCCCTTCACCCCACTATAGGTACAGCTCTGTTGCTGAGTAGATCACAACAGATTGGTTACTACTGGTTTGTATATCACAACAGATTGGTTACTACTGGTTTGTATATCACAACAGATTGGTTACTACTGCTTTGTATATCACAACAGATTGGTTACTAATGCTTTGTATATCACAACAGATTGGTTACTACTGCTTTGTATATCACAACTTCTTTGTATATCACAACAGATTGGTTACTACTGCTTTGTATATCACAACAGATTACTGCGAGTTGCTTGACAGTGCAGTCCACTTCAATGTTACCTATATCATTACTCTTATCATGGTGTGAACCAAGGAATCAGTATGAATTCTAGCCTGGATTGAGTAACATCCATTTTCATTGTTTTAGGATTCGTTGCTCTTTTTTTCTATAAAAGTATTGATCTTGTCTTGCTCATAGTTTGCCTTCTGTATCCTGATCACAAATATACTCCTAATGTCTTTTATGATTGAATAAGACATGCATCTAATAATTCATGACCAACTAGCATGCATCAGAAACCTTTATGAGTACATCATTACATTTTTCTAGCACTTAATTTAAAGCCTTCAAGGAATGAATTGAAGCAATAGAACATTCTGTTCTTAATATTTACTTTTAACTTGTAGCATTGATGTTTTCTTCTTTACAGCACACATAATATAATATAATATAATATAACATAATATAAAATAATATAATATAATAGAAAAGCACAATTATCTAAACTATGGTAACAGAAGAAAAGAAAATAAATGCTATGTCAGGAGTCCTTTATGTTATTGTAACGGCGACACTGTTTCCTGGAGTCTGCTAAGCAACTTCAAGGCATAGTCAGCATGCTACATACAAATATGACTGCCACGTGCACACTAAGTGCTATATAATAACTAGGTATACCAAATTATTGCACATAAAATTGAGTGTCATATTGTGCTGTGCATTTATTTACATTTAATTGGCATTCTTCTATATAACCTTGAATCTCAGAAGTTTATTTCCTGCCAAAAATGAAGCACTTAGATTTTGTGCTTAAACGGGTAGTTTGTATCAACAAATGAAATGTTTACATTAAGTACAGATAAACTAATTTTGTTTTAATATAAGTATTTAATATGTGTTTATGGGCATTGCTCATCTTTTATATTTGTTCTGTGAAACTTGAAACAGTGTTTTATGTACTGTATACAAAATCTTAGGCAAAACTGGAAATATCTTCAGAAGGATATGTAGCAGACAAAATATGCTTGCACTGAACTTATTAAATACAAATATGGACATTATAGCTGCAATAGCTAGCTTATGCTAAATAATTCATATTTTTTTTTTCAAATTCAATGAATCAGCAGGTAAATTTCGTTTTATTTTTTATTTAAATTTGTTAACCAGGGTATAGCACTAATCACAAATGACCAATTTTAGTCTCATCCCAGGATGGCATGAAAGTTTGACAATTACAGAGATACACTGCAAGAATTAAAATATGTTGGGAATATATAGGAATTATATACAGCAGTAGTGATAAACATGCATACATGTATGCAATCTTCTGTAGAAGCATATTGACAGTTAAGCAGGTTTATAAAGGTGTAACATTGTTATATGCAGTTATAGATCTTGGGGTTACTTGCAGTACAGGTCTAGAGTACTTTAGAAGTGCACTAAAATGGCAACAGTTTTATATAGAGAGAGGGTAAAGCAGGTGGAACAGGAAAGATGGCAGTAAGTCGATACCAGTGGCTTGATTAGGTTATGTTACTGTCATTTTCCTTGTCACGAGCCCCCATTTTACATGGAATCACGGTGTCCCATCAATATTAATCAATGTGACCAAGTCACCTTTGGTCTTGCGATATAAGATAATACATTGGCATTTTGCCATTTTCAGATGGTGCATTTTCAGCTGTGAATTAAATTTTGGATAAGCAGATAAGAGAGGAGCTATAAATTCCCATATTTTGGGATGTAGTACAGAGAAGCAGTGGTTTGTGCACTGGAGTTTTATGTGTGTGGTCTATGATGAAGGTTCAGAATGTTCATCTAACAGTGGCAGCTGGTGGCTTCAAATCAAAGGGGGGCTGCAGGAGACAGCTGAATGGGTGGGGTCAATGGGAAGGGGTGTGGTCAACTAGAAAGGGGAGGAGCTATGCTCAAAGCCACAAAACCTAACTAAATACACTGCCCTGTGTGCCAAACCGTCATTATGAGAGTCCAATCAAGACAAAATGAAGTGTAGAAGAATAAAAATATTTCAATGCATTGGCTGCATGGCAGCTTACTTAATATCTAGATGGAAACAAAAAGGTTGTGAGGCATGAAAAAAATAAATTACTTTTTAAATACATTAATGGAATGCCAGTCAAAATCAAGTATAAGAAAAACAAGCAACACTCAACTCAAACCACTTCTTGCACTGCAGTTCTAATTATAATTTATATTCAGCTTTATTAAAGTACCAAGTAACATGCTGAAAGTAGAAATCTCTGATGCCCCCACTTGTAAAAATGTGTCTTATCCAAAAAATGACCTGCTGCCTGACAACTATCTACTTGTTTCATGGGGAAAACATGATCAAAGTAAAAAATGAAAAGCAAACAAGAAATAAGCTCAAGATACATTGCTTGAAAGGATTACTGTACAGGTTATGGACTATACGATTGGCATTCTGTTTAGTTTACGGGTAAATCCTGCAGAGATGACTGGAAGTCTCCAAGCATAATGAGCTTCTTAAAATAATGTAATCCTGTCCTTTTTTACAAATACTGTCATATGCATTTCAATACCCAAGGCTTATACATTATCTAGTTAAGTATTCTCTACATGGCAACAACAGAAAGGCTTTCAGTGTTGGCAATTCTTTAACAGTATGCTTATTAAAGCTTACTTGCATCTTACGATCTCAGCCAAGCTTACCTGATGTTCATTAAAGTATTGCTACTTAAACACAGAACAACAGTCACTTTGAGTAATAAGCATAAATCAACAGTACAAAAAATATGACAGAAACCAAACCATTCTGCAAAAATCAAGGACAGATGAAAAGACACTCTAGTACATGTGTCTACCTTGGATGGGGGGGGGGGGATACTCTGCACATTTACACTGCATAACTACTCCTTGCCTTGCTTCGACACATCCAGAGTCACTACATGGGGGAGTGAGGTGCAACAATTATGTCACAATTTGAAATGTCTCTGGCTGACTGTAATGGCCCTGACACATTTGTCATACCTCTCAACCTCTGAGCAAGAAATCTGGACAAAGCCATACAAAGAAGTGGGACAGAGGCCCAAAAATAAGGACAATTTTTAAATATTGCTCTTATAAACTTAGAAAGATAATAGAATAGGTCTTGCATTAGTATGAATTTTCTGAATGGTATGAAATCTGAAACTCAGATGTCTGTCATTATTTTCTAACTTCAGTCTTTAATGATTTGTCACTAATTTGCCAAAAAACACAATTTTATGAAAAATGGACCAAAATGTGATGTAAAAATATAAAATAGCCACACAATACAGCTGGGAACCTGTCAAAGAAGGGACACTTTAATATTAGTACTGCTAACTTGAGCAGCTGACAAAATAAAAGAATCTACATGCATTTCTGAAATAAAAGTAATCTATAACTCTGATTATTACAGTTATTTCTTAATTGTAAACCCTCCATGTTTTCTTCCAAAATTGCTATTTTGCGGAGGGATTATTAGGGGAAGAGCAACATTTTGAGCCAAAATCAGGGACAGTTGAGAGGTTTGGCAATGCCTAATTCTATAAAGCAATTTATTTGCATGTACCTCTCAACCTGTTAATGCAATAAATCTGGACAAGGCCAAATATATTGGGGGAACATATAAACAGTACTAAAAATTGCTCTTGTATAAACTGAGACAGTTGATAGAACAACAGGTCTTACTTTAGCATGCATTTTTGTGAAGGTTATGAAGTCTGAAACTCAGTGTGTCATTATTTAGTGACTTAATTACTAAATGATTTGCCAGAAAACCACACATTTTATGAGGAACAAACCAAAAATAAGAAGCAAAAATCTATTCATTCTTTGAAAATCTGGACAGTTGGGAGGTATAGTTCAGCTGGGGCTGTCTTTAAGTTTGCCGCCCTTCCCCCTCACAAAATCATGGTCGAATGGAGCCTCCCCATGCAGCCATTCCAATGATCCATTACTTGGCTATTTCACTCCATTTACCATAAACACTAATGTGCATACTGATTTACTTCTATGATGATTTGGACTTCATTTGAAAGTTTTATTTTGCATTTTACAGCACAAACACTAAGACATCTGCTAAATAAACTTAGCATTAAAACTTCTCTGCCCTTGAAACTCACATTCATTGAAACAACATTGAAACCCACATTCAAAGAAAATACATTTTACCAGTGGCAGATAAAGATTAATTCTGGGCTGTTTTCAAACCATAGGTCCCTTGCATATGAAACATACATGTGCTCTTTGATACACCTTCCTATTGTTTTGAATATTTTTCCAGTAAACTATGAAACAAAACGCATGCACCAATAATGACAAAACTGCCCAATTCAGAACATCTTTCTAGTAAACAATGAAAGAAAATGCATGCACCCATAATGACAAAACTGCCCAGTTCAGAACATTTCCATCATAAAAGTCTACTCAAACTTCTACAGTCCACCATTATCAGTAAATATGCACAATTCTACAGTCCACCATTATCAGTAAATATGCGTAATTCTACAGTCCACCATTATCAGTAAATATGCACAATCTCTGAAGAAGTAAAAAAGTCATCTAAATAATTCCACATTAAATAAATATGTAACTAATGAAGAGGTTGCTGCTAGCAAACACGTTTATATTTCATGGTTTCATCGAAAAATAAAGTGTCTGAGGCCCCTGAGGAATAAATTGCCTATATTACATTAAAAATGATAAGCTAGTAATATAACAGGCTCATAGTTAGTATCTTAACTTTTTCAGTACGGCAGCATTCACCTCTTTGTGGGAGTAGAACCAACAACCTTCTGCATCAAAAGCAAGTGCACAACCTGTTGTGCTATTAACAATGCAAGCTGACTTAGCATAAGCAGCACCAAACTTCTCTTCCCCTGCAGCTCTCAGCTCCTTTTAAAATCTACTCAATACTCAACTGCATCTCAACTTCGCAGCACAAGAACTCTGGAAAAAGCCAAATTGATTGGGGGGGGGGTCAAAAGTCCAAAAACCAGGGACACATTAAACATTGCTTGTATAATCATGGAAAGTTGCTAGAATAAACTTCTGTGTTACCACCATAAATTTTACTGCCAAGGTCCCTGTGCAAAAGAGTCAGAGCAACATACCACTATGCCAAATCAGCTGCTTTGTGAAAGAAAAATGCTGTGTTACCACCATACATTTTACTACCAATGTCCCTGTGCAAAACAGTCAGAGCAACATACCACTATGCCAAATCACCTGCTTTGTGAAAGAAAAATGCTGTGTTACCACTATACATTTTACTGCCAAGGTCCCTGTGCAAAACAGTCAAAGCAACATACCACTACACTAAATCAGTTGCTTTGTGAAAGAGCGGAAGACTGAAACTTAAATGGCTATCATTTAATTAATTCAGTTCTCACCATAGCTGTCAACCTCTTAGCACAAAACACCTGGACAAACCCAGTAATGAGGGAATACAGCCCTCAAACATATTCAGTGAATTCAGTTCTTGCCATAGCTGCCAACCTTAGCACAAAAAACCTGGACAAAGCCAATAATGGGGTAATACAGTCCCAAAAATAAGGACAAATTTCAAATATTCATCTTATAAACTTAGAAAATTGCTAGAATAAAAGGTTGTGTTACTATGTATTTTCTGAAGAATATGAAGTCTGAAATTCAAATGCCTGTCAATTTAACTTCTGATGGAACTAAAACAATTTTCAGCAGAGGCCCAGGGAGAAATACTGCAGACACATGTCTTTGTAAAATAGCAGGACACCAGAGCAAATCCACACAAACACAGGGATGAGATGCAGACTGCACACAAAAGGCACCCCAGCCAATAATCAAACCAGAAAACCTATAGTTGTGAGGCAACAATGCTACCACTGCACCATCAGATATGCAAGGAATTAAACATTCAGCAACCTGAAGTCTGAAATTCAAATGCCTGTCAATTTTATTTAACATTTGCTAATCAGGACAGTCTGACTTGGAACAAAAAAACAATTTTCAGCAGAGGCCCAGGAAGAAATAATGCAGACATGTCTTTGTAACATGGGAGGACACAAAAGCATCCCACACAAACACAGGGAGAAGATGCAGACCCCACACAGAAGGCACCCCAGCCAAGAATCAAACCTGAGAACCTGCAGCTGTGAGGCAACAATGCTAGCACTGCACCATCAAATATCAAGCATTACAACATTTAGAAGCCACAGATATTATGAGGAACAGATCAGATCAAATATGAGGCAAAAATCTGCATTTTTTTTACAAATGGTGGTGGGTAGGGAATTCAGGTCCTTAACAACTGCATACAAGGTACAGGGTTCAAGCCTGAGGTATTCCCTACCATACCACCATGAGTTTGTTCTAGCCACCAGTATATGCAACTGGGGCATTTACACACACGCACACACACACACACACACACACACACACACACACACACACACACACACACACCCCGATGAGACTCCTGGAACACATCCACCATGCGAGATCCGAGACTCCGTCTGCTGACATTGCAGTCCGGGTCTGATCTGTTTCCAGCGACAGTCTATGCAGTTAAAACTGCATAGACATCTGGAATCTCTGCTGTTACATGTTTCCCAGTCCAGACTGCTGCTGAGACAGTCTGCGCATGCTCCAATTTGTTGACCAGGATTGTCTGACTGAGCTGAAGAGCCCTTTTACAGCGGAGGCCTAGGGAGAAAAGCTCCAACATATTATGCAATTTTCATTATAAATTAGCATTAAACAGCAGTGTTCAGGATTATTACAAGGCATTAAGTAGCAATACAATGTTATACAGTGTCAATAATCAGGAGTATAGCATAACTATTTCAAGATGTATACAAATAAATATGTCATTAAGATGAATATAGTTTTTGGGGTAAGTGGTTACAAAAGCCCAGTTTTATCATGATGTAGTTGCATGAAGGCAAGACAATTATAATAGAAAGTTTCTCTAAGGCAATTTGCTTAATAGATTTCAGAAGACAGTAGAAAGAGTAGTCAAGGAAGATTACAGAGAGCTAGTGAGAAGAGTGAGTTAAGGGCAGAAAGTAGATTAAGGTATGAGAAGTAGTGGGTGTTAAGGAGAGAGAGTGCAGTGGCAGGACCAGTGACTTTTAAAGTGCTCTTTGATGGCTGTCTTAAATTGTTTAGGGTCCTGACTTCTAGTGGGAGCCTATTCCAGGCAATAGTGGGGTGATAGCTGTATATGTTGTGTCCAAATTTAAACTTGGGTTTGTAGATTTGTAGTAGGTCTTGGTTAGAGCTTCAGAGAGGTCTGGAGGGAGAATAATGGGATATGAGAGGGGATAGTGCTGGGCAGTAGGAAGGCTGGTATAGGATAGAATGGATGATCTGGAGCTGAGAGAGAAGAAGCTGGTGGGGTAATTCAAGCCACTTTAGGTGTTTTAGAGAGACACAGTGATGGGATTTGTTGTGCAGCAAATCTAGCTACCTTGTTGTCGGTAGATTCGAGTTTGGTCAGGAGTGCTGAGTTAAGATTTGTGAGAATATGAAAATTGTACAACAGATTGGGTAGAAGGTAGGTAAGAGAGAGAGAGAAAGTAATCTTGGCTTCAGAGATAAGGAATTTCTTGTTATGGTAAAGAAGCCCTAGTTTTGAATGAGTCTTTTTGATACAGTTATTAACATGCAAGTCAAATTTAAGCTGATCATCGAAAATGTTTCTAACTGATGCAAAGAAAAAATGTACTCTGTGAATTACAAAGTGTTTGCCTGCCTACACCCTCATTTACTGGTGAGTGCTCAAAAAGAGTATTTTATTTTGAGGAGTGATGGATTGGATTTCCAATCGTGCCCCCTAATACTTTATGCCTGGGTGGTTGCCCCCTTTTCCGTGCCATGGGTATGCATCTGGATCAACAGTATTAATAAAAATGACATTTTTTAAAAGACCACCAGCAATGGTTCTTTGCGGGCTTAATGCTATTTTGAACTAACTCTTATCTAAAATTTCAGCTACTAAAGCTGTTAGTGAACCACTTGGCAGTTTGGCGGTTTGTACCCCATGCCTCTGCACTCCTATTCCCAAATGTGCCACATTCTTTCCAGGGCCACTTCCTGGGTCAGTGCTTTAGTCTTCTGTGGTATTGTATTTCCATCTGTATTCTAGTTGTAATGCATAAAGTGCCATGATTATGCTCTGAAACTGGGGAAAAAAGAAAACAGCAGGCAACAGGATCTTAACAGCGCTTATGGGTTCTCAACAAAAGCTTGTTAACAACACCCTGTGAAGAGTGGGTGTCATGATAGGGATTTGAAGGATAGCCAAAAAAAAAGCAATGGTGGGAGGTTAAACATTTTTTTTTTAATTAGAAGAATGTCATTCTAACACATTTATTAATAAAATGTGTGAAAGAACAAAGAATCTGACAGCTTTTAAAGCTGTTAATTACATAGAAGGGCACTTTGTTTCTGCTTGCTGTTTGATATTGTTAAGCCCTTTTCTGACTTTCAGAGGCTTTTGACAGTCAGTAAACACTCTGCAGTCCTATACCTTTCTTTTTTCATGTAACTGGTAGTACCTGGAATAGTTAAAACATCATGCACTGCTAAGAATTATGATTAGGATTCTGATCCTAACCACTTTTGGGCCAGATCTACTAATAACAAATTTTAATATTTCTGTTGTCAAGGTCTTTAAAAAATAAATTGGATAGTGAGGTTGACGTTCAAAGGCTGACTAGCATTTTTGCCCAGGTGATAGGACAAAATAACCTGGAGGGACTCATTATCAGCTTAACTAAATGGCCCCAAGAACACTGAGCAGTTTCTTAATGCTGGAGCCAGATTGAGACAGAATGGTCCAAAATGTTAACATTCCCCACAGATGACCCCAAGAAGCAATTCACCTGCCCAGAAGACCAGCAATACATCCAAGTAGTGGTGATTCCATAAATGGCATAGAAGTGATAGTTTGACCTTAATTTGTAAATGCCTTCAGTGATGTTGAACAGCAAAGATTTCTCAGTCGGACTCCTACTGCTTGAAGACTGACCAAACACCCTGCCACAGCCTAGCATGGTTCTGGAAACCAACCCATTCTTCGGTATAATCTGGTAAGACTCTCAGCTCAGCCCAAAAGCTGAGAGTTGACAGGTGACTATGGAAAGTCTTGACTGCCTTCTTGTGAAAACACCTAGTGATTAAAAGTTGCCACATGATTAAAGGATCTCAAAGTCTGTAAGTATCATGATCACCACTGGTAAATCAAACAAAGGCCTCCAATGATGAACCATAAGTCCTCTTTGTGCTGACAGACCAGGACTGAGAAACCAAAAAAACTGCTACTTTTTGACAATAAGCCATAAGGACACTGGGACGGGAGTGGGAGACTCCTGCATTTCTGATGCCAGTACCCTATACTTGTTTATCTCAAAATGAAAAAGACAATCCAATAACACATTGGTAATGCATGTGAAAATCTCCAAAAGACAATGGTTATGGTTTCCCCTTATATATATAAGGTACAGGCTTTGATTCTGACCTCTGGTTATTGGCTATGATTAACATGAACCATTTAGGGTAGTTAGGCTAATATTCTCCTATGAACTATGAAAAATAAACTGCCACAATAAAGACTGACCTGCTTGGAATTGGAGGTTCTACTGGAAAGAACATGCACTATGACAGGGTCATCACGATGGAACATTATACTACTTATCATGGAGGTGTTCCGGCCATATCATTATGGCCACCAAAATAGGCATCAGTTCTAGAAATACAGTATCTTTTAGTATCTGGTGCAAGTCCAAGAACCCAGCCATGGGGAGGAAAACATCTACACTGAAAATAGTCCCCCATGCCAAACATATAAGCTGCATCAGTAAAGAGCCACATTTCAGAGGGGATGACCCAGTCTTTTTGCCAATAATCAATGCCATTTGTAGTCTGATAAAGAAGAAGCACCAAATTGAGGTCTGCTTTTGCTTGATGTGCATCTTACACCCAGTGGTACTTTTGTTCCCCACAATTAAGCAGGTTAGCCAAATCTAGAGTAAAACCCCTACCGGGGCCACCACCCATCATGCAAAGTTAAGCAAACCCAATAGTCACAACTTGTTGAACTGGAAGTGTGATAATGGACTTGGTCACATCAATCACCAGGACCAAAATTACCAAGGATTTTCTCAGCCTTCCTCCTTGGAAGAGGACCCCTGAATCTTGGCTTAACTGTAAAAAAAATATTAAACCTGTGCTGGCACATTCAGCCCCATTACCCACAAATGGAAAAGTTGTTCAGGTAATGGACCACCAATTGCATTAGTGCTGGCTGTTGCCAAGCCCAAAGAAGCTCCAAACTGAACTTCTTGAAGGTTGTGCAGACCATCCAACAGCCTATGGGCATAGATGTCTTAAAGTAAAATATCCAGTCAGCATTTATACCTAAGTAAGGCTAGTCTTCCAACCAAATAAGAAGTAGACAAAAGGCTGACTCTGTATCAGCCTTTGCGAGCCACAAATCATGAAATGTGTGAATGATATTGATGGCATCTTCTAAAGGCAAATATTTTACCTTGAATCAGACCTAGTGTTGCTGTCATTCACAGAACAGCCTACTGGAAATGACAAATGCTGAATGACCCTATATTCTTCTGGGATCTTCTTCAGGACTAACCCTGGGAGAAACACCTGAAAAAATAAGAAGGAGGAATTGAAATGGGCCTACCACCCTACCAGCTGTAACTTCTTTGCCAATTAGTTCTTTCAACACTTCTAATTTACCAGATAAAGAATGAAGATCAGATTTGTTAAAGGAAAGTCAAAAGAAAAGCTATTAATGAGATCTTACCTAATTGAGGTGCATGGGTAGTCTGCTAAAATAACAGGCAACACCTTGGCTTTCATTGGAAATGTCAAAGGTGTATTTCTGGTGAGTGGCTTTAAATGAGAGTCCCACCTGAAGACCTTGAAACTGGGTAGCATTATCTAGATTAACTAACAAAGAGTGAGATTCCTAAGGAGGCCATGTCTTGTCCAATGTGTGACCTTCTTTGTTCAAACACCTCAAGACCAGCTGCACTTTGCCATAATGAAAACACACTTGCATAAAGTGGCATGAGGGCCAGGTACATATAAGCAAAGAATGTTTAAATCCATTGCAGCTTCCTCTAAACTCACAGATCCTCAGGATCTGGGTTTGATTGCCATAACTATCAGACATGTGTCTGCATGCTTCTCTTTCCTTCCTGAGGGAAGGGTCAGTGGCCTCTAAGTTTTTAAAACTTTTTGTCATAAGAACCAGGATAGGCCACTCTAAAATGCTGTACTTCCTTAATATTACTAAAATAAGACAACAGCAGATGAATCTGGTCAGGCTGCTTCTTTATTATAATGGCCATAAAACATAAAATCGGTGACCTGGTTATCCTAATTATGAGCCCTGGCTTTGCCAAGTTGTTTCTTCCTCAGAACTGCTAGTGCTGTCATAAGGTCCTTGCTCCAGGTAAACTGATAATCCATGAGTCATTGTGTCTCTTCACTGTCCCCTTAATCAAAAATATTTGCATACTCCCCTTTTAGCACCATGCTTTATAATGCTGCTGGTGTGTGAGATATGATGGCTGACACCAGAGGAAGAGTGCTGAAACTGAGCTGGATTTGATAGTATCTCTGTTGTCCTGACTGATTGCTGGGAATCATGGAAAAGCTTGAGTGTAGGTAATTGTATCTGGACACTCACCTTCCTAAGCTGCCTGGAAACCTTTTACAATGAATAAATCAAATAACTTAGCACTGACCCCCTGATAGAGCCTTGAGACGTCCTCCTGAATACTCTTCCACTGCCTGCTCTGAGCCTGCATCTTCTCCAGTAGACAGCAAACCACTATAGTAGCAGCTATTTCCTCCATTACGATTACTATTACCACAACATCCTTCAACACTGGGTCTCCTGTCTTCTTACTTCATTTATGCCTGGGCCAATTTTCTGCTGGAGGTGCTTCTGACAAAACATCTGCTCCGGGCTCTCGGTTGACTTTCTTGCCCAAATCATTGGACTCTTTCTGTACTGCTGATCTGCTGTGGCAAAGTTTTCAAACAATGCTGTGGGCAGAGATTCAATGGTCTCCCTCTCTGACTGAAAATCTTCCATCATGTCGTGAGCTACAGAAGGAGAAAGAAAAAAACAGAAATCTCATGGATGTCCTTTCATAACTTGATATGACTGTGATTAACTTGCTGAGAGAAATTTGTTTTCTGAAAATAGAACGAAACCATTGTTCTTAAACAAGGTAACTGAATGGCAATATACATTGCTAATTACTTTGAGGGACATGAATGAATAAGGTAAGATTAAGGTCAAAATGCTACCTGCTAAGAGCATGTTCAAAGGATAAACAAAATTAAGCCCTTATCTTAAGAGCTTGTTACTTTATATAGTTTGATCCGATGGATGTTCTTCTATGACCCAGGAACCCTGAAATAGAAAAAACTAACTTAATATATGCCCATGATGCTGAAACTGGTCACCTTCTGAATCTTACTCAGCAGCACCATCGAAAACCTGTATGTGGAAAATGACCAGGTAAAGGCATCAACCCAATAGCAGCTTCATAACCCATTAGTGGGTTCCCAACTGATATTAAATGAATGGAGACTCAATAGATACAAAATCACAGCCTGTAATTACATAACCATAAAGATTCATAGTGTAAAATCCAACGAGGAATAAACTTATCTAAAACTGGAATTAATTTAATGATACTGACAATAAATAAGCAAGATTACCCCTTCCCACATGTATCATCATAATGCCACTCTAAAACAATGTGGGAATTATCCCAGCAAATACAAGAATAATACCTATAAAGTGTACCTGATTACAAGAAAATTTCCTCGCGAGACTTAAAAAGTCCATGTTATTTATAAGTACAAATTGAATGGGTGCCTGTAGCCTGTTCAGTGTTAAATGTTTTAAAATAATATGCATTATAAATAATACCGAATATGCTAATTAAACAAATAACTTCTATACGTGTGCAGAAAATTAAATAAAAGCTTTATATTTCAAAGTGTTAGCAAGCTATTATTTGTGAGAGATAAAGTTCCACTTTTTAAGATGAAAACTTGAGATTTATGCTATTAATAAAAAGGAAAACTGGCAAATGTGCTTTACTTAAACAAAAATTACCATGTAGGGCAACGTCCAATCCAAAAAAAGGCAAGAGATTATAGTGTATTATAAACTAAAAGCATGACTGTTGCTAGAAATAAAATATAAACGTTATTATTTTGGTTTAATTTCATGTTTGGTAAAATCACTACAGCAGAAGACTTGCAATAATGAATTAATGACTGCTGTCAGGCATAGTTGTTTGACGTTAACACTGGCTGGTGATTGCTATGACAGTGGGACCCACTGAAAAATATTCTTGGGAAGACTTTTGACAGCTGGAATCAACAAACAGCACAAGATGTGTGCTCCACTGGAAAATCTTTTCTGAGTATTGAAAGTAACAAACTCGACTAATTAGGGAAGCAAAAAGGGAAATTGAAATCAATAACAAGAAGAGAAAAACCTCAAGGCCATAGCCTTAAAATGAACATAAGTACACCACCTTACTACTTAATCTGTCTGAAACATACTGATTTATAGGACCAAAATAACCCTGAAGACAGATTATCAATGGCTGGATTGTGAAATACTAACCTAAAAATGTTGTAATCCAATATTAAAAATTCCCAGATAAATGCTTCAATAAATAAATGTCTGCTTTTTTGTTAATATCTTGTCCAGACCAGAACATGGGTTAATGGCCTCAAATCCGTAAAGACCAAAAAGTACATGTTGGATATACAATTCCAAGAAAATAGATACCTGAACACAGGAACATATTACTTTGGGTAAGCAACTTGTCAAAAAAAAAAGAAAGAATATGAGGTTACAGTCTACCTGCTTCATGGAGACTGTCATACCTAACCACATTTACGGCCCTGTCAGTGCAGATAATAGTACAATCTTTCTGTTACAATGAAGAAAAATAACTTGTTCTTGACTTAGATGCCAGGAATTACCTTTCAAGCTTCCTTTTCAAGGTGAATGTCTTGGCATCTATGTCTCAAAGGCATCATTTATGATCAAAGATCCCGTCATAATCCTCTGTATCTAATAGGATTGCAAAGTACACCTATAACTGACTGCAGTGTCACCACAGTACAGACAGGTTAGGAATATGTTTAATTAATACGTGATTTCTTCATTGAAGAACGTCATTGAGAAATTTAAATAAATGTTTGTAATGGATTTAGCCAGTGGAATTTCTCCCCTTTGACTTCTACATATATTTACAGAAACAGAGTTCGTGGAAGAAAAATGTTCTAAGACTTGGGATTTGATGAGCCTGTGAAAAGCTAATTTTAGCACAACACATGTTATGCTTGTGTTCAGACTCTGAGAAAATTGAAAGGCATATTGGGAGCATCTCTATGGAAACATAAGTGATTTAAAATATTGCAGAGAAAATAGAGCTCTGACAGATGGAGGTGTTTGGGCAGCAAATGAACTTTAGAGAATAATACTTCATTATAAACAACAACAGCTTGGAACCACCTTTGTTACTGCCGTGCTTCTACTGACAGACAAAGACGATTAAAACAAGTACAGACTCATCAATGAGAAATGTTTTGCAAATTGTCTTGTGTACTTTATCTGCTTGCTGAAAACGTTACATGTGATGTCAAATCATTCATTTTCTAAGGATATTTGTGTTATTTAATTTGCACCATTTCAATTATTACATTGTTCTGCTACATACAGACCTAATCTTTATTAACCTTAAATGATAAATCACCCTTTCCAAAATACACAATTGCATTTAACTGCCATTATTGTTCAACTATATCTCTTCTTTTTATCAAATATATTTCTACTCAATAAACTGCGCATATTTACTTTGTGTGCTTGCATCTCCTTTCATAAAATCTAGTATATGCTATACATATTTTCTTCGGTAATAAGACTATGTTTATTTGCATAGCTGTTAAGTTGTAACTGCCCAGACTTTGTATGACCAGCTGTGATTTTTTTAAGCTGTCATTTGGTAATATGCACAGTGTTTTTTCTTACCAGACTGGACTGAAAATGATCCAGTTGTATCAATGTTTTACCCCAGGGAAAGCAAATAAAAAAAATAAATACTTGCATATATGTGTGTGAGTTCTCCATATGTGCCATACATTCCATATAATGGATCTTATGTAGGCATTTACATTAAAGGCAGCTGATGCAGTGACTATGAGAGCAGAACATGTGATTATGGACCCAGTGAGTGAATGGTACATCATCTGGTTCAAACAACTGAGTGCTCTTCTTTGCAAGTAGTGTACGTCGTCACAAGCCTCAGTCAGTAATAAGCTCTATTTCTTCATGGACTTGCTGAATTTGAGATAATGCAAGCATGGAAAAGGTGAACTACTTAGTATTCTGTACTCTACACTGGCAGCTGTTTCCTTTTTGTTAATGTTCATGCAATGCTTGAGGACTTGCTTCCCAACAAGAACACTTATTTTCAGGTGTTCATTTGTTTTTCTGTCAGGTGACCTACATGAATTCTCAGTAAGAATGTTCTTGTAGTCTATGTATAGTCATTTCTTGTGATTTGCTTGCAAAGTCTTTTGATCCAAGGAATCTTTCTGTGAACAAGTTCCTACAGTGAGTCATTATTTTTACTGATTTGTTTACAAGGGTTATTCCAGCTATGCAAGCGTTCAGAGGTCATATATCAGTCTTCAGTCAGGAAGCAGTTGACTGGCTCATAACTAAATGACCTACTTATCCTTTGTCCATAACTTTAGTATGAGAAAAGTATTGTTTACGTTTTGGGGCCAAGTCAGCATGACATCATGCACATGTATGTATCCCTTGAACCAATAAATCATTATCTTTTTGGCAACTTGTTTGAGTGTCTATGTTGTTATGTCTTTCGGTTTTTCCCGGTTAGGGGTCGCCACAGTGGAACTCCGATCCGCTAATGATTGGTAGTTGATTTTTACATGCCGAGTTACTAGCCCTGACGCACAACCTTCAATGAAGGTACGCCCATTCACGCTTGACTCCACGCAGAAGACGCTCTAGCTGAGAATCGAACCGGACAGCGTCTTACTGTGAGGCGACAACGCTACCGCAGCACCACCACTGCAGGTAACTTGTTTGAGTGTCTATATTTTGTTAACATCCTATCTTTATTTAGCACAACAAACTGTCTAGAGTGCCATATTGCCATATTATCGTGAATGACTACTGACTGACACATATATGTTCAGCATTACAAAGTGCTAATGGAAAAGTGCAATTCTACAAGAAAACAGAAAAACTTTAAGCTCACTTTAACTCTTAAAAAGTGGTGCTCTGTGCGAGGGCTTTGCCCTACAGCATGCCACAAATACAAGGGTTACATCTTCTTCACCATTTAATACTTGTATGTACAAACTCTGAGATCTCTGTGCCTCACATTATGGTAAATTCTGTGAGAATGTACATCATCAGAATTAATACATATGTTACATAGTAACTCTTTTAAGTGTCCATACTTAGGTATTGAGCCTAAGTACTTTGAACAAATATCTGTCTTGCTCTTGCCTAATTAATTCACTGGAATTTTCAGTCTTGATTTGCATAATTGACCATATCAAATTATATGAAGCTTTGTTTATGGATTCTTTTTAATTTTTTTTGAACATAGCAGGAAAACTGTTTGTTGTTGTTAAGCTACCTGCTACATTCCTTGAGATCTTGTTGTAATTTATGAGTATTTAATGACTTTTGTACTACTTCTTCAACAATGTGTTTGTCACTGATTTTCACATAATCATTTAGAGAAGAAAATATAGCAGTGCCTGACCTCCTAAAGCTGAATCACTTTAAGCCAGACTGGTTTCCCTTGACTGAAGTTCTGTGTCTGCCAGTTGATTGGTGACTTGTAATCAGCTGGACAGACAAGCAGGCGGAGTGTGTTGGCAGTGATGTTTCCTCTCCTTTATTTTTTTTTCTTCTTCAGTCTCTCTTCCTCACCTCTTGCTTTCAGGTTAACATTATGTTCATCAGGCTGATGACACCTTCCACATCCTTTTTCTGGTCTGTTATCGCCGTACTAAAATCCATCATTGGTCACCCAATGATTGGTGTCAAAACCATGGCCTTAAGCTTAATGCCAAAAAATGTGTTATCATCCCCTTTGGGAAAACCTCAGTTCCCACTAATTACCATATCGATGGGAGCCCACTGAATACTGAAGGTGTGATAAGAGATCTGGGGACACAGGTTGACAGCAACCTCTCCTCCGACAACACATTGCCACTGTGGTCAGAAAGTCCTTCTATGTGGTACATTTCATTACCAAGGGTTTTGCATCCAGGAAGAAAGAGGTCATCATTTCTCTCTACTCTTCCCTCATTCGACCAATCATAGAGTATAATGCCCCATTTGGTATGTACCTCACTAGACACCTGCAACAGCTGGAGAGGCCACAAAAGTACCTCACAAAGAGGATCCTAGGCCTTAAACACATATCCTGCACAGACAGACTCAAAAAACTCCATTTATCCTGTCTCATATCATCTACTAAGATGTGATCTCTGCTTGACTTACAAAGCCATGTCTGACCCAGCTCTGTTAGAAATGCTACATCTAAAAAAATCCCAATCTCTCCGCCCCACACATTCCAGAGACCTCAACCTCAGTACCACAATCAACAGAACATGCTGGAGGGACAGGTTCGTAACCCAGAGACTGCCCATGCTCTGGAATAGACTTTCCATGCATGTCAAGCAGAGACCTCACTGGCCCTCTTCAAAAGAAATCTTGATGAGTGGATGGGAAATAGAAAGTTCACGCCAGAGATCACTCCAGTGGCTCTAATTGATAAAGGCACTGGGAACTAAAATTGGGTGGCAAAATGCCAGGGCACATCTATGGGCTAGGCTTGTAAAGATTCCAGGGCCATTAGCCTAGTACAAACCTATGAACCTATAAACTTGTGTGGCAATCCAGCTTGTTAACTGTGGACTGTTTTTCCATTGTAATTACTGTTAAGCTACCAGGTTGTAAGAGGTATATAAACTCACTCACTTTGTTTATTTTCTTTCCTTCATTTGTTCAGTGTGGGTTGTTTCAAAAATGGAACAGAAATTTAGTAGGCATTGAAAGGACACACACACACACACACACACACACACACACACACACACAGACACACACACACACACACACACACACACACCACCACGAACACACACATATGCACATGGGCGTACATGAATGCATGCGCACACACACACACACACACACACACACACACACACACACACACACACACACACACACACACACACACACACACACACACATATATATATATATATATATTAATAGGAGTGACTTCACACCATTACATACCTGTGCTTTATTTTAGCAATCATAGGAAGCTGAAGGATACTGAGACTTATTCCATACCCTAGACTGTACCCACCAAAAAAGGGCTAGGCCAGTTAAGCATGGGGTGAATTTATGAATACCCATCAAATATTTCAAGTCCCATTTGGCAGATGATAGCTTAGCACACTACTTTACCTACAGGAGGCATTTATTCCAGAAATGAGGAAGATGTGGAGTAATGAATCTGTCTCTCCACTTTTTTTATTGGCCTGCTAAAGCAGGTTTTGAGCCCTTGTCTTGGTATTTGTGGTGCTCTTTAAATTTTAAAGGTACAAGAGATCCTGGACCGATATTGGACTACTGGATACCTCAGATTGCTCAGAATTCAAGCCTAAGCCCTTCTCTGAGGATCCTGTAGGACAAAAAAAGGGCAGTGCTTCTAGTGACTTCTGGTAGCTTAGGGATTCTGTAATCCTCTATGCTAGGATTCTTTGATATCTTTCCAACTGTTTGATATGCCTGATGAAATATGTCCCAAAGAAGGTGTTGTATTCTATAAGTGGTCTGATGAGTGTTGAAAAAAAGGTGACAACAACCTCTTTAGATCTTGATGAAAATTTCTTGGTGAACAGCTGTGCCAATTAGTATTTCCTGATAACTGTTGATACATTGTGATCAAAGGAGAGGAAAAAGTGTGATATAGGCAATGCTATATGCTGTAACCTGGTGTGATGGTTTGTCTGGCAAATGACACAACATTGCATTTTTAGTATTCAATTTAAGCTGTTTTTAATTCACAGAGCCTTTGTAAGTGTTAAGTTCCTGCTGCAGTGCTTCTGTGTCAAAGGGGGATTTCACAATGACCCCCAATTTGGCGTTACACACAAAGTTATCTCCTGGATGTGGGCGAGAAAAGGAACTTTCAACACTCCAATAACCTAATTAATAAAACAAGATAAGAAACACAGATGTAGTGTTCTAGGGAGTGTACTATGGCCAGTGTTTTCAGTTTCTGTCCTAGTCTTAAATAACTGATACTACGGTGTTTCCTATGTTACAATTTTTCACAAGCTGCAGTTTGGTTTTCTGCCCCTCTCCTACTTGGAAACTTATAATTCTTCTTCTTCAAAGTTTTTTTTTTATTTAAATTATTCTTATCCCTTTCTTTCCTGACACTATGTGCTATGTTTTGTGTCTAGATGTCTGCTGGCTGATTGGTTTATTTTGCTAATGACCCTGCTGCTCTTTCCTAACCTCACCTTTACAAATTCTAACCTGAATGTCATTTCTGTTCGGATAAGACTCACACCTGGGAGTGAAGGTCTGTGCATCTACTTGCATGTGCACGTGTGTGTGCGCGGGCACGTGCGCGTGTGTGCATATGTGTGTGTGTGTGTGTGTGTATGTGTGTGTGTGTGTGTAAAGGAATTTGATCCTCCCAAAAGCAAATTTTGCTAGAGTTATCAAATGGGTCTGGAACTTTTAAGCAAATTGCTTGCTTCAAGTTTTCTTAGGGGACTTTTCCATAGATGTCTGCACCTTAAATCTAGGTGTCTCCCAAGGTTTGATCTTGGGGCCTAGCTTCTTTTATCTTTTCTTAACCTCTGACAGCAGCTTAGCTGAAATCAGCACTATTATGTATGCTGAAAAGTCTTCACTTTGATGGTTGATAGAACCACCAAGGCTTTCCAAACTGAGCTACAGAAGGGCTTTAAAGCACTAGGTTCATCCTAAAAAATTAAAAATCACCTTAGCCAATCCAAATTAATGACTTTAAGCACTGAACAGTGGCTCAAAGATTCTAGCTCAGTCATTCTACATGGTCCTCTGAATAACCATATCACTCAAATCTTTAAACAGAAATCCCTAGTGTTAAGTCATGACCAATTAAACAAACACCTTGCTATGTTGTTTCTACTTGGTGAGAAAATGGCAAAGATTTAGATAACTACAAAGCAGGATTAAATGAACTGAATGAAACAATGATCTGTCAGTCATAATAAATGCATAATAAATAAATAAATGAGAAACAAGAATGAATGAACAAAAGAAAAAAAAATGAACAGATATCCTGTAATAAGTCTCTATAGTTCTATTTAACTTTAACAAACAACCAAGAAGACAGCAATCACAGAATATAGTCTATATGGTTTAGACTGGCACATTTCTGTGATGCAGCATGTTGGGGGAACTGGAAGTGTGTGTTTTTTTCAGCACTTTTTATTATATAAACTTTCTACTAGTAAGGAAAGGGTCTACATCACAATGTTGAACTAACAAAAGTTCGATCGTTATAATATCGAACTCTAAAGTCCAAAACCCAACAAAACCAAAAACACACTACAGCGATTTTTTCCCCAAGAAAAATAATCACTGTTCCATGACAAAAAAAAAAACTTAACCTTACACTTAAACTAAAGTGGGGGGCTTCACCCCCACATCCCCCCAATGTGGGGGGGGGCTGTGCCCCCTACACCCCCACTACTTAAATATACCAACTCCGAGATGCACCACAGTGGAGGAAATAGCAAAGCCCCAAAAACGGCCCACCAATTTTTTTTCCCTGGGAAAAAAGTCGAAAGTCGATGTGCCATGACTTCGTTATTTTCAACTTTTGGACTTTAGGGTTCGATATTATGACATTCAAACTTGTTTTAGTTCGACGTTGTAATAGAGAGCCGTAAGGAGATAGAGGCATTATAAGCTGTACTGTGGATGACTGGCAGGGTTTTACTCAGTAAAACTGCTTAGCTGACACCTGAAAAATACGTCTGCCTAATCCAGATGCATCACTTAATGTTTTCATTCCCATTGCATGGAGTGTAGCATTTATGTTCATCTTGGTGCAGCAAGCAAATTCTATTTTGTACTGAAAGGCTCAGAGTGCTACCCCTGGACACCTATCATTTAAAAATGGACACATCTCAAAAAATGTTGCCTCCAAACGCTTAATAAATGTTAGTGACATTTTCAGCTGCTCCTTCTAAAACTATTAAACATGTTGTTTTTATATAAACAATATTGCAGCTGTTAAAGGCATTCATTTAGACAGATGTAGACATAGTATGATCTGAAAAAAGCCATGTTTATGTGATTCTTAGAAAAAAAAATGTATTCAAGGGTGTACATAGTATGCCTGGCTACAGTTCCCCTTCACATAACTGAATTTATGTACACTCGAAATTCATAAGCCCGAAACCAGAATCTGAATTTACAAAAACTCGAAAATGGGAAGGGGAACTAAAAAAAAAAAAACAGACTCCTTTCTAATGTTTTTGCAGGGGGGATTCGCCCCCCTGCACCCCCCACACCCCCCTACTTAAATATTCCTACTCCGAGATCGCACTACAGCGGAGGACAGGGACATCTTCCGGTTTGTGCTATATGCATAAGCGCAAACCAGATGATTTCCCTGTCTTCCACTGTAGTGCGGTCACAGAGCATTTAGATTTAGTTGCAAGGATGCAGGGGGACCTTTCCCCTTGCAAAAAGGTAAGTCAAATCTTTTTTTTTAAGCCCTAAACTTCCCATTCACAATTTCGAGTGAATGGAAGTTCGAGATTCTGAGCTCGAGCTTATGGGTTTCAAGCTTCCATTCATTCGATCTTATGAAGGGGAATCCTGGCTACACCCGTGATGTTTATGCATATGTACTTAGAAAACACCAAACATCATTCTTTCATCCATTCTTTGCATTAAAAAAATAACAGCTTATATCTACTCCAGATTATTTAGTATAATGGAAAAAAAGGCGGAGACACACAGGCCTAGCACAGTGCCAGTGGCCAGTTGTATAAAATGTGTAATGCATTAAAATAATGCTCTAGCAAATAATAATGCCATCCAGAGTGTATGTGACAGGGAAATAATAGACCAGATAGGCGTGCTGTGAGATCTGATGCCACAGACAGAGGGTCTCGTGACCCTGGGACTGACTATTATTTCCCTGCAACTATCATCATAGATGGCATTATTACCCGTAGATCATTATCTAAGGGGGTGGTTTGTTTTATTAAATTATGTACATTATTTATTTTAATGATGTAGAATAGCTTCTCTGCCTAATGTACGAAAGTTAGTATAGGATATGTAAAAGCTTTTTGAAGAAGTATTTTATACCTAGGTCACAAAAGTTATATGCGTATTTAATAATGTCTTCTTATTGTGTGCATACACACCTACACACATGTGCATAGGTTGTAAAGGTCACTGCCTTGTTTGCTTTTGATGGTTTGAATCAGGCCTGACTGCTGTGGCACAGACATGGACATGGCAGTAACTGTGAAGTCCATATGCTCATATGTCTCACAGCAGACAGTGTTGCTCAAGTGTCCTGTTGCTGTTGCCTGCACTTTTGTAGTTTGTCTATTTTTTCTGCACTTTTGGTACTTCTGTTGTTTTTTGGTGAGGTTAACATTGTATTCAAAATAACAGAAATGGATAGAGAAAGTACAAACAGAAGACAGCCAAAAAATTTATATTTATTAGTCTTATACTTACACTTATCTTCTCAGGTTCACACTCCCTATTTCAGGCATCCATTACTTAAAAAAACAAAGAAAGAAAAAACATTTGTGGAGAACTACAAGCAGAAGATGACATACTTGCTTGCATATTTATGCTATCATTCTTTTTTTAAGCCACAGTTAGAGGATGAAAAACAAACAGTGTCTTGAAGAAAGATTTTAGTCAAATGGTACAGATTTTGAGCGCTGCATAGGTGCACTAGTTTTTGACTGGGCTTTCTTTGTTCATTAATTCTCTGCTTTGTAACTTCAAGCGACTGATCTGTTGTTTCTTCTGAAGACAAATAATAACACTGCTTTTATACTAAATTCATGCTGCAGTTATATGAAAAGAACTTCAGGCAATCCAGGTAACACTGACCTCTGTGTTCAAACTATTGACCAATCAATAAGGTAAATGAATGCTTCCTAAAACATTTAAAACCTTAATATCAATCAGTTTAATCAGTCAGAGAACATTTAGGTGAAACTGGCAAATTCAGAAATAGGGGAGAAAATGCTGAGAGGAGAAAGGAGCCACTTTTGAGATTTTAAGTATTTTCTTCTGCTTTTTTGTTAAGAATTACTGCTTTGCCGCCTACTTTTCAGCGTTTTCCAGCTTGCTAAAGTTTATATCTGTATTAGAAACAGTATTTAGAACACATCTAGAGCCTGTTTACTGCATTTCCTGTGTTGCACTTAATTTAAAATAGTTTTTTTCTCTTAAAACTGCATTTTACCTGACTTTGGCCTAGCACTCAAGTGTGGGGTCATTTATTGCACTGTTGTGATGCTACTTGTGTATCTCTGCTACCTTTAAACTAAAACAAAAAATAAAAATAAAACAAAAAAATCTTGCTTTTTCCCACTTTCTGAAATTTAAGAAAGTTCAGTTACGGATTTGTTGTTCTGAACTGTTTGTAAGTTTCTTGGAGGCCAGCACTTGCTTGGACTAAAGGGAAGTCTCTGTGTTCACCAGTAGCAGTGGTTAACACGGAACAGCCTGCCTGTCCCTGTAGGATTGGTTACTGCCTAGAAGCTGTAATTGGTCATTTTGGGTCAATTCTAAACTCCTTGATCTCTATCTCTTAAAACCCTGCAACCCTCTTTTAGCGCGGTCTTGCGCACAGAGCAGTGTCGGGCAGTGCCGCTTAAACAAGCGTAAACTATTCCCGGCTCCACAAAGTCTACTCTTCACCTTTTCCCTTAGAACTGCCCTAAATCTCAAATTAAGCACTCTATTCTCATTCTAAAGCCCTGCACTTGCTCGTATAAGTAATATTATAGGTAAACACAAACTAAAGCACTACATCCCCTTATACTCCTTCAAAGCACTTGCTCCCTATTGGTTCTTTCTGATCAGTTAATAAGTAGTTCCCTATATTATTCAGGCATGTCCAAAGGTCAGTTTTGAGTTTACTCTCCAGTCCAGCTGGTGAATCTGGGAATCTTGAGGCAATGTTACAACTGCCTTATGTATACAGACCACCCTCTCCTCCTCCCAACATGTGCAAATATATGTGAGAGATGCAACTATATAGCCAAATTGGAGGCTAAGCTCTCTCAACCCAGTACTGGCACAGCCTGTCAGGAGGAGAAGGTAACCACACACACCACAAATCCAGTCTCACATAGACCTATCGCATCAGCAAACCAAACACATAAACACACAAAAACATACTCGGAGGCTTTAAATAAAAGTCTGCCTAAGCAGCAGAGCCTTCCAAAGCAGACATCCAAGCAACACCCACCACAAAACAATATGCACATTGCATATAGCTCACAAAGTCAGTGTGCCACACAGTCACAGCCCTTAAGGCTAAACAACACACCTAATACACTTGTAATAGGTGACTCTATTGTCAGACACACTGACATCCCACTCACCAGGCTGAACAAGGAGAGGGTCAATGTAAGCTGCCTGTCGGGTGCCAGGATCCACCACATAACACAAGCACTCGGGTCACTCCAAAGCATGTATGACTCAGTCATTGTCCATGCTGGTGTGAATGACCTGAGATGTACCTCCCTGGACTACATGAAAAGAGATGTACAGGAGCTCTTTGATCATGTAGCCCAGGCTGGTATGACCCTGACCTTGAGTAACATCTTACCCTCACCAAGAATGATGCCACAGTATAAAGACAAAATGATCAATTTTAACAATTGGCTAAAGTATTGGTGTCATTCAAAGGGGATCCAGTGTCTGTCAGCCTGGGATGACATGCTCGACAAGCCACGTTGCTTCGCTAGGGATGGTTTGCTTCTATCAACCCTGGGTTTTTGAATACTGGCTAAGGCTCTTGCCTCCCCATAGTGCCTTTTTTAGGCAAGGCTCAAAAGACAAACCCACCCCCATAGACAACGCAAAGAAAAAAAAAACTAAGGGTAATGCTGCTCAATGCCAGAAGTCTAAACCTCAAGATGCATGCACTCGAGACTCTCCTCAGTATGGAGAATATCGATATCTGTGCAGTAACAGAAACCTGGTTCAAGGCTCCCAAGGGCACCCCAGCACTACCAGGCTATACTTCATACCATGCTTTCCAGCCCCAAAACTCGGACCGAACCACAAACGGAGGGGGAGTATCCATATTTATCAAAGATACCCACACCTCCAGGCTAGTGGCACTACACGAAGCTTCAGAGACTATCCATGTGCAACTAACAGTGGGCAAAACTGCCTTTCAGTTTGTAGCCTGCTACAGACCACCCTCCCAAACACAGGAATCTCACTCGGCTTTCCTGAGAACACTGGAGAATATGAAGGTCTCTCCAAACACTATTATATTGGATGACTTTAACTACCCAAATATCGATTGGGAAAAACTACTCAAGCTCAAATACCCTCGCCCAACGGTTCCTAGAATTTATAAACTCAAATGCTATGGAACAACTGGTCAACACTCCCACAAGAGGGGAAAACATACTGGATCTGGTCATCACCAATATGGGATCTCTATGTTCCATACCAGAGGTATACCCCTCATTGGTAAGATCAGACCATATACAAATCTCACTGGACATCCATATTTCGTCCCCACACCTAGCCAAGGAAACCACGGTGAAGAACTTCTCAAAAGCAAACATCACACTTCTCAAAACTGAGGTGGAATCCTTCAAAGCCCCTTGGCCAGTGGACAATACGGCCCAAAATGCAGAATCCTTTACAAAAGCATTCTATGGACACCTACAGGAATGCATGGAGCATGCTATCCCAAATAAAACCAAGACTCACTCCTCCAAAGGCAGGAGACCTGTCTGGTGGACCCTGGCCATAAATAAGCTATAGAACAGAAGGAGAAAGCTACTACATGACAGAGCAAAATCCCAAAAAGGGAAAGTGTCACTGATCAGTACTAGCAAGAAACTACGATCCCTCATAAAATCTTCTAAGGCTAGCTTTGAAAGAAAAATTGCACAAGACACTAAAGATAATCACAAGGCCTTCTTTAGTTATGTCAGATACCTGGGAGGCAACTCCCAGATATGCTCTGAGTTAGTGCAAAATGACAAAAAATTCACTGAACCCACAGACATTACCAACATCCTGGCAGAAAGGTTCAGTGCAAACTCCCCCCCTTTCCCCCCAAAAGAGCAAATGTCTATCCCAACAGAGTGTAGCCTTCCTGAGATCACAGATGCACAGGTGAGAGCTGCCCTCTCCAAAGCTAAAAACACAGCATCAATGGGACCAGACGTGGTGTCCTGGGCTGCGTCTTACACAAGCTCCAAGAAGAACTAAACTCTCATATAAAGTCACTGTCTATCTCAGCCTTACTACAGGATATGTTCCCAAGGAATGGCGTACAGCAACAGTGGTCCCACTCCACAAAGGTGGTGCCACAACAGACCCCGGAAACTATCGCCCTATAAGCCTGACTAGCCTGGTCTGCAAAGCTATGGAGTGTATCATCATGGAAATCATAAACCAAGACATTGGGAACCTCCAGACACTGGATCCTACCCAATTCAGCTTTGTTAAGGGCAGATCTTGCCTCTTGAACCTGGTCAACTTCTTTGAAACAGTTACCAAAGCCATAGATGAAGGGAAGGTAGTCCACACAGCCTACCTGGACTTCACAAAGGCCTTCAACACAATACCCAACTTGGGCATCATAAATAAGCTCAACAGCTTAAATATCAACCCCTATGTCACAAGATGGGTTGCAAACTGGCTCAGGGATAGAACCCACATGGTCAGAATAGCAGGTGCCATGTCAGACTCTAAACCAGTTGCAAGTGGTGTCCCACAAGGCTCAGTCCTGGGACCTCTCTTGTTTGGTATATATTTCTCCGAGGTACAGGCTAACACGGGTGGACTATGGCTGACCAAGTTCGCAGATGACTGCAAACTGGGTGCTATAATCGACTCTCCGACTGACACAAACATCCTCCAAAAGGGTCTCACAGAGACGGATAACTAGTGCCAGAGCCATGGCCTAAAGCTAAATGCCAAAAAGTGCATAGTCATCCCCTTTGGAAAAAAACAAAGTGCCCACAAATTACCACATAGGTGGTAATCCATTCAGTATGGAAGAAGTAATTAGGGACTTGGGGACCCAAGTAGATAGCAATCTCTCCTTTGACAATCACGTTGCCAAAGTGGTTAGAAAGACCTTCTATATAACCCACCTTATCATTAAAGGGTTCAAATCTAGATCAAGAGAGGTCATTGTGCCCCTCTACTCATCACTTATCAGGCCCATAATTGAGTACAATGCCCCGTTTGGGATGTACCTTACCCGACACTTTCAGCAACTGGAAAGACCCCAAAAGTATCACACCAAGAGGATCAAGGGGCTCAAACAGATGCCCTATTCAGTTCGGCTAAAGAAACTCCAGCTCTACTCAGTTGTGTACTGCCTACTCAGAGGCGATCTGTGTCTGACGTATAAAGCCATGTCCAACCCAGAATTAATGGACATGCTTCACCTCAGGAAATCTAAATCCCTTAGAGCTACACGCTCCAGGGACTTGAACCTCAGCACAGAAATAAATAGGACATGCTGGAGGGACAGATTCATATCCCAGAGACTCCCCTCACTCTGGAACAAAATCCCAATCCATGTCAGGCAGAGCCCCTCACTGACCCTCTTCAAGAGAAATCTTGACAAATAGATGGGAGATTGTAAGTTTACCCCTGGGATCTCTTCTGTGTCGCTGCTTGACAGAGGTACAGTAAACAAACCTTAAAAGGGCTACCTTCTGTGACCTACTATACAGAGGCACAGTCAACTAATCTAAAAGGGTGGCGAAAGCCAAACATACTCTGACTAGGCTTATAAATGCCCTAGGGCGGATAGCCTAGTATCAACCTATGAACCTATTTCCATGTGTTATACAATATTCAAGCTGTTTACCATTTTTCCATAACATAGTTGAAGAGCAATCACATGTAAAACAGTTCAAACAAATTTTATATGATAAACATCAAAAAGGCTTTAAGGAGAGAGCATAATTTAATCCAGTTGCCTTCACAATATTCAGAATGTACATTCAGCATGGTTATTGCTTCTGTAAGATACTAACACTGTCAGTCTCCTTTAATCTTTTTTGGGGGGAATCCACTGTTCACATTGATTTTAGATGCAGAGCATCACTGTGGCATTATTCTTTGAAGTGGACAGCAATGGAATAGTTTGATCTTTTGCAGATGACATTTCACACACATTCACGTAGTCCATTTTTTAAATACTTTCATCATTTTATCAACATATAACAAATAGTAAAATTAGTATCACAACTTATAAAGTGTTTCAGATTTTTTTTTAAATTTCTACTTGTTAAACAAATTATACTGGCATATGTGTACATATATGTATCTTTTGGAAATTATCCTTTAAGGTTTTGAAAAATACTTTGATACTTTTGCTCAGAAATCATAAATTCACTCTGGGTCTGACCCCTATGCCTCTGATAGACAGAGGCAGATAGTAAAGTCCAAATTAATATATCCCACACCCAGATAACTTCTAGAAATTTCCTGACATAATCCCCTCTTAAAAATGCCCATGATACATAGAAGCAAAATTGGGTTGAATTGCATGGCTAGGCTTATGAAGGCCCTGGTTGTCATCAGCCTGGAATATACCTATGAATCTATGAGTTTCTGGTGATATGAAAGTCGGTTACAGATGTTTGTTAAGAGTGTGAACAAGTCTAGAAGTAAATACTGAGTGTTCTTCACTCTGATGTTGAAATGAGACTGTTTAAACTATGCAGAAATTTCTGTATGCAAAATTCCCAGCCTTTCAGCAATTTTCTGTAAATTCACTCTAAACACTTCCTTTTGTCCTGGTGTACATACAGTAAAAGAAAAAATATAGCAAAACTAACTCCTTAATATGTTTCTCTCTCTTGAGAAGTAAGACAGTGTATCTCTGCCTGAAACATAAAATACAGCCAAGTCATTAACAAAAATCAGGAAACACATCTCTTGTAGAAAACTAAAGGTCTCTTGCAACCATTTTGTGTTGCATTTTCCTTATAATTCTTGTAACACTGTAAAATTGTAGCATGCAGTTCAGGAAACTCTTTCAGCAAAACATAAATATCAGTGGACGTATCAAATGAAACAGCAAGTATAGTTTCATGTTATGAATCTGTAATCATGTGGCAATTCACTGCTGCTGCAGACACAAGATACAGCAACAGAACAATGTATATACAAAACATAAATGATCACTGTGACACGATTCCTTGAACTGAACAATGATACTAATATCTCTGCATATATTTTGTTTTGTGCTTGCCCAAAAACTGTACAATAAAATAATGATGAGAACATTAGAAATCTAAGTACAGGAACATGTAAGAAGTACCCATCAATGTGATGTCAAGTTATGCTACCCTGCATGAATTAGTATATGAGCCACAGGATGCTTAACTAGCAAATTCACTTGCCATCTTTATGGATCTCCCATGCCCCCACAAAGACATCCTGCAAAGACAGCTGTTGCAATCATTTAATAAAAGATTCAAATGCATAAGTCCATTAAACTATGGTGTTTAAATTACATCCATCAGCAAACTGTGTTTAACATGAAAACTATACTTTTCCATTAATTGCCGGTTGGCATCTACCTGCCTGGGCCAGCCAGTTTCTCCAGACAAGTGGCGTACACATGGCCTCATCAGCTCCTCCATGAATCATAATTATACCTGGCCAGATTCTCTCTTTGTTGCCTTGCTGTTCTAGTTGTCCTATGCTTCAGAACTTGGTGAATAATTTCAATAGCACCCAGTTTGAAGGAACCACTCCAAATGAATCTTGGTAAAATGGCTAACCGACCTCCATATTTGACTGGAAACTTTTGATTTTAACACCTAAATCTTCCAGAATTTTGCTGAAAAAGATCCATTCTTGGGATGTAACATAAATCATTGTCTCTGAAATGAACTCTGTGGGGCATATTGAGTCTCGATGTTGATCATTTATTTTTCTCCACTTTTTCTGTGATCTGTTGATGACCCTGTGGTGTGACAAATATGGAATGTCTAATCATGTTGTCAACGAACCCAACACTGTGATTTGAATGTGAAGGGAGCCAGGGGCGTCCTGTAGGGTACATCTGTATAGGAAATACCAAATCATGATACCAAGCATCCAATGTCTTTTTTTGATTGGTAAAGACAAGGAGGAGGATTTGAATTTGGAAATGGCAGAGGTGAAGGCTTTCCTGTTGTTAAAGGCCCACAGATTACAATGTAAAGACATCACCATTCTTCTCGAATGAGCCAAATTTGTAGCAGGACTGGTGTGGAGAGATCCTGTGACTTTGGAGCAAGTAAATAAAACCTAGAAATCTGGAGACAGGATAACATGCCTACTGTAGAATTCCAAACATCATATACATGTTTTGCAGAGAAAGTTAAACTGAATTTTAAACTTAGCAGAAATAGTAATCTCAAAACAAACTGCACATGGTTTGACTGAGACAATCTGCTTTTGGGAATCTGAACAACTTTATTATCAGAATGAAAAAGTAACTTTCTGTCCTAAACTAATCTTCCCAAATGTAAACAGCTGTCTATATGAGGAGGATTTGTAGGAATGTGATGTCTCTCCTGATGGACTTTGGCCAAGAGGATTAGCATTGTGATTCCAACCATTTTCTCCACAAGTATCCTTTTATGCCTATGCTCTCAGCTGCATTAGTGAAAAGTAGGAGTCAGAGGAAATCCACTCTGACTGCAACAGTGAGACCTCATTGAATTGACCCAGAAACACTTTCCACATATGTAGGTTGTGTTTTACTTTGACATTTTTTTTTTTTAATTTATACCCAATTTTGCTTCAATTGCCCCCATTTAAACTGGTTAGCCAAAGACCTTGAGAATGTTCTGCCTGGGAAAATAGTTCCACATCCAAAATTTAGTAAACCCATAAGAGTCATTACCTGGCTTACTTTTGCTTTAGAACCAGCTAAGAATTCTTTGATGGCTGCCTTTAGCTGTTTTATTTTGTCACAGGGTAGTATAAAAGAATTTCCAATAATGTCAATATCTAAAACTAAAAATGTAATAGAGCGACTCAGACCGTCCATTTTAAACTTACCCATGGGATCCCTCAGATGATCACATAAATCTGTGAACATTTTCATGCCAGACTTGTCACCTTGCTTACCTAAAGTCAAAGTAAACTTTATTGTCATACAGATCAACACAGAGGGAAAAGTATGTATCACTGCATGAAATTTTGATACTCAGGCTCGTACCGTAAGAATGACAGTTTGCAGAAGGAAGATAGATTAAATTAATAATAATTTAGAAATACTAAAAATAGAAATCAAAATAAGATACTAAAAATAAAGTAAAAAATAATTGAAAGCTTTTTACAGCAGATACAAAACAAATACAATAGCAACAGGAACAGACTTAGTATAAATATAAGGATATATAACACAGTGCTATAAATAGAGGTACACATGTAAAAAAAACCTTACTCGCCACCAATACATGCCATAAACCTGCAGTTTACAGTTTTCATAGTGCAGATAGGGACTTATAAACTGAGCTATGGAGACAGTTATGTAAATAACAATGACATATTGCACACAAGTAATGTTTTACCCATGTATTGTGTTAAGCTATGAGTTTGTTATTCAGCAGTCTGATAGCATGTAGGAAGAAGCTGTTACAGAATCTGGATGTCCTGCATCTAATGCTTCTGTAGCATTTCCTTGTTGGCAGGAGTTTGAACAGTCCATAAGCCGGATAGTGTATATCCCTCAATAGTTTTTGGACTCTACCATAGCAACTGTTTGAATATATGTCCTGTAGGAATTGAAGGTTGGAGCCAGTATTTTTTCTGGCCTGTTTAATGATCTTCACCAGTGCCTTCCAATCAGTTTGAGAGCAATTTCCATACCAGACAACAATGTTGTTTGCCAGTGCACTATCAATTGTAGCTCTGTAGAAGGTAAGTAGGACCTGTGGGGGGGGGGGGGGTTAGCTCTACCAGTCTCCTACGAAGTGGAGATGTTGATGGGCTCTCTTTATAAGGTAGGAGGTGTTTGTGACCCAACTTAGGTCTTGGGAGATATGTACCCCTACGAATCTGATGCTATTTACTCTCTTCACTTTGGCAACATTGATGACGATAGGGGTATGTGGCTTATTTTCCTTCCTGAAATCGATCCCTCCTGATAATCCACTCTATCCACTGTGGCACCATTGATGATGATAGGATGTGTGGCTTATTTTCCTTCCTAAAATTGATTCCTCCTGATAATACTCCCTCCTGATACCATCCCTGATAACAAGAATATAACCAAGGTAATGATTTGGAGCTTGCATTGTAGCCTTTTGCTGTCAACACCAGTACAAAGCTGTACTGACAGAATCAAAAGTAGCACAGGCTGTTGAACATCCCTTTGGCATGGCCCTATTAAGTACAACTGACCCTGAAAGGACAAACTGAGCATTAGCCAGTCTTGGTATTGTATAGGCAACAAATAAAACATTAATTTAATGTCAAGCTTGCATAGTCAAGGTGCTGTAAACGTCTGTGTAAAAGTTGCCAAATCATCATCTTCCCTAGAAATAAATTCATTAACTGTAGACCCGCTTGGGCATCACAGCTGACGGATAAAGAAGAATTCTCCTTTTTTTCTTTGGAACTATACTGCTGAGTAAGGTCATGAATTACTCCCAAGATGAAGTTCTAAATAGGCTGATCATTCTTACAGCTTGTAATTCCTCATGAAGAATATCTGTATTTCCCAATTGTGAATTTCAAATTCTTGACAATCTTATTATTTTAGGAAGCAGTGTTTTTCAAGAGCAAATTTTGGGTGTACCCTTGAATTAAAATCTTTGCTGCTTGGGGGTGAGGGTAAGATTGAAGTTCCTTTGCATGTGTTTCTACTTTAATGGAAAAGTGGGTTGCACTTTTGCTGTTGTCCCCACCGGGGAAATTTCTGTTCGCTTGAAAGGAGCTACTTCTTTGAAAGGACCCCATTTGTTTCACTTGAAAAGTTTTATTCCCATAGTTTGTTCCTGACATCTGTCTGGATTGGTTCATTTTTTTGTCAAAAGTTGGAGGCTGGATTAGATTTCCTACAGTACAAACATATGTGGGAAAAATGGCAAGCTGTACAAAATTACTTACCACTGTTAAAGGCCCAATAGGCTTTTATAATCTGAGACTCAGCATTGACTCCAAAGCTACTAAAAGAGGGTCTATTCAATATAGCTCTTAACCAAGTACTGTAGTAGTGTTATTCCCACCTTAAGGATCTATTGACTGCTTTTAGTTTCTGAAACCTCTGATCTTAGCTTAGCCATGCCACTTCTCTGAGAACATGATGGGCCTCCCGGATAGTCAATAAATATGAAATTAAGGGTAAAGCCAAATGACGGTCACTTTCAATAAGGACAGCCATAAAAATTAGAAAACTGGATGCCCATGAGTCCCAGTTTTTCTCTGTCTGTTTGTTGGTGGATGATACACATAAAACTGCCAATGTGGCCATCAGATCACTGCAACCTGATTTTCATCTTCTAGTAATCATTGTATCCCATCCTCTTCATACAGCTCAAAAATGTGTAATCTGCCTGAAAGATTTTGTATTTACTTGTTTTGGAATGTGGGCAGTTATGTGTGCCCTCCCTGGTGTATTGAAATTAACCAATGAATACACAGGCAAATTAATTACAGAAGGCATTGGAGACAAACTAATTGGGGTACTGAGTTTAAACTCAGAAGTATTCCTTGAATTGCTTAAGGTTTTCCTGTCGTCCCCTCTTGCAGATTGACCTGGATTGGCTAAGGGGAGCCACCTGCAGGCTATTAGAATCCCCCCCTTATCCCTTTGTTCAGCTGGGAAGACACATCCTTTTTCCAAAACTAAATCAGATATTCTGCCCTTACTAGCATCTGGAAAATACTCTGGAAATTCTTGAATGTACTCCTTTTGAGTCTGACTGTCTACAATCTCCCTTTCTCTATTGTCTTCAGTAAGATGACCTTCATTACCTGGCTGTTCTGAGATAGTTATAGTCAAGGCACTTTATGATGTGTTTTCAAAAAACTTCTGGTATGTGCATCTGTTCTTCTGCTTGGTCAGGGTTTTGGTTGATTTAGAATTACCCAATGAGGCTGTAGCATGACCTCTCTTTAACCCCATTGTTTCTTAGACCCTCCTCAACTTTTAATTCCAGAACTGGCTCTTCCACTTCAGAAGTTTCCTGGCCCCTTGAGATTTCAGGGACTGTAAGTTTATAGCACCTGTGGATGAAAACCCAAATGTTAGTTTAATGCTCAAACTACAAATATTCTATCAAATGGTGTGACTTTCTTTCTAAGTTACTCTTTTGTTATGTGTACAAATGTATAAAATATGGTGCAACTTATATGCTTGAGAAGTTACCCTGACTTATATGTATAAATGTATACATTTTTTATATAATAACTGCCATCAAATAACTCAGGCTGTCTGCCAATGCTGTGATTCCCATCGATGCAAACATGATATCAAGCTCCATGGTTTTCTAATGTTCACTTGCCATAAAAAAAACTTAAATAGCTATTCATTCTCTTAAGCAGGATATTATTCAGACATTTTGATGTACCAGCAGTGAAGACTTTTGTTACACTATTAAAATAAAGAGCCTTCTTCTTCTTCTTTCGGCTTTTCCCGGTTAGGGGTTGCCACAGCAGATCACCTCTTTCCATTTCTTCCTGTCCTCTGCATCTTGCTCTGTCACACCAACCACCTGCATGTCCTCTCTAACCACATCCATAAACCTTATCGTAGGCCTTCCTCTTTTCCTGTTACCTGGCAGCTTCAACCTTAGCATCCTTTTCCCAATATACCCAGCATCCCTCCTCAGCACATGTCCAAACCAATGCAATCTCACCTCTCTGGGTTTGTCTCCAAACTGTCCAACCTGGGCTGACCCACTAATATACTTATTCCTAATCCTGTCTACCTGTCTACCCTCATCACACCCAGTGCGGATCTTAACATCTTTAACTCTGCCACATCCAGCTCTTACTTCTGCCTTTTTGTCAATACCACTTTCTCCAACCCATATAACATAGCTGGTCTCACTACCCTTTTGTAGACCTTCCCTTTCACTCTTACTGGTACTCATCTGTCACAAATCACTCCAGACACTCTTCTCCACCCACTCCACTTTGCCTGTACTCTAATCTCCACCTCTCTTCCACACTCGCCATTACTCTGAACTGTTGATCCCAAGCCACTGGGGATGCACAAGCCAGTGCATTTCTTTGTGCCGGTCCCAAGCCCAGATAAATGGGGAGGGTTGCATCAGGAAGGGCACCGGGCGTAAAACATCTGCCAAATGAGATATGCGGAAGCCAATACAGATTAAAATAAAGAGTATTAATGTAAAATTATTTTTAAATCATAGTATAATACATTTAGAAATTCAATTAAAATGGGTACCAGCCATGACAAACTTTAAAAAATATATAGGTGTAGGGCAGTGGGCTGAGCATCAAATTCACTGACACACAGTAAGTCAGCAGTCATTTGTTTGACATTGATAGGGCTCAACAGGTGTATGAGACTGACAATCCTTGAGTAGGAGAATATTTTCTTTCTATGGGGATTGTGCAATCTCAAGTCAGTAAATATAATTAGCAGGAGTTGTGCGGGACTTGCCCCCCCTACAAAAACACTTGTCATCCCTGGAGAATGTGCAGAACATATCGATCTTGCTGTATTTATTTTGATGTCGACCTACTGTGTGTCCAGGTAATGGTCGTTTGATCCAGTGTCCGAAATGTATGCGTGTGCGTGTGTGTGTGTGTGTGTGTGTGTGTGTGTGTGTGTGTGTGTGTGTGTGTGTGTGTGTGTGTGCAATTTTTTTTTTATTATTATTATTAAACTAGAATCAGGGCTAATCGTGTTTTCATTGTTAGTGGGAGGTGGAAGTTTATTATAATTTCTATTATATATTTTTAATGGTGTCCAAGCCAGTGAAACATTTTCCTGGGAAAGAGTGTAGGAACTGCCCTATCTTAATTTTGTAACTATAATATATATATATATATATATATACTTGATAACAATTTTAAACTGTTCACTAAAAATCTCAACTTAAATAGCATTACTATATTAGAAAATAAAATGAGAGTAACTGGATGAACTTTTGTGTGAAACCCAATATTTAAGCTTTTTTTTCCACACACAAAAAAATTATATATATATATATATATATATATATATATATATATATATTTATACACACACACACACACACACATATATATATATATATATATATATATATATATATATATATAGATATTTTTTTTTTTTTTTTTTGGGAGCTATGCAGAATACTCTGAAGTATTCACCACAAATCTTTTTGTTTTAGAACTGGGTAGCTTACACTGAGTTGCAGCTAAAAATGTCCATGGCTCTGGTAACCTAAAAATATGCATACATTCAAGATTCTGTGTATGAACTCTCTCAAACGAGCTCTTTGCATGCTACAAGATGGCAAGTCAACCACACCTCCTGCTAATTATATTTACTGACTCTCGCACACCTGTCAACCCCCTATCTTAGTCAACTAAATGGCAGAGTTGCACTCTTGATTAGTACAACCCCATCACAGTGACTGCCCCACATTTCTCTTATGATTTATTTTTATGATATTGTACTTCTTCACAAAACAACAGGGACTACCAATCCACCACACTTCATTGCCAAGAGTTGGGCAACCAAAAAAGGAAAACTCACAGACCTCAGATAAGCAATAAAGGCTGGAGAAGGCAAATAAATGCAGCCATCTCTCCATCTAACCCTATAAAGGTCCACACAACAGAGTCTCAAAGGACAGAGATCAAAACCCTGCATATACCAGATCAAAACCCTCCCCTTCCACACCCTAAGAAAGTGCAGATGGCAATAGCAGCAAAAAACTAAAATGCTCATCCTATCCAGTACTAGCAGGCTGTGCTTGCATTACCTTACATAGCAGCAAAACTTCACTCAGTATCAAGATTCCCCAGATTCACCATATCTATGGAAAGGAAGGGAAAAGACTGCTCAGTACCCAGCAAAGTTGTAAATAAGAGAACATAACTTATTCATTAAAGGATTAAACTTGTTCAGTGGTGATCGACTCAATTGACATCTGTACACTGAACAAGAGCCAAGACTTTGGAAGTGAAAAGGGAACTGAAAGGTAAACACTAGACTACAAAGACTATGGAAGACCGTGTTCAGCCAACCACTTGAGGGAATCAGCTGAACTTGACACTGGGGAGAAAATAGTACCAGAATACAACCTTGGCTGATGTCAGTCCTGTCTAAAGATGACGACAGCATTTACTTGAGCAAATGTTCTGAAGTTTAGATTGTTGGTGAAATACTCCAAAGAAATGCACAGCCACAACTGCCTATTGTCACACATATATAAAATGTGTTGGTGTCAGTGTGTATGTAATATGGGGAGAGAGTATAATTATATAAATAATGAAAATGCTATGCTGTAATTAAGGATCTGTTTTATACTGACTATAGAAACTGAGAGGCCTTATTCCTGCCATATAAAATAATTTATCACACAACACAGACCCTACATATATACATTGCATTGATTATTTTGATGTCTCATACCCATTTATTTCAGATGTATACTGTAACTGTATACAAGGGTGTAGGCAGGATTTTTTGATTTGTACTCACAGCTCCTGAAATGCTGCCCCCAACAAGCCATGGTCATGGATTTTGTTCAGGATGCTTCTCATATTTAGGTTAAGGAAAAGGAGGGAGTTTTGTTGCCTCTGGAGTAAGGGGTTGGTTTGATTATAGCTTGGGATGATTGGTGTGCTTGGACCTGGATTGGGATGCATGTCTCCACAGCATGCAAGTTTCTTTATTTTATATATATATATATATATATATATATATATATATATATATATATATATATATATATATATATATATATATATATATATATATATATATATTGATAGAGTTTGTTAATCTTGATGAATTTTGGTGTTTTTTAGGGAGGTGTGGGATAATTTAGTAGGTTGAAGCAAGTTATATGGATGATATGTAGTTTGTGAGGGTTGGAAAAGGTGTTCAGCTGCCTGAATGGTTGGTTGTGCTAAGCAATAACTGTGGGTTCCAGTTTGCCTGAAAGGGGTTATATTGTGTTGAAGTTGAATATGATAGGTGGTGAAGGCTGATAGGAGGAGCATGCCAGTAATAGGGGTTATACCGAGTAGGGTTTTTTGTAGGAGGTTGAGTGATTTGGGTGACATTATTAATAGAGGGTGCCTGGAAAGTTTGGTTGCTTATAATAGATATGTAGGAGAGGAGTTATATATTGATATATCACTAAGTAAGATAGGTGAGGGTTGTAAGAGTGTTAAGTGGTGGGGGAGAGGAGTGGGACTGCACTGGAGTCAGAGTGTGTATTGGTTAAAAAAAAAAAAATCTGTAAGTATAATGTTATACCTGGTGAAATGAAATTAGCCCAATACAGAAGAGGTACACATCAGTATTGCCTTATTGCTTTCTACAGGGTTTTCCAGCGGTACTTTAATTCACAGGGAGAGGGTTAGAATAATAAAAATAACACCAAATTAAACTTTTGAACCTTTTCAGGAGACAAATAGAGCCGGGGATAGGGAAGTGTAGCTAAAAACAGGTCAGGGAATAGGTAGGCTAAGAGTTCATAATATCATGCTCACTTAGGTATCTTGCCCAACAAAATCACTGGTTTAATCAAATAGTAGGCTACAGTTGGTTAAGGGAGATAAAACACTTATCATACTTTATAATTGTTTGAATGACTAAAGGATGGTTTCAATTGAGCGTTATAGTCGTTCCTGGTAGCGGCTTGTTCAATCAGCTACCGATCATGCACCTATTAACTTGGCTAACGGTAGTGAGGGATACATAGAGAGAATTTTGAACTTTAAAGTGTTGTTGCCTATTACAAGAGAACATTCTTTTACAATGCAATACTGCAGTTTGTTCATTAAAGGGGATTAGCTATACATTATAAGGAATCACTGCATTACTAGACTAGATGACTAGCAACATAAGTCTGTAGTACTAATCGCAGAGCTGTTCACATGTACAGAAGCTAATAAGAGATACAGTTCAACATAGCATTTCTATATCTATTTCAGATACCACAGTGAATATTGCCTAGATTGCAGTACAGATGTTCCATAGGTGTTGGTAGACATCAGTTAGATTTCTATTACAAATTAAGACCAGAACACCTTATGAGCACTCAATCACGAAGCCGCCAGGCTGGGGATGCAGAGGGAATTTTGAACTTTAAAGATGGCTGCAAAACCAGCCCCTGTGAAAAGAACACCAAAAATATAGTAAGCACTTCATCATTCTTTAATAAAGAACTGTTACAGACAGTTGCCAACTATTTAAAAGTTGTTATTACCATATTTTTAGTGTTCTTAATGGTGGCTGGTTTTGTTTCAAACATACGACTGCCATAATGTTTTGTGTGTGTGCGTTTGTTCTTTTGCAGGTTTTACTCACTAGTAGTCAGATTTTAAAAACACCTCATGCCACTCACTGCTTGGGTAAATTATTTTCTAGATGGGATTGGAAAACAAACAGTACATAGTTATTATTGGATACCAGGCAGTTGAGAGGTGTATGTGCCTTAGTCTTCTCATCTGCAACTGCCAGTCACACTCAAATATTACAACTAGACACACTTAAATGGGATTTTAATGAAAGAAAGAAAGCTGTTTGCCGAGGAAAATAATAAAAGCAGCAATACTAGCATACCTGTGGCTCGCGAGTGGTACGCAAGCTCATGGAAATCCAAAAAAAAAATGAATGCTCTTGCGATTTATGAAGTTGTGAAAATCAGCAAAATTGACCATCAACTGCACATAGTTCACTTCATTGTATACTACTGCGTCTGTGATATTATTGCATAAATAACCAAAAACTTAAAATAACTTGCATACAAATGATTCATGTACAAATCTCTGCAGCAATACACAATATAAAGATAAGCCGAAGCAGGTCAAGTGGAACTGGAAGTTGGAAGATTAGACTATCATGTACGCTCTCTATTAATATTTGCTGTCTCCTCCTACCTTCTCACATTCTCTCTCACAGCTAAAGCGGGAGTCTGGACCAATCAGCAGCCATTAGTTTGTAGCTAACAGGCGGCTGACTTCACAATCATGGGTCCTACAGCCAGCCAGATTCTACCCCCTCCCCACTCCAGATAAACTGTACTGAAATGCGTACAGTCAGTATGCCTCCCGACGTCCCTGACTGTATAGCTTGAGTATTGAACAGGTTTTATGCAGGTTAAGTATTTTCTCATGAAAGGGCACATGATTTACTACTATAGTTCGATGGAGATTTTTAAATCTTTTGCAATTTTTTGCTGTAGCTTGGAGGTAGGTGAATTAAGATTTCATTAGAATGTTTTATAATTAAGTGTTGCATGTTAGTAACTTTTGTGTTATTTACTTTGCATTTTTATTTTCAGTGCCATTTTGCTGCTAATTCTGTTTTCCAATTGGCTGTCAGTAGTTTACATTTTAAGTTGTTTTTTTTTAAATTTTAATTGTGATTGATTTTATTTCTAGTTTTTTGACTTTTATAAGTTTGTGTGGTGTGTGTTTGCATACAATTATATTTCTACATCTGTTTGCATTATCGTATATTAATGTCTGTGTGATTGGAGAGGCAGGTTGTTGTGACAGAGGAAGTGTAATGGCTGAAAGGGATAGTTGTTTATCTCTTGCAGACAGATGCTTGCCTTGAAAGAAGACTGTGTTATTCTATGATATTTAAAGACATGTAAATGTAGTGATTATTCCATAGCTAGTTAGTTTGCTACTCCTCATTGTCATCAGAATATCGATTTCTTCTTCTTCTCATAATTCTCTTCCTGTATGTAATGTGTGACTGCCTGTGTAGCAGGCCTGGCTTGAAGATCTGTGTTACCTGTAAAGATTCCTGTACATGGAGAGCAGTCAGATCCTACCTCTTACTGAAATGTGAAGGCTTTTTATGTTACTCCACTGCTGCATCCTGACAACAGATGTCTTAGTATTCATATCTAGATTTAGGGATTCTCACACATGACCTCATTCCACATTATCCTAGAACACATTGTTATTAAATGAGAATTTATTTATCCTAACATACTAGCCTAAGTAATACACAAATATAATCTTAAGTCAATTCTGCCTTTTATAAGCCACATAAGCATTGTATTTGTCATTTATGTTAAGGCCTTTTTCTACCCAGGCTGTGAACTTTATGCCTAGAGTCATTAATGAAATGGAGTTGTGAGAGCTGAGATGTTTTTTTTTTCCCTGAACTGCTTAATAGATTTGCTTTGTGGGAAGGAAGGCGATACCTTTTGCCTAGCTACCATGAACAAAGCACAGTATCTTTTTCTTCATCATTTGCCTCCTAAAACAGAGTGTCCAATCATACTGTTCAATAATATTACCATGTCTTACCCTTCAGACATTATTTAGACTACTTATCTTGGTTTGGAGTGGTTGCTAAAATTTAAAATGTGCGGAAGTTCTTGCTGAAAGCTAAAGACTCTGAAAGATGTTTGCTGGTAAAACCCTATTATGGTTTTTGATGCTTTCTTTTTTTAATTTTATGTAATTATTCTCATCTAATTATTAAAAAAAGTAATTTGTCTGCATCCCTTTGTTTTAGCTTGTATGCTAACTTTGTTGGATTTTTTTTGCTGTACCTAGATGTATCTGTTAAATTGCTTAGTAGCATATAGGCTTTATCATTTGGCTGTGTTTTTTTATAGTTTTTATTAGTTACTATTAATATAATTTTTTTATCATTTGGGCAAACAGATTATGTTTTAATATTGCTTTCTTTTCTTCATATCCCATTAGTTTCTTGCACATAATTTATCCACTTTTCATGTTTTTCTAGTAATCGCTAAATAAGTATGTATTGGCATTTTTAACTGTGAAGAACTGACAAAGGTTGCACCTGATTTTTTTCAATGACTTAGGAAAACCGAAATTCAGAATCAGATATCTAGGAATGAAACTGAGATGATGTTCCAGCTATTTCAGACTATGATAATCATTGGGAGATGTCAGATAGTAGATCCTTGAAGTCCTTCCATTATCTGCAAGAGCGTGCTGCATAAGCCCTTCTCAGTCTTGTTTTGAAGTGTGATTATACCTCAGTAAAGGGTAATTCATCGACCGACCACCAGCTTAGTGAAATGTAGTGAAAAAAAGTGTTTAATCTGTAGCCTGGCAGCCTGGCCTTCCTGTGGATTTTCATGCAAGAATAATAATATGGTTGATGATGTCAGAGATAATGATGATGTCACTGACAAGATGTAGGTCAGATGAGAATGACAAATGTGGTTGAGCTGGAAAATTCTAGTTAGATAAAATGCATTTCAATAATACTGTAACCCATGGTTTGGCTATATGACATCTCCAACAAGCACAATACCCAACTTCCTAATACATGAGAAGCAGACCAAGATGCCTCCATCTAAAGTTTGATCCAAAAGAAATGTAGATTAATTTCTTCACATTGTAATTCTACAGCATCTCCATCATTTAAGGCCACAAATACTCCTTTCTCCTTCACTGTATTTGGGACTTGTCCTTTTAGTAAAATGTCCAGAAAAATATTTTTAATTTCATTTCCCAAACATGTAAAAGAAGTTTAATCTCTCTTCAAGGACGGCATGTATGTAATTCCATTTTATTTGGGAATGGTGCATTTATATAAGGCATAGGTGTAGGTGTTATCTGTATATAGTTTTGTGGACAATACATTTTTCATATCAGCAATCAGATTCCAATATATCACTATATGTAGCTTAAAGAAAAATAAAAGATGAGGTACAAATGAATATAGCATGTGGAATTAAAGTACTTTCATTGAACTCTCGGAGTCCATTCAAGATGGTATGCCTATGGCGAATGTATAACATTGATGTCACTTTCATAAGACTGATAAAGGGGGCTTGCCTAATGTATGCCTTCATAAAGTATTCATCCTGTTGGGAAAACAATGCCAATGTCCATTCAGTGCAGCAGAGACCAAGTATTTTAACACTCTTGTCTGGATTACTGAAGCTCATACTTTTATACACTCCACAGCTGTTATGTATTTATTTATTTGTTTTTTGTTGACCAGGTTAGTCCAATGGACCAAAAACCTCTTTTCAGTGTAGACCCGAGGAGAAAAGTGCCACAAAAAAAAAATACAATAAGAACTATACAAGAAATATTTACATAATATCAAAAGCAGTGAGTGAGCAAATGAATACATAATAAAATGCATAACATACAGAAGATAACATGGAGTACTAAAAACATATATATATATATATATATATATATATATATATATATATATATATATATATATATATATATATATATATATATAAACTTAAAAACAACTAGCATATCAGAAAGAACCTGGAAATTATACTTAATCTAACTTAGAAGGTAAAAATGAAGGAAACTGGTAAGATATAAAAAAAAGGTAGAAAAAAGGTATTTAATAGTGAGGTAGAAGGAGGGGGGAGTAGAGAGATGCATAAGAGAGTAATTTAGTATATGTATGTGAGAACAGATGAGAAACGAAATTTAATTAGCTTTTGAGTTGGCAGTATATCTAGTGTTTCCTTTAGGGAAGGGGGGGTGGAAGTTAAGGACATATATAGGGAGTGTGAGCTAGGTGGGGTGGTGGCAAGAGCAGGATGGAGAATTGGTTAGGTAGTATTTTAGTTCTTTTTTGAAGAGAGAGATAGATTTAATGGAACATATATTGTTGGGAAGTTTGTTCCAAATATGGACTCTTGTATATTTATACAGTGATTGGCCTATTGATTTGTTTGATTTGTAGGTATCAAGTAGGGATTGTTCTGAGCTATGTGGAGTACAAGCAGGAGTATAGAGGGATATAAGAAAAGACCGAGGACAGTCTGAAGTCTTTTAAATTAGACAATGTGCCATTTGTAGCTGAGATAGTTGGAGTAGCTGAGGGAATTCAAGCCAATGTCATTGTTTAAGAGCCAGGCCTTGGTGAGATTTGTAGGGGAGGTTACAAGCAAATCTAGCAATTTGGTTGTAGGTTTGTTCAAGTATGGTTATAAGGTTGGCTAGGAGGTGTATAAACGTAGGTGATGAGTATAGTAGGCTGGGGAGGAGATAGGCTTGGGCAAGAGAAGTTCTTGAGTCAGTGGATAGATATTTTTTGTTCCTGTACAATAGACCAAGTTTTTTATTAGTTTTTTTGATACAATATTGAATGTGAAGGTCAAATTTTAGTTGGTTGCTGATTGTGATACCTAGGAGTTTGGTATGAGGGTCAACATGAATAATGGTGTTGTCTAGGGAAGAGATACAAAAGGAGGCATTAGATTGGGACATAGTTTTGGGAGGAAAAGAAGTAACTTAGTTTTTTTCAGCAGCCACGAATTGCTTTTGCAACGCACACATAAGCAATTCATGAATTCTGCTGCTTAATTTCCATACCACCTATGATCTGCACCAGCACTGTACTGTGTAAAAACTGCAAACAGATGTAAAGCCTAATCCGTTCGTATGTTGGGCCAGTAAACTGTGCTTATTTCCTAAATGTGTATACCATGCACCCTATTTCCAATATTACTAGGGGCTTTCAAATAAGGTTGTATCATCAGAGCATTAGCTTTTCTTGCCACCATAAGACACACAAGCGCATGACTGGCATATACTTAAAAATCCTTCCTCCTTTATGAACTGGAGGGGAAAATCATAAATATCATGCAACATCCTTGATATCTGTGCAGGAAGCATTCTGCTCTACTCAGTGAATGAAGAAAACTGTACATTCAGTATAGCTACATGTCTACCACATGAACTACAGAAAGTGCTATACAGTAATATCAGCAGCATATAGCAAGTCTTACAGCTTTGAAAGAGGTTAGATTTTTGCATCATTTCTTGCAAGGAGTATTCATTCTAGTGAATAGGAATGAAACAGTGCATTGTGGGTATCTTAAGAACTCAATCATAAACACTGGAAATAAATTCATCTAGCTAGAATATAAGTGCATTTTATGTATGCTATACCAGTTCAAAAAGTTATCTTCAGGGAAAAGTGTCTTAACATATTTAACAATACTTAAATCAACATTTGGGAAAAATTACATCAGTTAAGCAATTCATTTTCATTTTCGGTAGTAAATACTATTTTTTATATTGCTATACGCAGGATGGTGCATAGCATTGGGTTAATATTGATTCACCGAAGGCAGTTTTGGCAAATATAAATAGAATTCCAGAAATAAAACAAAAACATAAGTAAGTGAACACTGAAGACATCAAATTTATTGAGCAAATATCAATCATTCTTCTCAATAAGAGACTTCTTTAATATGAAGAAGTCTCTTATCAAGATGAAAATGCTCACACTTGTGGATATTTGTGCAACAAATTTGGTGTCATCCATGTTCAGTGCCTTACATTACTTGTTTTAGCTTTTTGCATGCAAGTGTTTGAGTCATTTGTTTTCTATTGTATTATACAATTTCAGAAATGATCACAGAGACTACCTTCACCAAACATTTGAAGAAACTTTTTTTATATGGCAGCAAGCCACCCTACTCACCCCATGCCTGCAGAACTTCTATACACCAACTACATAGTCACAAAATAGTTGGGAAGAAGCAAACTGCACTGTCAGTGAAAGTAGTTTTGTGAACTTACTTTGATCCTTTTATATTCAGTGCGACTACCTTCAATGAATTGATAGGAACCCTGTGGCCATTCGCATAATGCTATCACTGCACACTATTCACAACACACTCACTGGATGACACTGTATATTATTTTCTCTGTTGTGTTTCTCTGCTCGTCAGTCCCCATTCTAACAGGAAGTCATAAAAAGAGTGATGTGAGGACAAAACCCATGAATTTGTGCCTTATGCATCTCTGACCTACTACTGTTAATAATCATGTTAACATCTTAAGTAGTATGCATGCAAGATTATCATGCATGTACTTCAAAGCAGTGAAAGTCTGCAGGAATTTTATACATCTGAGTTTGAAAGTGATGCCCGCATGAGCATCCTCTTTGGTCACTCACTTAATGCAGCATCTTAAACTGTGTTTGCACACAGGCTATTCACTTATTGCATTTATGGAAACATGTAAGACCTACTGAGTCAAAATCATTCTTAAAGATAACCCCATGAGGCAAATTTTTTAATGTGCTGCTACAGAAGCTTGGTTCTGAGTCAGGATTTCAAACAAATGTACCAGGAGTTAAATGTGCCTGCAGAACCATGTACTGTAAAGAGACAACAAGAGCTGAGCTTACATTCAGAGTAGAGGTTCCTGGAGAAGGTTAAGCATAAACAGGAGGGGGTTCTCAGGAGAACTGACAAAGGATAAAGGTGTAATAGTGAAGTGAATGCTTTCGCAGAAGCTGTATGGATTGCAAAGGACTACAGAAGACCCGATACATGCAATTATGTTTCCACAGCACTGCTGTTTGGCTTATTACATATACCTTTGCCAAAGAATGTGATCTGTGTCTAATGGTAGTTTATGTCCACATTGTTCTGAGTAGCTTATTTGCAAAATAACAACCCTTAATGCTAGTTAAGGACATTTATCTTATTTTTTCTGAGACAACTTCCTTAACTATGTATAGCACATTAGGTACAAAATTTAATTTGACTGCTGACTGTAGTTAATCACCAACCTAGAAAGGATTTTGAACTGCATGTTATGGTCATGTGGTGCTGTTATTGGCTGACGTGGATTTAAGAAGAAACAAATGATAATCCTCTCTGACCATCTGTCCAAATGCAGATTCCTTAAGATATAATTCATTCCTTAATTAGGGCCTTATACATTTTCATTGTGTCTTCTAGTTTGAACAAACTGAGAGGAATGAAAAGAGATAGAGTGTTCAGGATTTCTTCATCTGACGCTACTTTTGAATCTGACTGGCTTTTAGTAATTATATGGGGCCTAGGCTATTGTGAATTGTTATCATGCAAGGTTCATGTAGCATTACTTTTGCCATTCATTCTTTCATTGCTTTAATGAGATTTATGCACTGTTCTGTATAACTGAAGAAGTTACTACAGATGAATATTTAACTATTATAGTGCAGGATTTTGTTGGCTTTCAGTTTGGAAGCTATCTGTAAATTATATGTATAGTGCATATTTGACATTTTTATGAGGAAATGTAACATACTTTTGAAACAATAACAGATTTAGTTAAAATGGTATGTCTACAACATCAGTTTCATTCCAAAGCCATAATTCTAAAACATGTATGTAGTCCAGGTAGAATAATTCCATATATTTTTGCTTGAAGCTTCCAGTGTTATAGGTCTTTCAAAGACAGAATGATTTGCATGGGACTGGGGAATTCTACCACACTCCAGATTTGTGATTTTTTATAGCAAAAGGGAAGGTGCATTTTCATCCAGAATTATGCTTTTGTGAACATCAGTATAACATTCCCATTTTATCAGCCACTGACAGCCTCAAAAAACTCTCCCCTGCCACCATCTGCTGACTACCTTCAAATAAGTGAGCAGATGTCTGATATTAGAGGTGTTCTAATGGATTCTTATCCAGATGTTGTTCTAATGGATTTTTATCCAGATATTAGACTGTCATCAGCACACCTGTGAGTAATAAAATGGACTATGGAAAGAGTTAAACTACAAATGACTGAATCACATTTGATATAAAATTGTGTTAGCCTGTTCAAAATGACTGCTGGCTTGGTTTTGGAACATAGGAGTTACAATTCTTATACTGTTAATCAGCGTTAGTTCCTTGCTAATGCGTACAGTTAAGCAGTGCCTTCATGTTTAAACATTTGTGTACGTGCACCTGTGGTGATTCAGTGTATCAGGAGTATTCTCTCTTCTCTGCAATTGTGCAACTGTGGAGTTTGCAAACTTAAATTAGGAGAGGGAAGGTGGTGCCCTTGTCCAGCTGCAAAAAAAAAAAAAAATGTTATTGGAGCTATTGGAGAGAGAGAGATGTTATGCAATATATAATATATATATATATATATATATATATATATATATATATATATATATATATATATACACACACACACACACACACGCACATATATAAACACATGTACTTATCTATATGTACATACACTAATATATATATATATATATATATATATATATATATATATATATATATATATACATATATATATATATATATATATATATATATATAAACAGATTTGATTACTATGGCTACCATTAATTGCTCTTATTTTAAAATGGAAATTAAGAAGTAGAGTAATTAACTTATCAATCAGGAAAATGTTAAATATTACATTACTGATTCACAGTTTGAAATTGAGAATCCAAATTTGACGTTATCACATTGCATACACAATCTGCAATATTTATATATGTGCTATTATCACTGTCATGAAGTTTTATATGTATTACAGTTGGTAAATTAACATCATAATATTAATATTTAAGGCTTGTAGGTGTGTATTGCCTTAAGGATATAGACATTGGATGAAAAAGAGCACACAACAGAGATGTACAAAAGCAGATGTGAAGGATACATTTTTACTTTTCAGTTAACTGTGCATTGACTAATCTTTTCTGATACCAGCCACATTTGTTTCTCTAACTAATGGATTATGAATCTCTTTAAATGAACTGATTTTAACATTTTCCAGTGCTTTCAGACCTCCCTTTACTTTCAACAGCTGATTTCATAACTCTCTAGTTTTCTCCACTTTGTCTGCATTAAACCATATATGCCCTATTTACCAATCTCCCTAGGAATGGAGTATTTCCCATATCCTCCAACAGATGTGTAAGAGTATCATCGATTTCCTCCAACAGATGTGTAAGAGTATCATTGATTTCCTCCAACAGATGTGTAAGAGTATCATTGATTTCCTCCAACAGATGTGTAAGAGTATCATTGATTTCCTCCAACAGATGTGTAAGAGTATCATTGATTTCCTCCAACAGATGTGTAAGAGTATCATTGATTTCCTCCAACAGATGTGTAAGAGTATCATTGATTTCCTCCAACAGATGTGTAAGAGTATCATTGATTTCCTCCAACAGATGTGTAAGAGTATCATTGTTATATTTTTAATAGTGCTGCTAAGTCCTTGTGTTAAGCAACATTAAGTAAAGTAAATCTACGTATTTCATCTGCAAGTAACTCTGTAATCTGTATTTCTACATTTTTGCAGTAGCAGTTCTTATATCCATTATCTCCATGTAAAATAACTGCTATAAGTTATAATTACTTGATTCATTTTAAGATAGTTAATACAGTGGGTGCATCATTGTTTGAATGGTAAAAGTATCTGCAGCATGGACCAGAAAGTGTTCAATATGACAATTTACTTAACGAGTGTAAACGTTGATTTACTTGCTTAGGCTATGTTTACATGTAGTTTTGTTTACTTAGATTATGTTTACCTGATGTTTATCGTAGCCAATATATCCTACAATACTACTAGCAGTGTACCCTGCAATGGAAATTCCACTTAGAGCTGTTACATTGTACAACAGGAGACATGTAGGGCATGTGCAAGCTGCTACTGGGAAGCCATAAGTAGAAAGTATTGCCAGATACATGGTGAACTCTGGCACAAATAATCTGTTGAAGAGAGCATTGGTTTGATAGCAACGTAGAAGTGGACAGACTACATGCAGTAAAGCCATCATATGCTTGCAGCAAATAAAAAACTGATTAGACGAACCATCTCCTTCAGCAGGTAATAATATGTATGGATATATGACTACTGTAATGCTGACCAGATAAGTATCATTCTGTCTTCTGGTTGCAGTTATGTTGAATGAATAACACTGGCTGAAAACTCCTTTGATAGAATTACATTTGATTGAATGATTTTATTACACCTAACATACCTTAAAAACCTGCTTTTAGCAGGGGGCAAGCCCATCTGTACCCCCACCTCCCATGTATAATGCTTTGTCTCCCACACGGACCTTACTTAGGTATATTAAATTCACATCTGCAAAAGAGTGGAGAAAAGAGAAAAGCACACACAGGAAATCACTGCTGACACACAAGCACATTTCACAGAAAACTGCATAAAAGCAAATATACCATAACAATGTGTATTGTGGCGGCAGCCAAGCTCTACTATATACCCCATTACTCAAATATAATTATTCAAAGGCCACACAACAGTTGACAGAAGTGAAAAAAATAAATAGTGCTTCTTTACTTTACAATTTTCTGTCAGTCATGATTCATTCAAAAGAGTTTTAAATAAAATGTGTCTTCATTAAAATTTAGTCATTCAGTTATAGGGTGATACTCAGAAAGCTGCCTTTGTGGGCCATTTTAAGCTTAGCCAATCACCTCACATGAGAATCAAACACCGCACCTTATGTGTATAAGGTAAACACCTTAGCCATTATGCCAGCCATTCAGGAAAAAAATTATGTTTTTTGAAGTATGAACATATTGTAATGACAAGACATTTTGTTCAAAGTCATATATGTATATTAACAATGGATGATAGTAAAGGGGTGGAGAAAAAGTGTTTTTCTGAGCCATAGTGCATATATTTAAAATTATCATCACTTTACAGATGCTATCACAAATTATCACTATTATCACCATATCATCAAGCTCAACAACACATCCCTTTTCAAACAGAGGGAAAGAAAGAAACTTCAGACACAGCATGCACAAACTCCACAGAAAAAAAGCATATGCACATAAGATGTACATAAAAATATGGTAACATTTGTCAGTAAAAAATTGAAACAAACAGAGAGAAAAAATTGCAGCTGCAATCAGCCAGTCAGAAAATATTGTTAGAGGGCATATGGATAAAATTTAAATATCTACAATAAAAGTAATAAACTAAACACTTTGCTAAAGATACATCTAGAAAATATTAGCATATTGCTTACTACGTTGCCAAAATAATGCCACAAAATTATCAACATTAAAAAATCACCCCAGAACTACAGTAGAAACCAACCTGAGAGATCCTACATATTAAAGCCTACATAATCTACAGAAATTCCTTATTAGTAGATAAAGGTATATAATAATTAAATCTGACTGAAATGAAAGAGGAACAGTAATCCAAATAAAAATCATGCAGAAAATGTCGAAAATGGCACATGTAGGGGTCTACTTGATTGATAAACTAAATGTGTGGTACTAATAAATGGCAACGCTACAAGTTATAAAACATGTTCCATAATCCTATATTAAATGGTGTTTCATTTATGCAATATAAAGACACACACACACAAACACACACACACACACACACACACACACACACACACACACACACACACACACACACACACACACACACACACACGTACCCATATTAGCATATATAACTGTAACTCCTGTTTTGAAGGTAATAAACAAATTAGAGCTGGTATTCTCATCTCCCAAACTGTCTCTAATGGTATTTTTCTGTTCTGGCAAATTCATGATAACAATTCAACAAGAATATTGCCCTCAGGAAAAAAAAATGTCAGGTGTACTTCCTCCCATTAAAAGCAAATGAAATATAGTGTGCATCTCTCCAAAAAAAACTAACCCGGAAAACCTATGATCATCTGGACTAACCTTAGTATGACCTGAGAAATCACATTAAAGAAATGGCATGCCCTTCTAATGTAAGCATTCTAACCAGAAGCATAGCTGGTGCAACCAGTGCCTTAGGCCAGTAATATGAAGCAGCACCCCAGCCCCTTGGGTCTTCAAGTGAAGACAAAAAAAAGCACTTTACTGCAGTAAGTCATCTGATACATTGTAAGTAATCAGCATTTTACAGTTAGATCTACAAATCTCCCTCCCCAGCTCTTCCACTACAGCAAACAAAAATAATGTTCCTTATACTGCCAATACTGGCACATGAACCAAGTAGTCAGATGCACAGTATGCCACCCCCCCCCCCCAATTCTGCTCCAGTGCTCCAACCATTCAGGTCCCAATTCTGTGCCCTGCCCACAATCTTCCTTCAACAAATGTCATTAAAAATATTGTTTTGTTTAAACTGTAGAAAACTGTTTGCTACAAATGCAGCAAACAGTTGCTACAGTTTATACGCTGCCTGCACAAAACACTACAGCACTCATGTTTTACTTAAAAAAAGTTCTTTTTAAATTCTAGCAAATGGCTTGCTACAAATGTAACATGCCATTGCTACTGTTTAGACCATGCATGAAGTACTTGTAGCTCTTATGTTTGATTACAGATGTAATATTGGCTTTTAAAAGCTGGTATTGCATTAAAGAGAGATCAGGACTGGCTGGTCACTCCCCCAACACTTTATGCCAAGGGCAGTTGCTCCTCTCATCCCACCCTAGCTAAACTATTAACTCTAATTGTAGTACTAATTGACTAATGACTAATATGTAGTTCTAATTGACAATTGTAGTATATGTTGATATGAATTTAATAACCACATTGGCTTTGCCACAGAGTCTAAATCTGCCACACTTACAATTAATATTCAAACATTCTGTTCAGCAAATGAAACCCTGTTAGATTTATATTGTGATTCCTCTTTCAACTGATATATTTTCTAATACTTCATTACCCAATACAACATTTCTTCTCATCTTGGTATAATGGTTTCTTTAACTTTCATTTAACGCTGTTATGTCAATCATTTGTTTTGAAGTAGTTCTTGCTATGAACAGCCTGAGCCTGATGGTCTATACCATGAATTCAATAGAGCTTGCAAATTATCTGTCAGTGTTCAAATATAATTAATGCTTTAATATTCCGATTATGCCCCAACTGCACAGCTAGCCTTCAGCTCATAACAGTAACCACATCCTACATCATGTTTACCACCCCTTGCTAATCTACACTGAACTTGCTCCACCAGGACTGGGGATGACAAGGATCATTAGGGAATTCTGGGACCACACATAATTCTTGCTGCTTTGCAGGCTTATAATGGCCTAACCATACCACTCCACCCTGCGTTTGTCTGTTATGTCTTAGGGCTACTCGCCTCTATGAAAAATGCCTCCCCATTTGGAATGCCTTAGAGGAAGGCTGTTCCCCAGTGATGGGCACTCTCATTCCTCCCTTTTAGCACCTCAGACACCTGAGTTGCTCATAGAACCTGGATATCCTGGGATGTAATTAGGGTTTATCCCTGTCTGGCTAGTACTTTACCATTATTGGTGTAGTTTGTGGACGGTGGCCACAATTTCAGTGTGGTGTCCTATTCAGCTTCATGAATCCTACATATCATCTCATTCTTGTGTTGTTTTTTTAAAGCACTGGGAACATCAGTATAAGTTCAACTGTAGAAAGATTGTGAGAAATGTGGCATGTTCCTTTGGAATTAGCATCTCTTCATGAAACACCATTGCATCATCACTGCTCTACATACATGACTGACTATTAATACAGATGAGGCTCGTGGTCTCCTTATTCAAGCAATGCATGTGAACCATACCAAGGTATTTTATTCTATTTCACACTAAGGCTTACTGCTTAAACTAATAATCCATTCTAATTATGATCAGATTATGCAATATTTAGAAGATGGTTTGGTGGAGTATCCCTATTTTTAAAATCTGGATTAGCATCCAGACAATTACTTCTCTTTTATTAACTTTTTTTGTCTATGGTCGCAGTTAATTTAACAGTACTTGCGGATAGCATTGTATTATGGATTTTCCTTAATAACCTCCAAAATATTGGCAAATCTGTCACTAAACAACAAACAGTTCCACTGAACCCAGTAAAAGAAAGTCTTCAGCACTACAGACTGTTTCTTTTACTGGCTTCAGTGGAATTGTTTGTTGTTTTGTGGTTTTATTTATTTATTATACGCCACTTTGGTTGGTCCAAATCTCTCTCTATTGACATTGTTCAAATACTTAGCTACAATGAGACGTTTTATAGTTAACTTTAAGAAAACTAAAATCTTTCTTTGTGGTACTCATGAAGGCTCTATCTTGTGAATAATGGTGTGATATTCTGTTCTTGTGATTATAACAATTGTCTTTAGGCTTTTGATTTATTTAAAATTCTTTGGCTATTGATGAGTCACTTGTTAACCTACTCTGTAGGCATCAGCAGTTCAGTTTTCAAAATAGATCGCCTGTTTGATACTTTTTACTCATTCTCAAATTCTCTAGCTGCTAGTCCAAACCCATCATTAACCATTGCATTTTCAAGCTTTCGAAGTTGTTTCAAATAAAGTATGTTGTTTCAGTGCCATCTAACAAAGAATGCAGCATCAGTGTTTCTGATTGCAAATGATGTGAAATATACATATCCACTTGAGTACTGTATAAAACTGCTGTATCTAGGATATTACCATGTTCTTAACAGAAAATGTCATTCTAAATGCTATGTAAGGTACTTATGTTCTTCCATCTCTTCCACTCAGCCACTTGAATATCTTAAATTAACCTTTGTAAACACTGATTATATTTTGCTCTGTATGATTTTAAATTGTAGGTGTCCTTCAATCTCCTCCACTCAACTACTTGGCTGTCTTAGGTTAACCTTTGTAGGCACTGATTATGTTTTGCTGTATATCAGAATCATTTCACTTACAGTACTGTGTGTAATAATAATTCACATTTCATTTAGTAGAAATTAATTTTTTTGCACAGTGTTCTAGAACAATCTTTTTCAAAAACCTTGCTACTTTGTGTTTATAACTATTTTAAGACTATATTTCAACAGCAGTGTATTTTATTACTTGTGAAATACATTGATTGGTATTGGAGGTTGTATCTTCACCTGTTATCTAAAATATCTAGTGTTCTGAGTAAAGTGTTGTCTGATAGCTGTTTCAAATTAATTACATTAGTCTTTTTGCTAGCAGTTATGTGAAAACACACAGACAGTGTAAACGCGGTCCTTTTTTGTAACATTGAAACAGCATAGATTTTACAATTACTCATTCTATCAGAATAGAAATAGCCCTTCATTGAGAGTTAGGTTTGTGGCAAAACCTTTTAAAGCTGTGTTTTACAACCTGTAGAAGATATTAATTTGAAAGTTCTTTCTTCTTTGCTATTATTGTCTGTCAGAATTGTCATAACTGGAAATCCCAGAACTGTACATTATCATCAAACCTTCACATCTTTCTACCAAATAAAATTCAACAGAGGCAGTTTGTTAATATGTGTTTCTATGAAAAGAAACATAGTAATAATTTAACATTATAACAAAATCACAAAACTGATCATGACTAACCTGGGTATTTATTCAAATTCATGGTATTTATGTTAGTGTCAAAATTCAGAGCATATCTCTCTCTCTAACACAGGCACACAGACATGTCATTGATAACATAGACCTAAAGACGACCATCTTAAAAGTGACAGGATTTACAATGTGTACATGTTTTACAAGTGTGATAAAGTTTGCTATATGCTTTAGAAGTACTGTCAATATTTTCACATATATGAATGATGTGATTATTTGTTACTGAAAATGATTAAGAGAAAATGTTCCTGAATGACAGTTTTGGTCCACCACATTAATTTTCCTATGGTAAATATCAGGGATTAAAATTACACTTTTAATCATATATCTTAGAATATGCATGACATTTACAGATACACACTTTCAAAAGGAATATCAGTAGCCCAAAGTGCCAATTTGTATTTCACTGTTGCTCCTTTTCTTTTATCTATGTGGGGTATAGTAAAAAGGATTTCCCAATTAATATAATATGCAATGACTTACATATGTCTCTTTTTATTTTATGTAGTGTAGTACTGTAACTCAGAAAGGAGCACATTTGTGTAGCAGCTAATATTGCTGCAGCTCCTGAATTTGACTTCTAGTTATGATGCCTCCTTCACAGTTTGTATGTTCTGCCTGTGTTCTTCTTAGCTTTTGCTGGAGACCCCATGTGCACACCATACTTGCTATCATCCCTTTTGCTCCCCACAAAATATAAAGGCCTCACTGATGATAATTTGACAGTTTGTTTATTGAATACAAAATGTATCAATGCTCAAATAAGAGTTTATCATTTATTAAAAAACATACTTTATCCTATATAATCTCAGAATTTATCAAACCGATAATTACATAACTATGTTATAGCTAATTCATTTACATGCATTGTTGTCCAGGTGGTATGAGAGATAGCCTGGACAGTCATGTTTACACTTCTGGCTGAATGGCATACCAACCATACTCCGCAGGCAAACTAGTCATTGACCACACACAGCATTGCTAGCAATTTGATGAAATATTATGCATCTTCTATTGGGCCAAGAAAGTAATGGTGTGAATGATGAAGGGGGGAGGGGTTTACCTTGCAGCTACTAATTACCTAAAACCCACCCCAAAAATTCAGTCATATTGTGTAATATTAAAATGCATTATATAAATATTTAACATATTTCTTCTTTTTGTTTTGAATATGAATGGCTATTAGTATAAAACTCAAAATTCTGAACCTTGCAGATACATTGAAAGACTGTGATTAAACAAACTCAGACCTAATAATACAGAAAGATATATAGCATCTTTAGAAAACCAGAAAGGAGTGTGGTCCCAAGGCTTACTGAATGCAAATACCACGTGGGAAGCAGCTTGAAATATTCTATAATTTAAGCATTTTCTTGCATTTTTTTAAGTCTAAGGGATTGTCAGCCCAGTATGAAATGAAATTAGGAACAACAGCTGACCATGCAGCCCATAATATAGGTATTAAATGTATAGTGGCTACAATAATGTATGGTAATTTATACTTAAGAATCCTTCTTAAATCATTTTCACTTTAGTGCCCTATAAGGACCTATATCTGAGTACTTCCATAATCACGTTAAACAATGTTGACAGCTTATTCCCAGAAATGCATTCCAAATTATTGGTTAAGAGTAAGGATTAAATCTCAAGCTTGAAACTCCTTTATGGATTTTTGCTGTGCTGGCAGTTGACTGAATAAATGAGTACTCCAAAATCAGGATGTGTAACCGATCTGTAAGAAAAGCCAAAGATGAAATTATAAACAACAACAGCCATCAAACGACTAAAGAATATATTTCAAATAAGCATTACATGATCATTTCACAGTCTCTTTAATCATATCCACAAACTGACATTGATGAGGTAAATCTCAGTCTGAACCTATAATAAATAAATGAGGATCTTTGATGAGAAAAGACATTTCATAAGCACATATCAAGATCATTGAGAATTAAATGAGAATAACTGGGGAAAAAGAAATGCCATGCTTTCCATATTAGTGGGGCTTAAAAGGTATGCAGAGTAGTAAATCAATCCACTGGGGAAAGCAATGGGTTTTCTAATATATACAATATGACCTGCCCCTTACCAGATTGATCAGTCTTGGACTTTAATCCACACTGTAAGAGCATCATCAACTACTGAAACCTGTTTCCCTCTTAAAGACTCAAGCAACTTGTTTACACAAAATGCTTCTGCATACATCCAAGTAAGTAAAGTTGCATTGATTGCATAAGTCTTATAGATGAGGTTGCATCCACACCTACTAAAATAAATTTCAACAAACATCCTGAGGGATGAGTATAATATGAAGGATTTTATTTGAATATATCCCAACATTTTCAATAGTCTAGTCAAGAACCAATATCCTAAACATCAAACAATTTTGCAAATAAACTAATCTTAGTGAATTGTGCTCTAATAGTAGAAGAGACTTTTTCTTTATCTCAACAAGATGCTAAGTAATATAAAATTAAATGAACTGACCAATATATCTCTTTATTTGGAAGAGTCATAGAAAACAGACTTAAACCCATGAAAACTGCCCAGTAGGCCTTTGTTGTGCTTGGAGCCCATGAATTCCACCACAATAATTGTGTTATTCTGTAGGCCTTTGTTGTGCTTGGAGCCCATGAATTCCACCACAATAATTGTGTTATTCTGTAGGCCTTTGTTGTGCTTGGAGCCCATGAATTCCACCACAATAATTGTGTTATTCTGTAGGCCTTTGTTGTGCTTGGAGCCCATGAATTCCATCACAATAATTGTGTTATTCTGTAGGCCTTTGTTGTGCTTGGAGCCCATGAGTTCCATCACAATAATTGTGTTATTCTGTAGGCCTTTGTTGTGCTTGGAGCCCATGAATTCCACCACAATAATTGTGTTATTCTGTAGGCCTTTGTTGTGCTTGGAGCCCATGAATTCCATCACAATAATTGTGTTATTCTGTAGGCCTTTGTTGTGCTTGGAGCCCATGAGTTCCACCACAATAATTGTGTTATTCTGTAGGCCTTTGTTGTGCTTGGAGCCCATGAGTTCCATCACAATAATTGTGTTATTCTGTAGGCCTTTGTTGTGCTTGGAGCCCATGAGTTCCATCACAATAATTGTGTTATTCTGTAGGCCTTTGTTGTGCTTGGAGCCCATGAATTCCATCACAATAATTGTGTTATTCTGTAGGCCTTTGTTGTGCTTGGAGCCCATGAATTCCATCACAATAATTGTGTTATTCTGTAGGCCTTTGTTGTGCTTGGAGCCCATGAATTCCATCACAATAATTGTGTTATTCTGTAGGCCTTTGTTGTGCTTGGAGCCCATGAGTTCCATCACAATAATTGTGTTATTCTGTAGGCCTTTGTTGTGCTTGGAGCCCATGAGTTCCATCACAATAATTGTGTTATTCTGTAGGCCTTTGTTGTGCTTGGAGCCCATGAATTCCATCACAATAATTGTGTTATTCTGTAGGCCTTTGTTGTGCTTGGAGCCCATGAGTTCCATCACAATAATTGTGTTATTCTGTAGGCCTTTGTTGTGCTTGGAGCCCATGAGTTCCATCACAATAATTGTGTTATTCTGTAGGCCTTTGTTGTGCTTGGAGCCCATGAGTTCCATCACAATAATTGTGTTATTCTGTAGGCCTTTGTTGTGCTTGGAGCCCATGAGTTCCATCACAATAATTGTGTTATTCTGTAGGCCTTTGTTGTGCTTGGAGCCCATGAATTCCACCACAATAATTGTGTTATTCTGTAGGCCTTTGTTGTGCTTGGAGCCCATGAGTTCCATCACAATAATTGTGTTATTCTGTAGGCCTTTGTTGTGCTTGGAGCCCATGAGTTCCATCACAATAATTGTGTTATTCTGTAGGCCTTTGTTGTGCTTGGAGCCCATGAGTTCCATCACAATAATTGTGTTATTCTTTTCTAGTCAATCGGACGTTGGAATCTAGCTGTGCAAAGAAGTGGTGAAGAGATCCCTTTGTTAGAACTTTGACACCTGCAGACAAGACAGAAAAAAAGATTGATTAATGTGCAAACTAAGTCATGCCACAGGCTTAAATCACACTACACCCACATTGACTTTGATAACTTCTTGATCAAAACTTGAACAAAGCCATGCTATGTGATCTAACATCACTTTCTCATTGTGAATGTGCTCTTGTCATAAAACACTGCATACAATCACTGCAACCCAGCTAAGTATTACATCTGAAAATGTAATGTCTGTTATCCTATCTTTAGGCCAATAATGAAAGCTAGGTGCTGAGAACCATTGTCCCTTAAATTAATCCCCATGCCAAAACCTCTGCTGCAGCTGTAAATAATTGCCAAGTGTCATTCCATGTGCATTCATCCTATTAAAAGAATCTCACTTTGAAATCTGCAAAGAAGATTGACCATCATCCAAGATCTGTGTTTGCCCTTCTATTAACTCTGACTTCAGGGTGCTTATTGGTACAACCTCATGGAAGACTGACCAGCAGTCTGATAAAAGCCCTTCCTGGGGCCACAGTCCTGCATGTAAAATTCAACAGATCACACAGTTACATGATTCCCAAACTAACTATTTTAGCTGACACAAAAGACTGAATACAAGATGAAAACAGTCCAGATTATCTAGTGGTAACCTAAACAAAGAGGAAAGCACATCCACGTCAAGTCCTAAAAATGTAAGTTTCTTACCAGGACCTTTTACTTTATCAAGGACCAGGGGTAGGTGAGTCTGATCACACAGCTGTGAAATGTAAGAAGACCTTTCTTGACATCCATCTTTCCTTTGCCCACACTCAGAAAATCATCCAAATAATGTATAAAACCCTGCAATAGTCATCTCTGCTACCAGTACAACCGCAGGGATGAATGCAATTTCTTATATATATATTTTTATTTATGTTGAATTTAGTAATAAATGCTGATAAAATTCAAAGTATATGACACTCCTAGTATCAGAATGATGTTAAATGCTTTTCTTATTCTGTCCTTCAGTTACACTATTACAGGATAGCCTCACCACAAACACGTATCCCATTCTTGTCAGGAGTGAAGAGTTCCCTCCTGAAAAATACACCTGTAACTCACAACCTGTAGGATAAAACAAAAGACAGGCATGAGGCTGAACCAATGGCAATATGAGACTACCACTGTATGTTGGAACAACTTTGAACCTTGTTTCCTACAGTCACATGAAAACATCATCAGATATGAAGACAGCTGAAAAACCTTCTGACTGAACCATCTATTGTCCTGAAAGAAAACCCTCTTAGCATAGCATGACACTTTGTCTTTTTCATAATTTCTTTTAATGGGTAAACGCTTAATAGGTAACATGAATGCTTTCCTCTTCAAAAGACCTACAAAGCAACAGCAAATAAATAGCAGCAACACAACCTACTTCATCACCACCTGAAACATCCTGATATGAATCAAAGAACTCTAAATTGGGTTGCCACTTTTTCAAATGCCCAAAGTGGGACATTTTTGGTGCAAATGTCAGATTTTGCAGGACGAATCATACCCATGGCCAGTACCAAGCACAGACCTTCACTTTTTTTGCCTAAATAAAATCTTATTCTTGTAGCATTTTAGTTGCTTATTCTGTTTCTTATAACATTTAGGTGTTTCAGATACAGAATAACTGTTTTATGCAACTATTACATAAAATATAGGAAATAATTTTGTCCTAAAATCTCACATTTGCCATTTTTCATTTTTTTTGCAGGACACAACTGCCCAAAGAGGGACTGTCCCTAATAACGTGGGACAGGTGGTAACCCTAACTCTAAATAAAACTATATTTTTTATTATTGTTAGTTTTTAAAACGAATAACCTTGAAGCCTCTCAATTTGAAAACAATAAATTCTTCAACCACCACTCAGCATTTAGGTCACAGTCAGACAGCCAAAGTAGCAGTAATCTTTGAATCACTAAGCTGTCACCAAATAACAGTGTCAACTGATGGAAGAGGACTGAAACAGGACTTCATATTGGGCCCAGTCCTGAATAATGTGTGGCATGAATAATGTGTGGGGCAGACAGAATAGTTTGTGCTGCAAGCATTGTTTAATTTATTATGTTGCATAGCTGCAAGAACTCTCTTCTTCCACACTCTAGGACTTTGGTGGCAGACAAATCGAAGTTTAAAAGTTATATTCAAGTCAAAATGTCCAAGTAAGAACTCAGTCAGTCAATACTAGAGCATTTACAGTTGTGATATTTTAATGCTAATACAAGATAAAACAGCTTTTCAATGCCAAGTAAATTTGTACATTCATTTATGTTCATTTTGGTTCTAAGGTTTACAAAAACACTGGTTATAAATGATATTTGATAAATAAAGAGAAGAAAAAATGGGGGGTTGTGATTCAAAATTGGCTGTTGTGGCTCTATCCACATGTTCCCTAAGCAAGCATTGAGGAGCTGACAAAGACTAAGGATCAGAAAATATTCAGACAGCTTTATTCTGTCCTCCTGCCAGGAATAAAGCTATTTGAGCTTTTCTTAGTCATTACTCTTTATATTATTTGCTTTAGTTGTTTTCCATGGCAGATGAACTGGCCATGTCCTAACTGCCCACAGGTGCATGTATTATGTGTGTATGTACACATATCCTGCAAAATATTGATGACCCATGTAAGGACTGATTTCTTCTTCCTTCTCTTTCTTGCTAGGGTAGGCTCCAAATACTATAACTCCAAACTAAGTGGATATTCAAAATTAATGACTGAACTGATAGATGTAGTATATATATTAATATGATGTGCTTTTCTTCAGGCTTGATCAGTGCTCAATGTGTTGTGAGACACTTGGGAAACACTTTTCAGCTTTTTTGGAAAGAATTGCTTCAGTATTACTAAACTATGCTTACTGTAGTAACTTGAGGTCAAACAAAAGTGCGCTGTTGTGTCTGTCAATTATAATGTCCTGCAGTAGTAATAGTTAACATTAACGTACATTAGAATTTCCATAGCCCTGAGTAGAAGTGATTTCAAGACTTTTGAGCTGCAGAGATCATATATAAAAATGTATTTTCTTTAATATGTGAACAGATATATGTGTCTGTTTTTGATATTCTAGAGTGCTTGTGTACTTGTGTATGTACATGTGTGTTGCAAGCATGTGTGCTTGTTTGCTTGCTCTATAGCAACAGATAATGAACGCAGTGGTAAAATAATGTGCTGGATGCAAATAGGAACAAGTTGATCAGACTAAAACAATAAAGAAAAACTGTTAAAGACTATTCTCAAAACATTACTGTGTATTATAATTCATGTAGAAAGCTAAAAAGCTTACTTGGAAGGTTAATCCATTTATCTGGAGGAAGACTTGAGTATTGTCAAGTTATCTTTGTTCTGTCCTCTAATCCGAAAATTAATGAGAGCGGGAGAGTGATCTTAGTAAAAATATATATAGGATGCACGCTGTTTTATTGTTAGCAAGCAAAGAGTATGCAACTCAATATAAATGTTTTTTTTAAGTCTATGAACACAGGGTGTTCATAATAGCAGAAAAATATTACACTCTTTAGCACGCTGAAGCAGTACAAAGACAACTTCCTCTCATTAAGACTGTCAAAATGATTCTACCATGCTTTACAAGGCAATCTCAGACTTGTTACTTTGAAGGCCATAAGTACATAATCAGATTGTTAGAATCTAAGATTTTTTGACACCTCTATCAAAATATGAGATGGCATTATAAATAAGCTGTAAACCCTCTACCATTCAACTGTCAGGCTTCATTATTTAAGGTAAATCTAACAATAAATGTACATTTCTCTAAGGCTTAATTTAAACATTATATAAAAGTGCTATTCATACTGAACAAACTTGGAGCCTTTAAACTCCTGAATTTAATCATCATAATGGAAAAACGTGTTTCATCAGGCAGCACTTTCTACAAATTCATAATTTCAAATATAATCTCCTAATGTTTTTTGTCTTTAAATAGTGGAATGTAATCAGAATATCTTTGTGCTACCTAGTAGATAAAGTGTCATATTAGTACTGCGAAAGTGCATATGCCTAAAGTTCGATACATTTGTGATTGACGCTCAGAATTGCTCTGTCTAAACATCAAACTGACAACGGAATGGCAGTTATCAAAACTTGCCGTTTCACTGTTAAAGCACTTTTGCAAGGGAGCTTCACCCCCTACCCCTCTCAAACTGGAGTGGGGGTGATCCCCATAGCCCCAGCTACTTAAATATACTAAGTATTGAGATAAAAACATTTCATAGAATTTTGAATAGTCTGTGGTAAAATAGTCTTAATCTATAAGCCCAAAAAAGAAAAAAAAAGAAACAAATTGCATGCCTGTAATCACATATTACAGAGCCAATCTTAAATGTCTTGCAGTTTAACCTGGTACTGTTGCAACAAACCAAGCAGTACAGATACGAAATGAACTCCCATTATATGTTGCGGTAAACTCATACTATACAGCACTAGCAAAATCAAGAATGTAATCCAGCCAACCGAAGCAGTGGTGGCTGTTAATCACACAATCATGCATAAAATGAAGCAGGGCTTTATTAGTAAGACAGCCTATCTCACTGGCTACTAAATGAATGTCCTTATTACCTCAGTCAGAAACTTGCATGTTCATATCTTTCTGCACTTTATACCTGTGCCATGCATTCTAACTTGTTAAGCTCTTATGCTCTTCCAGTGGTAAGGACAAGCCCTTGGTTTTAGACCACAGCATCCCCAAATGCTGTGAAAATGTCATGGGAAATATCCTTACAGGCTGCAGCTACGTATACTCACTCAGCAAAAAAGCTGAAATCAGCTATCTTTCTGGAGATTAAAGTCCTGGTTCCTTCCTTGTGCAAATATAAAATAAAATGTTCCTACACACAAAGCATTTCAGTGCTACATATTATCATTTATTTATTTTATTAGTGTCTTATCAATTATGATACAATGCCAGATATCACAGCCGCAGTAAGGATCCCTTACATTGGCACAACTTGCTAAGGGGAGTGGACAACATGCACCGACGCTGCGATAGTCCAGTGACAGCATTCAGAATTGACTACTGATACTGCACTGAAATACTGAAGTGAAGCACTTTGTTCTGGGTGGATGTAATGTTTCCTTTAGTTTGTTGTTTACTTGGGTAGTGCGCCACTCCTTTTGACTTCAGCAAAAGATCCAGTTCTGACTTTTCCCTTTCTTGCTGAGTGAGTCTGTGCAGCTCCGGCAAATAACAGTTGCAGGCATTTTTCCTGTAATATTTTCACAACATTCCCAGCATCCCTACCTACATCCACCCATTGACTTCATCCCTTTTCAGTTTCATCAGTAGCAGCTCAAAGGTTTCCTAAAGTAACCCTTTCCCTTACCACTTAAAGAATGACATATTATCAGCTAGTAATGTGTTGCTTTCATTTGGTGACCTTCTTTGTAACTCTCTTTGAACATGGTCTAATTTTATCTTATTTTTTGTATTTGTGTAGTAAATGAATCAGAAAACCTGAAGAATAATCTTTTTACCTGACTCAATTATTTTACATATTTCCTTACATCAACAGTGCATTTCCATTCAGGGGGAATCATACTCTAGTACTTTCCACTACCTCCCCTTTTGTTTATATCACAGTGAAGTCCCCCCTGCTCACTTTACTCATGCATGCTAACCATAACCCTATCCTTGCCCTTAACCCTAACTCTACATATTATGTTACTAAATACTCTTTCCACTATGAAGTTCCATACTCCCCTTATTTATAAGGTGCTGGGTTATCCGTGTAAGAATGTATAAGGAAGGGACATGGGGAATAATCTCTTGTTTGCAGGCACACATGGTTTATTTTGGTTTAATTTCTGCAAAACTTTTGGGTGTCTAGTATCATAACAGGTATGGGGGGGTCTCTGAATACCAAACATTGACACGTAAACAGCAAAATACAACAAGTATGAACTGCTACTTCTCCAAATTGTTTCACAGCGAAATAATTCACTTGGCCGTTATCGGGAGTTTGCCCTTTTTTCCAACGCAGAGCGATCACGGATTAGGTATATTTATTTAGGGGGGTGTAGGGAGCACAGCCCCCCAATTGATTAGGGTTTGATAGTTTGTTTTGCTGTTGGTCGACCAAGCAAATTTTTTCCCTGTGAAAAAAATTGCAGAAGTGGCCATTCATACTTTTTGTATTTCGCTGTTTCAGTGTCGACATTTTGGTATTCAGAGAAATGAAGTTTTGATGTGGTAATATAGACCCCAGGAATGGACCCCATTCCAAAGTCAGGGTCCTTTTAAAGTTCATGAAATTAGTATTGTTTCAAACTTTGATGTTAGCTAAAAAAGTGCTCTTCACATCACTGACAATGTGGCCAGAATGGACTCTTTCTGCAAATCATATAGATTTGCATGTATTGGTAGCATATCTAAATATAACTGTAAATTATTTTTTATTAGATCTCTTGCTCCTACTACTATAGGAACTGTCTTCAGTATCTTTCTTCCACATTGCTCTTGTTTCTGCCTGCAAATCCTGGTATGTTATGACTTTGTGTCTGTCTAGACACTGTAATCACTAGGTGTAGCAATTTCAGTGATCAATGCTACATTTGTCTTTTTTTTCTTGGATTACTATATCTGGTTTTCTAGCATCTGTTTTTGAACTGTTGGTGATGGGTGATGCTATGTGATAAAAACTTCATCATTCTCTACAATGCTTTGTGGTTCATGTTTCTAATGCTTCTCAAGTACTTCTGTATTGTAGTTTGCACAATCCCCAGTGCAACGATATTGCTACATTATTGTGCTTTTCAGTATACAGGCCCTCTGCTTTGAGTGTATCACATCCAGCAACAATAGTGTGACTGTTTCCAATTCTTTTTTACAGAACCTGCATTTGTCTGTTTCTCCCACATGTTCAATGGACTTTGTTAACCATCAAGTATGTAGTCCACTATACTGGACCGCCATGATTAACGTGTTTTCTTTTAGTTTCAATTTACTTCTAATTAATGATTCCCCTGTCAAATCCTGAACAATGTGAGGTTATTCCAGGAGATCTCTATATTTACCACAATATTTATGCCTTTTCTACTTCTCTTCCCTCTCATCTGATCTTTCACCTAATAATCTGCCTTTTGTTTTTTGGCACATTCAGTTGCAGTCTGTTTTTTTTTTTTTTTTTTGTCTACTTCTGGTTTGATTTCTATTCTTGTTTGATATGCTTATGCTAAACTAAGCAGATAAGTCATCTTAGACTTCTTCTCATCATATTTTAAAACTTTCACTACGATCAGCTGTGGTGTGGTCAGCAGATATGTATGCAGTCCCATGACTACATATTAGTACAGGTAGTTAATTTTGAAGAGTACCATGCCTCCTTTAGAAGGAAGAATATATAATCTTGGTATACACTGATTTTTATAAAAACATTGTTTTTGCTTGCCCAAGTGATCCAGTACCTTTTGGGGCCAGTCATTCACCCCAAAGCTATAAGTGAAGACAAACAGGCTTATAGCTTGGTTTTTGTTCCTAGATATCAGCTGTTTTCAGTATTAGTTTTCTAAGATATTATTATATTACTACAATATAGTACAACATACTAGTTATAAAGTATTCCTTACTGAGTTTTATTCACATTTGGTCATGTTTTATTGCTGAATCTTCATTAATTCCCAAATATTTATACACTCTCTCCTGCTCAAGTTCCTTTATATCAGATTCCTAACCCAGAATGACGCTTTCTTGGTGTTGCATCTTTCCTGCTTAAACATTGCTTTTGCACATTTATCAAGACCACATGACATTCTAATATCATATATCATGTGAGAAATTTTTAATAACTTGCAGTTGTGCTTTCAGCTCTTTATCTGATGGACTTTACAGTTTTAAGTTGTCCACAAAAAGTAGCTCAGAATTCTTTAAACAAGGTTGTTTTCTGGAAGGCAAATTGTGACTATCTGTTAAGTAAACAACTTAATGTTTTAAGTGGAGACAAAAAAGTAGTAGTAACAAAGAATCACTCTGGAATATCTCCCTTTGATATTTTTTTATCCTTGGGATAATAATTTTCCCTTTGTTATGGCTTAGCTGCAAAGTAGTTTGCCACTGTTTCTTCATCACTGTTATGTAATTGATCAATATAGGATATATCTTATACATATGTAAGCATTCCTTTATCCATAAATGCTGGATGCTGTCAAATGCTTTTTTTATCTGTCTACGCCATGCGTTTTGTTATCCTTTTATTTTATTGCCACAATTTATTTTTTCTTAAATGACTATAAATTATGTTAGCATCATTTCCGCTATATAGTTTGTATATCATTGGAAGACAAAATATCTGTCTATAATTTTTGGATGGTTTGCAAGTTCACTCTTAAAGAAGAGTATAATTTTTTCCTGTTGTTAACCAGGTTGGTGTCCATTCAGGATGTGCACAAAAGTAACTCCTACCCAGGGCTAAATATGTGTGCAAAGATTTTAATACTTATAACCAAAAGTTAGGTACTGCATCAGGGCCTCGGATTTTCCATTTAGGAGCTTTTCTTAAGAGAGAGAGAGAGATGGAAGTTTTCAATTGGTGCTATTTTAGCTAATACGTACACATATGGTATGAACTCTATTGTAAAATAAGTACTGAAAGAAAATGAGTATAGTCCACCCTCCACTCTTACATTTCATCCTTATAAAACATCTAAATAGTTTCTCCAAATTTCCGTTGCTAATGAAAATTCATTGCTGTCCATATACTCAACAGTAAGGTTGTTTTTGTATCACTTTGTAGACACCCTTGTGATCTCAGTCAGATTTTTTATAGCTTCAATCTGCTTCTGTCCACAAATTATCAGAAAAAAACAGTTTAGTTAAAGCCATCTTACTAATCACTCTTTCATTTTGATAACTCTGTTATTGTAGTTTGGTTTTACATGATATCTTGTTGATATATTGCTATCCTATACTCCCTCTTTATATATTAAGAAAAGCATAATGTAATTATTGATTCCAGCAGTGTCTCCCACACACCTTACACAGCATTAACTTTTGTAATGAGATTACTTAGCCATATTCATAGGTTCATAGGTAGCTACTACGCTATTGGCCTTGTCCTATATAAGCCTAGCCAAAAAGGTACTCTGGCTTTCGCCACCCAAGAAAATAATTTTCTTGTGCCCATGTCGAGCAGAGCCACAGAGGTGATCCCCGGGGTGAAGTTCCTATTTCCCATCCAGTCATCAAGATTTTTCTTGAAGAGTGCTAATGAGGAGCTTTGTTTGATATAGATAGGTAGTCTGTTCCAGAGTATGGGAAGTCTCTGGGACAGGAATCTATCCCTCCAGCATATTCTGTTTATTGTGGTGACAAGGTTTAGGTCCCTAAAGCATGTAGCTCAGAGGGATTGGGATTTCTTTAAGTGGAGCATGTCCAACAGCTCTGGGTTTGACATAGCTTTGTATGTTAGGCAGAGATTGCCTCTGAGTAGGCGATATGCAATGGAGTAAAGCTGGAGTTTTTTGAGGTGATCTGCATAGGACATCTGTTTGAGGCCAGTAATCCTCTTTGTGAGGTATTTCTGTGCCCTTTCAAGTTGTTGTAGATGTCTTGTGACGTACATACCAAAAGGGACGTTGTACTCTATAATGGGTCTAATGAGTGACGAATAGAGGCGAACTAGATGAGAAACCTTTTGTGATGAGGTGTGCCATGTAGAAGGATTTCCTGACTACTGTGGCAATATGATCATCAAAGGAGAGACTACTGTCCACCTGTGTCCCAAGGTCTCTTATCACACTTTCAGTGTTAAGTAGACTACCGCCTATGTGGTAGTTCATGGGTACAGAGTTTTTACCAAAGGGGATGACAGTGCACTTTTTGGCATTGAACTAAAGGCCATAGCTTTGACACCAGGCATGTGTCTCAGTGAGGCCCTTTTGTAGGATGTCCACATCGTTAGGAGTTTTGATGATGGCTCCTAGTTTGCAGTCATCTGCGAACTTCATTAGCCAAAGACCTTCTGTGTTAGCCTGTACTTCAGTGAAGTAGATACCAAACAGGAGAAGACCCAGGATTGAACCCTGTGGTACTCCACTTGTCACTGGTCTGAAGTCGGATTTGGAGTCTACTACTTTCACAGTGTGGGTTCTGTCATTGAGCCAGTTGGCAACCCATCTTGTGACATAGGGATTTATACCTAGTTTAGTGAGTTTATCTATAATTCCAGAGTGGGGGATGGTGTTGAAAGCCTTGGCGAGATCTAGATAGGCTGTGTGAACCACCTTACCCTGGTCTACGACTTTGGTGACTGCTTCAAAGAAGTCTATCAGGTTTAGGAGACATGATCTGCCTTTTAGAAACCCAAACTGGGTGGGGTCCAAAGTTTAGTGATTACCAATGTCTTTGTTTATAAGTTCCATGATGATATGTTCCATGGCCTTGCAGATCAGGCTCATCAGGCTAATGGAGCCCAGGGTCTGTGGTGAGTCCCCCTTTGTGGAGTGGGATACCCATCGCTGTGCACCATTCAGTGAGCACAAAGCCCGAGGTGAAACTATGATTAAACATGGTACTTAGGTGGGATGCCAGTTTGTTCTTTAGTTCATGTAGAACGCAGCCTGGGATATTGTCAGGTCCCACAGATGCTGTGTTCTTGGGTTTGGAGAGAATGGTTTTTATTAGTGTAGCCATGATTACAGGAACTTTGCATTCTTCTGGTAAAGAGATGGGCCCTTTAGAGGGTGATAGGGGGGTAAAGTTAGCACTGAACCTATCTGCCAGGATGTTGGTAATATCAGTTGGTTCTGTATATTTAGTGCCATTGTGCTGTAACACAGAGCAGATCTAAGTGTTGCCATTGAGATTCTTGACATAGCTATAGAATGCTTTGTGGTTGTCTTTAGAATCAGTGGCAATTTTGTTTTTGTAACTAGCTTCGGAGGATTTTATGAGGGATCTCAGCTTCTTACAGAGGCTGACCAGGGAGTTCCTCCAATCATGGGATTTTACAGTTTTTTTGCAAGAGTTTATTTCTTCTGTTGTAGAGTTTGTTTATGGCATGGGACCACCAAATTGGCTTCCTTTTTTGGAGGATAGCATTTTGGTTCTTTTAGGGATAGGACGTGTAAGTGCTTATAAAGTGCATTTATGCAGGATTCAGCAGTCGTACCTCTATTGTCCATCTGCATGGGTGTCATGAAGTTTAGCTCTTCTGTCTTAAGAAACGTGAAGTTGGCTTTGGAGAAATTTTTTACGGTGGTTTCCCTAATGGGGGTGGGGGTGGGATATGGATGTCTAAAGTGATTAGCTTGTGGTCAGATCTGACCAATGAGGTATTGGCCTCTGGTGTGGAACACCAGTCGCCCATGTTGGTAATGACCAGGTCTAAGATATTGCTGCCCCTGGTGGGGTTGTGGATAAGTTGATCCAAGGCATTGGAATTTATGAATTCCAGAAAGTGTTGAGCAAAAGACTTGGTACATGAGTAGTTTTCCCAGTTAATGGTGGGGTAGTTGAAATCACCCATTATTAGGGTGCTGGGTTGTACCCTAATATTTTCCAGTGTATCAAGAAATGAGGAGTGGGAATCCTGGGGCATGGTGGGGGATCTGTAGCAAGCTACAATTTGGATCGCGGTCTTGCCCAGAATTAATTGCACTTGGATAATCTCGGATGCATTATGCTGAGCAACTAGCCTGGAGGTATGGATACCCTTAGTGAATATGGACACACCTCTGCCTTTAGTGTGTCAGTCCAGGTTAAGTGGCCAAAAGGTGTGGTATGAATTATAGCCTGGTAATGCAGGGGTGCTCTCTGGAGCCTTGAACCAGGTCTCTGTCACTGCACAGATGTCAATGTTCTCCATTTTAAGGAGTGCCTCGAGTGAGTGCATTTTCAGGTTTAGACTTCTAGCATTGAGTAGCATTACCCTCAGATTTTGCTTGCTTGTACCTGTTATGGTGGTGAATTTGTCATTTGAACCTTGCCTAATAAAGGCACTGTAGGGGTGGCAAGAGCCTTAGCCAGTATCCAGAATCCCAAGGGCGACAGGTGCAGGCCATTTCTGGCAAAGCATAGTGGTCTGTGCATCATGTCATCCCAGGCAGACAGATACTGGATCCCCTTAGAATGACACCAGAAGCTTAGCCAATTGTTGAAGTCAGTCATTTTGTCCTTGTACTGTGGTATCATTCTGGGTGATGGCAGGGTGCTACTCAGGGCTAGAGTCACACCTGCCTGGGCTACAAGATCGGAGAGCTCCTCCATGTCTCTTTTCATGTAGTGCAGGGAGGTACTTCTCAGGTCATTCATGCCAACATAGACAATGACAGAGTCATTTGTACTTGTTGTGGAGTGAACTGAGTGTGTGCGTTAACAATATTTTTGTGATGACAGGAGGCACTGACAGTTATCCCAGGAGAAGTAGGGCACTGGATGTGTAACATATGCCAGCACAGCTAGCTGGAATTTCATAAAGAATTATATGTCATTTTTATATCAATCCGATTTGCACAGACGCTTGTGTTGAAAAATGTATTTGTAAAGTTGCTTGTGTTAAGAATGTATCAACAGTGTGCCCTGCTAGAAAAAAAGAAATGTACATGCATTATTGTAAGTGTTTAAATGTTTATATTGTAACATAGGATACTGGAAGAGAAGAGTTTAATCTCAATCCACTTGACTTTGAGAAATAATAAAAATATTAAAATACTGGACCTAGGTCATAAAGATATTATCACACAGTTTTGAATGTAGCCAGAGACAAAAAGTCTGTACTAGGAAGCTCCCTGCATTGTCATTGGGGTGAACTAATTGCTACTCTGAAAGGCTGGAGGTTTGAAATTGTTTTATGACTTCCAGGAGCTGCAGCAGATCTTAGCAAGGCACTGAGTGTATTATTGATACTTATGTGATAAATCTTGACAGCTTCTAGCAATGGGGAGTTGCATGGGAACCAGGAGTCATATGACCAGATGTATGTGATGTCATCTGGTACAGAAATAATGTTTTAATATTAGAGGAGACTGTAGTCTCAGGAGCAGTCTGCTTCTTGGAACCTGATAAAAGAAAGATACCTCACCTACTTCATATTTCCTTGCTCAAGTAAGTGAACAGGGATAGTAATTATCTAAATCATGTAGGAAAATATAGTGAGATTAGTTAAGTACTATTTTTCTGAAACTGTGTAACTCTGTTCATCTGGGTTATTTTTAATATTTCCTGTGATTGAAACTCTGGTCTTTATTGTAAATAGATATTCCATATTTTCATGTTCTTTTACTAATTATTACTAAATATATTTTATATATATTTATATAATTTTAGAAAATATTTAACTTTTGATAGTATTTGCATATATTTATTTGGTGATAACTCTAGCCACTCTCGAAGCTTAGGTGTTTGGTCAATATTAACATTTGTATTAGTATTAATTTCAACTCACGATAATTGGGTACCCTTGCAAGAGCCTTAGGTAGCTGCCTTTGTAGTGCCTGGTGGCAGTGATGACTACCTTATAGTTTGGGTAGGAGGGAGCACAGCAGGTTAATATGTGCCAGACTTTCCCATGTGTGTGTGTGTGTGTGTGTGTGTGTGTGTGTGTGTGTGTGTGTGTGTGTGTGTGTGTGTGTGTGTGTGTATTTGTGAAAATCAAATCTCACAAAGTGTTTATGTCAGCTACTAGTAACAGGGAATATGAAGCATTGGTTTCACAGAGAGAGTAGTGGAGGACTTGGCTTGGGCATTCAGCTGTTGACTTATCTCTGCAGCTGTACCAGTGGAAAGCCTTACTGAGGACCTGGGGAGAGACAGAGAGAGAGAAACCCAGACTCTGGGCTGTGTGTGTTCCCTCTGTGCTGTTAAGGGGAATTCTACTTGATGCAGAGAGATCTGCATCTGGAAATACTGAGTGTATCCATTTGAATTCCAAGTGCACATCCCTCTCTAATGTCAGTGGTGAAAATTCGGGCTCCTTGATTACTGGTCCAGAGTGTCACAACCTTATTCAAGTTTTTCTTAAAATGTCTTGATTTTATTTGTTTTCAGGTTTTAATCTTAGAATGTACACCAATTATTGGAATGGATCAGCCCATGTGTAATACAAGTACTACTTGTTTCTGTAGAGCCCAGTATATGTTCTGCTTTCAGCCAAAATTCATTTTATGGCCATGTGTATTATACTCTCTGAAGTTCAAACTTTATAGCTGATGGCAGTGAATGAACAACTAGACTTTGTTAAATGATTGATGCTGTATTGTTTGGTGCCTTAACTCATTACATCTGAGTGAATCCTTCAACTGCATCGGCAGTTAACTCCTACTGGCGCCTGTAGGAATCAAATATTGCTTGTTCATATTTGCATCAATAATTCCAAAACCATGCTATGTACAAGGTTTTAAAGGATTTAACCTTAAAGCTTACACAATGGCTAACTCTACTACATTAATATTTAACCTCTGTCTAGTGCAGGTAGATAAATATCAACTGTTGTTTTTATTATATTAATTTATATGGATATAATATTCACATTTGATAAAGCACTATCTTTTGCACTGAGATTAATTGGCCATATTCAGTACTTATTCAAGCTGATGCTTGATACATTTTAGTTTTATTTAAGCAATTAATGTAATGTTTTATACTCACAATTGTTCTATTTCTTTTCATAACCTTAACTAATAGCTGTATTTTTGTCTGTTTACTGCAGTTATTAGTCAAATCTGATTCATGAATTGATTGACAGATTAATTGACTAATGCCCAGTTGATCAACTTTGCCCTTTTTGTAGTCTGCACAAGACTTGCATTCAATGGCTACACATGCATTTCTACCATTGTTTTGTGCAACCAGGAGGGTCATTAGATATTTATATAGTTGCTGATTAAGAAGGAGAAAATAGAATAGCAATGAGGAGCAATACTGACTACTTCACCAGTCAGCTGCTGCATGCAGATAGGCTGTCCTGCATCTCCATCTATGCATGCAATAATTAATAGTTGTATGTTGGGTGGGTCCTGAAATATATTGGCTGATTTTCCAGTTTTGAATACTGTGAGGACAGTAGGGAAGGTAGAAATACCCCAAATGAACCATATTGTGCACTAAAGGGTGTGTTGTTGATAATCATAAGCTTTACAGATAAAAGACAGGAAATTACATGAGAGTAAATCCAGTTGGATTTTAGACCTGAGCTCATTAGCCTAGCTATGTGTGTGTACTTCTAAATCTACAAGGACTACTTGGGAAGAATATGTGGCAGCTTTAAGTAGAAGAGGAAAACTGCAGCAGAGGGCCTCATGCTGCAGTCATGTAAAGGAAAGTCACTTGAAGGTTGTACCTGTGGAGTTTGCCTTACCTCTGTGGTAAGCTGTGGATAACCTTCCATACTGGTAGGATTTTTACAGCTTGCTGTTTGAAGAGACTAAAAGCAAATACCTCTGAGCATTGGATATTATAGACTCAGCTGTGAGGACAATGTGGTATGGAAATGAAATAATCTTAAAATATTATTTTCTTCAAAGCTGTATGTGTTGTATATATAATTGTGTCTGTGTGTGTGTGCGTCTGTGTGTGTGTGTGTGTGTGTGTGTGTGTGTGTGTGTGTGTGTGTGTGTGTGTGTCTGTGTGTGTGTGAGTGTGTGTGTGTGTGTGTCTGTCTGTCTGTGTGTGTGTATACTTGCATGCATGTGACTTGACCTAACAAGGTTATTTTCATTCCTTGTTTGGGATTTAGAAAGCCTGCACTCATCCTCAAAATGTTCTTGCCACAACTTACAAACAAAAACTCCTGACCATTATTCCCACATAAAGTGTTTTTCCTGATTACCCTCCAGTGAGTCAATCAAGAAATGTTGAATTGCACATCTAGATTTAGAGTACAGAAGACATTTTCCGCAAAACATTTTCAGTGAATATAAAGCTTATATGTGTCAGTACAGCTACAAGTTAGTGCACACATTTCCAAGAGTCGGTTAGTAAATAGCTGGAAAATATTTGCAGTGAGTTGTACATGTTACCATACCCCAGCCAAGCTGCACTACCATACCAGATAACAGGAGGCAGTGTCTATGTGAGGAAGGGGTGACTACACTAATTTATCTCCATGTGTAGCATGTCATATAACTGTATAATACTTACTGAGTAAGGGTAGGTATCTTTCAGATGCAGCATCATTACTTCTAGATCAAAGATCAGTGTGCATTTTTCATTATATCACTTATGGGATTATAGAGGAGTTTCTGTTTATCACAATGTGTTTCTTAATATATTTTTTCAGCATTACTTTCACTATTCTGATTTTATTCTGCAGTTTTAGAAAGCAGTATTTATTATTCCTTTATTTTGTTTACAAAGATTGTTTAATGGTGGATTATTCCATCAGAAGCTACCATGTTAATACAAAGATCAGTTCCATGCATAATTATTCATTCCAAAATGTAGATGTGTTTCACCCGGAGTAGCATATACCCAGTTTCTCTACCCATTGTGTGACAACATGTTATTGTTATTTAAGTCCTATGTGCAGTGTTTTTGAATTTCAGTATGGCCGGTGCAGTAGTGCAGCAGTTAACATTCTAGCCTCATAGAAGATGTTCTCCAGTTCAATTGTCGGCTGGGGTGCCTTCTGTGTGGAGTCTGCATGTTCTCTCTGCATTCGCATGGATTTCCTCTGGGTAATCTGTTTTCCTCCCTCACTCCAAAGACATGCGTTTGGAGCATTTCTTCCTGGGCATCTGCTGAAAATAGGCTCTTTCCTAGTTGGACTTTCTCGGTCAACAAATGTTAAATAAATAAAACAAATGTTAAAGTATGTATGTGTCTGGATATGCTTCTGTCTAACTATATGTGTGTGTGTGTGTGTGTGTGTGTATATATATATATATATATATATATATATATATATATATATATATATATATAGGTGTGTGTGTACAGCTAAATATTCTGAACACACCTTTCACTGATACATAATTGAATTACCGAAAATACATTTTACTGACAGAAAAAAATAGTACTAACACTGTCACATCGCCAGATGTATTATAGCGTGACATGAGAACAGATAACATAGCACATACAATGCCCCAATGTATATACCTTTGTTTGGAGTAGTATGCTATATGGATCATAGTGTATGCCAATGGAATGCTTTAACAAGTGCAACCTAGGCATGCATCTGCCCAGCATGAAACACACATCAGCATTTTGTCATTGTCAATCACTTCCACTACAAGGTCTAAGTAGGCACCAGCACTGATTCCCTGGCTTTAAGGAATTTCTCCCGTTTTAGAATTGTTATGACCATGGAGTTGGTATATATAATTTCAGGGATGTGTGGGGGTTTGACCCCCATATTAGGGGTGCAGGGGGGTTGCCTCCTACAAACAATACTTTTACTTAACTCTGTACACAAGGTGACAAATTCAAAAAATTCTCCTTGTCGTTGTGTGTTTTCAGTGTTGTCAGACATATTGTGTTTGGACAAATTATTTTCACGCAAAAGTCATCAAACTCTTGTATTTTCAATCAAAATGTGTCAGCGCATTGTGTGTCAGACAAATGTGTATTCATTCAATTTACTTATATCTATATGTGTGTGTATGTGTGTGTGTTTGTGCATGTGTATGTATTTGTGCAAAGCAGCTCATATACATTTTATAAGCATTTCTTTAGTTTACTGGAAGGTTAATCATTCCTTCATATCTTTGTGCAGTGATATGGAAAAGCATCAAGCCTGCAGAAAAGCTCTGTAATCTTGCTCCTGCAGCCTTTCAATCTTTTAATATATTTCCACATTCTTTGCCTAGATAATTGAATAAGCACAGACTCCCAGAAGTCCTCTACTGTGACCCTTTCTTCATTGCATTTGTTTTTTATTTTTATTTTTTTATTTTTTTATTTAGCTTCTTAATATCGTAAAATCTTTCTGATATTCACTGCCCTGCACTTTTATGTCATGCCTTTCTTTGAGTGGACAGGCTGATGAAATGAAATGAAATACACTTCCTCAGTTTTAACAAAGACCTGTATACTAAACATGTATACAGAGTTTTCATACAAATTGTGTTTATTATATTTTCCAGTTTATTGGCTTAAGCACTGGGTTTAATTCTAGTACAAAAATAAATAAATAAAATACAACAATAACATCGGCAGTGACAGCTATGAACTGCTAGTTAATTTGTAGATGTAGAAAGCCTGCTTTGGCTTTAGAGTTTTGGTTACTGTATGTAAACAGGTGTCCAGTTTAGAGGACTGTATTTTTATGTAAACACTGGCATAGTTATATATTCATGATGTTGCTTCTAGTAGTGATAATATTACAAATATAAGTTTGTATCGATGGGGATGTAAATAAATGCATATGAGACTTCAGTTTAATGATGACGCACTCAGCAGTGCAGTGCACCTGTTTATGCTGCACTACGGTTACAGCAGTAGAGCTCCCTGGTGAGGGAATAGAACCCACAGCCTTCTAAACTAAAGTGACTGTGCTGCCTGTTGTACCCCATGTTTAAAAACAAGTGAAATCACTTTGTCAGCCACTTTTTATTTATTGAGATGATGTCTGTAGCTTGGTCCTATTCCACAATCAGTAAGAACCATAAACTTGCCTCCCTTTTATTTCCCTGACCCTGAGAAAGACATTAAAATGTACCCAAAGGATGCATTCTGTATATATATTTAATGAGCTACTAAAATATCCTGACAGAAAAAAATATATGGAACAGTTATATCTTTATTACTTCTATTTGTACATTGGAGGATGAGCTGATATATAAATCTGTGGATGTTAGATAGCATTCACTGGACATACTTCTCAACTGTACAGGTTTTTGCAGAATGTCCAGATTTTTGCCTCATATTTTTGGTCAATGTTTCATAATGTTGTGGTTTTCTGGCAAATTAGCGGCAAATCATTAAATATTAAAGTTAGAAAATAATGACAAACTTTTGAGTTTTAGACTTCATACCCTTCACAAAATTCATGCTAATGCAAAACCTGTTATTCTATCAACTTTCTAAGTTTGTAAGAGCAGTGTTTAAAAATTTTCACTATTTTGGGGTTTTTGACCCACTTTTATTTATGATATTGTCCAGATTTCTTGCTTTAAGAGGTTGAGAGGTATGCCTGAGAATGAGCTGATATGTAAAACCAGTGGATAACAGAGTATGCTCACATTTTAAGAACATGGCTGAGCACTTTCAACAGTATAGGCTTGTGAGTTCACAAAGAAAAAATGCCAAATTATAAAATTATTTGCTCAACCTTATTAACGGGTATTTGTTCTCCATGGTGATGATGCCAGTGAGCACAGTGATATGGCTTTCAGCCTTTTCTGGTAGCTAAGGTTTTTAAAACTAGAGAGATTTCTTGGTACAAACCTAGAGGGCTTTTCAAGTTTGTAAGATGTCTTGTGAGATACATACATGATACACTCTATTGTATAGTATAGCTAATCAGCACTAAATATATGTGTATGATAGCATCCTGAGTAACAGGATGTGTTGATATGAAAGTTTTCTTAAAAGAGGCTCCCATTTTTGTTTAACCTTCAAAACAGTCAAAAAGTTAATATATTACACACTTTGGTAAAGGCAGACAGAAAAAGGCAGCAGCTGTTTTAATTTGTCCATGTCATAGTATGCAGACATGAAAAGGTCACTAGGCAGAATGGATTTTGTAATGCAAATACCAGATAAGAGGGGCTGACATAATTATATTGACTCTGGAAAAATTTAAGCACACATGTTATAATCTGTTGAACAACTGGGTGGCTATCCATGTTTAACTAAAAATCCATTAAAATCTGTGCTCAGTCACATTTGAGTGCAAAAACTGTGGATCTAGGCTTACTTTCTGAATGTGCTGGTGGTCAATATATTAAACAAAAGCTCTAGAACACTAATGTTCAATGCCCTTTGATAAGGGCCTTGGACTTGCTATTTAACTGCAGCCACCAAACAAGTTTCTTGCCTTATGAATAGAGAACAAAACAATCATCCCTCTGCACAAATGTGGACCATCTTCAGATCCCGGAAATTGTAGAACCATAAGTCTCACTAGTCTCATATGCAAAGCCATGGAAAGAATTATCATGGAAATGATCAATAATGACATAGGACACCTCCAGACGTTAGAACCAACCAACCCAATTTGGTTTGGTTAAGGGCGGGTCATGCCTACTTACCTGCTGGACCACTTCGAGAAGATCACCAAAGCAATGAATGAGGGCAAAACAGTTCACACTGCCTGCACTGAACTGGGAAAAGCATTTGACACAATACACTACTTGTGCATTGTTAATTAACTCATGAGGTTATGTATAAACCCTTATGTCCTGGGAGATAGCCAGCTGGCTCACAGAGAGGACCCAGGAATTTAGAATTAGTGAATCTCTACAAAGAAACCAGTCACATGTTGAAGCCCTCAGTAACTAGTTCTGAGACGGTTCCTTTTTGACATTTTCTTCTCCAAAGTCAAGGATGATGTCAAAGGCATCTGGCTGACCAAATATGCAGGCAACTGCAAATTAGGAGCACTCATAGAATCTCCCACCAACACTAATATTCTCCAGAAAAGGCTGACTCAGACAATTAACTTGTGTCAGAGCCATGGATTAAAACTAAATTCCAAGAAATGCATAACTAGCATTCTTTGGGAAGTTATCCTCCCCTGGTAACTATCATATTGACAACACTCCCCTAAGAGTTGACCCAGTTGTAAGGAACCTGGGGGCACACATAGGCAGTAATGTAGACTTTGACCATCCCATGCTGACTACAGTAGTAAGGAAATCATTCTATGTTGTGCAACTTATAAACAAAGGTGTGGCATCTAGGTCCAAGGATGTCATTGTTCCATTATCTTCAGCATTTATCAGACCTGGCGTACAAGACATTACCAGGCACCACCCTGATGGACCTTTTGCATATCTGCAAAACAAACAGCACCAGAATTACCTGTTGTAAATATTTAAACCTTGCCTGTGATAGAAATGGCACCTGCTTGACATTCCCTTCTCTGGAACAGGTTGTCCATCTATTTCCCTACCTAATCCAATTCAATTGTAACTTGGACAATTAGATGGGAAACAGGAAATGTATCCCTGTTTTGGCATGTATGTCTCTAATGGACATGGGCAGCCTGTAAATTGTTAATCTCCCAGACCCCTGCTTGTAAATGCTTCATCTCCCAAACCCCTACATACACTTACCAAGGGTACCAGAACTTGTCAGAGTTTCAGGGTGCGTGGCCAGCCTTAAATAGGCATCAGTGGTCTGTAGTCAAGAACACACCAATGAACCTTCCCAAGATTTACAGCAGAGAGGACACTATTCAAGCAAGCAGATATTTTCAAGAATCAAATAGTTCTCAACTTTTTGCACAAGCCAAAAATGGGATGAAAATGCCCCACATCAGGAGCAATTTTGAATATTACTTGAATTTACTTGAAAAGTTAATACAATATGTTTTGCATCATCATGCATATTTTTTAAAGAATAACAAGTATTAAAATATATTGTCTGGCATTATTGACTGATTCTAATCATTTTATAAAGGACATGACCACATTATGGTGCAAACTTATGGGCATTCTGCAAAATCCAATAAATATGAGAGCTATGAAAATGGCCAGTTATAAAACTGATGGTCACTGTAACTGATTTTTTACACATCAGTATCGGCAGTCTCCTTCCTTACCTTAGGACTGGCATTGACCTAGTTCAGGTTATGAATTACATCATCCAGAGAGAAATGAATTTCCCAGTCAGCTTGGAATTTAAAAGTTTAAAACCTGAATACTACATAAGTGAGAGCATAAAACTTTCTGACATGACTGATACTTTGTGGTTATGTCAGCCAGCATTGATAAGAGTACAGGGGAAGCATGAGGGTTTTATATTTTTTTTACAGTGAATGTTTAGATTTTTAAGCTTAAGTTTCATATTTTCTCACCTACATGATGAATTTTATTGAATTTCAGAAATTTGGTCATTTTTGCATAGCTATAGTTTGTAACACACAGAAGAGAAGCATTAGTCAAGGAGCTCATTAAAAGCATAATTTACTTCATAAATCACCTGTGTTTGGTGCAAGTTTTAGGTTTCTTGGCTGCTGAAAGACTGTCTTTCAATTAACATCAAGAAGACAGGACTTCTTAAGACAGAAATGGCAAACTTCATGACACCGATGCAGACAGACAATAGAGGTACAACTGCTGAATCCTACACAAATGCAGTTTATAAGCACTTACACGAGTGCATGGATCATGTCATCCCTAACAGAACTAAGATGCTATCCTCCCAAAACAGGAAGCCAATCTGGTGGTCTCCTGCCACAAACAAACTCCTGCAGAGTGGTACTAGCAGCAGAGAGGCTAAAAGAGCGACTGCTAACCTGATAAAAGTGTTTTTTTTTCCTGCTACTACCAGGGCGACTGTCCGATCTATTTAAACTGCAAGTATTTCTGCTTCTTGAACTGTTTTAAACTGTTTAAAGTTGTTTTTGCACCTGCACTTTTAAAGTTTGTCCTGTTTGTTGCATTTACCTGTTGAGGCTACACACTCAAGTGTGCTAGCCTGTGTTATATATTTATTGCATTTTCCTGCTGTTTGTTGCAAAAAAAAAAAAAACAAAAAAATTATCCTTGTTTTCCGTCTTTCCTGACCTAGAGTAGTCCAAATACAGGCTTTGCTGTATTCTGGACTTTTGGAAAGTTCCTGTGTTGCCCATTTCCTTTCTTGGATAAAGGGAGGCTTCTTTGTTCACCAGTGGCAGTGGGGAGCTTAGAGCAGTGTATCTATCCCTGGAGGACTGTTCCCAGCACAAGAATCTGGTAGTCTATTGGCCATTTTGGGCCAATTTCTAGGTCTTTCAAGTCCCCCTGTATAAAACCCGCTTTGGCGCGTTTTTTGCACTTGTTACTACTCAGCCAAGCTCCTCGTGGTCCTGCAGAGTGGTGCTAGCAGCAGAGAGGCTAAAAGAGCGACTGCTAGCCTGATAAAAGTGTTTTTTGTCCTGCTACTACCTGGGCGACTGTCCGATCTAGCTAAACTGCAAGTATTTCTGCTTCTTGAACTGTTTTAAACTGTTTAAAGTTGTTTTTGCACCTGCAATTTTAAAGTTTGTCCTGTTTGTTGCATTTACCTGTTGAGGCTACACACTTAAGTGCGCTAGCCTGTGTTACATATTTATTGCATTTTCCTGCTGTTTGTTGCAAAAAAGAAAAAAAACAAAAAAAAACTTATCCTTATTTCCCGTCTTTCCTGACCTAGAGTAGTCCAAGTACAGGCTTTGCTGTATTCTGGACTTTTGGAAAGTTCCTGTGTTGCCCATTTCATTTATTGGATAAAGGGAGGCTTCTTTGTTCATCAGTGGCAGTGGGGAGCTTAGAGCAGCCTATCTATCCCTGGAGGAGTGTTCCCAGCACAAGAATCTGGTAGTCTATTGGCCATTTTTGGCCAATTTCTAGCTCTTTCATGTCCCCCTGTATAAAACCTGCTTTCTAGCTCTTTCAAGTCGCCCTGTATAAAACCCGCTTTGGCGCGGCTTTGCGCGATTTTGCGCATAGTGCAGCATCGGGCAGCTCCACTTAATTGGCTCCACAAAGTCTGCTCTTCACTTTTTCCCTTAGAACTGATCTAGTTCTCATAATAAACACCCTATTCCTACTCTAAAGTCTGGCACTTGCTCACTAAAGCAATTATATAAGTCAGCACTAAAAAATTAAAAGCACTACACCCTCACAAACTCCCCTTGAGTACCATGTTCCCCATTGGCCCTTTTTTTCAATTATAAAGGAATTCCCAATACTATTCTAGCATGTCCAGAGGTCAGTTGTCAATCTGCTCTCCGGTCCAGCTGGATAATCTGGGAATCTTGAGGCAATGTTACAACTGCCTCATGTACACAGACAACCCTCTCCTCCTCCCAACAGATTTCAACACATTTGAGAGATGCAACCATATAGCCAAACTGGAGGCTAAGCTCTCTCAACTCAGTACTGGCGTAACCAGTCAGGAGGAGAAGGAAACCACACTCACTACAATTCCAGTCTCACACAGACCTACCACGACAGCAAACCAAACACATAAACTCACAAAAATATACTAGGAGGCTCTAAATAAAAATCTGCCTAAGCAGCAGAGACCTCCAAAGGAGACACCCAGGCAACCGCTACCCCAAAACAAAACACGTGCAACACATAGCTCACAAAGCCAGTGTGCCGAACAGTCACAGCCCTTAAGGCTAAACAACACACCTGATACACTTGTAGTAGGTGACTCTATTGTCAGACACACTGACGTCCCGCTCACCAGGCTGAACAAGGAGAAGGTCACAGTGAGCTGCCTGTCGGGCGCTAGGATCCGCCACATAACACAAGCACTCAGGTCACTCCAAGGCAAGTACAAATATGACTCAGTCATTGTCCTTGCTGGTGTGAATGACCTGAGATGTACCTCCCTGGACTACATGAAAAGAGACATAGAGGAGCTCTCTGAGCATGTAGCCCAGGCCGGTATGACCCTGACCTTGAGTAGCATCTTACCCTCACCAAGAATGATGCCACAATATGAAGACATGATGATCAATTTCAACAATTGGCTTAAGTATTGGTGTCATTCAAAGGGGATCCGATGCCTGTCAGCCTTGGATGACATGCTCGACAAGCCATGATGCTTCACTAGGGACGGCTTGCACCTGTCACCGCTGGGCTTTCGGATATTGGCAAAGGCTCTTGCCACCCCCATAGTGCCTTTTTTTGGCAAGGCTCAAAAGACAAACCCACCTCCATAGGTATCACAAGGGATAAGAAACTAAGAGTAATGCTACTCAACGCCAGAAGTCTAAACCTCAAGATGCATGCACTCGAAACTCTCCTTAGCATGGAGAACATTGATATCTGTGCAGTAACAGAAACCTGGTTCAAGGCTCACGAGAGCACCCCAGCACTACCAGGTTATACCTCATACCATGCTTTTCGGCCCCAAAACTTGGACCGAACCACAAAAGGAGGGGGAATGTCAATATTCATCAAAGATACCCACACCTCCAGGTTGGTGGCACAGCACAGAGCATCACAGACTATCCATGTGCAACTAACAGTGGGTAAAACTGCCTTCCAGTTTATAGCCTGCTACAGACCACCCTCCCAAACCCAGGAACCCCACTCAGCCTTCCTGAGAACACTGGAAAATATGAAGGTCTCTCCAAACACCATTATATTGGGCGACTTCAACTACCCAAACATAGTCTGGGAGCATTACTCTAGCTCCAACACCCTAGCCCAAAGCTTCCTAGAATTTATAAACTCAAATGCTATGGAACAACTTGTTACCAGTCCCACAAGATGGGAAAACATATTGGACCTGATCATCACCAACATGGGGGCTCTATGCTCCAGACCAGAAGTGCATCCCTCACTGCTAAGATCAGACCATAAACTAATCTCACTGGATATTCACATCCCGACCCCACCCCCTGCCCAGAAAACCACAGTGAAAAACTTCTCTAAAGCAAATTTCACACTCCTCAAAACCGAGGTGGAATCCTTCAAAGCCCCTGGGCCTGTGGAAAATACAGCCCAGACTGCAGAATCCTTTATAAACGCATTCTATGAACACCTTCAGGAATGCATGGATCATGCAATCCCAAATAAAACCAAGACCCAATCTTGCAAAGGCAGGCATCCTGCCTGGTGGACCCCAGCCATAAACAAACTATACAATAGAAGGAGGAAGCTACTTCATGATAGAGCAAAATCCCAAAAAGGGAAGGCATCTCTGATCAGTATTAGCAAAAAACTACAGGCACTCATAAAATCGTCTAAGGCCAGCTTCGAGAGAAAAATTCCACAGGACACTAAGGATAATCACAAGGCTTTCTTTAGTTTTGTTAGGAACCTGGGTGGGAATTCCCAGATCTGCTCAGAATTAGTCCAAAATGACAAAAAATACAACAAACTCACAGACATTGCCAACATCCTAGCTAACAGGTTCAGCGCAAACCCCCCCTCCTCCCCACCAAAAGGGCAAATATCTATCCCAGCAGAGTGCTGCCCCCCTGACATCTCAGATGCTCAGGAAAGAGCCGCCCTCTCCAAAGCAAAAAACACAGCATCAATGGGACCAGATGGTGTCCCGGGCTGCGTCCTACATGAACTCCAAGAAGAGCTAAACCCAAACATAAAACTACTGTTCAATCTCAGCCTTACTACATGATATGTACCCAAAGAGTGGCATACAGCAACAGTGGTCCCTCTCCACAAAGGTGGTGCCTCAACGGATCCTGGATACTATCGCCCCATAAGCCTGACTAGCTTGGTCTGCAAAGCTATGGAAAGGATCATCATGGACCTCATAAATAAAGATATTGGGGACCTACAGACACTGGATCCTACCAAGTTCAGCTTTGTTAAGGGCAGATCCTGCCTCTTAAACCTGGTTGATTTCTTTGAAACAGTCACCAAGGCCATTGACGAGGGGAAGGTGGTCCACACAGCCTACCTGGACCTCGCAAAAGCCTTCGATACAATACCCCACTTGGGCATTATAGATAAGCTCACCAGCTTAAATATAAACCCCTATGTCACTATACGGGTTGCAAACGGGCTCAAGGACAGAACCCACATGGTTAGAATTGCTGGAGTTATGTCAGACTCCAAACCAGTTACAAGTGGTGTCCCACAAGGCTCAGTCCTGGGACCTCTCTTGTTCGGTATATATTTCTCAGAGGTACAGGCCAACACAGAAGGACTGTGGGTGACCAAGTTCGCAGATGACTGCAAACTAGGCACCATAATTGACTCTCCAGCCGACACAAGCATCCTACAAAAGGGCCTCATAGAAACAGACAACTGGTGCCAGAGCCATGGCCTCAAGCTAAACCCCAAAAAGTGTATAGTCATCCCCTTTGGCAAAAACAAAGTGCCCACCAATTACCACATAGGTGGTAATCCATTAAGTACAGAAGCAATTAGGGTCCCGGGGACCTAAGTTGATAGCAATCTCTCATTTGAAAACCACGTGGTCAAAGTGGTTAGAAAAACATTTTATATAGCCCACCTAATCATGAAGGGATTCACATCTAGATCAGGGGAGGTCATCGTGCCTCTTTACTCATCCCTCATCAGGCCCATAATTGAGTACAATGCCCCTTTTGGGTTGTACCTTACCAGACACCTGCAGCAACTGGAAAGACCCCAAAAGTACCTCACCAAGAGGATCAAAGGGCTCAAACAGATGCCATATGCTGCCCGGTTAAAGAAACTCCAGCTCTACTCAGTAGCATACTGCCTGCTCAGAGGCAATCTGTGCCTGATGTATAAAGCTATGTCCAACCTGGAATTAATGGACATGCTGTACCTCAGAAAATCCAAATCCCATCGAGCTATGTGCTCGAGAGACTTGAACCTCAGCACTGAAATAAATAGGACATGCTAGAGGGACAGATTCATAACTCTGAGGCTCCTTTCACTCTGGAATAAAATCCCAGTCCAGGTTAGGCAGATTCCCTCATTGACTCTCTTCAAGAGGAATCTTGATGAGTGGATGGGAGATCGTAAGTTTACCCCAGGTATCACTTCTGTGTCACTGTTAGACAGAGGCACAGTATACTAACCTCGAAAAAGGGCATAGCAAAATTCAATTAAAATGGGTGGCAAAAGCCAAACACACTCTGGCTAGGCTTATAAATGCCCATGGGCAGATAGCCTAGTATGAACCTATGAACCTATGAACAGAAGAAAGAAACTGCTGCAAAAAAGAGTAAAATCCCATGATTGGAGGAACTCCCTGGTCAGCCACAGTAAGAAGCTGAGATCATTCATAAAATCCTCCAAAGCTAGTTACAAAAACAACATCACCACTGTTTCTAAAGACAACCACAAGGCGTTCTATACCATGTCAAAAATCTCAATGTCATCACTCAGATCTGCTCTGAGTTACAGCACAATGGCACAAAATATACAGAATCAACTGATATTCCCAACATTCTGGCAGATAGGTTCAATGCTAACTTTACCCCCCCCCCCCCGCTCACCCCTAAAGGGCCCATCTCCATACCGGAAGAATACAAAGTTCCTGTAATTACGGCTGCACAGGTAAAAACCACACTCTCGAAAGCCAAGAACACAGCATCCATGGGACCTGACAACATTCCAGGCTGCGTTCTACATGAACTACAAAACGAACTGGCACCCCACCTAAGTACCATGTTCAATCATAGCCACACCTCAGGCTTTGTGCCAACTGAATGGCCCACAGTGACTGTTATCCCACTCCACAAAGGGGGATCCACCACGAACCATGGGAACTACCACCCCATTAGCCTGACGAGCCTGGTCTGCAAGGCCATGGAACGTATCATCATTTATAAACAAAGACATTGGTAATCTTCAAACTCTGGACTCCACCCAGTTCGGGTTTGTAAAAGACAGATCATGTCTCCTAAACCTGATAGACTTCTTTGAAGCAGTCACCAAAGTCGTAGATGAGGGTAAGGTGGTTCACACAGCCTATCTAGATCTTGCCAAGGCTTTTGACACCAACCCCCACTCTGGAATTATAGATAAACTCACTAAACTAGGTATAAATCCCTATGTCACAAGATGGGTTGCCAACTGGCTCACTGACAGAATACACACTTTGAAGGAAGCAGACTCCAAATCCAACTTCAGAGCAGTGACAAGTGGAGTACCACAGGGTTCAGTCCTGGGTCCTCTCCTGTTTGGTATCTACTTCCCTGAAGTACAGGCTAACACAGAAGGTCTTTGGCTAATGAACTTCGCAGATGACTGCAAACTAGGAGCCATAATTGAAACTCTTAACAATATGGACATCCTACAAAAGGGCCTCACTGAGACAGATGCCTGGTGTCAAAGACATGGCCTCAAGCTCAATGCCAAAAAGTGCATTGTCATCCCCTTTTGGTAAAAACTCTGTACCCATGAACTACCACTTAGGTGGTAGTCTACTTAACACCGCAAGTGTGATAAGAGACCTTGGGACATAGGTGGAGTAGTCTCACCTTTGATAATCACATCGCCACAGTAGTCAGGAAATCCTTCTATGTGGCACACCTCATCACAATAGGTTTCTCATCCAGGAAAAAAGAGGTAATTGTTCCCCTCTACTCATCACTCATTAGACCCATTATAGAGTACAATGCCCCTTTTGGTATGTACCTCACAAGACATCTACAACAGCTGGAAAGGCAGCAGAAATACCTCACAAAGAGGATTACTGGCCTCAAACAGATGCCCTATGCAGACTGTCTCAAAAAACTCCAGCTTTACTCTGATGCATATCGCCTACTTAGAGGGGATCTCTGCCTAACATACAAAGCTATATCAAACCCAGAGCTGTTGGACATGCTCCACTTAAAGAAATCCCAGTCCCTCTGAGCTACACGCTCTAGGGACCTAAACTTTGTCACTACAATAAACAGAACATGCTGGAGGGATAGATTCCTGTCCCAGATCCATACTCTGGAACAAACTACCTATCTATATCTAACAAAGCTCCTCATTAGCACTCTTTAAGAAAAATCTTGATGATTGGATGGGAAATAGGAAATTCACCCCGGAGATCACTTCTTTGACTCTGCTCCACAGGGGCACAGGAAAGTAATTTTATGGGGTGGTGAAATCCAGGGTACCTTTTTGGCTAGGCTTATGTAGGCCCTAGGGCCAATAGCCTAGTACCTACCTATGAACCTATGAAGGCAAGTTCATAGGTTCATAGGTTGGTAGTAGGCTATTGGCCGTAGGGCCTATACAAGCCTAGCCATAACAATTCCTTGGATATTTCTTCCCACAATATTTACTTCCCTGGTCCCGTGTCTAGCGGGGTGACTGACATGATCCCCGGGGTGAATTTCCTATCTCCCATCCAATCATCAAGGTTCCTTTTGAAGAGGGCCAAGGAGGCGCTCTGCTTGACATGTATGAGCAGTCTATTCCAGAGTATGGGGAGTCTCTGGGCCAGGAACCTATCTCTCCAGCATAACATCAAACAAGTTAAACATCAAGCAAGTAGCCACCAGCTACACTGTAAATGTATTATTCATGACATAGAGAGAGAGAGAGATGAGGAAATAGTGTTAAATGGAGAGAGGAAAGATTGTGGTCATAGAATGTAATAGAAAAAAAGAAAGAAAAGACAATTGCTCAGGTATTCAGTTAGTATGCTAACAATAAGAAATGTGGGGAAAGGGGTATTGGTCAGTCAAAATTAAGTGATAAGAAGAGTGCAACAAGAATTATTTGGATTTGAGTAAACAGATACCATTTTGTCTGTTAGAAGTTCCTTCAAAAATTGGGTTTAACAATCATGCTATGGAGCAGTAGTTGGAATTGCAATATAAGCTAAAATGAAAGTCAGAAGTGGTCATCATCTACCCTAAGGAGTTTGCAGATAAGTGATAAAGATGAAGAAGCGACGGATGGATTGCATGGGGGATTTCCATTATAAAGGATTATGAAAAGGTTGACAGACACGAAACCAGCTCACAAACAGATAATGGAGCAGTTATATAGTATAAAGAAATAGAAACATTAAAATATGAAGCCTTTGGAGGTAGTTGAGGAAGTGAAATATCTAAGAGATAAAAGGAAGATGTCTGGACAACAGTTTTGGGTAATAAAGAGAAGAAGAAGAAATAAAGAATGAAAGGCAGAAAAGGAAGGGAAGGCAAGTCAAGCGTTGGATATGAAAAATGTAAACTATGTGCATGTGTTGTAATATCAGTAAACTTACTATAGTGGTAACTATGCATTTTTCCTTTCACGGAATTATTTACTTACTAACTGAAGATGTCAGGATCGAGCTTGTGTTGGCATCCTGACACTTTTCTATGAAGCTCTGCCAGCAGTGTGATATGTTTTGTTAAGAGCGCTGCAGTACAGCTGGGAATATCGAAGTATTGCAGATGTTTTTCGGAGACTTGCTCTTATTTTTCCTAGTTTTCATTTCTGATGGGATAAAAATAATGGAAGCACATTCATATTCACTTTTGTAATCTAATCAATATTGCCCTGGGTGTTTTATTATTTTAAATGGCATCTTTGTTCAAACAGTTACTGTTAAGTTCATACAACGATGAAATAGGTTCTATCTGTGAGTTGTACTGCTGCTGGACTCGTGCTTGTTTCAGTTAATTTTTATGAATGGCAGGAAAGGGTGTGTTTTGCTCTGTGGAAATCGTTTCTCAATTATGTATTGTTTTCTGGTGTTCAAGCCAAGATTCAGTGTTAGTTGTGCTGTTCATTTCTCTGAGCTATCCAGAATATTGCAGACTCTCCCTGATTGGATTTTCACACACACACACACACACACACACACACACACACACACACACACACACACACACACACACACACTCTCACGGAACTTTAACACATTACTGTTGCATACTTCATACATGAAACAATGCCCGATTTCATTCCTTTGTCCAAGAGCAACTCTGTGTATGAAAGTGTGTGTGTGTGTGTGTGTGTGTGTGTGTGTGTGTGTGTGTGTGTGTCTAACAATGTGTGACACAGCTTTTGTAAGGATCACTATTTGTCTGTCTGTCTAGCATCTTATCCTTTGCTGACTGGATTAGTCCCACTTTTCTATTGATGTCTTTTCAGGGAAAACCAGAGGTAGTTTTTGTACTACATAACGGTGTTCATGCCTAATGTGATATTCATAGTTAATTTTCAAACAGATCCATAACATTGTTTAATTTTCTCCTCTCATTCCAAGCAAAAACACTTTACTCATACACATACTGCCACTTAAACCATAATCAAAAACAATGGTGCACCACTGTGAACCAACAATGATAACAGTAAATGTGACAATAAAATGAAAGTATTGAAGTAAACAGTTTAACTATATATAATCAGTATCAAAAAAATATTATATCTCCCATGCTGTTTGTGACTTCCCAATTGTGTTTCACAATGGCATGGAGGAGGCCACACAGCCCCATCAACATCTCTGTCATGTGGCCTTCCTGATGAAGTGAAATAAGGGTAATCCCTGTAATGATTTAGAATTCCAGCATCAGAAGTTAAACCAGTAACTTAGACATTACAGCTATCACTAGGAAAAAACACCCAAGTCCTCAGAATTGCTTTCATGGACTGAACTGACAGCTATAATGGAACACCCAACTCAATATCAAAGGTCAGAGGGCATTTCACAGAAAATTACATGGATATCATGAAGCAATTATGGTAAAACCACTGAAGGAAACTTTACAACAATAAAACAACTATGAAGGTAAATATAGGGAACAAATCACATTTAAGTAGTTTAGGAAGTTTTGAACAACTTGGCAAGGGAAGGATCGGGAGAAAGTTTAAGAAAAAATAAATAAAACTTTCATGATCTCTATAATATTTCTTTAATGAGAGAGAAGGCAGGAAAACAGTAATATGTTGAAAGAAAAGGAAAACATAGAATGAAGATAAAATGGCAGGAAGAGTTATAATCAGCTTTGGAATAGTAACAGAAACAAAATTGCGTTGCCCATACAAAGGTTCAGGAAATGGAAAAACAGATCATATGTAAAGTGGAAAAAAGTCAAATAACGTGTTTCCTTTGAAAGGTTTGTGATCCTAGTTATGGGCAATATTGTTAGCAACTTAGGTATAGAAAGAGTGCAAATGAATGGTAATAAAGGGTTGAAATGGGATGTAATAGTATAAACTCATAAAGTAGCAAATGCATAGAAGAAAAATAAGCACTTTAGATGATAAGGTTGAGAAGGAGGTTTCATGAATGAGAAGACGTTCGAATAGAAAGTGATTGTAAGTGAGGAACATACCTCTCAACCTCTTAGAGCAAAAAATCTGGACAAAACATTAATAAAAGGGGACAAAGGCCCAAAAATAGGGGCGATTTTTAAATATTGCTCTTACAAACTAAGAAAGTTGATAGAATAGCAGGTTTTACATTATCATGAATTTTCTGAAGGGTATGAAGTCTGAAACCTCAAATGTCTGTCATTATTTCCTAACTTCAGTTTGCAATGATATGCTATTAATTTGCCAGAAAACCACAATTTTATGAAAAATGGGCCAATAATATGAGGCACAAATCTGGACATTCTGCAAAAATCTGTACAGTTGAGAGATATGGTGAGGAAACATATGGAATATGATGGACAGGAGATTTTTGCAGTGAGTAGTTGATGAGAGGATATTTTGTACTGACTGAAAGGAAAATGATGAGGTGTGTCTACAGAAAATTGGTAGCTATGAGCCAGTAGTCAAGCACATTTAGGACACAGAAAAGTGCAGGAGAATATCAGCCTTTTTATTCGTTCATAGATCTATGGAATGTTGGCACACATTTATCTTAAATGTATTTGCTCTTAAGGACAAAAACATTTATTTGAGATACATATCTGGCCACATTAACCATATTGCTTTAACCTTTGAATGAATGAAAAGGATTGAAATATTTTTTGCTTTGCTGCATTCTAAAGTTTTCTGAATTTTTGTCAAAAGTGTAGTTGTAAGGATGAAGAAAAATAATTTCTGTTACTTACCTGGAATGTTCAGAGTCTTTATGACAATTTTGGAAGTAAAGGTTATATAGATTATTTCCCCTGTGTGATAAGCCTAACCCAAACCCTGCCACTAACCCCAAACTTACATATTACCTTACAAAACACCCTATACCTAACAGTACCACTATACCAGTCTCTCACCCATCTCACCCACATATTTCATATAAACACACTGACACACATACACATACACACACACACACACATACACACACACACACACACACACACACACACACACACACATTACATGTAACCCCTTAGCTAGTTTTTAGTCAAACCTTAACCCACAAAGACTTGCACATGCATATGCATTTCTACCCCAATGCAAAAACTTTTTTTGTAAATCCAAAAACTACAGGATTAGTAAAAAAAAGCAACTTCCTGCAAGTAAATGGCAGACACTATAGGCAATGTTTCTGTTCTCAGACTGATATTTCCATTACTTCAACATAACTGCATTTAATCAAAAGCACATATCGTTTCACTTTCCCAATAATAGCATATTTAGCAAGGTAAACAGTCACCATAAAAAATAAAAAGTACATTAGGAAGACGTATTTGTAAAAACAGCTAAAGGAATCGAGTCAGGTTCACTTACTGAAGATGAAAAATGCATTTGATTAAGTTATAACCAACAGAAAAATCTTCATATTGATAAATGTATACCTTAATCCAAGAGAAAAAGTTTGATAGTCATGCAAAATAGAAATGATACAGTCATTCATCAAACACAGAAAAAGTGGAATTTTCAAGCAAACCAGAAATGAGAAAATATAGGGCAGCTAATGTGTGATCTAATGTTAACTAGAAAGTTCAACGTTTGATAATAGTAGGAAATATGCCATGGTACAGTGGTTGTGTACTGCATTCCAGCAAACATATACATGAGTTTGAGACCTATGCACTTAAATTATTTGACCACCTATTTCTTTGCAAAACCAGACACTCTACACACACCTGTTGTAAAGACCAAAATTTACGCCAACAAATAAACAAGACCTGCCAGAAGGATAGGTTGCTAACATAGCATATTCCAGACTTATGTAATAAGTTACCTGTTCAGGTCAAGCAAAGTACTACTTTGTCTGCCTTTAAGGCTAGTCTTATGACTGGATGGGTACACACACATGTACACCAGAGTTATTATGTATGTATTTGCTAAATTTGGTAATGTACTTAAAAAGGGTGGCAAGAACTTTTAATGTCTCTGCTTAAAGTTGGACTTAGCTGAGCATCTTATTGTCTCTGTGATTGTTTACTGAAAAATAAGACTATCAAATAATAAAAGAACAAACAAAGAAGATTTAAAGCTTCTAAATACAATTAAATTCAATTTAGCCATATATAACAGAATTCAGTTTTATATCCCTTTTTATGTTTGGTTCATTGATGACTTGTTTTGATGTGTGGAAGACTTATGAAGATTTAGTTTTCTTTCTTGGAAATCTTAATAAAGATGCAGAATTATTGGAAATTTTCACACAAAAGTGATACAACTTTAATATTTTAAATATCTTACTAGTGAAGGAGGAAGATATGTTAGAAACACTGATTAGTTACAAAAATTCAGCTAGCAACTCTTTGTTGCATTTTAACAGTAAGAATCCCAAACATCAAAAGCTTTGGGTGGTAAAGACTATGTTTATTGGGTTCAAGAATTTAATGAGCCCTCTTTGGAAATAAAAAAAAAAAAAAAAGAGAGAGATCTCTGGTTAGGGGGTATCCAGAACAATCACTCAGAATTATGAAAGCAAAAAGAACACATTGTGATTTCGCTGATTGGAATTAAGCAATGTGTTTAATGCACAGTTCGGGCTCCCCTGCCAGTAGAAGCATTTTGGACAATAATTGGAGATTGTTTTATGCCAATGATGAGATTTTGAATATGGGTGGCCACAGTGGTGCAGTGGTTAACGTTGCCACCTCACAGCAAGAGGCTCTCTGGTTCGATCCTCAGCTGAGGTGCCTTCTGTGTGGATTCTGCATGTCCTTCCTGTGGTTGTGTGGGTTTCCTCCAGGTGCTCCTGTTTCCTCCCACAATCCAAAGATATGTTGTAGGTGGCTTGGACACTTTAAACTGGCCCTAGGCATGAGTGCATACGTGTGTGTGCCTTCTGTGGAAGGTTGGGTGCTGGGCTGGCAACTCAACACCATAAAACTCCACTGCCAATCATGAGCAGACAGACAATCCACTGTGGTGACCCCTAACTGGGAAAAGCCGAAAGAAGAAGATGAAGAGGACAATGAGAATTTGAATATACTAGAAAATAAAGCCATATTTGTGAACAAAAAAGCTGTAATATTAAGAACATATTAAAAGGAAACAATAACTCAAAAAGAAAAGTATACAAAAGATGGGAACTTTTAAATGTTATAACTGTATGATCTGCAGATTTACTAATGATGGACCCAGTACCTATTATACCAATGCTTAATATGCCCTGTCTGGATCATTCACCTGGAATTCTGACTTTGTGGTATACATTGCCATGTGGTCTTCCTACTATGACTTTTATATAGGAAAGACTGTGCACAAGCTCAAATAAACACATACAAGAACATTAGGGTTGTTAAAATCAAAGACACTTTCAATGCATCATTTATCAATTCTGAAAAAGTGCACAACTTTTAAAAAGTTTATTTTTCAAGTTTTCAAGTCATGCAGAAAGTCAAACAAGGGTAGTAGAGAAGATTACTTAGAGCACAAATGGCATATTGTTTAAATACAACCAATGTTTAAGGTTTAAATACTTCAGCAAATTTCAAATGCAATTTACAATGGTTGACAGCTTTTAAGTGTTAGGTCGTATGATTTTAGTTTTATCCTATTATCTCATTTATAATGAGTTTTAAACTCAAGTATGTAAGTCAAGTGTAGTAGTCTGATAAAGTCTCATTCCTTGTGATAGTGTTTGCTAACAAAAGTGCTTACTATTTGTATTTTATTGTTTTATTGAAGTACTGTACCTTGCCAAGATTTATAAGCAAGAATTTTCCAAAATATAGTCTGCATTGACAGCAAAATGTCAACATGCAAGCAAGCATTGACATGTCAGTACACATGTGTGGGGAATACCCTCTCATAATGAAAACAAAAAACATTGTAAAAACAATGCTTTTTAAAAGGAAAAGTATGACCCCATTTACGCAAAAGTGCACTTAAACGAAAGTACACTTTCGCGACTACTGGTTTACCAAACTGGAAATATCAACAACAAAAACAGTACAAAGGCATTTTTGCATGGAGACAAGCCCCCCTGCACCCCTCATGTGGAGGGCTGTGCCCCGACCACCCCCGCTACTTTATATATACTAACTCAGAGATCCCACTACAGTGGGGAAACAGGTATATTCCCTTATCCCCACTGTAGCATGCTTAGGTGCTGCAGTGTTTTTTTGTGTTGTTGATATTACCGGTTCAGTGAACTGGTAGTCGCAAAAGTGCACTTTTGTTTAAGTGCACTTTCTTGTAAATGGGGTCGTATTTTTCCTTTTCAAAAGCATGAGCTTTCGATAAGAAAAAGTACGCCAATATGTGTATACATGTATATATATATATATATATATATATATATATAGGTTTACTATCAGATTCGCGAACGTCACTCGGTCGAACGTTGTATAGACGAACGCATAAGGTCGGAAACACAAATGTCGAAGGCAGTAAAATCAATCGAGGAACGGTTTTACCATGGGTCGAGGTAGGTGTACAGTATAATACCCTACTACAAACATCCTCCCTACCTCGACCCATGGTAAAACCGTTCCTCGATTGATTTTACTGCCTTCGACATTTGTGTTTCCGACCTTATGCGTTCGTCTATACAACGTTTGACCGAGTGACGTTCGCGAATCTGATAGTAAACCTATATATATATATATATAGAGAGAGAGAGAGATGGAAGATGTAAATTTGGTCATCAAAACAGATATACAACAGTGGGGGTAAGATCTCTTCAATATCCAATTTGGGAAATATGGCCTAGCTTCCGTTTTGTTCAGTTTTGGAGATGAAATCTTTAATAAGTAGCAGGGATTTTGGGGAATCAGCTGGACTTGGCAAGCTACCTCCAAAAAATGTTTTTAACTAGCTTACTCTGAGATTATCTCTCAGAGCATACATATTGACATGTCTTTCTTTACCAACATTAACAGTATCAACATTTAGGAGTTTAGATTATTTTTAATACACACACACACACACACAAATATGAATGAATGATACAAATGGTGATGTTCTGTATGGGTATATAGACTTAAATGACAATGAGTTAGGTGCAGGATGCTCTGTGATTTGGAGTGTATCTTCTTCCTGGGAGCACAGTCTGAATAAAAGACTCATTGAACTTAGCTCACATCCACAACATCTCTGCTATTTATCTGTCATCCTATCAAAGCTAAAGAAACCACATCTGTTTCAGCTTTAAATAGCATGACATAGTGAAGCTGAAGCATTCTTCTAAACTGAATAGGTTTCTGCAACTTACTGCAGGGCTTTTTTCAGAAATATATTATTTAGTATGTTTGCTCTGTAGTAATAGTAAGCACTGATATGTATATTAAGATCATGAATAATTGTTTCTAAGTTTAGGTTCATGTGACATAAAAAGCATGCAGAGCAGTATAAAATACTGAAAAGGTATTGTATCAAATGTAAACAAATCAATTCTATGTCACTTCTTTTATGGGACTTATGAATAAAGTAGTGCCTTATAAGTGTCATGAAAGTCATACAAGGATTGTAAATTACTAAGGGAACTGTCAGACTTTCAAAGCTTTGGAGTGTTGATGTGTACCTGCCACACAAAGACATCATCTTTTTTTATTAGCAATAAAGGGATATTTACTTTACTTGGTCCAACAGTATAATGCTATTCATAAAAAAGGCTTTCCCATAGGGCTGTTCTTTCAGTTCATCCAGAGTTTGTCTATAGTCTTGAAAATTGAAGAGGATCATGAGTATTTTATTTTGCAGCAAAATCTCTTCCAGGATTCTGATATCATACCTTAATATGCGATAACAAAATAGTACAATATACTTTGAAACTATCACAAATAAAACTTGAACTAAGTAAGAGACTAAACTGAATAACCTTGTAATTATGAACAAGTTTTATTTTCTTACAATTTCCCACAGGCAAAGCTTATCCTCCAGAGTTTTATTATGATACCTACAACCCTCTGTGGCTTAACAGACCTCGGACCTACACCTACAGTCTGCAATGGACTCAAATGAATCCCAATGCAGTGGACCGCATTCTTTCATATCGCTTGAGGTACAAAGAGGTAAGTAAGGCTCTAAAAAGCTGCATTCTGTTCTTACGTCATAACAGCCCTTGTGGAATGCATGTACTTTGCCCTCTGTTGCTTTTGTTTTGCCTTAGACTTGAATATGTTTCCTCAAAGGTTTTGTAATTCTATCAACTTGGCTTTGTCACATCCTTCTCAGCACAGAGAACTAATTCACACAATTCAGCTCGATGGAATTATTGATTAGATGCATACCCCTTGGAGGTTTCTAGCAGGCTATAGTTATCTCCTGGAAAGGTTATATTGCAGAACTAAGAATGATGTCATACCATTCACAACCACACACTTTCTTTTAGTTTCAGATTCTGAACATTTGGCATACATCTTTTTTATTTTATGTTTTATTGGATGAAGTTTTTTAAGCTCCACGAGCTTGATGAATCTCCTACCTGGACCTATGGCTTGGATATGCATTATATCTTTCAGAGGGGGAATTGCAAGTTGGGGGCAAAAAAATGTAGAGATCAGAAAAGACCCCCTAACAATAAAACAGTCTAGGCTTTTGAAATATGAGTATTTAATTAGATTGGGATGTCTTTTTCTGAATTTGCATGAGAAGTACGATTATAAGCTTAGATTTTCACTTTTTTGCTTTTTTATAATGCTTTGATTTTTTTCTAGGATTGTTCAGGGTGTTGATTTAGTATTCAGACCAAGGACTGTTCCGATGGCATTTTTAAAAGAACGTATCATACATATTCTGTTTAGATTTTTTTTCTCTAGTGCTGTTCACTGCCAGTTGTCTGTGTGGTGTATTTAGTAACCTAAAGGAATTTCTATTTCAACGGCAGTGTGTTCAGTTCTCACTTGAAGCATTTCACTGGATGACAGTAGTACTTGCATTCATTATAAGAATATGGGAGTGTTATACAGATGATGAATATGTTATGTTCTGTTTCCATACAAACGATTGAAAAGGACATTAATTAATTAAGCATCACATTTGTTTCCCACTGCCATTTCAGATTACATTCCAGAGGAGTAAAGCAAATACTGGTTAGCATTTAGAACATAACTACAGTTAATGAAGTGTAGTAATCTGTAGATAAAGAACAATGTATTCTTTTTTTTTTCTTTTTATGTGGTCTGAGGAAAGGTATGATAGTCCATGAAAAGTCCACTTTTAAGTTCTTTTGATTATGACATTGACTATGAAACATGCATATTCATTGACTAATAAATGCAGGTCCTGATATTCAGAGCATCAGTGTATTGCTGAGCCTACATTTCTGAGTGATCTGGAATACTGTAAGGGTAATGCATTTTCTGGCATAGAGAAGAGGGACATTGAAGTGTATTAGGAAACTAACATCACAGTGCATAGTTTTGGAGGAAACACTTCTCAGGATCACACTAAATTATTTAAGACAAGTTTCACAGTGGTGTTTAGATCCATATTATCCTCAGGAGAAAGACAAAGTGTTCATTATTTTACAGTCCAAAACAATGGGCATAATGCTCATATTGCTCAATTGTCTGGAATTTCACAAAATGCTCATATTTTTTCACTCATATTTTGGTCTTTTCCTCATAAAATTTCTGGGTTTCTGGCAAATTATTGAAGACTTTAGACATTAAATAATGACAGACACTTAAATTTAAGACTTCATATCCTTCATAAAATGCATGCTACTGCAAAACTTGTTCTCCTACCACCGAGAAATTTTTAAAATCTGTCCATGATTTTGGGTATTTATTACCCATCATTTGGAGTATGGCACTGGTAAAGGGGAAGCTGTCTGAGCTACCTCTTAAGCTAGCTATATTAAAGGCAGATATGGAGCACCTCAATGCATGCTGGACAGCATTACAATTTCTATGGCAGTTTTAGTGAGAAAAAATATATCTGTTCTCAGACCCCATCAGTAGAGCAGAGGGAATCATAATTTTGACAATTAGGTCTTCAATATGACATTTACCCTGAAGAATCTATAAAATGCTCTTTTGCCAAGGAAGCTGAAATTTTTATAGAGGGTTAATAAATGTTTCCATCACCAAATGTAAGTGCCAGATTTATTCACTGCTGGAACTTTCCAGTGATGGGTATTTTACAGGAATTACATTGCTAAATCGGGTCATTGTTCTTACGTAAAGCATTACAATCTATGTATACCGATGATATTGTATTGCACATTCATCCCTGTATTTAAAATAAAATAAACATGTAACTGGTATTTTTAATCAAAACTATTAATAAATGTCATCAAGGATGTCTGAATAATGGAATTGTTTCCTATGAATGAAGCTGACTGCAGATGATGAAACAATGCAAACAATGTCCATGATGTCTATAGAATTGAACTTTTCTCGTACTCTGTTGGAATTTCCCAGTAAACAAATGCCAATCAGTGAACCAATCAGTCATGTCATTATATTTACTCAATAGGTGCACATGGTGTACTAGTAATGACTGTATATTCCTCTCCTCCACTCTTTTACATAGCAACTCCTTATTTTTGGAAGCTCATTACAGTGCTGATGACAAATTGTTCAGAAATCTCAGAGTCCATACTCCTTGAAATACCCTTTTTAATACTTACTGTTTCTAATAAGCCATTCTCTCAACCTGTAGGATTGCATGATCATGCTAATGCACATGGCATGGAAATTCAGACTGAGGCTGTTTTGCATGTTATCTAAGATAAATTGAGAGTCCGTATGCACAATTTCCTTAATGGTATTCTTTCTTTATTGATTCACATAAGTAGAAACCTTTAATTGTTTTGGGGATTTCCTGGATTCTGACATCACTGCACCTAAAACAGTTCTCAAGATCATCCACTTTTTCTGTAAATGTCTCACTGTATTTTCCAGGATGGATATATATTTCTGTGTTTTCTTTCAGTCATTACTCTTTAGAAAGGAGGCTTATGAAACCCTGCTCAGTATATCCTGCACTGCTACTGGTCTTTCCTGCTGACTAGAAGTTGTACTGAGATAGGCCTCAATCTCATGGGTGAGCTTTGATAATCCTTCAAATATCAAGATAATCCTGTTTTCTGGTGTTAGCACTTTACCATGATTTAGCAGAGAGTCTGCTTGTATGATACTCATTCTTTTTCCAGCTGCATACACTGTAATTACCAGAACTAGAAGTGCAATGTTGTCAAGGAGTCCCAGAATGGGATTATGCTGCCGTCATGAAATGGGCTGGCCACACCTCCATTATATCTATGCTTGTGTCATCCAGCTTGGGCGATGTCCTTTTCTTTTTCCCTATGATACTTCTGATAAAAACAGTCTGTACTCTTTTTGGACATGCCCATGTATTGTATATTGTTACAAGACTTGAAAATCAGCAGCTTAAAGCCTTGGTTTAGCCTTCACATGGTGCATTTCCCTACATTCCCAAAATGCCCTGATCATTATAACCATGTTTTATTCTTCACCTCTCTTCCTCTAGCTACTCCTCTTCCCTATATCTTCCTCTTTCTCTTTATTCGCTCCACATTACTAACTACTCCATTCATCTATTACTTTACTTCATGTCTTTATTCTTATACATGTACAGCCTTCTAGTGTACTAAGTACTGCTACCATACTAATAACAAGCTATTATATCTCTATGTTTTCTTTTTTCCTTGCCTATGTCTATCTCATAACAGTTTTAAAAAAGTTTGAAAAAGAAATCTTTTTGGTGTAACTATTTTTATTTCTTGCCTCTTATTTTGTATTCTGTACTTACTGGAAAGTGTAATATCTGGTGCTTTTCTTCTCAGGACTAGGCTGTAAAGCAGCTATTATCTCAAAAAGACTATCCTGGTATACAAGTGAAAATGGATAAATATACAAATAAGAGTAGTAGACCTAGATCAGGTACTCCATTAATCACTGTCCTAATTCCAGACATTATTCCTCTCATCAAAATCCTGTGTGTCCTACTGTTTAGCCATACAGCAGTCCATTTTCTCTATATAGATTGTACCCTGATAAGCAGAAGTTTTTCAGTAAGCATCTTATGATGTGAAACAATATTTGTTGCTGTCCTGGAGATTGTTGTTTTCTTAAGACAACATCACCCTTCCCTCTGGCATTGACACCAGCAAATTTCTTCTTAGTGCTGTTAAGCTAATATGCCTTTAATTGGCTGAGTTTTTCTGCACCCCCCCAAACAATGGTACTGCAGTTACTGTTTTCTATTCCTTAAGCATTTCACTACTAATCATTGAAATTTTGAAGATCTTCAGATAGAGGTATTCTTATGCTTGTATACTAGCCAAATTTATAAGTGCAGTGGGATATACTCCATCTGTTTCTTCTATTTTATCCTCCCATAATTCAGCAAGTTCCATCTCTACCTCTTTCATCCTGGTCCTTGAGTTGACTAATGGATTGGGTGCAGGGAAGGTACCTTGATGCTTTAGAAGCTGGCCGCCCACTATACCCTTTGCAGGATACAACCAGTATAGCTAAGGAAGCTGGCCGCCCACTATACCCTTTGCAGGATGCAACCAGTATAGCTAAGGAAGCTGGCCGCCCACTACACCCTTTGCAGGATACAACCAGTATAGCTAAGGAAGCTGGCCGCCCACTATACCCTTTGCAGGATACAACCGGTATAGCTAAGGAAGCTGGCCGCCCACTATACCCTTTGCAGGATACAACCAGTATAGCTAAGGAAGCTGGCCACCCACTATACCCTTTGCAGGATACAACCAGTATAGCTAAGGAAGCTGGCCGCCCACTATACCCTTTGCAGGATACAACCAGTATAGCTAAGGAAGCTGGCCGCCCACTATACCCTTTGCAGGATACAACCAGTATAGCTAAGGAAGCTGGCCGCCCACTATACCCTTTGCAGGATACAACCAGTATAGCTAAGGAAGCTGGCCACCCACTATACCCTTTGCAGGCTACAACCAGTATAGCTAAGGAAGCTGGCCACCCACTATACCCTTTGCAGGATACAACCAGTATAGCTAAGGAAGCTGGCCGCCCACTATACCCTTTGCAGGATACAACCAGTATAGCTAAGGAAGCTGGCCGCCCACTATACCCTTTGCAGGATACAACCAGTATAGCTAAGGAAGCTGGCCCACTATACCCTTTGCAGGATACAACCAGTATAGCTAAGGAAGCTGGTCGCCCACTATACCCTTTGCAGGATACAACCAGTATAGCTAAGGAAGCTGGCCGCCCACTATACCCTTTGCAGGATACAACCAGTATAGCTAAGGAAGCTGGCCGCCCACTATACCCTTTGCAGGATACAACCGGTATAGCTAAGGAAGCTGGCTGCCCACTATACCCTTTGCAGGATACAACCGGTATAGCTAAGGAAGCTGGCTGCCCACTATACCCTTTGCAGGATACAACCAGTATAGCTAAGGAAACTGGCCGCCCACTATACCCTTTGCAGGATACAACCAGTATAGCTAAGGAAGCTGGCCGCCCACTATACCCTTTGCATGATACAACCAGTATAGCTAAGGAAGCTGGCCACCCACTATACCCTTTGCAGGATACAACCAGTATAGCTAAGGATCCTGCAGCAGTGATTTAGAGAGGTATCTGTGCCTCTAATGTGCCTCTAATGTAACAAATTTTTAGGTGAAGAGAGTAAAAAGGATGATAAAGAGAGGCACAGTTGTGGAATTTAAGAAGAGGTAGAAAGAAAATACAGAACAATGCAAAATCATAAAGTTAGGAAATTATATTAATCGAGCATGAAACATATGATTATTTATTTTTTTATTTCATATCCGTTTTAATACTTTTCAAGATTTAAAGGTTTCAGTACTGAGTCTTATATATTATGGTCTGACTCAGAATATATGTTCTTTGATTAAAGAGTTATGTTTTGACAATCAGGCTACAGACAGGTGGCTTGTTTTTTTCATTATTACATATATGCTGACTTAATTTGCAAAGCATCATACCATGCATGACAAAAAGTGATATTTAAAGGAATACATCTTTTATCAAGGAAAGAGTGACAAATACAAATCTTGCACAGTATTTTCTGTGCATTATAAATGGAGTGCTTTCCTTATGCTGTTATTTCCCTTTCTGGGTATTGACTTTTATACTAAAACACAAAGACCTGGCATGCAAAGTATAGTAAAATTAGACAATAACATGATGGCATGGCTCTTACATTAATAAACAGTTTACAACTCAGTTGATATTGGCCATTTCCTAAAGTTATGCACTTAATTTCAATGGAAAGACTAAATCAAAATTTAGTAGTAGAGTCCTTGCAACATGCCACTTAATGAAACAAATCTATTTTCGGAGGCATAGCCGGTCATAATATTATTATTTATTTCAGTACTATGTTTGCTGTAAACGGGTACGTCCAAATGTTCAAGTTTTCTGGAAGATTTTCTTTCTGTTAGTTCTATGCACAATCTACATTAGGGGCAGTTTTAGATAAGGGCTGTTTCTGTGTGCCCTAACTCTGGGGCATTTCAATTTTGTGAAATGTATTACTGTCCTGATAACATATGAGGTTCTTCAGCCACATACAATACAGGACTGCATGTAATGTCAATCTCCCCATCTGTCATTAGGTGCAAATTCCCCTGTGTGAAGCCTTGCATCACTGGTAAATAATGAAGAAATAGGAGACTCAGGATAGATCGCAGAGCTACCTTAGTCTTTAGATGTTACAGTGATAAGACAGCTTTGTGCAAAGCTATGTTCATTATGTTTACATTGGCAACTCCTAAACCATCTTGCTGTATTAATGCTGAGACAAATGGTACAACATGTTTCTACCAACAGACTATGATCTGCCATGTTAGATGCCTTTGACAAATCCAGAAAAATTCAGGCAAAAACAACCTACATTTTACTTTTGTAGTATAATACATAGTTAACAAGTCTTAAAAAAGACAAGTCTGTGTCTGCTCGAAAACAACAGTTTCTGAGAAGAAATGCTTTTTTCTTCTAAGCTGCACTTTAGCTGTTGCTGAACATCCTTTGTACTTTACTAAGTGGGTTAATTATGGTTATACGTTCTTTGCTATCTTCTCTGCAAATTATTTTCATTTTGAATGGAAATTGTTTTCCTTTTCTCCCATTTTTCAGGGACCATATCTCATGTGGACTCCTCTTTAAAAATAATTATTTAGTGGAAGATAATAAATCCGCGATGGTGCAGCGGTAGCGTTGTTGCCTCACAGCAGGAGTTTCTCCTGTTCGATTCTCGGCTGCAGTGCCTTTTGTGTGGAGTCTGCATGTTCTCCCTGTGGTCGAGTGGCCTCCGAAAGACATGCGTGAATGGGCGTGCCATCGCTGAAGACTGGGTGTCGGGCTTGGCAACTCGGTACCATAAAAAAAATAATATGTGTGATGTATGATATGACGCAGCACTTTACAAAGTTTTTTTTTTTTTTTTTCTTCCTGGTTTTTATTTTTTGGATTAATGACGCAATTTTTATATGGAGCATCATGTTCAGATAGTGTATATATTTGATAGTAATAGTAGTGAATTATGTGTGTGATTTTATTGTATTTTGAAAATATATATCAATAAAAATTTATTATGGAAAAAAAAATATATATATAATCTACTGCCCATCATTAGCAGACCGGAGTTCCGCTGTTGTGACCCCTAACCGGGAAAAGCCAAAAAGGCAAACATTAAATGGAAGGTAATAAAAGAAATAATCATTAAGGTAAATGCTAGAATGCCTTCTTTGAAGCTTTACCATGATTTCTGACATACTGTTCAAAACATTTACTTAAAAGATATCAATTAAATTTCTCGGTTCTCTTAAATCTCAAGTTATTATTTAAATCGTTGTGATCTGCATCGAAAGTACTACCTGGTTCCACATATATATTTAATGTGAATGGCTTTTTATTTATATGTAAACCTTTGCCAAGTGTCATTTTCACTGCTTTCTAAACTTTGGCTACTTCCCATGGGCTGCTCATCTGTAGTGCTTCATAGCAGTTTATTTTACTAAACTTGCCTGAATCTAGCTTTTGTTTCCTGTGCATATGTGCTTACTCTTGATAAAGTTTTCATCAGAAATCATGTATCTTTTCAGCACTAGATCATATCTGTCCGTCAGTGGCATCAGGGAATTGTTAAATCTTTTCTGTAGTTCATTATTTGTGGAGGTCCAGATTTATCCAGTATATTCTGAAGTATTGCATTTATCATGTATTCAGAATCTTCCAGGGAAAGCATTTAATACAGCAGAAAATAATAATGGGTGTGATGCTTATTTAATACATAACCAAGTATTTTTTCTAAAGATTTTTATATGCTGATCGCCTTATTCTGATGTACCAGACAGATTCCGAGCCGTGCCACAAAGGAGCAGAGGCCAAAACCACAATGGTTCCAGTGACTATGAAATTGCTTGGAGATTTTGTTAGTTTCTAATCAAGTATATTATTAGCTTCAGTTTTAACATCCATTCTAGTTGGAGAATTAAAGAGCTACTGAAAACTAAGTAGCAGACATGCATTAATGTTTTCATAGTCAGAATTACTTCTCCAAGGTACAGTATGTTGAACTCAGCTAAGTGAATCAAATCTTTTATTTTAAAGTGCTGTTTATCATTTCATCTGGTTTAGCATGCAGCAGATAAATTCTACTGTGATGTTTTTAACAGCACTGACATGAATGATACTGGATAAGACTTCTTCCCTTATTAACTGGAGGCAGAAATATAACTGTTAAAGAATTGTGTACAAATACATCTACCTCTCTTGCCTTCTTTCCTAGATAGTCCTTTCCATAAATATAGCATTTTTTGTATTTGTATGTATGCCTTCAGGCAGGTTCTTGAGACTAGGAGCATGTGACGTTCTGTAGCGGATAGCCCATATTGGAAGCCAGATTTTTTTTTCACAAAGACTACTGTCATGGCATTAAGATGCAAAATACGAAGATCTTAATTTTGTTCTAATGTATTTTATTAACACCTGTTTATCCTGTTATGTTATTTCCAGGACTAGACCTGCTGTCTCTGTCTGATAATGCTGTTCTGTTGTAAGGACTTCAAAGTTACTTAATATCAACACTTTAAAAAGATGGTATTCTAGTTATTTGACCAATACTATAAAGACTTGTATTAATAACATTATTGAATAGATCATCTTATGGGGAAAATCACTTGTGGCATTTGTATTTAACCTATTTTTTCATAAAATACACTTAAATTGTGATTAGGAAGCATTCCAGAACAATTAGAGTTAGATTGCGATGCTGTTACATTATACAGGGTATGACATGAACTTAAGATACAAGACAGCCACTGAATTATTTTCCTGCTGGTCCTATGTGTGGGTGGCCATTAAGTTCCAAGAGGCTCTTGGTATGTTAATGACTGACTTGGAAACAGCACATCATCTTACTAATTGTGCAGTTTCACAAAAGTAGGTCAGATTGCCAAATAACAGTATTAAAAAAGAGTAATTCGAAATAGCCTTTTGGAGTATGCACTTTATGTAGAATGAAGATCTGTCTATATGATTTGTATTATATAAGCAGACAGCTTTAAGTGGAAGCATGTTCTAGATGCTTTTAATGCTTTTCATAAGTGAAAAAATGGTATTTCTTTATTTTAAAATTCAGATCTCATCAGTGGCCTAAAATACAGAATTTTATTATTCTAATGTTACGCAGGTATTTGGCATTCCTATGGCTGTTTCTGTTGTTTTATATGTGTTGATGTGCCTGCTAGTGTGTAGTGTAAAGATGATGAATTAAAACTGAAAATAAACTCGCTTGTATTTTACTGTTGCGTCAGTGATAACATTTTAAACACCATTGGTATGTTTTAGTGTATTCATAACTTTAACTTTAATAACTCATAAACAAGATACAATTGGGTTTAGAAATCGGAAATTCTCAACAGATTGGTAATCTCTATATTGACAATGAAGAACATTCTAGATTAGTAATTTCTCCATTGACAATGAAGAACAGTATACCCTTCATGGATAGCATAATCACAGAACCATAAAGTGGATTGTTTCTTGGGAAATTAGCCTTTCTTCACTGAATTGCAGACTCTCACCCACTGCATTAGGAATGTATCAATTCTCCTAAAAGTCTTCATGCTGAGGAGAACATTGGAAGTTTGTTCTATTACCTTATAGAGTAGTACACTGCCATCTGGTGACCATCATATGCAGCACAGAGATTAGAAATATACATCACCAAACCATACAATAGTAGTTTGTTTTATGTTTACACTATTTGGAATCAGTGATGGTGTTTAGGCATCTGGAATTATAGTTTTCAACACAAAAAAATATATATAATTTTAGCCAGAACGTATTCCTCAAATGATAAAAGAAAACCTCATGATGGCTAATATCTGATCTTTAACTGCAACAGTTAAATGAAAAGCTATTTTAGAGTTCACACTTGACCCATCTATCCATCCGATGCTGTTGAGCTGTATCCAAATCTTATAGTCACCTCATGAAAAGCTGTAAGACATCCACAGATATTACTAGGCAGTTGGACACAGAAGTAGATTGCCAGACTTTTCATCATTTAGATTCATAGATGTTCTAAAGCTATTGAGTCTTATGATCATTTACGCCTTGCCAGTACCCTCCATTGTGTCACATCTCCTTTCATACCAGACAGTCCTTCAGTAAATTTGTGGATACCTTTCCAGTCATCTAGGCTGTGTTTAAAGGAAGATAGTGAGTTGCACTGCTTAACATGCAGGGAAAGTTTATTCTGAAGGTTTGGGAGGAGCTAGGTTATAAACCTGTCCCTCCTCCTCCGTATTTTATTTATCTGTTGGTGAAGATTTAGGTTCCTGGTTCTAGAATTAGGGGAGCCATTTGACTTGTGCAGCTACAGGAGTTCCAGGGCCAAGACAAGCAGGCCCCGAGTAGTGTAATAAGTGAAACAAAGATATCTTCTCAAAAGTCTACAAGACACTGAATAAAAGGATAGAGCTTCCAGCCTTTCTCAATAGTTCCAGGACATTAACCCTGTGATTTTTTTTTTTAAGAACATTGAGGGACATTCTAAATGTTTGATGTGTTTAGTGAGATAGATCTCAAAGGGGGCTTTGTATTAAATAACTGGTCTGATAAGTGCTGAGTGGGTATAGGATGAATCATTGAAAGCAACCTTATTGAAGTCCATTAACTAAACCTAACCATTTGTAAAATGGTCTTTCGGGGGGGAGGGGGGGCAAGCCCTGCTGCTATCTCCATGTGGGATACTGAATTTCCACATCCCCTAATACTTAAATATACCATCTCTGTGATTGCACAGTAGCTGGGAAATGGTAAAATTCCTCTTGTCTTTGCTATTCAGTCATCTTGCATAAATACCAATCTCCCACTATTTTGTTCAAACTGTATTCTGTTCAGTGGCTTTACCAATCACAGAATACATTCAGACTGATTACCTTTTGACCCATGAAGCAGCTACCCTGCTGAGTATAAGGGTGAAATTACCTCTTTACACCTTTATGAGATTCATTTGGCAATTATCTGAACTATATAAAATGAGTTCCTGATAACCAATGTTACATGATTAAATGAGAGGGAACTGTCAGCCTAACTTTCTTGGTGCCTGATTATATTTTCATTTTGGAATGGTGTGTTGTCTGTACAGTGTGATGAGGGGAGGATTTTTCTATTAAAAGTGATGATAATGCATTTAGTTTGAGCCCATTTCATTACACTGATGATAATTTAACTTGAAGATTTTATTTCCGGGAATGTAGGTGTCAGCAGGTGATCAACATTAAGCTCCTACCCCCACATTCACTGTCATCTTCCAGCTTTGCTAGCCAGAGATATTGGCTCTCTGCTTGGAGATCTGAGAAGTAAATGACTAAAAGGTGAGGTCCCAGCACCAAGCCATGAGGGCTCAGCACCAAGCCATGAGGGCCCAGCACCAAACCATGAGGGCCACTTTTATACTTTCTGATGAGGCACCTGCAACCCTCACAATGTGAGTTCTATCTTTCAGACAATTCGCTATCATCGTAGTACATATGGATCAGTTTTTTAATGCCAGCATGGAGAATGGTTTTGAAGGCCTTGTCCAGGTTAAGATATGCTGTGTGTACCAAATGATCACCATCTACAGTCTCTATAATAGAATAGGAGGCATCATTTTGCATAAGTTTATGTGAATGTAGGGTAATGTTTGTTAGTTTTCTAACAAAGCTAAAGAAGGATTTATGATTATCTTTTACTTCAGATGCCAACCTAAGTCCATAGACTTCTTCAGTGAACCTGAAAGTGCTATTTATGTTTTTTTTTTTTTTTGGTAAGGCTTGTGATACTTTCCTTGAGAAAAGGGGTTGGATCTGCTATATTTCAACTATTTTCTTTCCTTTGTTGTAGACTTGTATTGTATAGGACCACTAGGGTTGTTTGCTTTTGAATTTCTCACAATATTTGTTTTGGGTAGGGACTTCTATCTCTATACATTTTTCTGTATGGGTGTAGAATTCCTTAGTGAAGGTTCTGGCTGCCTCTGTGATAATTGCTTTTTGTTGGTTGATTTGTAACTTGTGAAATCTTTTTTTTATTAGTTAAATTCCTGTTTTACCATGCTTTCCAGTCAGTTGAAGCCTTGTATAATTTGGGACAAAAGCACTTAATTTGGTCATTTTTTCTCAGTAAAGCTGATTGCTCTGAATACTTTACTTACTGGCACTTCTTGTTGCTTCTGTCCGTACAGACTTTCCAAGGTACACTTATCTCTAACCATTATCTTTAGTAACTCTAACTAGAACTTGTCCCAGTAACTGCATATTTATCAGTCCTAACATGAACATACTTCTCAAAAATTACCTGCAGAATTGCTAACCAACAAAAAATCATTAGGGAAAAGCCCAAAATTAAGGAACTTTTAAAATTATCCTACTATTAACATAGAAGGTAAAAAAAAACAGTTTTAGGAGGGGTGCAGCAAATGTTTAAAAACAAATTAGGCTGTGCCTCCAAACTCCGAATCATGATGAATTCTGTCCTTCCAGTGGTCTGCAAGCTTCCTGCATACCTTATGACATGAATCCTTGCAGTACTCTACCAGCTAGGGCACAGAATCCATTCTAAATAAAGAGTAGCCACTCTTCCTTAATAATAAGAAGGCATTCCTAGTTCCAAGACAAGTCACTTTCTTTGGCATTTACTGGCATGGAGTTTGAACTTTATATTGCATTACAGGCAACTGGTGTGGACCACAAGTGGCACCAATTGTGGATGCAAGTAGGGAGTGCCATGTGGCAGATTTTGCTTTTAGGTGCCATTTATTCAGTAACCAAATTGACCTGATTTATAAAGCTATTTGAAATTGAGCAGTTAATGGAACCTGTTTATGCAGATCATAACAAAATATATTAGAGTGAAGATATTTACAAGAATCCATTTTTGGTATCTTGTCCCTAATACTCAAACCGAAAACTGAAACAAATTCCATTAACTGAGAAACTCCTGTTCCAAAAAGTCCATGACCTTATTAATACCTCTCAGTGCCAAGTTACACCACTCGCAGTTGATACTGGTATCCACAGAGTACCTAAATGTCAGCCTGCATTTACGAAGTTAAATTTTATTGGTGACCAGAGCTCAGAGTAGATGGGGATGTTTGAAGGAAGGTTATTAGGTTACAGGCTTGTACTGAAATTGAATGATTCAATGCAGTGCAATTAAGTATTCAGTGCCATTGTTTGCCAAGAAAATGATGCATGTGTGTATGATAAGTGCTAGAGAGAATTAGCGACACAAGTTGAAATACTATAAACAGAATTGATTTTCTGTGATAGCAGTCAAACACTGTCGATGTTCCCTGTTCAAAAGTTGATATTCCTGGAGTTGGATGCAGTTTGTGGATGAAAACGTACAATTCCTGCAATCATTCACAGTAAAATGACTACTGATTTAGCTTGATGGGAACTGTGTGTTTGTGTGTGTGTGTGTGTGTGTGTGTGTGTGTGTGTGTGTGTGTGTGTGTGTGTGTGTGTGTGTGTGTGTGTGTGTGTGATGTAGAGACAAACAGAGACTCAAGTTGAAATGCATTACTTTTCCTTGGTCTGAACTTCTTTCACTTTATTAGAGTCAAAACAGCAGAGATACCTGCAGTCAGAATATGGTTATTCCTATGATGGTGATATGCAGTTGTGAGGTGAGGGTGCAGTTTTTATGTAAAAGCAAGTGATGCCTGCACTCACTCGATTACAGTGATATGAACATCAGTTTGAATGTTCAGGATGTATGCATGTAAATGTCTGAGTGTGAGAGACAAGCTGAAATATGTTATTTGGCTGGAACTTCTTTTAGTTGATCACTGTTCACCACTGGAGATATACAAATTCACTGTGCTTGAGGAATGTAGTCAGTATATGAAAATGTAGTGATCATTGCTATTAGCTGACTACAAAACATCATCAACTCTGTCTTTTCAGGGTCATTCCAAATGTGTATTAATGAAGGAGAAATACGTGCATGAAAAAATAATTAGCATAACTTTTATATGAAGAGACAGCCTCTATGGTAGCAGATGACATGCCAGGTTGTCTTCTAAACAAGCTAAAACATGAACTAGCATTACCACTTAATACCATTTTCAATTATAGCCAAACCACAGGCTTTGTTCCTGCAGAATGGAGAACAGCTACAGTTATTTCCCTCCACAAAGTTGGCCTAGCAACAGACCTGAAGAATTACAGACCCATGAGCCTGACCAGCATCATCTGTAAGGCTGTGGAAATTATCATTATGGACCACATAAATAAAGGCATAGGTGACTTTCAAACCAAGTATCCTACATAATTTGGCTTCATGAAGGGCAGGTCCTGCCTGTTTAACCTGGTGAATTTCTTTGAAAGTGTGACCGAGGCCATTTATGATGGCAAATCTGTTCACACAGCATACCTCGACTTGGCAAAGCCTTTCGACCCAATCCCACATTTAGGCATTACCAATAAACTTAGCAAATTAAAGTAAGCCCCTTCATTGTAAGATGGATAGCCAACTGGCTCACAAACCAGATACACACTATCAAAGTGGGTGACTCCACATCAACCAGCAGACCTGTCACCAGCAGGGTACCACAGGGGTAAATGCTGAGTCCCCTACTGTTTGGTATATACATCCATAAGTTCAGGTCAAAACTAAAGGGTTGTGGCTGACCAAGTTTGCAGACAACTGGAAATTAGGTTGCAATCACTGACTCCCCAAATGATGTCAGGATACTCCAGGAGGGTCTCATGCAGACCAACGACTGGTGTATTAATTATGGTCTTAAACTGAATGCAAAGAAATGCAACATCATTCCCTTCGGCACAAACAATGTTCCTTCACACTATCAAATCAACAACATAGAATCATAGGAAGTTACTAGGCTAATAGCCCTAATGCCTAGCCAAGTTCTACCCTTATTTCCATGATCAGCACCCATTGTCTCTGTCCAAGAGAAACACAAATGGAACCCCTATGGTGAATTTGCGGTTATCCATCCAGTTGCCCAGATTGCGTTTGAAGAGGGTCAATGAGGTGTTTTGTTTGAAATGAAGTGGGAGTCTGTTCCAAAGGTGTGGTAACATGTGGGAAGCAAATCTGTCCTTCTAGCATGTTCTATTAATGTCACATGACAAGTTATGATCTTTAGAGCAAGTAGCCCTTTTACCATTTGACTTACGGATGCAGCATTTCCAATAAAGCAGAGTCAGTGATCATCTTGTATGCAAGGCAGAAATTTCCTTTAAACAGTCTGTATGAAACAGAATAAAGTGACAGTGATTTCAGATGATCCACATAGGAAAGATGCTGAAGACCTAGAATTTTCCTTGAGAGGAACATTTGTGATCTCTCCATTTGCTGCAGGTGCTTGTAATGTACATAGCAAAAGGGACATTGTACTCAATTATTGGCCTGATGAGGGAAGAGTACAGGGAGGTTATAACTTTTTTTCTGGAGGCAATGCCCCTACTTATGAGATGAGCAATATAGAATGCCATTCTTATCACTGTGGAGACATGTTGGTCAAAGGTAAGTGTGCTTTCAACCTGTGTGCCCAGGTCTCTCACCACTGATTGCATACTTAGGGTGTTGCTATTGATGTGGTAGTTAGCAGGAACATCTCCCTCACTGAAAGGGATGATAATACATTTTTTTGCATTGAGTTTAAGGGCATGACTTTGGCAACAATACCCTAAGTACCCATGAAGTGATAAGGGACCTGGGATCACAAGTTGACTGCGACCTTTACTTCGACCACCATGTGTCTACTGTAGTAAGGAAAGCTTTCTACATAGCACACTTGAGTAGTAAGAGCATCACCTTGAGAGCAAAAGAAGTTATAACCCCCTATACTTGGCACTTATCCAGCCCATAATTGAGTATAATGCCCCATTTAGCATGTACTGTACTAAACACCTGCAGCAATTAGAGAGACCTCAGCGATATCTAACAAAGAAGACCAAGGGTCTCCAGCATGTGCCTTATATGATCAGACTAAAATCCCTGTCACTGTACTCTGTATCATATAGACTTCTTAGGGAAAACTTATACCTGGCCTACAGAGCAATCCAAGACCCAAAGGTAATGAACTTGCTGCAAATCCATAAATCAAACGGGACTAGGGCTACCCATTCCAGGATGTAAATATGGCCTGCAACTTAAATAGTACATGCATCAAAAATGAAAAAACATCCAGGGTAAAGTGCTTCTCTAAGAAAAGTAGCAAATGGGTAAAAGAACCAAAAGAGGCACACCACAACTATCGAAGCTGACCCTTTATTCCACAAGTAAGCACTTTCACGTTACCAAAGACGCTTCATCAGTCTGATGAAGCATCTTTGGTGATGTGAAAGCGCTTACCTGTGGAATAAAGGGTCAGCTTCGATAGTCGTGGTGTGCCTCTTTTTGTTCTTTTACCTTAAACATTACATGCTTGAGGTACAGATTTATCTCCCCAGCAACTGCCACTTCTTTGGAACCAGTTACTAATTCATGTGAAACCGAGCACCTCTTTGACATTGTTCAAGAGGAATCTGGACGAGTGGATGGGGCACCGTAAATTCTTCTGGGGATGGTGCCCACAAACCTCCTGGGCATGGGCAGTCATCACTAATTGCAATCATGGGTACTGACTATTATTTCTATGGTATTACATTGGGATGAAATGGCTAGGCTTAAAAATGACCTCTGGGTCGATAGCCTGGTAATCTCTTATGATCCTATGAAGGCACGATATGTGATTCTTTGATAGATGAAGGTTGTACTGTGTATCCCAGAAATTATCTGCAAATTCTTTATTAGAAGAATAGTAGATTCTGAGAACAAAAAGTTCATAAATGCATACTGAGAATGTGCAATAGTCATATGGGTGAAGTTTTTTTTTATCATCCAGGTTCAGCAAATGTGATGACATCAGTGAACTTAAACAGTTATAGCTCTGTGTTGTAGTATTACTGAAGGTGTAATAAAGTGAAGCATAATAGGCTGATAGGTTCATTGGTTCATAGGCGGTTACTAGACATGCATTGCAGGAGCCCATTCAGAATCCTAGCTCAGTTTCCTCAGTGCCCCAAAGTCTGGTTAAGTGACTTGCTCAGACTTGCATAATAAGTAAATGGAGTTTGAATAACTCAGATTCTATACTTCAAGAAGCGGGTAATTATAAGCTCATAGCCTTAATCCTCTGTACTTACTGTCATAGTCCAGAAATCTACTTCATGAATATCAGCAAAAGGAAACATAATTATGAAATCTGGCTAGTAGCAAAACAAACCACTTATGGCTTGCAATAAACTGTTAATAAAGGCTAGTAAGCAGCAGAATGCCAACAAAGGCTAGGAGTGAGAAAGAAGTCCAAAATGTGGCTCCAAGAGAAATGCTGTTCCTTTATTTTGTTAAGCACAAAAATCTCCACTGCAAGAAGCTGTAACCCTGTAATGGACTGCTCAGAAAAAAGATGTTCTTCTGATTAATCAAAGATACTAGAAGAAGTATGCATGTGCTTGGGGTTTACCGGCTTGTGTCATATCTGAGCACCACTGAAACACAGTCATACTTCTCATGAAGATGTAAGAAGAAAGCCAAAACCCGTGTTCTAACATAGGTCGAGATATTTAGGGATCTTCCATTAAAGGTGGGAATTGTGGAGTTATGCATGTCAACAGGCCACAGTTTGGAATAGACTCATAGTTCAGTACTAAGCTAACTGCCCTTGCGAGCCATTTTAAGCCTAGCCAATTATTCCTTGTGAGACTCAAACACTGCACCTTGTGTTTGTAAGGCAAACACCTTAACCATTAAGCCACCCTCCAATGGTGATACTGTCTTCTCACAGTTGTAAAAATTATGCTGCTTTTGAAGTACTCTAGTATATGAAATAATTTGGGAGTGCATGGCCTGACTAAGTCTTCTTCTTAACTTTTTAATTTAGAAATTCTTCCCACGGTATTGTGAATGACCACCCTCCTCCATGCACAGAATGAAGACTTGAACACAGCCTAAGTGGAACTTATAGGAACCTATGGCAAGAGAGGGGTTTTAAATTAAAACAAAATAAACTGTCAAACAAGTAATGCAGTCAGCCTTTTACATCAAACACAAGAAAATCCTAAAAAAGAATTAAATATTTCCTTCAGTGTATCACTCCTCATTTTTTCATCTTTTCCATCAAAGATGTCAGAGATTATATCTCCAGCATTTCTATCCAAACGCATAAACAATTTTATTTTTTTTTTCAAATAAAAACTAAAGTCTCATGTTTTAAATATACTGTTCAAGTACAACAAACATACATTTTTATCTACTTTGCTAAACTCCCCAAAATGTATTTTCTATACTGAAGAAATATTTACATTTAATACAGTTTTGAAGAAAGGGGCAGCCAAGTGTCACTTATTGTTTACTCATTTAGTCAAAGCTGACATCCATGACTTTTAAGAATTTTAGCATGTTAGGACTGTTTGTCAATAATTGCTTCTTTATGTTCTTGCAAATTCATTTTTATTTATTTTTAATTTGTTAACGGGATGGAGCCCTGATCACAGTGGTCAGTTGTCGGTCTTATTCCAGAGAAGGTCAAAATAACAACGCAGATTGGCTTGGCTAATATCATATAAAAAGTTAGCACGAGTAGAAAATAATTTTATTACATCTCAGTAACAAAAAAATGCTGTCTGCTACATATCACAATGTATTCAGACTACAGTTATTTACGCGTTTACATATGTAAAATGTAAAGGAAAGAGAAGAAAGAAAAAAAGTATATAAAACTGAGGGGAGGAGTAAAAACGTTTACATACGTTTATATTTTTCGAGGGTGAACAGATGGGATTTCATCTCATTTCTGAATGTTGACTAAGATGTAAATTCTTTGAAATGAGGTAGAAGAGATTCCCGAATGTTTGGCCCTTTAGAAAAAAATCTATGACTACTGCATTGACGTTTGGAAGGTGGTATTTTGAGTAGTGGTCCATTGTGGCCTTGGCTTTTGAGATTGTAGGAGGGTAATTTTACTTCATTCATTACTTCAGTAAAGCTGGCTATTTACCTGAGCTTCTGACATCTGCATCCTCTATTGTCATTTATCTTTCATAGCATCAGTGTCTTCTTGTATTATGCGTCCAAAGTATTTTAGTTTTAGGTTTACTATCAGGCCTTCTAGTGAGCAGTCTGAATTTATTTCCTAAATTGTTGACTGGTTCAATCTTGTTGTAGTCCATAGAATTGTCAAACGTTTTCTTCAACACCACAGTTCGAAAGCATCAATTCCGCTCATACCCTTATGTATAATCCAGATCTTATAGTTGTGTGTTACTATTGAGAAAACCATTGCTTTGATTATATGGATCTTTGCTGATATTGTGATATTTTCTCTTAATATTTTATCCAGATTTCCCATAATTTTACTTCCAAATTGAAATGGAAGCCACTTTAATTCCATGCCTGCAGCTACCATCTGGCGAGCAGGTTGAACCCAGGAAAATAAAATTGCCTCCATTTTTTGTATTTACATAGAATTGATAGAGAAGATGCCATGGACAAAAGCAGCCAGAGATTTGTCATAATGGTTCTGGAAGATGTCGCCATTTGGTGTAAAAGTGTGCACCATACTGTTTGGAAAGATTGAAAATATAAAACAAAAGATAGTCATCCAGTTTCTTGTCGAGTTGATCGATATCACATAACCCAGATGTTATATCCTTAACCCTCCTTTTTAGAGAAATAAGACAAGCTTCACCTTTTATTATTTGATAGCTGATCAGATCTGAAAAAGCTCATTTAAAGATGAAAGTGATCATCTATTTGTTTTTCAATAAAAAAGTTTTGATTTTGAAATAAATTATAATTGCTTTATTACTCTGAAGTCTCAACTAAGCTTGTCTACAGGGCATGGTTCTTTTTTCCTAATTTTTTAGGATTCTCAGCCAACAGCTTTTTTGCTCAGAAGTACCAGTTTTCTATGTGATCTATTGTTTTTCCTTATGGGAGGGAGATATCTTCCCCCCAAAGGCTAGAAAGCTGTTGTTACTCAACAGAACACACGCACACATCTACAGAGCTTCAAGGCTGTGAACTGTGAAAACATTTAATTTATGAAGCTCTGAAATGTCATTTAGTCTTGGTGTCTTGGCATTAACTCTGCAAAAGCTGTTACTAGTGCTCTCTATCATATTAAGTCCTGTCTGTGGTGCATACAGCTGAATGTTCTTTAAAATAATCACGAAGCTTACTAGAAATGATCATCAGTACAGCTTGTGAAATAAAACAAAGAGCCAGGTGCAGTTCCTATAAGATTCTGAAGCAGCAGATTAGTGATGTGATTCCAAGAAAATTATATGAGAATAATCTGACACTAAAACTGTTTCTACTTGTCTGCCCTTTATTTCTTGATGAGCAGACAAGTAGATGTGCAGCATATTTTATACCTCTAATATTGTGTAGCACTGAATCAAGCAGAAACATAAGTAACTTGGAAGAAAACTTCAGAGCGCTGTCTTCAGAAGAGATGCTTCAGAGAAAGCTTCTTAATTGGTACTGTATGAATCTGACTGACTGCGATTGGAAAAGTAACACAGTAAGCTCTGTGCTTTATGAAAAATCCCTTTGGCAACCTCTTAATGTTACAGGCTTTACAAATTGTGATACAAAACAATGCACTTTTTGTAGGAGCATTTCATAACATACTAAACTAAGAACAACATGCAGGCTGCTCATTCACTGTTAAAGCTGAATAGATGTTGCACAAATTACTGTAAAATATCCATTTCTGTTTGTAACCAGCAGTCATTTTAAAAAGTACACAATTTCCTGAGTTATTTGCTTAGTGGTGAAGAATCCCTGTGATGCTGCCTATATCACATCTCTAAATGTTTTTATGCTATAGTTGTTCCTTTCCTGTGAACAAAAATGTATTCCATATAGACCTATGAATCTCACTAGCTTCATATGTAAGGCTATGGAATGTATTATCTTAGACTTCATTAATCTGAACATTAAAAATCGATTAACCCTAGACCCTCATCAATTCTGTTTTGCCAAACGAAGGTCCTGCCCCTTTAACATCATTCATTTCTTTGAAAAGTCACTAAAGCAGTGGGTAATAGTTATGCAGAACATATAGCATATCTGGACCAGATCTATACTATTTCATCGAAATCTACTTACATTGAACTGCTATTCATCAGTTCAACATCAACAAACATCCCTTCATCGAACATTCAAATCAGTGAACATTTTTCCCAGGTAAGGAAACTAGTTGGCCAACGCACCAACTGACACACATAAACACATTAAATTAAACCTGACAAACTGGGGGTGGGGCTATGCCCCCCCCCCCTCTACTTATATATACCAACTCCGACATCGCACTACAGTGGAGAAAAGGGCACATTTCCATATGTTGGCCAGCTAGTTTTCTTACCTGGGAAAAATGTTCACTGATTTGAGCATTCGATGAAGGGAAGTTCATTGATATTGGTTTGATGAATGGCAGTTCGATGTGAGTAGATTTCAACAAACTGATATAGACCCTATCTGGACCAGTCCAAGGCCTTTGACACTATTCACCATGCAGGCATTATTGACAGACATGAAAATCTGAATGTAAATCCTTATGCTGTGCTTTGAGCAGGTAACTGGTTGTCTAATAAAACCAATAATGTTAGAGTTGCAGATGCTACGTCTAAAAGCAAAAAAGTTACCAATGGTGTACTACAGGGCTCAGTGTTGGAACTTCTCCTATTTAGCATCAGTTGTCAGACCTTCCTGCCAACAGTCATGGCTTATGGTCATCTAAGTTTACAGACAACTGTGAATTAGGTGTTCTTATTCAATCTTTCACTGAGTCTCACAATTGCTCCAAAATGGCATAGCTTATGTTAACAATCAGTGCAAGGATAATCATCTCAAAATAAATGTGAAAAAAATGTAACATAGTTCTTTTTGGTAAAAAAAAATAAAAATAAAAAAACAGTTTCACATACTACATAAATGATACACCCTGCAATCGGACAATATTGTAAAGGACCAGCACTCTTGTTGATAATTACTTATTGTTTGACAATCATATCTAGACAGTAGTTCAGAAAGTCTTCTATTTGGCTTATTTAATTTTCAGAGGCATCTCCTCTAGATCTGACAACGTCTTAATTCACCTTTACTTATATCTCTTCAGCCCCATTTTTGAATATAATGCACATTTGGGCATGCATTTTTCTAAACATATCACTTAACTTAAGAGACTTCAGGAATTCATGAATAAAAAAAATCAGTGGCCTCAAAATTCAATTTCTCTACTCTTTGTCAAGCCTTTTATAGCCATAATTGTTCTGATCCTCTGAACTCCTATTCCTTTGCAAAACAAAAGGTACCTCAAATACCCATTTAACAGATGTATAAGGCATATTGATGTGACGGATTTGCATCCCAATGTATTACCCACCTCTGAAACAAACTTCTACTACATATTAAACAGAGTAGCCACCTTCCTGGATAATTGAATTGGTAGCTTCAGATAATTCCATGGTCAATTTTGTTTTGCCCTCCTTGTGCCTGGAGGGACTTTTTGAATATGGAGTTTTGGCTAAGCCTCTAATTTTGTGCAGACTGATTGTGTGATTGCCTAGTACTTACCTATGAATCTGAAAGAATGAAGTGCACCCTAGAAAGCCTTTCTAATAACAAGGCTGAGGAGTGAGATGACTCCAGCAGAATTGTTTAGAATCTGGCAAACTGATGCTCTTAAAGTGATGCTTGTAATTGTCCATCAAATTTAGGAAATACAACAGTGACCACCAGACTAGAAAAGGACAATTTATATCCCAATCCCAATAAAGGGTGGTGCTAATGAATTCTGAAATTTATACTTATTTCACATGATGAAAAGATGATTTTCAAGATCTGACAAGCCGGACCCCTGCAATATATGGACTGAGAACTGGCAAATCTACATACTGGTTTAAAAAAAGCCAGAGACATGGATTATGTTGTCAAGACTTGTTTGATAATGGAAAAGCAAGGGAGTTCCGTAACATTATTTACTTATGTTTTACTGACCACACCACTCAACCTGTTAGCACAAGAAATCTAGACAAATCCAAGAATAATTTGGCAATAATGGCCCAGAATCATGGGCAGATTTTAAATATTGCTCTTATAAACTTAGAAAGTTGCCAGAATAGCAGGTTCTACATTAGCATGCATTATCTGAAGGATATGATGTTTGGTGTTCAAATGTCTGTCTATTATTTAATATTTTAATATCTCAGTGATTTGCTAGAAAACCGTAAATGTTATGAGGAACATATAAAAAATATGTGGCGAAAATCTGGTCATTCATTGAAAATCTATACAACTGTGGTGTATGTTGACTATTTCCAAATCATTTGCCTGTGTGAACCATAGCAAACTATTGCAAGTTCTTAGAAAAATGTGATATCTGGTCATCTTACTTGCTTCATGAGAAATCTGCTTGCAGAGCAAGAAACAACACTTTTAACATGGATTAATTGACTGTTTCTGGATTGGGAAAGGAATATGACAAGGCTGCATCCTGTTGCACTAACTATTCAGTTTATATGCTAAATATATTAAGAAATGCTGAATTAGGATTAATCAAATGCTGAGATCAAAATTGCTGGTAGAGTAACATCCGATGTACAGATGATACCACCCTGATGGTTGAAGAACCCATCGATGAAGATAAAAGTATAAGGCACAAAAATCTCATTTATGCTAAGCATAAAAAAGCATGTCATTTAACCCTATCATTTCTTTGGGAATAGATAGGGAAGAAGTGGAGGTCATTACAGATTGTATGTTCCTTATCTCAAAGACCTCTGCATATGCTGATAGCAGCCATGAAATGAAAAGGCACTTGATTTTTGGAAGAAAAGCAATGGTAATTCTGGGTAAGATTTTAGAGAACAAAGGCTTGACATATAAGCAAATGTACATGTGACCAAAGCTGTTTTTTTCCAGTAAGAATCTATGGCTGTGAGAGTTGGACTGTAAATAAAGCCACACACTGGAAAATGAAGTCTGGTATTGGAGAAGACATTGGAGAATTCTGTAAACTAAAAAGATCAAATCAGTCAAAAATTAGTAAAATAAACCTAGACTGTTTCCTAGAACATGAAATAGTCAAACTGAAACTGAAACACGTTGGCCACTTAGCGTGAATAGAGGACTAAGTAAAGAAGGCACTAGTGCTGGGAAAGATTGAAGACAAATGAAGAAGGACCAGCAGAGGCTAACGTGGACAAAATTATTGAAACAATGACTACAAGTTGCAAGAAAAGAAACTATTGGGGCAGATGGGATGGGCACACTGTAGTCCCTGAGGTCAAGAGTCAGACTTGGCTAATAAGCTAAAGAACAAGAACAACAACAATAGAAATCACAATCTAGGGTTCCACGTTAAATATAGTTGATCTTCTGAAACACATCACTGCTTAAACTGGGTCTTCAGTGGAGTGGATGACCACACTGAGAATGATGTTCTTTAGCATAAACTGCAGGGGATTTCTGAGCAGGGCAGTGCTAGTCTGAAGCATTTACTTTTCAAATGGCTGACCCCAAGTAATCTTAGAAGGTACAAAGGTCTTTGAGAGATGACATAGAAGGAATGTACCAGGAATGATCCAATTGTATGCTGATTGTCTATGAATATCTAATATCCAATGGGAGGCATTTTCTTGTGTTCTGAATGATGTGTCATTTTTGTCCTGTGCAGTAGTGTATTTTTAGTACTATAACTATTTTCAGATTAGTGCTTATCCTACTGGCAAGCAATAGTACACAGAAGATTAAGGGATATGATGACTTGAAGGTTTCACTACTTCTTAGTAAGAGATGCATCATCTTTTATATATGGCTTGACTTACCCACTAGGAAGTATGGGCTATTGTGTGGAACAACACATGAGGCACAACCATTCTGCATGAAAGAGCACCATCATTTACCCTGGTTGAGTTTTGAATACCTACCTCAAACATACTGTCTTCTACTATTCCTCCCATCCAATGTTCTCTGCTTGAACAACTGTCATCTGCTTTCTTTTTCTATTCAGATTGACAGAATCACATAATTATGTATTGCCAAAAAATAAAGCAAGAAAAGATTATGATCAGCTATTCATTCATTTTTGTGTATGCTTTTTCCATATTCCTTCATAACTGGAAACAGATTTCTTTGTGTCCTGCTTTAAGTTTGGTAATTATTTTAGAAATCACAACCTAAATGTAATAGAATATAATACTGCTGTCACTACCTACTTCCGTTTGTTTGTTTTTTTTTTTTTTCTGGTATGCTATGTGTGAAGTTTTTCCATTCAGATTTCCCCTAAAGATGGAATATGGTTTAGTAGGACTTCTTTAACTAATGACTACATCAGTTTTTAGTAGTGCATTCTAGATGCAGTTTTCTGGTAACTCAGTTATAGGTTTTTGTAGTTTGGTTGGATGCAAGTCAGCATGTTTCAGAATATTCACTGAACATTGTTGAATATAAAGTCATATATTATTTCCTATATGTGGTAATTGCGTGGTTATGTCTGAATTCTCATATGTGCCAGTATTTCTAAACTACTTAAGGAAAATCTTTATTTTTATATACTATTCATATTTCATTGTTATAGAAACATATTTCTGTCAGTAGCCATTATCAGTAGAACCATGCTGAAATCTATAGAGCTTGGCTGGACCTCAGGCTTATTTTACCTCCCTGCTTGGATATGTCCAGTGAAGAGGTGGGGATGAAAAACAGGTAAAATGGGTGAAGGGACACAGAGTCAGGCAGGTGTTACTCAAATATCCTGAGAATTGTTCAGACCAGTGAGGGGATTGAGGAGTATGAGAATCATATTCAGTGAATAAGTGGATCCTTGAAAAAAGAAGAAAGTATCTGTTTGTAAATAAGATTCAGAGCATGTAGAAATTTCCAGCCAGTCCACAGAAACAAAACATGCCCTCCCCCACACACACACAAACTGTGGCGTAGGACCATAGGCACACACACACTGTGGCTTAGGACCATAGCATAAGGATGAATAATGTGCTAGAAGTCCAATTGTAGGAGTGGGAGGTGGCGTTGATTTGCAATAGTGATGAGTCAAAACATGATGCATTGCAGTAATGGCAATTGGTGATTGGTTGTTGAAGGCTTGGCCTTTGGTGGTAGATATGCTAAATTTGACCATATTTAAAGGGTAAAGGAATGCAGCCAGTCTGTCCCAAGACACGGTTAGACACCCATGGTGCGAATAACTATTTAATAGTGAGAAATGGTTAACTGAAGAGCCTGGCTCTGAAATCAGGTTAATCAACTGCCTGTGTACCCAGTGATTAGATATATGGTTAAAATGTTTAAAGAGAGGGTTTCAGGTAGAATGCCTGATTAAAGTTGTGGAAACAATGGTACTGCAACATTAGAAGACAATAATAGTAAAATAGGATGACCAATGGAACACATCCCTTGGAAAGTGTAGGAATGGACAAAGAAACACAGCACCAAGCAGGGTAAAGCCAGGGCCAGTGGACTGGGGAAGGAGCCAGGTTCAAATGGTGAGCAATTCAAGTTTAATGATAGCATAAGTACTGTTTTATGAATAAGTAGATGCCAGGAAATATATTACGTAATATATGAAAATCAACTGATTGAACTGGTTATGATGACTGACACTGGTTGTATAATAATTGGGGGTTGGGAGGGTGGCCTAATGGTTAAGGTGTTTGCCTTACAAACACAAGGTGCAGGGTTTTCTGTCTCACAAGGGATAATTGGCTAGGCTTAAAATGTCTCACAAGGGGAGTTAGCCTAGTACTACTCTATGAACCTATGAATGTCTTCTGTTTGTAGCTGATCTCTACAGCTTCATTCTTTTTTGCAGCAGTTTATACAAAACAAGAATCATGTTTGACACGTGCCTACACCAGCAATGCCAGCACTTCAACTTCTAAGCAAACTGCTGTATTTGTCTAAAAGGGAGCAGCTATGTTGAGATGGCAATGTTTAGTTTTAAAGAAAAGAAAGTACCAAGCACCCCAGTGAGTCGACATATATATGAAAACTGGAAAAATGTACTTTTAGGCATTTATCATTCCCTCTGTATATACAGTTATGTTATAATTTCTGTTTCCTGTTTTGATGCTGAGAGTCTTACCAGATTTCCCATTGACAGTTTAGCAGGTAAAACAACCTTCCACATTAATGAAAAGAAAGATAAGAAAGGAAACTGTCTGTGTTCAGAAAGAAAATATATGTTTTTTAGTACTAGAAGTAATATTTTTACATACATAGTAACCTTACTATCACATAATAAATTCTAACAGCTTACCTTTTTTAATTTTCTTTATTTTTATCTAGGTCAATAAATCCAATATTGATATAAATGAATATAACATTGGAAATTGCAAAGAAAATAAACACTAAAGATGCAGTTTATCAGTGGTATCAAAGAAAAATCTATGATTTAGATATTGCTCCAGAAATTACAGCCAGTTTTTATGCTTATAAAATGCAGATGCTAGTTATGTCTAACAGGCTGATCAGCACTGTTTGTCTTACTTTTATAGTTTATACAAGCTTGTTTATATTTATTGAAATGATATTAGGCTGCTGTGTATTTCCAATGCTTACAATTTGAAGGCACATGAGAAAGAATAGTACAGATAGAAGGCTAAACAGAGAAGATTAGAACAAGATCTGATTATAATGTGACAGTGTTATTATATAAGCAGTACAAGAGTGTGTCTCAGATACCTCAATATGCATCTACTTTGTAGTTTGCAATTAAATGTTTACAGGCAAGGCATAAAACTCTACCTAATATTGCCATACTGACCTTTGTGGAATTAGCCAGTACACGCCCCAGAATGTACAATAGCTTTATACTCCAGCATTGCAGCCTTTTGTCCTCAGACTACATGCAAGAAATAATCGTGGGCACATTTAAGTAAGAGCATAGCTGTTTGTGTATATGTGCGTGTTCTCAAGCATGTGTGTGGATGCTCGTATATATGTGTGCACGAACATGTGTGTGTGCGAGTCAGTGTGTGTGTGTGTGTGTGTGTTTGTGTTTGTGTTTGTGCTCACTCGTACGTGTGTGGAAGGAGTGCAAGATGGCATTTAGCCTAGAAAAGGGCAGTGCCTGTTCAGGATATTGCAGTGTCTCAGGCTAAACATTGGTGACACTTTTGTAAAAACTACAGCAAGAGGCCAGTTTGAAAGTCATTGTAGGATGTACCTCAAAGGAACAGTGTCATACCTTACTCCTGCAGCCTTGTTAGATTCCACACTCAGATTTTGGGGTTTCTGCTATGTCATGTGCATTCTGATGGTCACCCAATGACACAGCAGCTGTGGAGAAGATACTTAAAAAACTGGATGTTATATAATGTGTTAACCTGTTGCATAAGGAGAAGAGTCAGCACAGTAATGTTTACCGCGGGTAAAGAGGTATGTCCAAATAATTAGAACCTTCTGACAAACCCTTATGAGTTATTACATACCGTAAGAAGCAGAAATTCCTGATAGATATTTTACCAGCTACTATTCCTAATGTCATGTGAATTATACTGATGCTATTTACTGATTTACTTTTAAACTGAGAGTGAAATGAAGTAAGAAGGCAGAAATTACATTGGTTGCTTCCTTTTAATTCCTCCATATACTATTTGAATTGTAAACTTGCTATGTTTGGAAATTTTGTAAATCATCTCTTTTGGCATACAGGATAAAGGCCTGACTATGACCTGCTGACCAAAGTATGATTAGTAACTCACGATGCACCATTTGGAGCTGGTCCTTCAGAAGGAGATGAGAGAATGAATGAGGCTTTGCCTGCTCACTTCTCTCTAGTGGGAATGTGCGGTGATAAATTGAAAGTCACCCCAGTCTGTGATTCTCGTGGAGACCAATGCTCAGTATCATCAGTGGGCTAGGCATGCAAGAACCAGTCGGGTGTATTGTAGCTTTAGGGGTGGTCTGCTGATGCTCCTACTCCATGCATCATGGCATACATGGTATACAGTAACATATGTAAATGTATATATACCAGCATAAAAGAATCTAGAGCCATTATTACTGAATTTAACCCCACAATAGCTCCTCAGCCTTAACAGGCTGTACTGCAGTAGGTCACGTCTCCAAAGTGGTACTGCAGAACCTGACCATTAGGGTTCAATATGGCTGTAAAAACTGAAAGGCATTGAGCATGGGATGGGTATTATAGTAGATGATACACTGCTACTAAAAGTACATAGCCAATTATCTGATAAAAATCTAGAACTGCAAACAGAAATAATCATTTAACACATTTAAAATTCAATGTAATCTTCAGGAATTTACTGTGTGTTTTTGTTGGCAGTGTGATTTCCTCTTGCCTTGATGAAGGGCATGGTTAATTTGTTTACAGTTGGGTAATACTGCACTACACTCATACGTATCTCAGTTTAACTAGTCATGCAATAAGAGCATAACAGCATTGCAGTTCTGCAGTTGATCCAGTTTGTGTGTCCCGGTGCACCCGCTGAAGTGTCTGCCTTGTGTTTCCCCCAAAGATCTGTCCTTCAGTAATCACCTGCTTGATCTTAGGATTTGCTCACTTGCCCAATGTGTTGCATCTGCAGAGTAGGTATTTCTCTCTCTGTCTCATCTATCTGTGTGTGTGTGTGTGTGTGTGTGTGTGTGTGTGTGTGTGTGTGTGTGTGTGTGTGTGTGTGTGTGTGTGTGTGTGTGTGTGTGTGTGTGTGTGTGTGTGTGTGTGTGTGTGTATGTGTATATGTGTATATGTGTATGTGTTCAGGGTAGTGGAGGTGAACAAAAACTGTTCTCATTCTGTACTATTTCAAAGCAGTTTACAATGTAATAATGTTTTGATCCTACATAGTGGAACTGAATACAACACTTTAACTGCTAAGTCACAACAATAAATGCAACACCTCCATTTGTGTGATCAGTGTATTGTCATTCTTAAAACCAGCAGCAGTGTTTACATGTTGTAAAAAGAATGGCAAAAGTGTGTGGTATAATCTCTTTATTAATGCCTTTGTCATTACTCTTTTACAAATTGAGTACATTCAAAGAATCAGAGGATAACATGTAAGGAATGGAACATAGAATTAAATTTAAGATGGTGGAATGGTTCAGCTATGAAATGTTGGTCTCCACAATGCCAAGCAGCTGAAATAACAAAAAATATTGCCCAAAATACAGAAGGGTAAAAAAATTTAATTTTCAACATATTTTGCAAGTCCCAAAATGTGTGTGTGTGTGTGTGTGTGTGTGTGTGTGTGTGTGTGTGTGTGTGTGTGTGTGTGTGTGTGTGTGTGTGTGCATCTTAGGGTAGAGGGTCAAGCCCCCCCTTCCAAAATATACCAACCCCATGGTCAGTTTAGCTTGAATAAGGGAGAACTGTCCCAAAATAAGTGAATAATTAATGGTGCACACTTAGAAATCACAGTGGACAATGATTTCCTACTGAAAACAGAGATAAACATTGGGTTCTTCTGCTTTATTTTCCTTGGCCTGCTGACATTCAAGAAATTTCACCTCGACCACCTATAGAGGAGCTCAGTAGAATGTAGAATTAGATGTAAGGCAGTGAAATATAGGATTACATGTAACACAATGGAAGATCGGATTACTTTTAAGGCACGTATTTCAATGTAACATAACTTTTTTAAGCGGCTGATCATGCATCAGTTCCACGGTTGCTTATTTCTTAATTGCATCTTTTAATTCATCTGATCTGTTACAGGTATTCAGACATTTTTGTTTATTCTACTATAGAATGAGTGAACTTTACTTGTTTAGTTCTCTTTGCCTTGAAAAAATCAAGTGAAAAAATGATTTAGTAATGAATTCTTGTAGTAAACAGGTGACAGGAGAACCAACCTGAATGGAAAATACAAGAAGTAAAGAAAAGAGACGGGATTTGGCTGATGGTAGACAGACCGCAGATAAATAATACAAAAATAAACAAACAGTGACTGAAGGCATCAAGGAGGTGAGCAGAGTACTGGGGTACACACAGAGCAAGATCTCCCAAAAAGCCAGAAGGAAGATATTATTGAGAATATAGCGGATGGGGTATCAGTCAAAGGATTCTGTGTGATTTGGGGGTCTCATTTGTTTATGGACGTTTTCAGGTACTAGTAATTCAGAAGAAGACAATTAAAATAGTGCATAGTTTGCATGAAAAGCCATACAGAGATGAAGTGGAAAAATTTTCACTCTAGAATATAGGTGTTTGGGGGGTAGACATAAGAAACTAAAGTACTTTGTGATAATTACTAGAGTTGAACTGGGTACCTTCTTTCAGAAGTAATATTAATAATGAGACCTACAGGTACAATCTGGTTTGCGTGAAGTTTGGGGAAGGACTGCTTCCACATACAACATGTATTTTGTTTGAGTTTTCATTTCATTCAGGTGGTTTCAGCAATACAGGCTTTGTCAACAAAGTAGCCGAAAATCAAAACATGTCTTAACTCATTTACTCCAATGGAGCTCAGGAAGTTTGCACTGTAACTTCCAGTGGGCAGGTCCTAAGCCTTTTGACAGAATCAAATTACATCCAAACATTTCAAACAAATGTTCATATCTCTGGAACCATAGGGGTTATGAAAGAAGTATAAATGGCAAACCATTCATCACAAACTATTTTTGTAGTGGTAGTCTTTAGGTTCTAGGTCTTAAACTGAAGTTTATAAGTCACAGTAAACACAGTAACTATTATGTTTGTAATATTTTGCAAACAACTTACAATATCTCAGCAACCACTCGAGTTACACACATACTGTCAGCCGCATTTTATCCATCTAGCTGAGAGCTTTTATATGAGGCTAAGAAGTTTTGTCTGTGTTACTTGGTTGTTGAGATATTTAGAAAAATGTGAAAATTATATTCATATAAATTAATATCATAAAAACAATAGTTAATATCTATTTATCTGCCCTAGACAGAGGTCAAATATTAATGCAGTTGCATTTGCCATTGTGTAAGTTTTAAGATGAAATCTTTTTAAACCTTGTCCATAGCATGGTTTGAGAATTATTGATTTAAATATAAACAAGCAGTATTTGATGCCTAGAGGCATCAGTAGGAGTTAACTGCAGATACACCTGGAGGTTTCAGTTCCTGTTTTTTCCCCTGAGGTTCACATTACACTACAGTACTGTTATTGAAGAATATCATTGAATGATATATTTCAGACACATTAATGTTGCAGTGTTAATCAAAATGTCAAAGGGAACAGTACCTGCATCTCCTAAAATTCCCTACTAAGGACATTAAGTGAAGTAGAGTGCGGGTAGGGAGCATTAATTGTTTTGAACAAGTACAGTGTAGCTATTGAAAGATAATATTCTAAGTAATAGATTATAAACAACTTATAATGACACAAACAAAACCATTAATTATAAACCTTGCCCTATACTTTTGTGAATGGCATCTGAGTACAAATAATGAAACCATTGCTGTTTTCAGACAGCACTCATATACATTTTGATAAACACTGACAAAAACAATGTTTTAAAATATGTGTTAGCTAACACTATATAGCTTTTGGTAGAACATATCTCAGATTCTTGGTTTTATTCTTTGGCATGTGTACATAGAATTATCTATGTAGAAGTAGTTTGTCATGAGCTAAAGTTTAATCTAGTATACCGGGGGCTCAGATGAGCCTAACTTTTGCTCAGTCCGCTTGGATTTATGTTTAATAGCAGAATTTAACTTCAACCCATCCAAAAGATTTTTAAATAAAAATGTCACTATAATGTTGACACTTTTATTGCAGTGGGTCACTGAGGACATGTTTTAAAGCTCTTTAAAAATATAGGATGTTTTATCATCCTCAGATACCAAATTCTTATTAATTCATCTTTTTTATCATTGCTTTTTACTGCCTGTGTGACTACTAGGTCAGTGCTGTGAACAACACAGAAAGGTGGCATTTGATTAAAGGTCATTTCCTGAGAAATGAAATGTCAATACTCATCTGAATGAGAATGAGATTCCAGAAAACTACATATATAAAAAAGCTAGCTGGCAGATTTTACTAATCATTAAGTATGTTCTTGGAATTAGAGTAAAATCCCATTTTAGTACTTTTTAATCCATATAAGCTAAATGATGGGGAGGAAGTAAAGGCTTTTTCAGTACATTTTACAAAACTGCCAGACGATAATGCTTTGTAGGATGAAACATCCACTGTGTTTTGCTGAGCTGAGTAGTTTTAAAAAAGCAAGAGGTTGAAAGAGATTTTACTTTATCCCGATCCATAGCTATAAGTCTATAATACAACATGGAGTCTATCATAGCTGCATTGCACTTAGAGGGGTTGATATGGGGTCACTGCATGCTGAAAGCACTGAAGAATGGCAGAATGTTACTGAACAATGATGAACTATAATAACATGCTTCCTTAACTGAAATGTGCAATTAAAAACTGAACTAAATTAGTTTACTGATTTTGTTAAATAAAGCTGCAGAAAGGTAGATAACACTTTTACATCCTGGTGTTCTTTAATCCTTGTGACTCATGGAAGAAGAGGTTTTATATATATATATATATATATATATATATATATATATTATGTTCTCATTCTGCTGCAGAAATTGAAAAAGGCGGCATTGACTCTACATTGAAATATTGCACTTTGTAAAACTTTGGAAAAAAATTGTAGCCATTTCTTTTTGCTGTCTTCATTTTATTATTTTGGTGATAGCTGTCTATGATGTATGTCTTTTTTTTATCTGTAGAATCATTCCATGAATGATATCCTTGAAACAGTCATGTACCATATTTTGATGTCTGCATCACAGGAAAGTAATGCAGGCATTAAAAACCATGCTTTAAACACAACTTAGCTCACAGAAACTGTTCTTAATATGCTTCATTACAGATGCTAAATGTATAGGTAATGAATGATGTTGTTTAAATAATAATTCTGAAACATGGTGATCTGGACCAGAACAATGAATTACAGCAGGCGTTGCATTCCATGCAATCAAAACACAGCAAAGGCCGACCTTCTACAAATTATGTTGTCTCTGCAACATGTTATTTGCAACAAGACGTACCATTTGTTTGTGCAAGGTAGCAAAATGTTATTTATTTATTCATTTGACATTTGTTTACCAGTGTGGTCCGGATGGGATTACAGAATCCATATTCAGTGGAGGCCTGGAGAGAAAAGCTCCACATACAGTTCAATACCAATACAGTGTAGTCCACAAACAATACAAGCGACATGAAGACTACAATATAAAAATAAGTCGATTGAACGTAAACTAGGTTACAAGATATACTACACATCTGGACAATTCTATTGAGTTAAATCATTATAGACAACTTTAGTCATTCTAGCAACATATACCTAACCTATAAGTAGATACAGTGTAGAAAATTAGTATGTAGGTAGTACAATATATGACATTGTCTGTTATAGTACATGAACAATAAAATGTTAATTTAAGTTAGGAAAATAATAGCTAAATAGTTAGTGATGCAGAAAGATAGTGAGAGAGTTAAGAAGAGACACATTAACAGACTAAGCAGTAGCTTAAGGATATGATATAGAAACAGAGATGGAGTTAGGAGAGACTTAGGATCTTGTAGACTGTGAAAAAGTGAGATATGACAGAAGACGAAGAGGATAACGCTAGTGTGGAAGAAGAGGAAGAGCTGAGCATTAGGCAGGATTTATACAGGAGCACAGCCATGTATTTCTGAGATTATTTTTAGGGGGTTAGGCCAGGCATAGACCTAGTAGCTAGAGGTAGTGAATTCCATAGTTTAGAGACAGAATATGAATACAGAATATGAATGTTTTTTTGTGGGTTTTGAGATAGCTAAGAGATTTTTGTTTTCTGATCATAGGGATCTGTTTGGTATGTAAGGTGTGAGTAGGTTGGCTAGCACTGGGCAGGCAGTAGGCTTGAAAATAAGGTTTTGCAAAGTGGAAAGCTGAATGAAAACAAGTTAGTTGGGGAGTTCTAGCCAGTTTAGTTCCAGTAGCAGTCTACAGTGGTATGTGTGATATTTAGATTTAGTTAGTTATATGGGCACCATAACGAAGACAGGAAGGTAAAAAGGTTTTTGCTAGGGTAGCTTTGGTTGCAGTACTTAAGAAATGTTTGTTCCTATATAAGACTCCCAGTTTTTGATGAGTTTTCTTTATATTTTGCTGTATATGGGGGTCAAAGGAAAGTTTATTATTAATGATTACTCATAGAGGTTGGTTTCTTGCACTGTTTCTCTGACAGTGTTGCCAGATGCAAAGACATTGACATGATCAGTGACAGGGGAGGTGTTTTTGGGGTGAAAGAGTACAAATTTAATCTTCCTTGGATTAAGAAAGAGTTGACCATTTTTTAGCCAGGATTCGACTGCAGTAAAGGATTGTTGAGGTTTTGAAAGCAGTTCAGGTAGTGATTGAGTGGTACAGATTATGGTGGAATCATCAGCATATTGAATGAGGGTTCCAGGGTGGAAGGAAGTGTAAAGGTTGTTAGCAAAAATGTTGAAGAGTAGGGGTCTGAGAATGGAGCCTTGAGGGACTCCAGTAAGGTTGTGGAGAAAGGGTAAGAGCTCGTTGGACCATTTCACTGCTTGTTTATGATTCTTGAGGTAGTTCTGAAACCATTTTACTGTGCTATGTGGGAAGCCTAAGTTAGACAGTGTGTTCAGTAGAAGAGGGTGAGTGACCATGTCAAAGGCTTTAATGATGTCAATAAATAGTGAGGCTGTATAGGATCCTGCATCTCTGGCTTTGTTCACAGTGTCTGTAAGGGACAATAGGGCTGTAGATATGCTGTGGCTGGGTCAGAAAACATGTTGGGTTTAGTTTAAAAGGTTGTTTTGCAAAAGGTGTTGCATTATATGCTAACATATACCTCTCGAGAATTTTGGATATGGGTGACATGATGGATGTAGGAAGGAAGTTGGTTGGTTCAATACAGTTGCCTCCTTTGTGGATGGGGGTGATGTGAGATTGTTTCCATATGGCTGGTATTTTTGATTCTGATAAAGACCAATTTGTAAGGATACTGATTGGGTAGGCGATTGAGTTGGCAGCCCATCCTTACACTTAGCAAAGGTGTCAGAACTTGTCTGAGATTCAGGATGCATGGCTAGGCTTAAAAAGACCTTTGTGGTCGTTAGCCTAGTAAACACCTATGAACCAATGTATATTAATAATTATATTTATATTATCTTATTGATTATATTTATTACATTTTTATGGGGAATGCAAAATGATGCCTCTAGTTTGACAATGATTTTTTTTATAGCAGACTGACAGATAATGTTTAGACGTGGGAATGGCTAGACATCCAATCAAGTCATCAGCTGCTGTACCCTTTACCTCTGACTCGAGAGAAGATGCATCAAGTTATACTTTTAAGTAGAATAAAAGTTATTCTAATATGTTCCTTCATGAAGTAATAGTGACACTGTTTAAGGCAGCTGTCATATACATAGTAAAACACAGTGGTACACATGAAAACCTGATTATCTGAACCCACATTATAAAGGAAGTGAGACAATATGTCATTCAAACTAGTATACTTGTAAGTTGCTAAGCATGGTCTTTCTATTGCAGATGAGAATAGAAGGCTACAAATATACAGAAAAGGAATTCAAGACAGATATGTTTATGGTCAGAAGTGTGACATAATTCTGATTTAGAACAACAGAGCACACCATATGTCAGTGTCCTTAGTTACATGTTGAGTACTGCACTGTAGTACAAATATGTGGATTGTACAGCCCTTGTATTGTTTCTCATATTGAAAGAAGCAAATGGCATGAGTTACATATCAATGTGTTAGGTGCATATAGTTTACTGAGGAAGCAGTATTGCACAGTGGTTAGCATTGCACCTCACAGATTAGAGTTCACGCCGGGTCCTCTTTATGGCTTTTGTATCTTCTGCTTGTGTATGTTTGAGCTTTCTGGGCACTCTGTTTTTCATCTAGTTTTCTTCTGCTTTCCATAATCATTTTGATACATTGACCATGCAAAGATGTCCATAACTATTTAGTGGTGTGTGTGTGTGTGTGTGTGTGTGTGTGTGTGTGTGTGTGTGTGTGTGTGTGTGTGTGTGTGTGTGTGTGTGTGAAAGTGTGAAAGAGTTGGCATAATGTTGAAGATCTATGTATCCCATGCATGAGGTTCATTCTGGACCTCCAGCCAACGCCTATGTGGAGATTGCATGTTATCCATATGTCTCTGTGGGATTCTTCCCACCTCCCCAAAACATGCTTGGTGCTTCCACCTCAAACTCAGCTAAGAATGGAGTTGTGAGAAGCAGCATGGACTCCAGATTGGAAGAATTGGATAGAATAGACACTTTGGGCATCAGCTATGGTGTGCTGTATCCTTTACACAGGGGAACACAAATCATAGACTGTACACTGTGTCTGTGCTAGCCACTCAGTGATATAAAATTGACTGTAGGTGAGTTGGTCAAAAATGATCATGGGTATTTGCCACTGATAAGTGAGATGAGGACCCAGCCTACTCTGACATACACCAGGGGCCTATGCAAATAGTGTAAAGGTTCTGTCCATCCCCATTGGCCAGTGTGCACCATAAAGCCCAGCAGCCCTGGGTCAATAAGTTTCTGGCTGGCCAGTCTCCAGATGCCCAGCTTAGGTTACCTCTATTGACTGAAGCTGTTTGTAAATCAATCAACTTGCCAAACATGAACTAAGGATTGCTACACTCAGTATAGATCCACTGACAGGACAGGAGGATGCTGGGCATTGTCCCTACCCAGAACACAAGGCTGAAGGACAGTGCAGCAAAGCCACGTGGCTTAGAATCCAGAATCTATGGCTCAGGAGGAATACAGACTAGAAATGGTGTGAGAATTGTGGTGAGGGAGAAGCTTCAAAAGACAGAAAGGAATGTCAACAGAATTCATGGCAGACTCATGACAATGGGATTCCGTTGTAATGATAGAGTTGTATTCATTATCTCAGCCTATATCCCAGAGCAGGGTTGTGATCATGAGGAAAGGAGAATATTTAAACAGTAGTTGTAGGACCTACTAGATAAAGCAGGACAATGTGACTTTGTGATGATAATAGGGAAACGGAATGCACATTTTGGGACAGGGAGATATCAGGACAGCCTTGGTCCACATGACTGAAACAACAGAGATAAAGAAAAATAGACCATTTTAGACACCATTATGACAAATGGCTTGAATCTGGCCAACTCATGGTTCACCTAGAGAGATGGTCACAAGATGACATACAAGAGTGGACTACATTCAACTCAGAAAGACTTCATCCTAGTAAGAAAAGGACTTTGGGGTAGAATCAGTGATTTCAGAGTCATCCCCACTGAAACAGACTACAGCATAAACTCAGCTGTCGGCAGTGATCAGAGAAGGGAAGGCTGTATGGTCAACAGAGACTAGGGTGAATAGCTTGAAGTTGACTGTAGAGAAAGCAGAACAGTTCAAAGAATTACCCAAGGTTGTAGCACATCAGAAAGAAGGAGAAATAATCTGAGCTGAAGAAGAATGAAAGTACCTCAAAGCAGCAAGTATGAGGTCTATCGAACAGATATGCTACTGAGCCAGGTATGGAAATTAAGTACATCAGGAAAATTAGTGGTGGAATGCAGATGTCCAGGATGTCAAAAAAAGAAAGAAGGAATGCAGGAAAAATTGGGAGATAGAAAAGACAGGCTAGGTTAAGGAGGACTATTGATTGACATGGAGGTAAAGAGAGCAGTTGCAAAAGCAAAATAAAAGGCATCAGAGGCAATCTACCAGCTTCTGGAAAGTGACTCAGCAGAGGGCACAAAAAAACTGTATCAGGTCGCAAGGCAAATACAGAAAGATAAAGTGGAAATTCATCAGATTCCATTACTAAGGGAAACCAGCAACAACCTACTCACCAGTCCACAGCACATCATTTGCAGATGGAAGGAGTACTTTCAGCAGCTTCTGAGTGAAACAGACCTTATAGCAGCTGCAATGCCCCACGTGTAGCCTATGAAGAGAGACAAAGAGGAGCCAATTATAGAAGAAGTAAGAACAGCACTAGGAAAAATAAAGTCAGGGAAGGCAACAGGTAGAGATGAGGTCATGGCTGATATGATCAAGATGTTGGAAAAATTAGGGGAGAAATGGCTTGTTTAGATACTCATGGCAATTTGTAGAAAAAAGGTGTATCCCAGATGACTGGAGAATAAGCATTCTAGTGCCAGTGAGTAAGAACAAAGGGAGTATTCACAAATGTGGAGAGTATAGTGATATCAAACTCCTGTCATATTGCTTGAAAGATCTATAAAGGGTGTATGAGAAATTAATGTGTGGAGTACTAAAAAGTAAGATAGCAGTTTGACAGATAGTTGAAATGCTAGAAATGAGGAAGGAGTCCAACTAGTCACTCCTAGACATGGAGAAAGCATATGACAAGGTCCCAAAGAAAATGATTTGGACAGTCCTTCAGTTCTTTGAGGTCTCAGAAACCTGGTAGAATTGCTGCAGGCTTTGCACAAGGATTCTATGACACAAGTACGACAGATTTGGACACATAGAGTGGCTCCCAGCTGGAGTGGGTGTGCATCAGGGTTTAGTTCTGAGCCTACTGCTGTTCATATTACTGATGGACTATATCAGCAAACAGGTCAAAGGGGACATATTAACAAAGCTGCTGTAATAAGACTATGTGGCATTACAGACAGACTTGGAACAAGAAATTATGATGGGGGAATGGAATGCAAAACTGAAGGCTCATGGGATAAAATAGAGTGCAGAAAAGGTAATTGTAATATCAGCAAATGGGGAAATCAGAAGCCGAAAATTCAGATAAAAGGGGAAATAGTTTAACGGGTTAACAGCTTCAAGTATCTGGGAGGGATGGTTGAGATGAATGAAAGTCTGAATAAGGAGTTCAAAGTTAGAATTAGAGGGGCTGCAGCCAACTGGCACAGTGTGTCAGGGGTAGTGTTTCACAGAAGAATGTCAACAAAGCTAAAAAATAAGGTGTATAAAATGTTAGTGCAACCATTACTACTATATTCTACAATCCTGAGAAGTGCATGCAGTGCAGTTGAGGATTCTAGAAGTGATGGGCATGTACCTGAGATGGGTGCTAGGATGCACACTGTGGGACAGAAAAAGAAATATGAAGATTAAAGCATAAGTTTAAGTAGCTTCAGTTGCTGGAAAGATCCAATTTCAACAGATTACAGACAGACAGGAAGAAGGCAAGAGGAAATGAAGAAATCCATTAAAGTGTTTTATAGATTATATGAGAGACGACCTGCAACACTTTCCCCATGACACAGTATTTTTTTGCAGAGGGCAAATCCTCCATATAAACCGTAATCCCCAGCTTAAGTATACTAACTCCATGGTCATACAAAACACAGAAAAAAGGGAACCTACTTTTTTAAGGCAGTGCCGCTAATACACAACACTCCCATACAGCACTCAACATACTACATATTGACTAATTTCACAATCGAGCACACTCACAGTCACCTTTAACACACTGAAAGCCACTCAATAGTGATGCACAACTGCATATATCTAGGTACATATATGTGTGTATCTGTGTGTGTGTGTGTGTGTGTGTGTGTGTGTGTACATGTGTATATATATATATATATATATATATATATATATATATATATATATATATACACATACATGTGTGTGTGTGTGTGTGTGTGTATATATATATATATATATATATATATATATATATATATCTATAGGTTGACACTTAGAAGGTCGAGGTGGGTTCGGTCGAACCCACTTTAGTCAACGTCGGGAGGCCAAATGGTGACAATGTCGAACCCAACATTGTCGAAATACGAATATTGCCCCATCTTGACCCATGTTAAAGCCCATACTGGGGTTTACAGTGATTCATATTTTGACACTGTTGGAATTTGACATTGTCAGTTTCGTGGAAAGGGGTCTATGATACCATCATTTGATGGTGTCAGGTTTGACCTTCCAATGGTAAGCCATATATATATATATATATATATATATATATATATATATATATATATATACATGTGTGTGTGTGTGTGTGTGTGTGTGTGTGTGTATATATATATCTATATATATATATATATATATATATATATATATATGTATGTATATACAGAGCTGTAACTAGGGTGGAGCAAAGGAGGTGGCTGCCCCAGGCACAAGATGTCAGTGGGTGCAGTTAGCAGGTGTCAATGGCTCATAGGTAGTTTCTAGGATGTCTTTATAAGAGCCAAGGTTATCCAAAGTTTACCAACATTTTTTTTCTACACAATGGACACATGGTGGTCAAAGGCCAGGATACTGTCAACATGTGTTTCCCGATCCTTGACCACTTACTTTACTTTTAAGGGCGGTAATCAATGTGGTAATTTCCAGGGGTGGCCAAATTTCCATAGAGTACTAATATGTATTTTTTCACATACAGTTTTAGTCCATAGCTCTGGCACTAGTTGTTTTTCTATGTCAGGCTTCTTGAAGGGTATCTTGTGTCTTTATGTGTTTGGTGACTATGTCTGGTTTGCAGCCATCTGCAAATTAGTGACAGCAAGAGGCCTTTGATGTTGGCTTATGGGTTTATGCCTAGTTTTGTAAGTTTATCTACAAAGCCCAGGTCAAACACCTTAGCCAGGTCAAGGTAGGTAGAGTGCACTGTTTTGGCCTTATGTGTTGCTTTAGTGAGCTTCTCAAAGAAGTTAAACTGAATAATTAGGCATGACCTGTCTTTGAGAAAATTTAACTGGATAGGTTCCTGTGTCATTGTTTGTCAGATCAATGATAATACTTTCCTTTGCCTTCCATATAAAACTAGTCAGACTTATGAGTCTATAGTTAGTCAGGTTCTGTGGAAAGCCCCTCCTTGCATAGAGGGATAACATAACCATTGAAGTCCTCCATTTGTTAAGCATGAAGGCTATCTGTATGCTGTGTTTAAACAGAGGCTCTAGCAGTACAAACAGGTCATGTTTCATGGTCTTTAGAAGGCATTCTGGGAAAATATCAGGGCCTAGTAAAGCAGTGTTCTTGGTGTTAGAGATCACAGTGAAGGACCTGCTCACTAGAGAGGTTTGATGGGGAAATGATGTGGGGAGGTTTCCGGGGGTAACTGGGGGTAATGGGGGGGGGTAAAATTGGCACATTTGTGGGTGTTGCCCTGCAGGTTGTGAACATAACTGATGATTGCCTTATGTTTGTCCTTAGCTTTGGGGGCTATTTTTAACTCAAAATTGGCTTTGGCAGACTTGATTAGTTTTCTGAGTTGTTTGTACAGATTGATTAGGAAGGGTTTACCTTGCTGAGCAATAACCTTCCTGTCTTTTACATAATTTTCTTTCTTTTGTTATGCAACCTATTTATACTGAGATTCCACCAGGGCAGTTTGTTTTTTGAGGCTGCCCTGTGTTTATTTCTGATATGGACAGCTTTCTCTGAGCAGCTGTTTACTTGAATGTTCAAGGCTTCTGTGAACAGTTTTGCATAGACAGCTGTGCTCTCAAGGTTTGGGGGCTTGATATTTTGCTTGGCTGTTTAGTCAGAGGTGGTTAGCCTTGAAATAGTTTTTAAATATTCTGAGTTTATCTACAGTTTTGAGCTTAATATCTATTTCAAAGGAGGTAGCTTTGTTTTCTAACCTGACCAATGAGGACATGGTAATTCCCCCATGCTTGTGAGCATCAAGACGAGGATATTTGTGTCCATGTTGGATGCGCAGACTAGTTGTTTTAATAACTGCACAGATCTCTGTATTCCCTAGGATGAGGAGAGCTTGTGGGAGTGTGGTACTGGGATTCATTTATTAATGCCATTACTGCACTTCTGGCCATGTCCAAATTATTGAAGTACTCACTGCATGATAGTTTAACTGTAGCAAGTTGCTTGTAACAATTTCATAGCAGAAGAGCTTTTGTTTTCAGTGTAAAGACCTGTTTTTTAATTTGTCCTCAAGCTGTTGGGGGCGGCATACTTCTCAACTTCTCTTCTCAATAAATCTGGACAAAGCTAAAATAATTAGGACACAAAGGGTCACAATCAGGGACAGTTTATAAATATTGCTCAAATTTATTTAAAAAGTTACTAGAGCAACAGGTTCTATATCAACAGTCATTTTCTCAATAATAAGTAGAATGAAACTCTAATGTCAAGCATTTTTGACTTACTGCAATCCACACTGACATACCAGAAATTCAAAATTTGTATCAGGGATCTGGCAAAAACATAAGGTAAAATCTGAGACATTCTGCCAAATTCTGGACCGTTGAGAGGGATTGGCAGATGTACATTAATGGCATAAATTTAGGAAGCATTTATTCTGTGGTAGTTTAACTGTTCCAAGCTGCTTGTTGCATTTTTAAAAAACAATTTCGTATTACAGTTGAGCATTTTTTTGATGTTCAATACAAATAAAGATCTTTTTCCTCTACCTCAAACCCTTTTTTGGGGTGTGCAGTATCATCACTGTTTGACGTTTTGCTGTAACAAGCTACTTGTGCTTGATAAAGGTTGTTTTTCTTTTTTTGTATTAAATCAAGGTGAACACATTTTTTTTGTCTTTTTATTTTTTATCAGGTTGTGTGGCTACAGACATTTCTAGCTTGGTGTGGGCTCATCTTGTGTTGTAGCATACACAGTAGACACAAATGAAAAAGCATCAGAAATGTTTGACAATTATGAGTGTACTGCACTTCATATTACCACAGATGACAAAAAATGTACATTTAAGTGTCCAACAACTTTTTTATGTTGTTGGCTGTTCAGAGACACAATTAGCTTTTTGCTGCATGTGCTTGTCTGCATTCTCAAGGTGAATTTTTCCACATCCAAGCATCAAACAGATAATAAGTTGGTTAGGATCATAAAGCAGATCACAGTATGAAGACAACCTAGAAACCACTTACGAACCATTGTTACCTGCTGATTGCACCTACTGACATCTTGTTCTTACTGAAACAAGCATTACTTGAAGAAAATGAAGCCCCTTTGTTAATAGCATTAAATCATCCATATCATTTGTGGTATCATGCCACACACCTTAAATCATTTTACAGTTATCTTAATCTGAAACACTGCCAACCTTTGAAGTAGTCACTTTCCATATAGAGGGGATCGATGCATCTCACTGTAAAAAAAAAAAAAAAATTATATACACATATGTATAGCTATCCTTCACTGAACCCATAACTATATTACTATCCAATTAATTGGAAAAAAAAACTACTCTAAACAAAACAATGCAGTCTCATTCAACTCAACATTCTAAAAATTACTAGACTCCCAAGCTCCCTTATGGATAAATAAATAAATATATATATATATATATATATATATATATATATAGTTTATGTACAATGATGTGATTGAGTTTTTTCAAAAACAAGTGTCCCATTTTGAAGCATAATTGACCAATTATTTACTGCATGTTTTGTGAATGTGATAGATTATCATGTTTCTGAAAATGTCACTGGCTGTCCCTTGTCACTTTACGTATTTTGAGTATTATTGTCTTAACATATCACTTTCAGACAAGCCAAATGTATATTCAGTTGAAGAGTTTTGAAGTGTTTATTTTCCTTTGTTTTTTTTTTAAACATGCAGTCTTAAATGTGGAGTAGTTCTGTGTGCTGGTGTGTAAATATGCAATATTACGGTCGTGTCATATTGAGTTTTTTATACATGTGCTGTGTATAGTGAGACACCTTAAGACTGGTGTTCGTGCATAGCAGAAGCTAGTTTGTCAGAAAAATATTGGCTACAGTGATTTTCAAGTGCCAGTGTTGCTGATAGTTGTATTCATCTCATGTACTTATGCAGTATAAATGCTAACTATTCCTGTCATTTGTGTACTCTCTAAAGTTGCACATTTCACATCCTTATTTGCTTAGCAGGAGTGATGACTAACTTTTGCCTTGCATCCTGGAAGTATTATAAAATTCTATTGTGTACCTTGGAATTACATGGCTTGTATATGCTGTATGTTTGTGTTGAGGTATTCCTTTTCAAAGTACAAAAATTGCAAAATGGCAGTCTACAGCTGTATAATTATGCAGATTGCCTTTCGTATGTCCTAGACATGAATATGTATGGTTGTCTCAGAGGGGCATTGTGTTGTGAAAGAGTCAGAAGGCAGAGTCAGAGTTCATGTAGTAGCAAGTATAAATTATTAAGAATGCATGATCCTAGAACAGAACCTATACTTTATGCAGCTGCATCGTGCTATTTGTCACTGACCTGGTACAGATTCCTAATATACAATTTTGTCTTGAGTATGTGAATGCAATTCAGATCAATACTGTGTGTCACCATTTACTATATAAGCAGAATTTTTTGCTATATTCAGTAAAACCCCTGCAGGAACATCAGTTGATTTGCTCACACTTTGCACTCCACATGTAATGTACAGAGCACACCTCTTCCTCAGCAACATGTACAGAACGTTTTCGGTTTTATCAGCTGAATTTGATAGTGGGGGGGTCTGAGTTAGTTTGGTTGGTCAGTGGGACAGCTGCCATTTTCGGGCACAATCTAAGATTATTGCTGGGTTAAGTGACTTGCTCTAATTATATATTAAGGAGAAGCAGAATGAAGGAATCAAACACAAGACGTCAGAATGATACTTGGTAGAGCCTCTTAACCTTAATTCTGACTGCTAATCTGCCTTATATGATGCTGGTGAGGTTATAAAGACCAGTTATATTTATTTTAATTTATCTTGTATGTGGCTATATTTACAAAAACAATAAATATACAGTGGATATAAAAAGTGTACACACCCCTGTTAAAATGCCAAGTTTTTGTTATATAAAAAATGAGACCACAATAAATAATTTCAAAACTTTTCCTACCTTTAATGTGACCTATAACCTGTACAATTCAATTGATAAACAAACAAATCTGTTAGGGGGAAAAAAAAAAAAAGTATAATACGCTGGTTGCATAAGTGTACACACCCTTAAACTAATACTTTGTTGAAACACCTTTTGATTTAATTACAGCATTCAGTGTTCTTGGGTAGCATGACACATCTTGACTTGACAATATTTTCCCACTCTTCCTTGTAAAATGCTCCAAATCTGTCAGGTTGAGAGGTCATCTCTTGTGCACAGCCCTCTTCAGGTTCCAGCACAGATTTTCTATTAGATTTAGGTTTGGGCACTGGCTGGGCCATTCTAAAACTTTAATTTTCTTCTGGTGATGCCATTCTTTTGTTGATTTGGATGTATGCTTGGGGTCATTGATGTGCTGAAAGGTGAAATTCCTCTTCATCTTCAGCTTTCTAGCAGATACTTGCAGGTTTGGGGCCAAAAGTGACTGGTATTTAGAACTGTTCATAATTCCCTCCACCTTGACTAAAGCCCCAGTTCCAGCTGAAGGAAAGCAACCCCAAAGCATGACACTGCCACCACCATGCTTCACTGTGGGGATGGTGTTCTTTTGGTGATGCAAAATGTTGTTGTTGCGCCAAATGTACCTTTTGGAATTGTGGCCAAAAAGTTCAACCTTGGTCTCATCAGACCATAACACATTTTCCTGCATGCTTTTGGGAGACTCAGTGTATTGTTTTGCAAATTTTAGCCAGGCCTGGATGTTTTTCGGTGTAAGAAAAGGCTTCCATTTTGCAACCCTACCCCATAGTCCGGACGTATGGAGAATATGAGAGATTGTTTTTACATGTAGTACACAATCAGTACTTACCAGAAATTCCTGTAGCACCTTCAGTGTTGCTGTAGTTCTCTTGGCAGCCTCCCTGACTAGTTTTCGTCTTGTCTTTTCATCAATTTTCGATGGACGTCCAGTTCTTTGTAACGTCACTGTTGTCCCATATTTTCTCCACTTTTTGATAACTGTCTTCACTGTATTCCATTGTATATCCCAATGCTGTGGAAATGTCTGTGTGCCCTTCTCCTGACTGATACCTTTCAACAATGAGATCCCTTTGATGCTTTGTAAGCTCTCTCTGAACCATGGCTTTTGCTGTAGCAGGTAACTGAGTAAATGTCAGGAAAATACTAGGACAGTTGAACTTTATTAGATAGTTAGAGTCTCATTAATTGATGTCATGTGTGTACTCAAGAAGACTGAATGCTGTAATTAAATCAAAAGGTGCTTCAACAAAGTATTAATTTTAAGGGTGTGCTCACACAGCAAAGTATTAGTTTAATGGTGTGCACACTTATGCAACCAGCATATTGTACATTTTTTATTTTTCATATTTTTCCCCTAACAGATTTGTTTTTCAATTGAATTGTACAGGTCATAGGTCACATTAAAAGTGGGAAAAGCTTTGAAATAATTTATTATGGTGTCATTTTTTTATTTTACAAAAACCTGTTATTTTAACAGGGTGTGTACACTTTCTATATCCACTGGGTATGTGTGTGTATATAAATATATATATATATATATATATATATATATATATATATATATATATATATATATATATATATATATATATATATATATATAAAGATTTTCACTGGCAGGGAAAACTAACACAAGTAACAATAGGAAATACTACATGCCTTCTCTAAAGATAATGAAATCACTCATTTTTATAACATTGTCTATAATGTTGAGCTGTGTGATAAATATTAAAAGCCTCATTAGTTCAACTATTTTTAGATATTTATGAAGAAAAAACATAATTTGCTACCTTATACAAATATACAGTTAAATAAATATTTTGGTCGTAGAATATACTGTTGAATCAAAGATTAGGCCATGCTCCACAGAAGAGACTTGTGCAGCAGAGAAAGACCTCTGCGTGAAGGCAACATTATGTGGTATGAGAAATTTCTGCATAGAAGTATCCAGGTCCTTGCATTTCAGAGCATTCAGCCCTACTCAGCTCCAAGAAGATACTCAGGAACAGTAAAACAGTGCAGTCATGAATAATCGCACGAGTCTCACAGTACATAGGATAGAGCAAAAGACCATAAACAGTTTACTAATGCTATTATCACTGCAAAGAGAATCCACAGAATTATATGAAAAGGGTGAAAATCAGGTATAGAGAGAGAGAGAGATGAGGCAAACAAAGAGGACACTGATAATTGGAGCCAGGAAGGTAGGGTACATTTATTGTAGGAATAGAGCCCTTTTATTTATATGATGAGAGAAGGGAAACCAAGGAATGGAAAGAGAGTGAAGGACAGACTACTGAGCCAAGCAAACAAAAACAATATAGTGCAGGCACTTGGGGTGTTTGCATATTAAAAGAAGATAAGGCAAAGGTTGGGCACATACATACATAAAGTAGACAAATGGTGATGGGAAACAAGGTATGGTGCTGCACATATTAGAATCCAAGTCATGTCATTGAGGCAGTAGGGTGTAGAGAGGTGCAGGACACAGGAGGGCTGCTAGGGCAGCCAAAAAGATTATCGGCACAGATCCATCACTAGCTGATGATCCTAGGTAGGAACTACTAGAAAGTATCAAATCCTCTACTGGCCTAGTCATTTGGGGCCTACCATTCCATCACATCTGCTATTTTCTGCAGGTATGTCTCTTTCTGACCACAATATTGGTCAAATTCATACACAGTTTCAAACACTGCATCCTCAACTATATTCTTCAGCTGTGTTGGGATATGACTGCCCACCTGAATTGGGCCATAAATCCTCCCTAGTGAGCCACCCACATCCCCATCACCAAACCCGCCATGAGCTACAACACTGGGAGATAGTGGTTAAGGTGCTTGGGCCTGCCAGTCATCCTCTTACTCATCTGGTGGACTTGCAGAGTGGCAATACAGTGGGAAAAGTCCTGTGACAACAACATATCATTGAAGCACACTGAACTTTTAAGTTAGACAGCACTTCACCTGCTCTCTTCTGCAGACTTTCAGGACAGCATCACTTCAGGTCACTGTTGCAGTGTTTGTTAAAGAGCAGGATACATGTTTCTCTCCTCAGCAGGAGGCCTGAGTCATGCAATAGATTCATTTTTTTATGATACAACATATGAACCTATATAATACTAAGGTACATAGTTCACCTACAAGTTCATTTCCTACCTTAAAAAACTGAAGTTGTATTAGCAATTCTGTCATGATTTGAACAGGGACTTTTGATGAGGATATAATTTTGATGACAGAAAAGATCACAGTTCTGGGGTAGTCTTAACAATGTTTAGTGCATTTATAATTCTAGCTGTTAATATATGAAATGTAGATGAGTTTTGCATTTCTCACCCTCAGTAGAAATCATATACTCACCTGTAATGTTAAAGTAGTATGATGCAATATGTTAGATTATCACTGTGAAAAACACATCAATAAATTTATATATCATCTATGTATAATATTGCATGTGTCAGTCCTTGCTTGTGTGCTCTTAGTAATTCTTTTTCTTGGAATTTTACCAGGTTGGTCAGGAAGAGAATACATCTTAGATTGTCATTTCACCTTTCCAGATTTAAATGCATCTCACTGATGTAGCTTCCCTTACCATACTGCCATGGCCATTACAGGCAGTTTTTGTTTTATCATTTTGACTGACAGTAAAGATTACATTAGATATAGGCACAACTATATATATATATATATATATATATATATACACACATATCTCTATACACACACACACACACACACACACACACACACACACACACACACACACACACACACACACACACACACACACACACACACATATGGATCCACTTTATAAAACTGCATTACCAGAAGATCGAATGTCACAACATCGAGACCAAAACAACAAAAAAATCAAATAATTGAAAGGTCAGAAGAAGATCATATGCTGGAATATTGAACTGCAATGCAAACTTTAAATGGTAAGTGAGTTAATGGTGCACTTTCATTTTACGGTTTTGTAGTGAGAAAGTAGAAACGTATGGCAGGGTTGATGTTGACTGGTTTTGTTGTATTTGGAGAAGTCTGTGTAAGTTTAAGTTTGAAAAAGAAACAAGAATTTGTATGAATTGTTATGTATTTGTTAATTTCTGATGGAGCTTTAAAGTTAAAGTATTTTGGTTTTGTAAGTAGAAACATAGTGGTTAGTGTAGTGGTGCAGGTGTTATTGTGTGTGTAGGTGGTGCTTACTAACTAAAAAAAGTTATTAGTTATAAAGACGGGAGATTTTGGTAAAGTTGGAAGGTGTAGTCGGTACTGTGCTATGTGACATAGGGCTGAAATGTGAAGAGACAGTTGTTGTTTAGCAGTTGGTAGACTGTTTAGTTTTCTTCAAAGTAATACAGTCTTGGAGTTGATATATCTAATTTGCAGGGGGTGTACCCCTGCAATAGTGAAAGAAGGTATAAATGGTACATTTCTGTTGTTTTCCTGTTTTCAATGTTTTTGTGCTCATTGTTTTGGGATTTGTTGTTTTAAACTTTCAGTTATTTGATTTTTGTCCCTTTGGTCTCAACGTTGTGATGTTCAGTCTTCTGGAAATGTGATTTTATGAAGTAGATCCATAGATATATATATATATATATATATATATATATATATATATATATATATATCTATAAAATCTATATATATGGAAAAAAGTAATCATAAATGGAAACCAACAGGTTACATTTAGATTACCAAAAGGAAAACAAAACGATAGTTTAACATGGGAGGGGTTGACTCCCATGCCCCTAGAAATTAAGTATAGGTTCATAGGTAGGTACTAGGCTATTGGCCAAATGGTACCCTGGCTTTTGCCACCCAAGAAAATTATTTTCCTGTGCCCCTGTCAAGCAGAACCACAGAAGTGATCCCTGGGGTGAATTTCCTATCTCCCATTCAATCATCAAGATATTTCTTGTAGAGTGCTAATGAGGAGCTGTGTTTGATATAGATAGGTAGTTTGTTTCAGAGTATGGGAAGTCTCTGAGACAGGAATCTATCCCTCCAGCATGTTCTGTTTATTGTGGTGACAAGGTTTAGGTCCCTAGAGCATGTAGGTTGGAGGGATTGGGATTTCTTTAAGTGGAGTATGTCCAACAGCTCTGGGTTTGACATAGCTTTGTATGTTAGGCAGAAATCACCTCTGAGTAGGTGATATGCGACAGAGTAAAGCCGGAGTTTTTTGAGACGGTATGCGTAGCGCATCTGTTTGAGGCCGGTAATCCTCTTTCTGAGGTATTTCTGTGGCCTTTATACTAACTCCAGGACTGCACAGCCTTGAAGAAAGGAGAAAATCCCTTGAATTATGTTATGGCCAACCTAATAAAGTTCTACCATTTCATAATTTGACCAACTGTACCACTGATGAAAAACACCAGTATTTCGGCATGTGATAAAATGAGTTCAGAAATCAACCACATATCACATATATCTGTATCTGTATCTATATCTATATCTATGTCTATAGATCTATATCTATAGCTGTCTATATATATATATATATATATATATATATATATATATATATATATATTTCTTCTTTTATAATGCCATCCATCTGAAAATATATTCAGGATATGCAGTGCCTTCACATTCCAAAACATAAGTTACATTCTCACCTCTAAAAGAAATCAAGTATAATGCATCATGCTAGATTTTCTCCGTGAAGAACTCATATCCTCTTTGAAAATTCTTACTAAAATGTTACTAAAACTCTCAGTTATCTTAACTCAATTCAACAATGCTGGGGAGACTGTGCCTATCCTTACAATTAGTGGGTATGAATCAGAGGAAATGGTCCTGGATGGAGCACCAGATCATGACAGGATGCATATTATGTACTTGACCCAGTGTAAAAATAGACAATGTGCATGTCTGTCATTATATAAAACAAATAATATTTAAAGTAGGTGTACTATGAAATTATAACAATACAGTATAAATTCGGAATGCTCATACATATATTTTGCCTTCTTTAATTCATGAAGTGTCACACAAATTGCAGATCTCTACATATATAGAAAGCCTTAGAGGAATATTGGATAGAATGCATTTCCTTTAAATGTGAAATAGTCATACAGATTGTCAACATATGAAAGGATTGATGATTCTATTTAATCACACAGAGTCCCCCAGTACACTATATTATTTATTTAATAATGTGTTGGTTTGTTTTTATTTTAGCATTGGTCCCATTAGAATTAAACACTTTCTGAGTGTTGCATCACTGATATGTATCTGTGACTACATCAGAGAAAATCTAGCCACAGTAATGATTTATTTTCATCTCATTTCAGACACGAGAGTGCTCATTTCCAGCAAAATAATAAATAAAATCCATACTATCCAAACACATGCATATCTGAGATGTAATAAATAATGTATGCGGATCTCTATGTTTTGGAAACAAATTGCGTGATGAGTCACAAGTCATATGTCATAGAATGAGCACCAGTATTCCTGTTACCCATAATACCAGATATTCCATTTATTAGACTTGAGATACCATATCATATCACATATTTATTTTTTTTCTATCTATTCTATTTTCATGTGAGTGTTTTCCTCCTTTTTCAGTGAGCTACGGTTTGTAGGGAAATTTAATGATGCAGTACTTAAAGTATTGTGAATGTGGTGGGTGTAATTGTATCAGGTTACTAGGGTACTTTAGTTTTTTTTTTTTTTATTTTTAAGGTTTTTTGTTTTGGTTGTAGGCATGCATGTAATCTTCTGTTTGACTGCATGATCAGCACTGGTTATATTTCAGATTCATGTTAGGACATTTTTGGTTCTGGAGCTAAAACTAATCTTGATGCTATGACATTAGGATGGATACTGTTTCAGAAAAGTTTGATCTCCTTAAAGGAAGGGGTCAAGGAAATGCAGAAGGTTGAAGAAACCATTCTTGAAGAATAACAAAAGATACAACTAGATGGTTCCACTGTTAAATGCAGAAAAGACATAGTAAAACTAGATACAAAAACACACAAGACAAAAAAGGTTTTAAAACAACAGAAATAAGTTGTTTGACAACTGGCATCATTTTACAGTTTTATACATTAATTTACATATTTATACAGATATTTAAATATATATACATATACACTCTTTGAATATTAGTTGTATTAAATTGTTTTTAATGTAGCGTTGACAGTTTTTGGTTTGTATGAGGCAACAGTTTTATGTTCAGCTGTATATCATGATGACTGACACTGTTTTTAACCAGTAGAAGTAAATGTTATGGTATTTAAGGTGAATGCATGTAGAATAGTTTGTCTGATGAAGTTTTAAATTTGTTCAAACAAAAGTGCTAACCATTTCTTTGTTACTGGAATCATTAAATACTTGGTGATTTTATATTTCTCAATTTGTGGTTCCTTTCATTTCACCATTTGAACAGTGTTCCAGAGGTGCTTGGACTTCAGCCATGTGTGTTTTTGTATCAGTTTGATAGTAAAACTAAAGAAAATTATTTGCGATAATAAAAATAGTATGACAGATGGTTTTAAATAGTTGTCAGCTAACCTGACCAACAAAGATGCTATTAAAATAAATGAGAGAATGAGAGAGGAAGTGTGGCCTTATCCAAAAGACTCTCTGAACTTTCTGTACCAATTAGAACAGTAACACATAGAAATTGCCTAGGGACATGTAAGCAATGTCATACAACAAATAAAATGGACAACTGGCTGTTTTGAAACAGTGTTTGAAGAAAGAGACTGAAAATAATGTGGAAGATATGAAAATCCTACAGAAACAGATTGAGCCACTATGAAAAGGTTAGGCTAGATCAGATGAAAAGAAAGTGCGCCTATTTTTTTCAAACAGTGAAGAAACATAAGTGATAGAAAAAAGTGATGCGTAGAGTAAAAAAAGAATAAAGATGAATGAAACTTGAATTTGGAGTACAGAAAAAAAGTCAGGTTCAGATTCAAGCTGATAATGTGTGCTTATTAGATAATTAAAGATGGGAATAATGTAAAATTTACAAAGTGATGACATTGCTGTTCCTGACTTAAAAGCAAAGTGTCATAATGTCGAAACTGAAGCAAGTTGCTAAAACACAAAACAAAGAGACTGAGAAAAAAATGAAGAGCTCACACCAGTGAAGTGGTTAAGAAAATTAGTTTCCTAAAGGAAAATCAAGATAATTGGACTAAGCTTCTACAGCAAAAAAAATTGAGAACTGTAAATAAGGAAACCATAGCCTCTTTCCATTGAGAAACTTAAAAATGCCATTTGTAAAAAAAAAAAAAAAAAAAAAAAGTCACAAAGATATCAAAGTGAAGTGAAGACAATGAATCAGCACATGTAAGACCTGGGAGAAAAACTGAAAAGGATTAAGACTGTTAATGTGCTGTAGAAGAAGGCAGAGATTGAACAAAATCATACTTTGAAAGGTGAGTGCAGACCTGCAAAAGGAAAATTATTCTTTCAGAAGAAAGAAGTGTATTTCACTGCTAACCTTTTAAAGCAGAAAGAGCCAAATGGAGAAATGGCAAAGATGTTCATCAAATTCTTTAAAGCCAAATAAATTTAATTGTGATGTAGTAGGGACAGACTGATGAGATAGAAACAGGCTTAACTAAATCTGACAATGTGTGCGGTGCCCCAGGTGGATGTTAGGTTGAATAAAGTCTTGTTGTGGAGACTAAACCTAAGGACTCACCATCTGTATTTGATATAATTCCTTCTCTGTGGGATCTACATACATCAACATTCAGTCATAGAAAGGATAAGAAGGACAAGACAGTTATGTATCAGGAAGATAAAACATTTTCCATAAAAGAAAACTGCAATGCAGCTTATGAGACAGTACAGTATGAGTGACAAACAGTATGATGTCATGGAAACTGTAATTCTGTGTAAGAAAGTAGGAAATAGATCCAAACTAATATGAAAAACTGTAGAAAAGTTATAATGACGTGGAGACAGTACCACAATAATGTCTGAGTTGTTGACTGGGTCATAAGAGTGCTATTGTTTCCATCCCAAGCAAAATGACAAAGATGACACTATTTATCATGAGGCTGAATTTGCAGATATGCTGAAAAATTATACTTGATGGAATGTAACTCATAACCCTGAAGAATCCAACCATAGCAGAATGATTTGTAGTGACAGTGAAGTCATCATACAACATGACCGAAAGTGAACATATGGTGAATAATCAAATATAGAATGATAAAGTGCTCTTTATGGGGTAACTCTAGGGAACAGTTACATGTTGATGCTAAAACAGGCTATAGACTGGGTGGTGTAAAATGCTTTTGCCTGTTCTCAGTGTGAAAAGGAATAGCCACAGGACCACCAGTGTTTTACAAATGTCACAAACAAAACAACAAAGAACACACTTCAGTCAGGAAAGATTTTATAAAAGATTATTCAAATATTTCATCTGTTAAGCACTTTTGTTTACAATTACAATTGAACTTCCTCAGAACATACATACAAAAAAGAGTGTTTTATACAAAGGTTGTTCTTTGTTTTTGAGTTCTCATTGTGGACATTTTGTGAGCAAAATTTGTTATTCTCTGCAAAGTATGTGCAGCAAAGTAAAAGAAGTTAACAAGCTGATTTAAACTCTATGCAAAATATAAAAAAAAGTATCTTTAGGTTTTTTGTATAACCAAACTGACAATGTACAGAATAAAACCATATTGCTTTCCAGAATTTTCAGGTAAAGGCACACGATCTGGTCTGGTTTTTAGTGACACAGATATTAAAATAATAAAAAAAATCAAAGTCCCAACTCTGTTACTTAAGACTGTATGTTGTTTGGGGATGACCTTAGCCATTTCGGTAACTCAGGCTCTTCTGCACATGCGTGGTTCCCTTCATAGAGCATGCCCACGACAGCCATGGCTACTCCATATAACAAGGTAGATATTTTTCAGTTCCTTTTCTTGCTTCACTGAGTTGCACTCAGTTATTTGTGTCTCAGCTAATTTAAATGCCTTGAGTCTGAGGAAGTAAAAAGAGGGTCGTTGCCCTATATGAGATGCAATACTCTGTCTTACCAGATAAGCAGTTTAAGTTGCTGACATGTTTCTGCCACCACATTGTGCCTGGTGACCTGTAGGTTAGTCATGCAATAAAATCCCAAATTTCCTTTTCCATAAAACATTTAGTTTCTTGAGGAAAATATGCTTATCCTTCTGAAGTTAATGCAAGGTTATAACTTGTGATTCTTTTCCCCCAACTAAAAAAAGAGATTTTGCTACCACTCTTTTCTGCACACGAAAACAGAAAATAGAATATAGTTTATTAGCTTAGTAGGCTTATCTATTTCTTGTTTTAATAAATGATTTGCGTATATATCCAACTCATTAGTCTCATTTACAGTATATCCAGTGCTTTATTTCATTTGGTTACTGTATTGTATGGTACAGCAATGTTTATTAATATTTCTGGTGCTCACTGTACACAAATCTTGTTGACTGCAGCCAGGTTACATAGCTTTATCATAGTGGAAATTACTACATTTTTTCATTGAATAATTTATCGAACCATAGACTGTTCTGATAGTGTTTCCATGCACAGTATTACACTTCATCTACTGATAACCATAAATAGATATTTGAGAAACAAGTGAAAAACTTAATCTGATTTTCTTATTATAGTAGTTCATAGCAGCTAATGATGCCTGTAATACATTCTATAGCTTCAGTGTATATAGGATTTCTTATAGTGTCTGTAAAAAGGCATAACTTCTAGACCTCTGCCCTTGTGTCCTCCTATGTGTATTTGCCTCTGACCTGACACAAGGAAAAGTGAACTGGGTCATATTCTTTTTTAGGTGACATGAAGTTAACAGGGGATAATTTCTAGCAGAACCTATATAGTGTTGCCACCCCTCCATTTTTTTTCAGGACTATCCGGAAATCAAACTGATTCTCTGGTAGTCCGGAAAACACTGTACAAACTCCAGTATTCTGTTTCAAAAAGGAAACAGACTATCGGAGTTTGTAAATCGGCTGATTTACTATGCTTTTTTTTACAGAAAAGCATAGTAAATCAGCCAAAAGCAGGCTGCATGAACGAAAAAGAGGGCGTTCCCCGCCAAGTGATGTCATCATGTCATCACAAAGTGGGTGGAATGTGGGTGGGAGAGGGGTGGGGTGGGACGGGTTACTGATGGTGCTAGGGGTGTGGCTTTACTCCGGTTTTAGCCACGAAGGAAGGTGGCAATCCTATGAGAGCTATGTAAAGGCTGCAGGCTTGGCCAGAATGTGGAAGTTCTGCTTCAGTCCTTCCAAGCATATGCTGATGCACTAGAGAAGAAATAATCACTGGGAACAAAATCTGCTTGAACCCTTCTGTCCAAAAACCAGGAGTAGGAACATCATTTTGAATTATTATTGCGGAAAAGATGCAGTGAGCCTCAGACTGAGGCAGCAGCAAAAAAGGCTAGTCCAGATTTTAGGATCTGTATCCAGGGCTGTAAAGTCTGTGACCGTTTTGCTACTCCTCTGTCAGGCCCTTGGGAGGAAGGAATGTTTACAACGAAAAGCTTTGTAGATGTTGTGCAGGGTGCTGGCATTGTTTATGAAGACAGGCTCTGGGAATATAAACTTTTTTTTCTCAGTAGAAAAAAGAAGAGGTAGGAGCAGGATTAGATAGATACATATGGAAGTCGAGGAAATGTGAGATGGGATTAGACTAGGTATGAAACTCAAGTCTGATAGGAGGAAGCACGAGTAACACATGTAAGGGGACACAGAGTTAGTATATATAATTAACCTAGGTGTGAGGAGCACAACCCCCCTACATGTTACATGGTGGGGGGAGACGTCCCCTGCAAAAACACTATTTGCAAAATTGCATGCTCTAAGGTTATGGCCTGAGCATTTGCCATGACCTCTCAGTGTTGTGAATGTCAAGTTATACGAGTCAATATTTTAATTATACTGAAATACACACCAAAGTAAATGATAGGCAAAAGGAAGTAACTCTGTTCCCAATTATAAATTTCCTGACAAATTCATCCTTAGCACCTTGTTTGTCACCATTACAGGGATGAACTTAACAAATACACTTTGCATTTTATAATAATCACAGAATTCAAAACAACTAGCAGAAAAACAAAATTCACAGAACAATTACATTTCAAGTTCCATGCTGACAGAAAAGGACTTTTCCAAATCAGTTAAAACACAAACCTTTACATGCCCATCCAATTCTGAATAACTGCTAAATAAGAGTGTTGAATTAATAAGTTATAAATATGCAGAAAATACACAATAAATATTCAGCGAATACTTGGTCCTATGTATTTAGTATAAAGCAGCATCTAACCATTTAGGGCACTGGGTGGTATCGGTTATTATGCATGCATTTTGCAAAGTCAGCTTACATAGACTGAAACTTAAGAGTGATCCATACCTGTGGTTTCTCCTAATGAATATGGCTTTTATGAAGCTTTAGACACTTTGAATTATTGTCTTACAGTGGAATATGTTAACACTTTGCAATGTTGGCAAGGAACTACAGGTAAATGTTATCATTAGTACCTGTTAATTTAAGTAGTTAACATTACTTTTTTCAGTTAATTTTGCAGTTAATGCAATAAGCAGAAGGCTTAAATGAACTGTATTGCACACACTGCTAACAACTCGTACTTAATACCATATTATGATATTTAAACAGGGTATAATCATTTTTTAATACAATTTGTTATCTTTTCTAACCTGGTTTTACAGTACGAGGCACTTAGAATGATGGATCTATGTGCAATTAGACCTTAAAGTTAATGGTGGTGTGTTGATAAAATGTTGTAGGTACTCCATGCACAGTAAGGGAACCTTCTTGAATCATCTCAATGAAATTTACAGGGAATGTTTTCTGAATATTTCAACAAAAAGTCATTGCAAATAAGTACTTATTCACATAGTTTAAAATGTTTTGATGGTGGGCCGGATTTACGAAGGCTTGCACGGAGTCTAAGAGTAGTGTAAGATGGCAGACAGCCAATATGTCTGCCGAGCGATCCAGCAATAGCTGGCAAGGGTGTGCATGAGAGCTTCTAAAGCTACTCTTGCACGGACAGTGTTATGGTATGCAAATTACCTCATTTGCTGCTGAAAGCTATGCAAATGAGGTAAATTTGTGATCCAGGAAACACTAACCTGTCCGTGGAAGAGTAGTGTTATTTGCAGAAATGTACTCCGTTGGTAACGGAGTACCATTCTGCAAATAGCTAAACGGAGCTATGACAGCTCCAAATAAAGGATGCATCTAGTTGAGGAAGCATGCCAATGGCCAAATATAAGGCCATTGGCATTTGCAAATGTTGTAAATCCTTAAAATCCATTTTTTCCCCCATCGCTGATGTTTAAGCGTAGCGCAGCGCAAACATGCTGTGCTTTAAATAAAATGAAAACAATTGAAAAATAGCCAAAAATGGGCATTTTCACTAAAAAGCTTGTTCTGCCATGCAGGTGAATGGCAGGCTGAAAACAACATGGCCACTGAGTAGTGGTTGCTAAGGGTGGGAAGCTCAGTGTGAGAGATGTAACCAAGCATTAGTAGGCAATCCTATGCAAATGAGGATAAGGATAGTGAATCCCAATTTTCCCCGGCATGTGAGCCATGTCCCTAGAGTGTAAGTGTAGGAGTAGGGGAGTAGTAGAGTAGAAGATAGGTGACATCATGAGGGGTATGTCTGAAAGACTGTAAGCTTATTGGAGCACAGTGGCTTGTGTTTGCCCTGAGTTGCTCAGGATTGCAAGAGGCGTGTCTACAGTTGTCCTAGCTGAAAACAAGAAACCAAAGGTGTACGCCATGGATATATCTGAAATTTCTTGCAAATGGGCACACAGCGTGTGCGCGCGTGTCACTTGTGTGCATGTGCGCTTATTTGCGCGGCGCTGCCCCTTGTGGAAACAGAAAGGGAAAAGGAAGGAAAAGAAGTAGTAGGAAGTTAACCAAGGAGAACTAGCAGAGCTGCCAGGTGAAATATATCAGAATCAGCCAATTACACAGGCAGTAGACTAGCCCAGCCCAGCCCAGCACTTTAAACTCTGCAAACAGCAGTCTACCCTGTTTTTTCCCAAGAACTCTGCAACACTGCAGTATACAAAGAGTGAAAACTTAAAAGCTTAAGTCAGACAAAATGTTAGGGGCTGCTATTGCTATCATAAACCAACATGTGCAAGATGCTGAGGGTGGTGATGTTGTGAATGCTGCTGAGCAACCCACAGTGAGGAGACGGAGAAGAGTGTACAGACCCAGGGTAACCTACCAGGGGCTACATGAGCTGGAGATAGTGGAGTGCTATAGAGTGGACAGAGACCTCCTGCAGCAAATTGTTGAGCTGTGCCGGCCACGCCTCACACACAGAACCAACAGAGGGGAACCCATCCCAGTGGATACCAAGGTATGTGTTGGCCTACGAATACTAGCTACAGGTACCTTCCAGAGACCAACTGGTGATATGATGGGGGTTTCACAGGCATCAGCATCCAGGGTACTGCACCAGTTCCTGGATGCCATGTCAGCACATGTCGGTGAGCACGTATATTTCCCCAATTCCAGTGAGGCATTGGCCAGCAATATGCATCTTTTCCACCAAATAGCAGAATACCCTGAGGTAGTGGGTGCAATAGACTGCACGCACATACACATCAAAGCACCACCCGGTGAGCGGGGTAGGGTCTACATCAACCGCAAGGGCTTCCCCTCCATCAACTGCCAGGTCATGTGCGATGCCCAGGGCATAATAATGAATGTGTGTGCTGGCTGCCCTGGAAGCTATCACGATTCCCACATCTGGCATCTGACGCAGCTGTACCAGAGATTTGCCAATGGGGACATCCCTGACGGTCACCTAGTGGGGGATGCTGGATACGCACTGGAGCCGTGGCTGATGACACCCATCAGAAATGCACACACACCTGAACAAGAACTCCATAATGAGGCACATGCACAAACAAGAAACATTATTGAGCATGTGTTTGGGATGCTCAAGTCATGGTTCTGGTGCCTGGACACATCTGGTGGAGCCTTGCAGTACTCACCAACTACATGTACCCAAATTGTCATGGTATGTGCCATGCTACACAATATGATCCTGTGAAAACAGCTGCAGCAGGAACAGCATGGGGCAGGGCCAAACAGCCCCCCACCATTGCCAAGGCCTGCACAGGCACAGCGTGACTCAGAGGAGGAACAACCTGAGCCTGCCCCAGTAGGCAGAAGGAGGCGTGCCCAGTATGCCTTGGCCTTGGCAAAGAGGCAACGCATAGCACATACACTGACTCAGTAGGAACCCTGGAAATGACACCTCTCTCTGACTTGCACATACAATAAAAGGGATGCCTAACTTGACACTACCTGTTTTCAAACATGTATAGGGAGTGTACTATGTGCATCCGACATAGGCAGCCCTGCAGCACCACCTGAGGCATGATTGCCCTATTTTAAGCAATATAAAGCAGTGCTAAGCACATTTTACCACTATTTAGCATATTTAAGCACAATTGCGTGGAGCTGCACACCGCACAAACTAGCACAACGTCGGGCAACGTTGGGCAACATTGGGCAATGTTGGGCAATGTTGGGCAAAGTCAGGCAAAGTTGAGCAAAGTCAGGTAAACATGCTCACACCTGCTTTACTGTTCCTTAACCAGTCAGGTCTGCCCAGCAGGAAAATAAAAAGCAGTGACAGGGCTCGAACTCAGGATACTGTGCACTATAGTCACAGTACTGAACCACTAAGCCATGACAGCATTTCACTGGCACAGACACAGCAGGACAATTGTAGACTAATGCAAACACAAACAAATGCTGTATCATGCCCTCTGAAGAGGCATATGAGTAACTTCCCCCCAGGCCTATGCAGACAGATAACAGCAGGCCAGGCAGTGTGATGTGGGTTGGGTAGGCTATGAAGTCACAAACTAATATACGTGAAATTGGAAGCTAAGATCTGTAGTACAGTAGTATGCCTCAAGCCAGTATGATAGGCAACAGTACAGACTGAAATGGAGTACCTGACATAGCAGTGCAGGCCTAGCAAATGTGTATAAGTGTCAGGTGAACCCCTCATCCTATGTACACCCACAGTAACAATCAGGTGTGCCCCCCGGGTAGAAATGTACAAATAATAGCTGTCCCCCCTGTATGTAGAAATGTTGATAAGTCTATGCAAAGTGACTCATGGAAGCCCTGCAGGCACAGTGTGCTTCCTGTCGATGTACAACACAAAGGTGAGCCCTGAAGTAAAAACCAACTTGATTTTTCACACACATATAGTATATATGTCCATACTGGGCATGCTCACACACTTAAACAAATTTAGCAAATTTCAGTCAGCAACATACTGAAAGGTCATACTGGGCATGCTCACACACTTAAATAAATGAAGCAAATGTCAGTCAACAACATACTGAAAGGTCATACTGGGCATGCTCACACACTTAGGCCATGTCTGAGTACAGCAGTGGGCCACACATATCTGGCAGTTGCAGTTCTTACCCCAGAAACTTGTCACTATTCACCAATCCTGCCTTGCGCACACAGTTATATGAAAACAGACCCATATAATATATTGGACTCCTGTCATAATCAAACTATGTACTACAAGTACTTAAGTTGTTCAAAGAAAGTGAAAATTCAAAGAAGATCAATAAATCTCTGATCAGTATCATCAATAAACAATGAGCACTCCTAACATTATCCAATCCATGTTCTGGCAAAAATATTGTCAAAGAGTCCATAGAGAACCATGAAGCTTTCTTTCGCTATGTCATAAATATCAATGTAAACTCATATATGTTCTGAGTCAGTGCAAACTGTAAATGAATACATGTACATGACTGACATTGCCAACATCTTGTCAGACAGGTTCATACATATTTACCCCCTCTCACTGACAAAAGGGCCCATTATCATACCTGGAGATTGTGAAAACCCAGAAATCACATATACAATGGTTAAACAGCTCTTTCCAAACCTAAAAACATGGCGTCTATGGGATGACATGGTTTCCCTAGCTGTGTCATATGTGAACTCCAAAACAAACAGACCCTGCACCTGAACAGTCTGTTGAGACTCACCCTCTGTACAGGATATGAAACTGTTGAATGGGTTACAGCAATGTTTGGCACACTCCACAAGTGTTGGTGCACAACAGACCATGGGAACTATTGTCTTATAAGCCTATTAAGCCTGATCTGCAAGGCCATGGAGTCCATCATGATGGAACTCATAAACAGAGCTATTGTGAGCCTACAAACACCCAACCCTACCAATTTTGGTTTGGTCAGGGGCAGATCATGGTTCCCAAACCTGCTAGACTGTTTTCAAGGCAGTCACCCAGGACATACATCAATGAAATGAGCTACACATCCCACATAGACCTTGAAAAGCCCTTTTCCAACATCCCAGACACATGTCGTATCCACAAAATCAACAACCTGTGCATAAATATGTATGTCATCTGATGGATTGCCAACTGGGGCACAGATAGATCCCACAAGGTAAGAATTGTGGTCTCCTGTTCAAGCTGGTAACAACTGCTGTCCCCATGGCTCAGTCCTGGGACCCCTCCTGTCTGGTGTATACTTTTCAGAAATACAGTCAAACACACGAGGGCTATGTTTAGCAAAGTTTGTGGATGACTGCAAAAAGTTGTTATAATCGATGTTTGGGACAACAGAGACATCCTTAAATGGGTCTCAGTCAGACAGATGTGGTGTCAAAATTATGGCCTCGAGCTACAGTCATACAAATACCACATAGGTGCCAACACCCTAAATATGGAGGTGATAATAAGGGATCTATGGACACATGTGGATAGTCATCTCTACTTCCAGAAACACATTCACAAAGTGGTTAGAAAATCATGCTATGTGTTCCCACAAACTGCCAAGGTCTTTGCATGTAGGTCAAAGGAGGTTCCCTCTACTCATCAGTCATCAGACCCATCAGAGAGTACCACAACACACTTGCGATGAATCTGACTAGGCACCTTCAGCAGCTGGAAAGACCACTGAAGTACCTCAACAAGAGGATTACTGGCCTCAAACAGTTGCCCCATGCAACAAGACTGAATTTAACTCAATCTGTACTCTGTTGCATACTGTCTACTCAGGAGATCTCTGCCCAACAGACAGGTCCATGTCCAATGCAGAACTGATGTACATGCGCTATCTGAAGTAAACCCAAGCTCACTGTACCACATGCTCTAGGGATATCATCATCACAACATTAAATAGAACATGTTGGAGGGATACATTACTAACTCACAGACTTCCCTTGCTTTGGAACAGGCTCCCAACTGACATTAAGCTGAGACCCTCACTGACACTCTTCCAGAGGAGCCTTGATGAGTGTATGTGAAACTGAACTGTCACACCATGGATCACTTCATCAGCTCTACTACACAGAGGCCTAGGGAACTAACTCCATGGGTGGTGATAGCTGCACACTCTGGCCATACTAATATATGCCTTCAGGCAGATAGCCTATTACCTACCTATGTACCTATATATATATATATATATATATATATATATATATATATATATATATATGTAGGGGGAACACAGTATAATAAGCCAAAGATGGATGGGCAGAGATGTGTGTAAGAGGGTGACCATGACAGGGAGCCATCCAGGACTGTCCCACCCAGCACACATCCCAATGGCATGAAAGACATGAGGTGCACATCTCTCCCACTGTACATAACAGCCACCAGTATCTGTAAGCATTACAGTGTATGTGGTCCATGTGCCTGCTGTACAACATGACTGTACAATGAAGTACACATCTACTATCTGTAGACATGTACCTGTCACATAGGTTCATAGGTATGTAGTAGACTATCTCCATGAAGGCATATATCAGCCTACGCAAGTTGTGCAGCTTTCACCACACCATTGGGTAGTCTCCCAAGGCCTAGTTCTAATAGTTAGTACCCTAAGCCCCTTTCTAGTGGGGCTGCTGATGTGATGCCTGGCATGAATTGTCTGTTTCCCATCCACTCATCAAGGTTCCAATTGAAGAGTGTCAGCGAGGGTTCTGTCTGATGTACATTGGGACTCTGTTCCACAGTAAGGCAAGTGTCTGGGATGGTACTCTATCCCACCAGCATGTTGTATTCATCATTGTGATGAGGTTCATATCCCTGGAATGTGTAGGGTGACTCAATGTTGTTATCTGTAGATGGAGCATGTTCAACAGTTATGTGTTGGACATGGCTCTGTATGTTAGGCAGAGTGTGCCTCTGAGTAGGCGGTATGCAATGAAGAACAGATTTAGTTTTACCAGTTGTGTTGCATAACACAACTGTTTGAGGCCAGTAATCCTCTTGGTGAGGTACCTATGTGGTCTCTACAGCTGCTGGATATGCTAAGTCGAGTACATCCAAAATGGTGCACTGTACTCAATGATGGGTCTGATGATGTAAGAGTAGAGTGCCAACACTACCTCTTTGGATCCTGATGCAAACCCTTTGTTGATTAGGTGGGCCACATAGGATCTCCCAATCACTTTGGCAACATGGTTGTCAAAGGAAAGATGACTATCTACTTGTGTCCCCAGATCCCTTATCACCTTGTCATTTTTAAGGGGTAACACCTATGTGGTAGTTTGTGGGTATTTTGTTTTCAACAAAGAGGATCACTATGCATTCCTCCACAGTGAGCTTGAGGCCATGATTCTGACACCACACATCTGTCTCATAGAGTCCCTTCTGGAGAATATGTCTGTCTTCCGGGAAATCTATTATGGCAAACACTTTACAGTTCCCAGCAAACTTAGTCAACCACAACCCTCCTGTGTTGGCATGTACATTTGAGAAGTCTATACCAAACAGGAGGGACCCCAGGACTGAACCCTGGGGGACACCAGTCATTACCAGTGTAGAGTCTGACATGTAGCCAGCAACTCTTAATGTGTGGGATCTATCTGTGAGCCAGTTTGCAATCCATCTTGTGATGTATGGATTCATGGCCAGGTTGGTGAGTTCATCTATGATACCTGACTGGGGAATGGTGTCAAAGGCCTTAGCGAGGTATAGGTAGGCTGTGTTGAGCTCATTTCAATCATCTGTAGCCTGGGTAACTGTCAAAGAAATCCTCCCAGTTCAGGAGGCGTGGTCTGCATTTGACAAAGCCAAACTGGGTGTGCTCAACTGTGTGAAGGTTCCCAATCTCTGTATTGTTGACTTCCATTATGATTGGCTCCATTGCCTTGCAGAACACACTCATCAGGCTCATAGAGCATGAATGCCAAGGGGTTTTGTGGCCCCACCCCTGTGGAGTGTGAAGAACATTGCTGTGCAACATTCTATGGGTACATATCCTGTAGAGAGCATGTAGAGAGAGGTGTAGGTATCCTTGATGAATATGGATACATCCTCACCCTATGTGCTATGATTCAGGTTCTGATGCTGGAAGGTATGGAATGAGTAGTATCCTGGTAGTGCTGGTGTGCTGTCTGGAGCCTTGAACTAGGTTTCTGTTACTGCACAGATATCAATATTCTCCATAATGAGAAGTGCCTCGAGTGTGTGCATCTGGAGGCTGAGACTTCTGGCAATGAGTAGCATTTAGCTCACTTTGTGGTTATTTGTGTTGGTTACAGGGTTTGGTTTGTCCTGCGTGACCAGTGTTCCACACCTGAAGTCAGCGCCTCATTGGTCCCATCTGACCATAAGCTAATTACCCTACATATCCACATTCTGGACCCACACCCCCATTAAGGAAACCATGTTAAAAATGTCTCCAAAGCCAACTTCATGCTTCTTAAGACAGAAGTGCTGAACTGCAGGACACCCATGCAGATGGACAATACAGTTACGACTACTGAATCCTTCACAATTGCACTTTATAAGCACTTACATGACTGCATGCATCGTGCTATCCCAAACAGAACCAAGATGCTATCCTCCAAGAAAAGGAAGCCAATCTGGTGTTCCCCTGCCATAAACAAACTGCACAACAGAAGGAAGAAACTGTTGCAAAGAGGGTAAAATCCCATGAGTGGAGGAGCTCCATGGTCAACATCAGTAAGAAGCTGTGATCCCTGATAAAATCCTCCAAAGCTAGTTATGAAAACAAAATCGACACTGATTCTAAAGACAACCACAAAGCATTCTATAGCTATGTCAAGAATCTCAATGGCAACACTCAGATCTGCTCTGAGTTACAGCACAATGGCACTAAATATACAGACCCAACTGATATTGCCAACATCCTGGCAGATAGGATCAGTGCTAACTTTACCCCCCTCTCACCCATGAAAGAGCACATCTCTATAATGGAAGACTGCAAAGTTGCTGTCATCATGGCTGCACAGGTAAAAAACACTCTCCAAAGCCAGGAACACAGCATCCATGGGACCAGATAACATCCCAGGCTGTGTTCTACACAAACTACAGAACGAACAGGCACCACACCTACGTACCATGTTCAGTCATAGCCTCACCTCAGGCTTTGTGCCTGCTGAATGGTGCACAGTGATGGTTATCCCACTACACAAGGGGGGAGCCACCATGGACCCCAGGAACTAGTGCCCCATTAGCCTGATGAGCCTGCTCTGCAAGGCCATGGAATGTATCATCATATAACTTATAAAAAAGACATTGGTAATCTCCAAACTCTGGACCACAACCATGTTGGGTTTGTAAAAGGCAGATCATGTCTCCTAAACCTGATAGACATCATTGAAGCAGTCACCAGAACCATAGACAAGGGTAAGGTGGTTCACACAGCCTATGTAGATCTTGCCACGGCTTTCAACACCATCCCCACTCTGGAATTATAGATAAACCCACTAAACTAGGTATAAATTGCTATGTCACAAGATGGGTTGCCAACTGGCTCACTGACAGAACACACACTGTGAAAGTAGCAGACTCCAAGTACGACTTTGGACCAGTGACAAGTGCAGTACCACAGGGTTCAGTCCTGGGTCCTGTCCTGTTTGGTATCTACTTCCCTGAAGTAAACTTTAACATGGAAGGTCTGTGGCTAATGAAGTTTCCAGATGACTGCAAACTAGGAGCCATAATTGAAACTACTAAAGATGTGGACATCCTACAAAAGGGCCTCACTGAGACAGATGCCTGGTGTCAAAGCCATGGCCTCAAGCTCAATGCCAAAAGTGCATTGTCATCCCCTTTGGTAAAAACTCTGTAGCCATGAACTACAACATAGGCGGTAGTATACTTAACACTGAAAGTGTGATAAGAGACCTTGGGTCACAGGTGGACAGTGGACACACCTGTGATAATCACATCCCCACAGTAGTCAGGAAATCCTTCTATGTGGCACACCTCATCACAAAAGGTGTCTCATGCAGAATAGAAGAGGACATTGTTCCCCTCTACTCATCACTCACTAGATCCATAATAGAGTACAACGCCCCTTTTGCTATGTACCTCACAAGACATCTACAACAACTGGAAAGCCTGCAGAAATACCTCACAAAGAGCATTAGTGGCCTGAAATACATGCCATACACAGACCGTCTCAAAATGCTCCAGCTGTACTCTCTCGCATATCGCCTACTCAGAGGTGATCTCTGCCTAACATACAAAGCTATGTCAAACACAGAGCTGTTGGACATGCTCCACGTAAAACACTCACAATCCCTCTGATCTTCGGCCCCAAAACCCAGAGTGAAATACAAAAGGAAGGGGTGTATCCATTTACCTTATGGATACCCACACCTTCAGGTTAGTGGCACAGCATGAGGCCTTGGAGACCATGCAAGTGCAACTAACATTGGGCAAAGCTGCTTATCAGATTGTAGCCTGCTACAGATCACCTACCTTGTCTCAGGAACCTCACTCAGTATTCCTGAGAACAGTGGAAAATATAAAGGTCCTACCAAACACCATTATATGAGGAGATTACAACTACCCAAACATTGACTGGGAGAATTACTCATGTACAACGTCCTTTGCCCAATGCTTCCTAGAGTTTAAAAACTCAAATGCCCTGGAACAGCTGGTCACCATGCCCACTAGAGGTGACAACATACTGGACCTGATCATCACCAACATGGGGTACCAGTGTTCCACAACAGAGATAAACCCTCACTGGTAATATCAGATCATAAAGTAATCACACTGGACATCCACATCCCCCCCCCAGTCAAGGAAACCACTGTGAAGAAATTTTCAAAAGCAAACTGCACACTTCTCAAGACCAAAGTGGAAAGTTCCAAAGCCCCCTTGCTATAGGATAATGCTATACAATCTGCAGAATCATTTACAAGTGCATTCTATGAGCATCTACAGGGATGCATGGATCGAGACATCCCAAATAAAACCAAGATGCACTCCTCCAAATATAAGAAACCAATCTGGTGGTCATTGCCCATAAATAAGCTATACAACAGAAGGAGGAAATGAACACATGATAGAGCAAACTTCACAAAGGAAAGGCATCACTGATCATTATTAGGAAGAAACAATGATCGCTCATAAAATAATCCAAGGCCAGTTTCTAAAGACAAATTGCCAAGGAATGTAAGAATAACAACCACAAAGCCTTCGTTAGCTATACCAAACATTTAGGTGGCAACTCTCAAATATGCTGTCAGCTACTGCAAAATGGCAAAAAATACACTGAACCAACTGACATTGCCCACATCCTGGCGGACAAGTTCAGTGCAAACCCCCCCATCACCCCCAAAAGGGCCTGTGTCCATCCCAGAAGAATGCAGAGCCCCAGACTTCATGGACATGCAGGTAAAAACAGCCCTCTCCAAAGCTAAGAACACAGCATCAATGGGACTGGATGGTGTCCCAGGCTGCATCTTACACCAGCCCCAAAAGGAACTACACCCTCACCTACATTCACTGTCCAGACTCAACCTTACCACAGGCTATGTACCCAAAGAATGGCATACAGCAACAGTCATCCAGCTCCACAAAGGTGGTGCCACAACAGAACCTGGAAACTATTGCCCTATAGGCCTACTCAGCCTGGTCTGCAAAGCTATGGAGCAAATTATCATGGAACCCATAAACAGAGACATTGGGAACCTCCAGACACTGGACTCTACCCAACTTGGCTTTGTTAAAGGCAGATCCTGCCTCCTAAACCTAGTTGACTTCTTTGAAACAGTTACCAAGGACACAGATGGAGGTGAAAGTAGTCCACACAGCCCACCTGGACCTCACTAAGGCCTTTGACACCATTCCCCACTCTGGCATCATGGACAAGCTTACCAGCTTGAACATTAACACCTATGTCACAGGATGGGTGGCCAACTGGCTCACAGATCAAACACACATGTTCAGAGTTGTGGGTGCCATGTCTGACTCTAAACCAGTCACAAATGGCATCCCACAGGTCTTGGTCCTGGGACCCCACCTGTTCAGTAGATACTGCTCAGAGGTACAGGCAAGCATGGGAGGAGTATGGCTGAACAAGTTTGCAGATGACTGCTAACTGTGGTCCATAATCGACTCTACGGCTGACACAGACATCCTCCAGAAGGGTCTTACAGAGACAGATACCTGGTGTCAAAACAATGCCCTCAAGCAGAATGCCAAAAATGCATAGTCATCCCCTTTGGATAAAACAAAGTGCACACAAATTACCACATAGGTGGTAATCCAGTATGTACAGAGAATGTAATTATGGCCCTGGGGACCCAGGTAGATAGTAAACTCTCCTTTGATGATCACATTGCCAAAGTGTTTAGAAATTCCTTCTATGTAGCCCACCTAATGTCACCTAATGTAACCCACTTTGTCTAGTCTGATGATGTCACCATCCTACAAATATACCTGTGGAAAGGAGAACTCCCAGTAATGTGTATAGCATGTCATGTTAATGCGTACTGCTCTAGTATCATAAAGTAGTTAGGTAGGGGTTTGAATCCTGCACTTGACAACTGTATGAGAGTGTGTGTCTCCTTGGAGAGGAGCAACCTTTTTGAAGACTACTGAAACACCTTAAAAGTGGTATACTCATCTTTGTCAAGTCTGATGATGTCACCATCCTACAAATATACCTGTGGAAAGGAGAACTCCCAGTAATGTGTATAGCGTGTCATGTTAATGCGTACTGCTCTAGTATCATAAAGTAGTTAGGTAGGGGTTTGAATCCTGCACTTGGTGACTGTGTGTGTGCTCCATGTGTGTGACACTGTTGGTCAATGTGATGTGGGTTTTGCTTTTACTACTGTATGACATATCACAATGACAACAGTATGTGCATTACACATGTCAGGTAGCTGTGTGGCAAATACATATACATACATGTGACCTCAATTATTTCATAGGTGGGAACCCTGCTTTCTCCATGAACACATCTGTTATCTTTGCCAGAGTGTGCTGCCACTTTCCAGACCTTAGGTCACATCTGTATGCTTGTGACAAGCCTAGCCACTGCAGTGATCCCTGGCCTACATCATCCATTTCACATACACTCATTACGGTTTCTATTGAATAGTGTGAGTGAGGGTTTATGCCTGAGGTATATTTGAAACCTGTTCAAAAGCAGCAAAGTCTGTCAAAGATGGCTATTTATTATAGGTGTGCAACAACCTTTGTGGATATGCATGCAGACCCCTTATTGCTTATGTGATCCACAGAGGGATTTCCAAAACCCTTTGGAAATGTGATTATCAAAGGAGAGATGACGTAACACATGGCTCTATGTATACATCGGTACCTGTTCAACATTTTGGGGACTACTACCTATGTGGTACTCTGGGGATACTATGTTTTGTAAAAGTGGATGACTATGCTTTATTTGGCTTATAGCTTTACAGCATGGGTTTGACACCAGGTATCTGTCTGTATGATACCCTTTTGGAGGATGTGTGTGTCATCTGGAGAATGCATTATAGCCCACAGTATGCATTGCCAAACGTGGCCAGACATATCCCTACTGTGTTTGCTTGTACCTAAGAAAGCTATATGCCAAACAGGAGTGGTCCCAGGACTGAGTGCAGGTGAATACCACTGGTTACTGGCATAGAATAGTACTTGAAGGCTGCAAATGTTACTGTGTGTCCTACATCTGTGTGTCAGTTGTCAAGACATCATCTAACAATTGTTTATGGTCAGGCTGTTGAGGTTATGTATACTACCAGAATGCAAACCAATGACAGATAGTAACAGTATCACCCACAGCACAGTGTCAAACCGTGTCATACACACGTGTACTCAAGTTCCAAAATGTGTGTAGTACAATGCATACTGGCCACCAATAGAAACTATGGAGTGTTAACACTGTCTAATACAGGGCATGTCACCCTGCCCATGTGTCCAATATGCACGTACATGCAGACAGTGCACCTCAACCATGTTCACAAATGTACACCTGCAAATCTGTGCTGCACACATCCCACACTTACTGTCCACTCTCTAACACATGCTGACAAAACTACACACATCAGCCAAGTGGCACATGGGCAGACAATACACAATTGGAATAAACACTGGTGTAAACAATACTACATTGATAATTATAGCTTTAATGCATCATGCCTGCTCAGCTACACCTTCAAGGATATCATTACACTTTACTGCTGACAACATGCTAACATTGCTATTCTGTTATAAAGTCACCCTGTGCATCAGCACCATGTTAGCCTGTTCCTGCATCAATGTTACAGATGACAGGAGGTGGCACAGGTTTCATCATATGCACAGGGTGTGTTGTTGGTTTGCCAGAGGCCTACATTGAGCCATACAATCGACATGTGTGTGTGTGTGTGTGTGTGAGGGCCAAGAGTACTGTTATGGGCCAATGTGGATGTAATGTGTGCGGGTATGTGTTTGCCCTAGGTGTCTGGTTTATGTGTGTGTGTCTGCATGCACACAGTTCCACCATGTGGCTGCCATATATGGGGATTTGTGGGACAGCTACAGACTGTACCTGGCAGGCTTTACAGATCACCATCTCTGGCCATGGATATGGGACCTGTGCCTGGCAGGGGTGCTACAGACAGTATCAGGTACTAATCCAGACTGGGTACTATCCTCAGAGGTTGACATATGTACACTGGATCCAGGTCCCTGCTGGGACTGGCCAGAGCCATGTGCACATGGTCTTCTAGGATGGTCTATGGACAGCCCACCCCAACATTGCTGGGGCTGGTACTGGCACTACGGGAGCGGCTATGACTTGATGGATGTCCACGGCGACTGCCAGCTGATGATGTTGCTGGCATACATCCACATCGACGTCTCAACTGTCCCGCACTGTCCTGACACATGGACATGACATTGTGGAGGAAATATAATGTCTCACCCCAACGTCTATCAATGATCTCAGTGTAATTACGGATGGCACCTGCTAGGTCACAGATACTGTCATTTAAAGAGGTGTTATGAGCCCTCTGTGCCCTTAGTCCCTGTCTGGTGTACCACTCCATATGTGCCTGTGCCTCCATGACAGCCTGGAACATGCGTGTGGTTGTAAGAGTTGTGGCATGTTTGCCAGGGGCATGATGACCAGCAGTGCTCTGATGAAGACCCCTGGACATCTGCCTATGTGGTACTGTTCCAGACATCTGCTATTGCTGCTGTGTCCTGATGCATGTGCCATAGATACCACACTGTCCTGGCCATCACCGACTGTACACTGTCCCTCTGCTAAGGGCATTGGTGATGATGGATGTACAGGCAGTATGTCTGTGTGCATGGATGGGGTGGAGACTTGTGTACTGTCAATTGGTGGCCCAACAACAGACCCTGACAAACATGCCTGTGCCTCAACACACCTATCCTCATTATCACTATTTGTGTCAGTGACATCAGGTTCCCTGCTGCACTGAACCAGCCCAACCTCAGCACCTGTGAGAGGAAAACAGGAAACACACCTTAAGACCTGTACATGATGTCAGAACACATGAACACATGCACACATGCACACATGAACACATGAAGCAGACAAACACACACACACACACACACACACACACACACACACACACACACACACACACACACACACACACACACACACACCACCAGCAATCTCAGAACATACTCAATAGCAGTTGATAGTGGGGTACAGTATCACAAGCCAAACAGTCATATCACACATGTCAGCATGCAGGACATGTGTTGCTCAACAGCATGCAGTGCGAGTGTAGACAGTCCTTGTTACTAACAGTATACATGGCTTTGATGCATGTGTTTTGTTGTTCGGTGATTGGCCTCCCCCTGGAACGCAATGTATACATGGACACAACATTGCTGTGCAAGTATTAAAAACTCTTTAATGTACTGTGCACCATCACTCACAGGTATACATACCATGGCTGGATGTGTATCTGTGTGTCACATAGATATCCAATTCTGATTAGAGCCTCTGTGTCTTTAGCAAATAATTGTGGACACAGTTTTAGCTCATGCATGATGTGTATACACACAAGATCAGTGGTGCATGTATAACTGATGGAATACCATTGGTCCACATAGCCAATGTACAGTAGTTATGGTGAGTGTAGATCATATTGTGGACATGCCAGTGTCATCCATGACATGGCATGCTAAAACACAACTGCATATTTAAACATCACACATACCCAATGTGTGTCATATGACCTAGCCACTCAATAGCATTACAAGACATATATGTGTCAGTTGTGCAAATGGTGATTGGTATGCATATTGTTTATAGGTGCATATGTTTGCACACACACAACATTGAGGTGTATAGCAATGAAAGCTATGTGTAGTACTGTGGTTACAATAACTGGATGGGGTGTAGTACCATAAGCCATCATCATGAAGCATCATGTGGTCACTCAAGGCTACAAATGTGTCCCAAACCAGCACCTATCATGCTGTACCAGAACTGCACTACCATGGCTACATTCACCATTTCACAGCCAGTTGTTACATGGGTTTGTAAGGAGGCCAATAAGGAGCATTGCCTAACATGAATGTGTTGTGTGTTGCAGTGTGTTTCACTGCCCCATGATAGGCCTCTACCCCTCAGGTATATTATGTGTGCTGTGTGGATGACATTTGGGATACTGGAGTGTGACTTTACAGAGGGTTTGTGAATACTTCATGTGTAGCATGTTAACATGTTCTGTGTATGACATAGTTGTGTATGTTGTGTGCATGCGTATCGACTCTGCCTATCCAATGGTCACTACAGTGTAGCCACATTTGTTTGAGATGGTCTGTGTATTGCATGTGTTTGAGGCAGCTAATCACATTACTGAGATGTGCGTAGTCTCACAGCAAACATGCACAGCATGCATTATGCGTAGGTGTGTTACATGTGTACATGGCCTACACCTTAACTATGACATGCACTTTTTTATTTTCAATAATAAATGTAGAACACACTCACCAGCATGTGTCTGCTGCCTTGCTGTCACACCAGAGGGACCTACATGGATATGAGACAGTTTGTCAGTGGCGACAACTGTGGCATTGCTACTGTGGGTTTGCAATCTTACAGTAGTACAACAGTTTACATTCACAGGTCTACAGATTATGTTCCAAATGATCAGTATTGCACAACAACAGGCTCCACATCTTCTAACTACACAGTACACATCTCACATATGCATGATCTACCAATAGAGGTAACAGTAGTCTACAGATATGCCATGTTACCTGCACGCTCCATGTGATCTTGCTGGGTGGCTCCAATCTCCATCAAGGTAAATATCTGCTGTTGTTGTTGTTGGGCAGGTGCCACCAGGCTCAGGAGCAGCTCATCCACTCTGGTGAGGGGGGGGTGGATGTTAACCCCACCACCTGTTGTAAGCTGTTGTCTACGGACATCAGAAGCATGCTGCCGGACATGTCTAAGTAAATCACTGCAGTGATGGCGTACCTGCTCATATGTCCGGTTATGCATGCTTATGTCATTTACCCTCCAGACAACATCTTGCCATAGTGCAGTACGCTCATGTTGGTCTTGGCTAGTTCTTGAGAATAGTAGGCTGTAGTGCTGAGTTAGACAGCTGGTAATAATGTCATCCTCAGCACTACTGTAGTTAGGATTACGATGGTGGGCCATGATCCATGGAAGACAAAGAAAAAATATGTCTGAGCAAGTCATATGGCGCACTTAACATTATACAGTACAGATATCACTGAACTGCCATATATAGCAACCTATTAGCTGACTGAGATTAAACACTTTCAATACCACTTATCAGTGCTCACCCCACAACTGCTTGAAAGTGCCTGGCACGCTCTATATAATAAACCATGTTCTGCACAGCAACAAAATAAAATCACTATATAAGACAATACAACAGTACATGGCACACTGTATGTGACACAATGCACCACCTAGCCACAGAAGGTATAGATCAAGCGAATGCATAAAGAAATATGTCATCCATCGCAATGTTTGTAAAGTCCAGTTACAGTATTACCATTATACCACACAACTTGTTGATGGCAAACCCGTGGCCAAAATATGTGCACAATTGTGGATATAGGTGGCATACTGCTGTAGTAAACTATAAATGTTGCTAGATACGCAGTTATATCTTGTAACACACATATGACAGAGGACATGTTACAGGCATACCCACACACACATCAGACATAATTACAAGACACAAAGGTATGGCAACCCAGATAAGCTTTCAGTGTGTACCATACAGTACTGTGTGTCAGTACTTACAAAACCTTAAGCCTGAGGAATGTAATCTGTGAGGACTACAGGGACCACACAAAACAGTGGTTCCAAGCAATGTGGACATACACCATACTTTGCTGTTTAGGCCTACAGCTTCAAGTAGTACTACAGTTCATACAGGATTTGGATTCAACATCAGTACCAATCAATAAGCATACATGTAGTGCTTTAGCCTCCAATGACACACCCCAGTTAACACCAAGGGACTACATCAGACTGTATGCCATAGTGCTTTATCTGCCTAGCAACAGCATACACAGCTTTTGCTGGGATCAAAGCAAGGACACATAATACCATGACAGAAACAGTTTCCCACTAAGCTATCCCACAAATACACATCTTTGACACATTCACCAACACATTGACCATCACACTCAGTCAACTTTACATAGAATCTATTGCAACAAGTAGATGTGGGTGTGTATGACTATATATGACTCTCTCTCTCTCTCTATATATATATATATATATATATATATATATATATATATATATATATATATATATATATATATATATATATACATATACACATCCATTGGTGTACATATACATATAGGCACATATACAGTCCACCTTTCATGGTGGGAATATCAATTATACAAAGGATGTGAGGTATACAGTAATGTAATAATATTGCACAGTCTTGTGAGAAATACATTGAAAGTGTTCTCAGCCCAGGTAGCTTTAGCAGGCCTCACTGGCTGCAACATTGCAAACTGAACAAAACACACACAGTGTTTAACCACCACATGTCATATACCAGCACTGTATGCTGTCTTGTTTGTCACACACTAAAACCTACATACAAATATGCACATAACAACCTTCACCAACATATATATGTCCACCCTTCACAAACAGTTGCAATATGTCCCTTGCTCTATGCACATATACAGATGTTAATATATATGACACATATATATCTCTCCGTATGTGTGTGCCATACACACACAAGGTCCACACTGTTGTAAGTCCCTGGACCTCACAGCTGAACTGTTGGGCCTTGCTGCAACATGAACAGGTGTCACATGTGAACACACAGTAACATTAGAGGGGGTATATAGCTACAAATGCTAGATTAGCATACTAGCCTGGTACAGCAGTTGCCAATGCTAAGCTAAACTTTAATATGACTATCATGCATGTGTTACTCTGTCACAACCATGTTTATATAAATGTTTGCGCTAATCCCCAAACAGCCATTGTCCACACTACTGTACAGAACACAGATAACATGGATCAGATGTTTGACATTTAATGCTGAGCTACATATTTCACAGTTATGTCCCACTGCACACAGCTACACACTGAATTGTCCATGGCAGTAGTTAAGCAGGACATCTGTGCATAGATACATACTGCTGCCACATATGAATGGTTCACATTATGTAGAGTACTCTTCAAAACATCTACTACATGCCAGTAAATACATATCTGTTACATACCTTTCCTTTGTATGAGTTGGTATTATTTATTTTCCATTTTCCTTTTGCTTTTCACTGTCTCTCTCTCTCTCTCTCTCTCTCTCAGTCTCTGCAATAGAGTGATTGAGTTTGTGGGCAGCAATTACAGCCTGCTTTTATAGGTATTTGCACATGTGCATGTGATGGCCTCTGCACCAATTGGTGGCCACCATTTGCTAATTGCATGCAGCCTGCTGTGTGGTAATTGCAGTAATCACTGTCATAGCAACCCAATGCTATAAATTGCTAACTCAGGTAGGCATAGCCCTTTCAGCTTTCCAAAATGGGGATCATGCTTGTTTGCTGTGGACATCGTTGTTTAAGTCAGAAGGTTGGTATAGTTCTTATATCTGAAGCCAGGGGTGTAGCCAGTGATTTGAATGTTGTACTCAGACCTGAATGTTGCTGCTTCCAGTACACACTTGTCAGTGTAGAATTGTACTCACCCCTCCAAATGCTAACACAAGATACATGGGAGTATGTACTTTCTTTTCTAATTATACAATTAACTGCCATACAAAAGTAGTTATTGAGATGTATTCTTTTGGCACATGAACTGTTTGTGAACTGCTATACTGTGAATATTAATTTACTCACTTCTGAACAGTTTGTGCTTTTTTAGTGTTGACATTAGCACAGGCTGCTCAAGAAAACTGGACAAATTTCAGTACTGAGTATGCCTACCTACATCCTTGGTAGACCCTGAACACACAGGTATATTGTACATTTGGGTAGGGGTGCAGAAGTACAGAGAGCATTATGTATTATTGTGTGAATTTTATCTTGCTGGACTTAAAGGGTTGCTGTGTACCTGTTAGTTTATCAAGGCAAGTAGTCTGTCTGCATAGCTCCCAACTGTGGACCTATCCAGATGGTAGCCAGAGGTTAGCCTGTTATTCTTTGTCTGTGCACCACACTGGTCTTTTCAGCACTGGAACAATGGCATTGTCACAGTTGGTTGCTACCAGTACATGGCTACATCCTTTGGTATTTCAGTGTTGTACTCCTACATAAGGGTATGCTTCTGGAACTCCTTCCAAAGCTATTTGCACAGTGTGTAACAGCAGAAAAGCTGATATGCCTGTGTGTTTCTGCCTCTGCCAGGCCTCTCAAACACTCAGGTACATATTTGAACAGACTCAGGGAAAAGTAGGTAAAAGTGAGGTACACCTTTAAAATATTAGAGACATTAAGTTGAGACTTTGAGAGAACCAGAGCATATGGATTAATACACCTTTTCTGAAGTACAAGCAGTGTCTAACTCTTACTTATTGTCATTATTCATTAAGTGTAATTCCCCACCTTTCTGCCTAATGTCAGTACTTTTCAGAGGGATTCAGAGGGACACAGCTAAAATTTGTTTCAAAATCAGGGACATCCCTGAAAATTAGTCACAGTTGGGAAGTATGGCCTCTGCCCTAATCAGATATGCCAGTGTTTGTCCTGCTATGATACTGTGTGGGGTTGTAAAGTGCTGCTGTAACATTATTTCCTGCTAGAATGGCTGGTTCTCTTTTCACAGTCATGTAATGCAATTCCACAACAACTGCTGGTAAAGATCCACAGAACAAGATTTGTGTTATGGCATTCCTATTTTTCCTTTACATTCACTCATTCTGATGCATGATATATTTATTTCAGCACCAACTTGTTGTATGTCTACCATGGCTTAGTGGTACTTCATGCAGTCTAGTGTGTACAAGGTCTGGGGTTCGAGACTGACAGAGGTGTTTTATTTTGCTGCTGAGCAGAACAAGGGCCCTGACATACAGAGTGACTAAGGCACTTTTAAGCAGTTGTAAGCGGGTTTGCATGGGTTTGCGTGATGCTTAGCAATGCTTAGCTAAGCACACACAAGCGCACACTGGCGCAAACCCGCTAACTACTGCTTAATAGTGCTTACTCCCGCTAACCCCCGCGCTCATTTCTTTGAAAGAAAAGAAAATGGGGAGATAGGAAAGTGGTGAAAAAGGGGCACAAAGAGGGAAAGACAGTAGGGAAAACAGCTCGGGATGTGCAGGACGGGTGTAGGGAAGGTCCATAGCTGCCCATTTCTTTAACAGCAACAGCTGTGCATATGCAATAAATTTGGAGGGAAATATGAAACCTTCAACCCCTGTGAGAGGGGTGAGGACAACAAAGTATGTTGTACTGCCAATTAAATATCAGTTTATGTGTCCAGCGGACATGTGTGCAAAATGGGCAGCTATGTATGGGGCGTAATTTTTTTGGGAGCAGATTGCCTTTTTTTTTCAGGTGAGAGTGGAATGTGGGGTAGGGGAAGTAGGTATATTTGGGGAGGTAGGTTGGGGAGGTAAACAGACAAGACAAACAAGATGCATACAGGGGTGGAATATGACACATGTGGTGGGTGAACACCATTGACGGGGAAGGATGTTTGGAAATCGCAAGCCCATGAGCCCACAGATGGCAACAGTGGAACTGAGATCCCCACCCATGGGCAGTCACCACTGCACCTTCACAGCCCAGAGGGTGGCTGTGCTGGGGGCTGCATAGGAGGGGCAGGCTCACCCATGAGTCATGCCACTCGTGCCTCAAGCTGGCATAGAGGATCAGCGACAGAACACTCAATCTCCCTACGCACCACAGCCCGGACTGTTCGGAGGGTGATAGGTGGCCCTCCTCCACCCACGCTTGCACAGGGGGATGAGCCCCATCCCCTGCAGTGCTTCCACCCAAAGGTGGCACAGGGCCAATGGAGGAGGAGGTCCCAGGCTGGGCACTGGACCTGCTGGTGCCAGGTGCCATCGCCAGCTGAGGTGGGACAGGTGGGTCCGCTGGGACCGGCCTTCCCATACATTCTATGTTTAGGAGGATTTAATGAAAATATGGGTTAGTAACAGTCAACAGCATTCCCAATTAGTTATAACAGCATGCAGAAGTATTCCCATTAACCCAACACACCAGAGTTCCAACAGTTGAACAGCAAGCATGACACATGCATATATAGAACAACAGTGGACATTACAACAGCATGCAGGTTTAATTGATGGCAACAGGCCACCAATATTGTGGTATTTGAACAGGGCACATGCATCAAAATAAATGCAGATATTTATAAACCAATAGGACATATGTCCCAACAAATGTTTTGAGATTAGACATACCCATTGAGGTGTGGAATTGCATTTTTATGCACATACAGTAGGGTGGAAAATGATAGCTCCATTAACAACTTATATATCCTTCTAGTTTACACTACATTCCTATTAACTGCAGTTATATGTCCCCTACATGTATTATTACACTACCCAATTGTCCTTAAATTGTGAAATGGGTTTTGCTAGATCTTTATATACATGGGCTGTATCTGACATACAAACTGTCCGGGATGCAGATGTTACTGCTACATATTTTGTGAGTTGCTCAGACACACTACTGCTGAGATGGTACACTGACAGCTCTACTTTCCTATACTTATCTAGATATGTTTAGGTGAAATTATCAGTTATATGTTAACAGCTCCCTACATTTCTGCCAGCACAATGACATTTCTGGGGAACACAATACCAAGCTACTCATGTGCCAGATTAACCTGTACATGCTGGGCATGAACCAACAGTTGAGGACTGTAAATATGCTTAAAAGCTACTGGCACTCCCTTCATCCACTTTATATGGGCCTACCCAACTGTGTGTTAACAGCACTTAATACAACAGTACTATTTCTATAATGCAAGAGTACAACAACATATCAAAGAAAATGACACAGACACACTCCAGGAATTATACCTTTATTAAAGACTTAAAACACTTTTCTAGAGGCTCTCTCATTTATTTTATATAACAGTACATGCAGAATAATTATTAGAGAATTATTATACCTTTATTTATTGTGTTAAAACACTTTTTCAGGCTCTCTCATTTATTTTACATAACAGTACAAGCAGAATAATTACTAACCTGCCTGGTGGTGCAGCCTTAGCAGCCTATCTGCATAGGCTTGCTGATTCGCAGCATGGACACCTGCAGCTGTGAAGTAAATGAAGTGATATTGAGACATACCTATCCATAGTATACACTAGAATAGCAATTCTTACATACTTAATTCCATGGCTACTTACTCAGTAGTGGGGCATTTTCCATCTCACAGGCCTCCTGGATCCACTGGTCCAGTTGATCTGCCTTGCATCTCTTCAGGTCTGCGTGGTGGTGTCTGACCTGCTCACCAGTCCGAGGGACACCTGTGGCACTGGTGAGTTCATGAGCTAGACGGTCCCAGGCTTCCGCTTTGTATTGGGTGCCCTGGTACTGGCCCCACAGGAGTCTATCCTCATGATTATGGACAAGGAGCCAAACCATTACTTTTGACTCCTCAATGCCCCAACGTTGCACTCAAAAATGAGATCCCTCTCCAGCACCGGCCATTGCTGCCTGCAGATGGGAGCTACAACCAGTTATGGCAAGTATTCCTGCCTATGGAGCTTAAATATGCATCATTTCCTGCACTTATTTGTGATTGGCCAGTTTTGAAAAACACTCAGTTGAAGGTACACCTGCTTAGCAATGGGTAAACTTCCATTGATATGTATGTGTGTGTTGAATGTACATGCTTATGAAAAGCTGTCATGGCTTAGTGGTTCAGTACTGTTATTATGGTGCACAGTATCCCGGGTTCGAGGCCTGTCATTGCATTTTATTTCACTACTGGCCAGACGGGTTAGGAGGTGTGGCTGTGTTTTACCGAATTTGCTCAACTTTGCCCGACGTTGCTCTACGTTGCCCACCGTAGCCTGACGTTGCACTGGTTAGCGCGGTGCGCAGCTCCGCGCAAAGCTATTGCGCTATTTAAAGCAGTGCTCAGCTATGAGCAATTACATTTAAATATGCTTAATACTGGTAAACTTTGCTTAGCAGTGCTTCACATTGCTTAAGATACGTTACTTATGCATCCATCAATATGCATAACCATTTCACTTACTTATATATATATATATATATATATATATATATATATATATATATATATATATATAAAATTTATTCACTACTACATAGGCCATTTCAATGCTTTTTACTAAAATTTAAATGATAAATGTCAGGAATTATTTTTATATACAGATTTCCAACAGAAAATAGAAAGGGGAGTGGTGGGACTCGAACCGGGAATGCCTCCTCTTTGTGCGAAGGCTCTACCACTACGCTATCGCTATTTTGCTTAATTTGCATATAAGTTTCTTATTATCCTCTTCGATGTCTAAACTGCTAACTGTAGCTAAGCAATGGGCAAACCCACACAAACATGTGCAAATACGGGCAGCTATATCGGGAATAATAAAAAAAAATTAAAAGTTTTACATTTTATAATTGTACAGGGGTTTAGAATGTGGGGGAGTGTAGTGTTGGGTATGTACACATTTGAGCGGACTCGCTCATGTAGGTTGACATTTCCTGATTGAGAGACTTGCAGGGGCATGGATTTTTGGACTGCTCGGCAGTCCAACACGCCCCCTGCACTCATGCACGCTCCGTGTTAGCCTTAGAGTTGAGGCAGCGCGCCCTCATTAATATGCATGGTGTGCTGCCATCTTACTCTTAGACTGGCGTTTCCGTGTAAGACTAATCTAGTCTTACATGGAGGATTAGTGAATCCTGGTGGGTGTTGTGCTTACTTCTCAAAAAGAGTGGTTGCATAGCTGAAGTGTATGGTCAAGTTATTTATTTTAAATCAATTGTCCTTCTATGGATGTGAAGCTATAATTAACATTTATGTTTCCATAAACATCTTTATTAAATCACAGCTGTATTTGACACATACATTATTGTAAATGGAAACAAACCACAGTAACATTTTTTATGCATTATTCAAATATGATTCCTTTTTAACAATCATTTACTCAGACAACACATAAGTTGATAATTTCCTTTCTTTAATTCTTGCTGAACATTATTCTGCATGTCTGATTCCCACACATTCTGTTTCCATTTCCATTTATTTCTATGTAATTTAGAATTTAGGGTGGGAGGGTGACAGAATGGTTAAGTTGTTTACTTTGCAGACCCAAGGTGCAGGGTTTGATTCTCACATGGGGTAATTGGCTAGGCTTAAAATGGCCCACAAGGGCAATTAGCCTAGTACTAATCTATGAAAGTATTTACTCTTTCCTTTTTCTAAGGATGTCTACTTCAGTTCTTTTACTTCAGTTACAGTTGTTTTCGGTTTTGGTTTGCAATTTCTAGTAATTGTTTTTTGGCAGCCATTAGCATTGCACAGTAAGGCCTTATTATGTCTAGGCATAGACCCTGAGCTTGAAGTTAAAGGCATTATGTAGTCCAGCATAAAACAGAAAATAATCATAATTTTCAGTCAGCAATCCTTACCATGTGTGCGTTTTAATACGGTGTCAATCACAACGTCCCATACTGTTACTGCTTCTTCCCTGAAGTGAAATTGCTTCCCCAAAGGTGCAGCTGTTGTAACACTGTTTTATTGTGATTTTGATGAGGAACTTTTTTTAGGACTACCCCTTTGATTTTTATAAGAATAAATAAGTAAAAGGAGGCCATAAGCAAGGTCTGTGCCACAAAACATCTGTGGATACTGGTTAAGCAAATGCCACATTGCAACTTGTTTTTCATTATTTACTTAGCAAATTGGTAAGCATTTCAGTTCAATAAATTAAGATAAATTAAGAGTTATTCATTGTTGCCATATTATAATTATAGGAATAGGGCAATGAAGCTTCATTCAGTTGGAAAATCACACTAGTGAAGGTGTTTAACTTTTTAAGGATATGTTGACCTTTCCAACTAAAGAAAAGGGAAGTCTTCCAGAAGATGAAAAACATCCTTCTTCTTTTGGAGTGCCATAGGATTGTGTTTTTAGAGCATTAGGGCAGATGTTCATAATATTTTGGTTCCTTTTTTCTGAATTGCACTTTTTCATAAATCAGGTGCCCTGTTACGAAATTCAACAATGTAAACAAGTGTCTGGGAATAGTAGTTATTTAACTTATAGCTTAATGCATTTGAGTACCTCCTATGTTAATAAAACAATGTTACCTATATCATATATGTTCACATTTAAAGAATTTATGCATATAATTAATTGTGCAAATAAATATATGAGAGGTAAACTGATCATTCAATAAAATAAGGTAACCAACTCTCGGATAAGATATGCTCAAGGCTGAATTCTTAGTTTGTCAGACTTCAAGGCTTTACATTGTAAAACACTGACAAATGTATGCTTTCTTTGATAGATATGTAAAGATGGCATCAACTACAAAAAGTTAGAGGCCAAGAATATGTAAATAAATAAAAAATATCGTAAATATAAACACGTATAATAACTTCTGTAGCAAGCCTGATGTCAGTTCTTAAGAATCTGAGTGTGTGGTCAGTTGTCTTTATGACAGCATTTTGTGTGCAAGTGATTCAATCATTTTCTGTTTGCCCTATTTTTCAGTTACAAAACTTATAAGTTTTCATCATAATTCTACAGAGTCTCATTTGCTGTAGTTATGCAGGCTGGTTGGTTTCTGGGTAAATACAGTGTTGTATACACAGTCTCTCCCAACTACTTACTTATTTCCTCTATGCTGGGATAACATTTAATGCTGTTAATATTAGTAAAAGCTGGAACAGACCAAGTTTATTTGAGACAGACATATATTTTCATTAGAAATTGGCTGTGTGTGTCTAGTGCCCTTATAGTAACTCTTTTAATACTGTTGTTCTGGGTTTTCTGAAGTATTCTTTATTCTGTAATCCTGAAAAATATCATCTGCTGTATAAATATGTTTGTTTTCCTATGTCATTCCTAAGCTCTGGCTTCTCCTGTGATAGACTCAAGCAGTTCCTCAAAACACAATTGTTCTGCACTGTTGCCTCAGAAATATGTCCCTCTATATATTGTAGCACAAGATATTTAGGATTTATGAGGATGATGCCTACAATATCCTTAATATGTCTCCCATGTTGGTCACTGGAGGGTCCCTATATGTATGATTATTAAGGATATATATACCTTTGTATCCACGTGAAAAAGTATACTGTTGAGCTTCTTGATTCCACATATAGATGACCCAGTTTAGCAAGTTCCCTTACAGCAATTATTTCTTTTTTGGAAATGATCCCCAGTCTTTTGTTGTTGTTTGAGCTGAGGATATGTCAGGCTCTGTCTGTACCATCTCTGGTGGCATGAAGGCCCCAAATGTATGATATTATGGGCTCTGGCTCTGAGGACAATTGCCAAAACATGTTGTGTTACTGTTGCTGCTGCTTTTACTACAGCAATAACCCATGCCTGGGTGTGGGTAATGCGGGATTTACCCACGGTTGGCGTGGTTTGGTCCCGAGGGCGAAGCCCGAGGGACCAAACAAAGACAACCGTGGGTAAATCCCGCATTACCCACACCCAGAAGTGGGTTATTGCTATTATACTATGACATTATTTAAGAAAAGAAACAATTACTTTTCTTAAATAATGGCATTGTATAATGGCTCTTTGCTGCCCTTCCGCAGCAGTCTGGTATCCGCGGCAGTTCGCAGTACATCAGAGCTGTAGCCAAAAGCAACAGAGAAAGCAAGATCTCTGTTGCTTTTTTACTGTTTCACTATGATAAATGGGTTTAACATAACGAGACAGCTTTAAAATAAGCAACGGACATCTCCTTTGCTTATTTTAAAGCTGTCTCGCTATGTTAAACCCATTTAACATAGCGAAACAGTAAAAAGCAATGGAGATCTTGCTTTCTCCGTTGCTTTTTTTTTTTTAAACCTGTCTCGCTATGTTAAATGGGTTTAACATAGCGAGACAGCTTTAAAATAAGCAACGAAGATCTCCGTTGCTTATTTTAAAGCTGTCTCGCTATGTTAAACCCATTTAACATAGCGAGGCAGGTTTAAAAAAAAGCAATGGAGCAAGCAAGATCTCTGTTGCTTTTTACACACTGTGTTGCTATGTTAAAGGAGTTTAACATAGCGAGACAGCTTTAAAAAAGCAACGGAGATCTCTGTTGCTTTTTTTAAACCTGTGTCGCTATGTTAACCTCTTTTAACATAGCGAGATAGTGTTTTAAAAAAAGACTGATCCGGGCGACCGGACCTTTTTCCATTAGTATAAGTCGATTTACAATGTGCACGCTGGCCAATCAGCGTGCACGTTTTGGAATATTAATGGGGGGGTCATGGTATAATAAGATTTCTCGAACTGTAAATCAAGAGTGATAGAAATCAAAACGAGTATGCACAGCCATTCATAGGACTGCAGTTTTATTCAGGTTTGAATCACTCTGCTATTTTGAGTTCCTTTATCTGGATAATCTACATTGGCTCATTTGCATGGGATCATTATTTCCATGTCAATATGCACTCATTAGCATAGCTGTAGAGCTTATTATTTTGGCCATTGCATGGCAATGCTGTGTCTTTGAATCAACCACATTTTGCACATAGCCACTACTTACATTAATTTGCACAAGGCAATGAGATAGCAATATATGAATTCTGGCATACATGTCTCACCGCTTAACTGTGTGAAGAATTAATTATTAGAACAGAGCAGCTGTCCTATCTGAAATATGTTTTCATAGTCTTTTAGGAGTTTACACGTTTTACCCAATTCTGTATGTTTTTTCTTTTTTTTTTTTTTGTGCTTTGGGCTATTTCAGCTTTTTTACACTTCCTTTAAGTATAAAATCATAATGGTTGACAGACTAATGTAAACTGTCTGAAGTACATGTCATTCAAATGGGAAATGTAAGTATGCATGTTTGTGTACTAACATTTATTATTGGTCAAAAGGCTTTTTAATAGGTGAAGTCACAAAATGAAAGGATTAAGGAATATTTGTATTTTACCCAGTATCATGTGATCTTGGGGTTAGTAGCAGGGATGTGGGAGATTAAAATTAAATCTTACATTACTTTCCAAACTGCATTAGAGCAGTTTGATTCATCTGATTTTGGACAATTTTTAATTAATGGAACTACTTTTCATGAAAGCTCCATATATCCATATATCCATATATATATATATATATATATATATATATATATATATATATATATATATATATATATGGATCTCCTTCACATTATCAAAATGCCACTTAATCAAATTTCATACTATCGAGACCAGAAACTCAAAAATAATATTACTGAAAGTTCACAGCATCAGCACCCATAATATCGACACCCATAACATTGAACTGCAGAAAACAAACGGAAACTCCCTGTGCTTCACAGACTCAAAACTTCAACTATTTTTCAACTTCTGTGGTTTTGCAAAGGGGCTATAAAAACATACACATATATCTATATATGTATGTGTGTGTGTGTGTATATATATATATATATATATATATATATATATATATATATATATATATATACACACACACACACACACACACACATATATATCTGTATATATATATATATATATATATCTGTATTTATCTATCTATATATATATATATATATATATATATATATATATATAGATGTATATCTGTAGGTATAGGTGAATATAGATATATATGTGTATGGATATATGTATATATATATATATAATATATATAGATAGATAAATATAGATATACATACAGATATATATGTGTGTGTGTATAATATATATAATTATATATATATATATATATATATATATATATATATATATAGATAAATATATATATATATATATATATATATATATATATACATATATATATATATATACAGATATATATGTGTATGTATAATATATATATATATAGATAGATAAATATAGATATATATATATACAGATATATATGTGTGTATGTATAAAAAATATATATTTATATATATATCTATATATATATATATATATATATATATATATATATATATATATATATATATATGAAAGATACAACTCATCTCTTATTTGATTAACAAAACAAATGACAAAATTTAAATTAAATCACTATGGCTCTTTGCATGTTTGCAGAATTATAACCAAAGGAGGATGGAGTCCAAAAATGCCAGGAAGCACAAATGGAAAAGAAAAAATAAATTTATTGTAATAAATTTTAGTATACAAGCGCTTTCACCCTGCCCACTTGAAAAAGCCTTGCATTTGGACAGGGTGAAAGTGCTTGTGTACTAAGATTTGTTACAATAAATTAATTTTAGCCATTCTCGGTGTGCCTAGACCGTTTCTTTTCTATTTATGTTTGCAGAATTGTCTCTGCTGTGTAACTCTTGCGTCACACTGCAGCAGGACATAACATAATATTTAACTTGTGACTCTCATTTGTTTTGATTAATAATGCATCAGTTTCCCAATGGCTTTGTATCCTGTATGAGAACTTATTAAACCTGCTAGAACCTCCTGTTTCATTTTCTGCCGTTGTCACTTGTTGTTTTCCTTCTCTTTGGGAAATTCCGCTACCATTTGACATTTCCCTTTGTTTATTCGGCTCTGCTACACGGATGAAATATTAGGCATACGTCTTTAAACCCTCCCCCTTCATTTGTACCATTGCATCACTATGTAAACTATGAATGATATCTGTAAAATTAAATTATCAGAATAAATCCAAATTTCTGTGTATTAACATTATACATATGTGCAATGCACAGTCCAAAAGCAAATGAGTAATTGTAAAACAGCTCAGAAAACAAACCCTCTGTAAAATAAAATAGCCACGTTGATCTAATACTTCATGATATTTGCTAACCACTGTTTCAACAAACATTAATTCTACCCCTTCTTATATGATATTGTGGATAAAACCTTGTCCACACAGTACCTAGGGAAGTAAGAGACTATACAATAGTTCTGTGACCAAGTGGGTTTGTGAAAGGCACAGTTAATTCATAGCAGATTTGACCATTTTAGTGACTTATGTAAAATGTGTCAAGAAAATATTTATGGTTTACTAAGTCAAACATGCTTCTGCTCCATTTGAAACCCTTGCATTTTTAAAATTACACTAAAAGTAGTTTACTTTTAATATCATTCAGGAAAGAATTCGATAATGGCAGATTTATAATGAAATAACTTACAGTTTAACAAATTGTCTCACAAAATATTACCTTGCTTACAAAAATGCTGTCTACCTCAGAACTAATTGCATAAGTAAATGACATTTGTTAATGAAGTAGTATATAAGTATATGGTCTTCCCTCTGGACTGCGTCTACCTTTACTGATACTGCTCCAACTCCTGGAATTATGCGTGTGCTCTATTGTATAGCCAGTTTACACTAATAGTATGTTCTAAACTCATACCACAAAGTAGTCTTACTTTGTCTACTCTACAGGATACCTGCATACCACTGAGAGTTCAACCCCATACTTACCTGTTTAGAAACCTTGCCTCTGTCTCTCTCTGCCATCTATAAGTTAGTCACTACCCTAGTGTCAACTCTCTCTTAGTTAGCTATACTCTTTTTGTTTATCTGTTTGTGGTTTCCTTTTAACTGTTTATATCTTACTGCAAATACCTGTGTATACCTCACTATTACATCTCTTCCTTCTCTATCTACACCTCCACAGCTCTTCTACTTACCTGCTGACTCTCACTGTGTGCTCCTTACTCTTTCCCTCCTGCTGATTGTTTCTCGTGGTGACTCTTCCTGCCAATCCCGCTCCATTCGCCCTTGCTATGCTTGGGCTCACTTCGCTCACCTCCCATCCCCATTCTCACCCACCCCATATCATTTCATTTATACCTAACCATCTAATCCCTTCCTCCCCTAACTCCACCCCTTCCTGTCTACTATAACATTCTAAACACCTTACCCTCCTCTACTTATCACTTCATAGTTTAGTCTGCTACAAATCCTCCTCCTTTCTATATATCCCCTACTCCCCCTACAGGTTGTTTCACTTAAATTTTACTTTAACTCTCTAACAGGTCCAACAACTTACTTTTCCTAGTCCCTTATCCATGCTTCACTCCATCCCAATCCTACTTCCCCACCTTAGGGCATGGCTTTTGCAACCCTCTCCATTTTCCTCTTGCCTCCATTACTTCTCCTTCTCATTCTTACATCTTGTACTACTCCATTACCACCTATCCATAGAGATCCCACTAATCCCTATACTAACCGTTTCTCATCTCTGCAGTACTCTATTACAATCTCCTACTCTATCTTTTCCATGAACATCCATCTGCCTAAAATCAAACTTCCTCCCCCTCACTCTCTAGCATCTAAAACCAAGATTAAGTACTTGACTTACAACTCACTTAAATTCAAACTTTACTGCCTTCATGTAGCCCTGCTTCTATCAGGAGACATACATCCAAATCCTGGGCCCATCCATCACCCCACAATGCATAATTCCTGTAGTATTCTAAACAAAGTTAGTGAAATCCATGCCTGGATAGCCTTCCACACCCCTGATGTCATCACCCTAACAGAGACTTGGCTAAAACCCTAAAACTCTGATAAAGACATTCTCCCCCTTTGTTATAATATACTCTGCATAGATTGGCAAAACAAAAAAGGGGATGGTGTTGCCATCATCTACTTCAACCGCCTCACCATTACAAGTATTATGAAACCTATCCCATCCTTTTCTCCTGCTGAACTACTTACAAATAACCTTAAAATAAATGACCACACCGCTATCACAGTAGCAGCTATCTATATTCCTCCAGGAGACAACATTCCTCTGCTTGGAAATATTCTTTCATACTTTTCTCAGCACATCCCCAATGAAACTATCCTCCATGGGGATATCAACATTAACTGGTTAACTCTCAGTAATTCAAACTTTAATACTCATATTAGTTTATATGGCTTTACTCAGCTAATCTCCCAACCTACTCATACAAACAACTCTCACACATCTAGTACTATTATTGACTGGGTACTTGTATCTAATCCTTCCAAATATCATAACCTTGAAACCCTACCAAACACCGTGAGCGATCACTCCCCTATAAAAGTGCTTAGGTTCACTCTCCACTTCTCAAAACCTCCTAAATGTATCACTTGTCATAAACTCTCTAACTTCCATCCAGAAACCTTTAATGCCCTCCTCTCTAAAGTAAACTGGAAATTCCTTACCCAACTCCCACTAGAAGAAGCAGTCCTAGCTTTCAACTCCACCTTCCTTAGCATCTTAGACTCACTTGCCTCCCCTCTCAATGTCCGAATTAAGTTCACCATATCTCTGTGGCTTTCAAAAGCCACTCGTACCCTTATGATAACTAGAGAAAAACTATGGAAAAAAATGGTTGCAAACTAAGTTATCTGCAGACTTACAAAAATATAAAGAACTCAAAAATCTGACAAAAAAAAACGCATAAACAAAGATAAAAAGAACTTATATAACAAACATTCCACAGCCCTAAAATCTAATTCTAAAAAATTCTGGAAATCTATTAACCAAATATTACATACCGGTAATCTTAGCTCCCCCAATCCATGCCCAGACAACACATCTGAAGAAACTGTCACTATCTTCAATACCTATTTTATCAATTCAATATCTAAGCTACTGAACCCTAACCCAAACTCTACTACTACTACCATCTCCAACTTTTCTGAACCTACTCCTAATACTATCTCCTCAAATACCTTCTCCCTCAAACCTATATCTACTAGCTACATCAAAACTCTACTCTCTAAATTAAAACCATGCTCAGCATCAGCTGACAATATTCATTCCACTTTTCTTCTACTAGCAGCTGATTCTCTTGATCTCCCTGTATCTATCCTAATTAATTGATCTATCTCTGAATCTAAAGTCCCTTCCATCTGGAAGCAGTGCTACACTCTACCTATACATAAAGGAGGTAACTCCTCTGATATCTCCAACTTTAGACCTATCGCTATCCTCTCCCTTCTCTCTAAAGCACTAGGCAATGTATTCATAAACAAGTTATGCAGTATCTAATACAGGAAAATCTGCTTACACACACTCAACACGGCTTCAGACCCAAACATAGCACCACTACAGCTCTATTATCCTTCCTCAACACTGTTTCTGTAGCCATGGGCAACCATAAACATATTTCTTGCCTATTCTTGGACCTCTCAAAAGCTTTCGACACTGCCTCACCCTCTCTTCTGCTGCACAAACTGCATACCATCAACTTCTCCTCTGATACTGTTGCATGGTTCTCCAGCTACCTCATTGATAGATCTCAGTCAGTGAGATGGCACTCTGCACTCTCCCCTCCTCTCCCTGTCAAAATGGATGTACCTCAAGGGTCTATCCTTGGGCCTTTACTTTTTAATATCTTTACTATTCAGCTCTATACCTCCTGTCCTCAGTCATCTTTAGTGCAATACGCAGATGACTCTACAGTCATCACCACAGACAACTCTCCCTCTAAGCTCTTCTCAGCTACTCAGGCATCTTTTAACTTAGTTGAAACATGGCTCTGCAACAACCAGCTCATCCTTAACCCTAAAAAAACAAAGCTGCTACTCTTCCTACCTAAAATGTTCAACAATATTAAACCCTCCTTCTCCATACAGTCCCTTAATAACACTTCCATTCAGGTAGAATCCAGTACTAAGCTCTTAGGCTTAACCATCGACGATCAACTTAAGTTTGACTTGCATGTTAATAACTGTATCAAAAAGACTCATTCAAAACTAGTGCTCCTTTACCGTAACAAGAAATTTCTTGCCTCTGAAGCCAAAATTACTCTCTCTCTTACCTACCTTCTACCCAGTCTAGTGTACAATTCTCACAAATCTTAACTCAGCACTTCTGACCAAACTTGAATCTGCCTACAACAAGGTAACTAGATTTGCTGCCCAACAGACCTACAAATCCCATCACTGTCTCTCTCTAAAATATGTAAACTGGCTTGAATTACTCCACCAGCTTCTTCTTTCTCAGCTCCAGATCATCCATTTTATCCTATACCAGCCTTCCTACTGCCCAGCACTATCCCCTTTCATCTCCCACTATTCTCCCTCCAGACCTCTCTGAAGCTCTAACCAAGACCTATTATAAATCTACAAACTCAAGTCTAAATTTGGACGCAACATGTACAGCTATCACCCCACTATTGCCTGGAATAGGCTCCCACTAGAAATCAGGATCCTTACACATCCCAGACAATTTAAGACAGCCACCAAAGAGCACTTCAAAAGTCACTGGTCCTGCCACTGCACTCTCCCTCCTTAACATCCCGTACTTCGTATACCTTAACCTACTTTCTGCCCTTAACTCGCTCTTCTCACTAGCTCGCTCTAATCTTCCTTGATTACTCTTTCTACTGTCTTCGAAAATCTATTAAGCAAATCGTCTCAGAGAAACATTCTTTTGTAATTGTCTTGCCTTCATGCAACTACACAATGATAAAACTGGGTTTTTGTAACCACTTACACCAAAAACTATACTCATCTTAATGACATATTTCTTTTAATACATCTTGAAATAGTTATGCTATACTCCTGATTATTGACACTGTATAACATTGTATTGCTACTTAATGCCTTGTAATAATCCTGTAACATTGCTGTTTAATGCTAATTTATAAAGAAAATTGTATAATATGATGGAGCTTTTCTCCCCGGGCCTCCGCTGAAAAAGGGCTCTTGAGCTCAGTCGAACAATCACTGTCAACAAATATAAAATAAATAAAATAAATAAAAGTAGTATGTGAAATACTGACATGCTGCGTGAGTTCTTAAGTTTTATTTTTCCTGTAAAGCTATAAAGGACAATAGACAGCAGGATTCATAATCTGCAGTATTGGGTATCGCAGAAATGGCTGAATATAATTGAAAAAATATTCCTCATGCTGCTGCTATGTAAAGGTAAAAGATGTTGCGTGTCAGTTTTGAAACTAGTAACAGAAAGATATTTGGATTGCATTAAATAGGAATAGAGAGAACAGGCAAGCAGTAGTTTGTCCAGTTTTTCAAAGTGCTTTTTATATACTGCAAATTAGAAACATCTGTACAGGCTTCATATATAAACATTATCTGTTTATCTATATCTTTATCTGTATATATATATATATATATATATATATATATATATATATATATAAGGATTATTACCTCTGTATATGGCTGTATCTAACATCACAATCACAAAACAAGGTGATAAAAATGTGTATCTTGCAGAAACACAATTTTGCTTTTATTTTTTGTCTTGTGGATTATGTTGTACAACACTGTCTTTCTTTATCTATACATCAGCAGAATGATTCTCTAAACTTTGGTTAAAAAAGTGCAATTTTTGGTTTCATTAGCAGGGACTGGTTAGGAATCTATGTATTCAAACCCAGAAGGAGTAAATGTATTCATTCTACTTCTCATATATTTGAAGCAGGGTATTTTGTACTAATGAGTATTTCTCACTATTGGCAGATATTTTTATTGTAGTGCAGGGAGAACCATGATTATGCTCCAGTAACAGTAAATAGCATACTGAGTCAGGGACCAAACCTTAACTCTTAGAAGCATGCTTAATTGTTAACACCCACTACATGCTGTTATGACTGTGTTTGGCACTAATAGCTGACAGTACTGATCAGTAGCCAGCAGCCGCAGAACATGAAACATCTTTGTTTCAACTCTGTTTCTGCCTACTCTCAGCTATATTACAGCCACTATTTTAGAATTAACTACTTCCTTTAGACAGGGAGTACATAAATATGTAAACCACTTCCCCATTTCTTTACCAGCTTTTAAAGTCAGCACAGCACTTTGCATTTTTTTTTAATTTTACTTTTTCTGTAACTAGTAGTATATGGAGCAGATAAATCCACATGCATTACAAAGAATTATGATCGGATCAGCAATCATAGCATATTATTATGTGTTGAATCCATGTAGATGAATAAGCAGTCGATACCGCTGACTCCAGTGAAATAGCAGTTCCAAAATTTAATAAAACAGCATAAAAAATGTTAAAAACATGCAAGAAAAAGACAAGCACATTCACACCTGTCCAGGTGCTTCTTCAGATCTTATAAAACAGGCATGGAATGCTGCTTAAATACACACAGTTTCAGGTCTACCTCTTAAGGTCATATGACCTAAGCAGTGGTCTTAAAAGAAAATAGTCATTTAGACCCTTCCCTCTGACACTTTGCAATTCTAAAATCCATTTAGTTTCAGTACATTCTGTTTTAGTGCTGATATTAAAATGTTGTAGCACAATAAACTTAAACTTACAGGCACTTTCAGCAACTAAAATATGTTTAAGCAGTGCATTTCTTTTATCTTTTCTAGACACATCATAAATGTATTCATTTTCATGGTCTTTCAGTGCTCTGTTAGTTTTACCAACATAAAAACTTTTACAAACTGTGCAGCTTGCTAAATAAGCAAGATTACAGCTCTTAAAATTTGCAGATAAATTTAATTTATAAACCTGCTTGGTCTCAGGATGATCAAATCTTTCATTAGTTGTCCCAATGAAGCTACCATTGCTTGATACTTTTTTGAAACTTTGTGAACAAGATATATATAAGTTGTTGTGAAGTAAACATCATAGAGACTTTTTTAACCTTTCTGAAACACAGTTTGTCACTGTCCTAATAAAAACACAAACCCCAAAGACATTTGATGACCTTTATTGTAATGGAAATGAATAACAAACATCAAGCTTTAGAGGCACACAGAATCCAACATTGCAACAAACAAGATAGTAAACATAAGGGCAGCACACCTGCTCACCCTGAATAAGCAGTGTCCCCCACTTGCTCACTTACAATAGTAATCCTGAAGGCAGCACCCCCGCTCACCTTAATATCATCAATTCCAATTTCCATTCCAAATCATAGTAATCCTGAAGGCAGCCCCCACGCTCACCTTAATATCATCAATTCCATATTTCTATTCCAAATCATAGTAATCCTGAAGGCAGCCCCCCCTCTCACCTTAATATCATCAAGTTCATATTTCTATTCCAAATCATAGTAATCCTGAAGGCAGCACCCCCGCTCACCTTAATATCATCAATTCCATATTTCTATTCCAAATCATAGTAATCCTGAAGGCAGCACCCCTGCTCACCTTAATATTATTATCAATTTCAGATTTCTATTCCATATCATAGCAATCCTGAGGGCAGTGTCCACGCTCACCTTAATCTCATCATCAATTCCATATTTCCATTCCATTTCACCCACCATCAAATCACCATCTCAATTCCAAATCCTACTGAGGGGGACAGAATAGGGTCAGTCCTGACTCTCTTCACCGTCCTTCAAGTCATCACAAAAATGGGCGGGCTTGGAGGGCAACAAGACCACACCAAAATGTGCTTACTCATACCAATTTCCCTTACAAAACCCCTTAAGACCCACCCCTAAGCCTTACCTCACTTCGTTTCTCAGCTCCCACCTTAATTAGCTCTTTCCTACCCACTCCATACCCACACAAACCCAACCTACTTATCACCCTACACAGCTCTCCCCCACTTTACCCATCCAAGGTCATCCCGTGACAAATTTGTCTGTTCCCAAACTTCACTTGTCACGGTCGTAATAAAAACACAAACCCCAAAGACATTTGATGACCTTTATTGTAATGGAAATGAATAACAAACATCAAGCTTTAGAGGCACACAGAATCCAACATTGCAACAAATAAGATAGTAAACATAAGGGCAGCACACCCGCTCACCCTGAATAAGCAGCATCCCCCACATGCTCACTTACCCTATTAATCCTGAAGGCAGCTTCCCCACTCACCTTAATATCGTCAATTCCAATTTCCATTCCAAATCACAGTAATCCTGAAGGCAGCGTCCCTGCTCACCTTAATATTATCATCAGTCCCATACTTCCATTCCATTTCACCCACCATCACATCACCATCTCAATTCCAAATCCTACTGAGAGGGACAGGAGAGGGTCAATCCTGACCCTCTTCTCTGCGCACCAGCCCAAATGGCTGTTCCCCCTCAGACCATACTACCTTCCAATAGAACCTCCACCTTCAAACCCAGTTAGGGTTAAATAAATCCAGCCCAAATTCATTGAAATGACTGCATCCAAACTGTACCACACCGGATCCCTGATAAACAACCCCAAAATTCATTCAGTTGCATCTAATTGCTGCACGCCTAGCTGCCCCAAAAGAATAACCCAAGATGATGAACTTTCTAACAGCAATAACTAAGTACCCCTTAACTGAAGCCTCATTGTGCACCACTCCAACCAGAACTGTCACCCCAACATCATCCATTACCTTAGAATCCACTTCCTTCAAGCCAGTAGCTAATGCCCACTAGAGTTCAGCCAGGTATGACCACATCACACATCCCTCTAACAACTCAGACATCCAGCACTAACATGCTTCCCCCATCTGGGACCTTGCTGGGGAACACCACATCAACTGGAATGCCCACCACCACACCACATCTTGGTAATGAAAAGAAAAACAGTCAGTTCAATGTAAATTCTAAACCATTCCATACCCTGGCAGTATAGTAAACCATGGATCCTGCTGTAACATCTAAGAAGAGAAGAGCTTACCAAACATCCCTCCCATAACCTTACCGCTCCCACCACAGAATTCAGAATATACCCCACTGCAATTATTTAAACAAATGTAATCCAAACACACCCTCATGAAGACTATGATTCCTAAAACCCTACCTACAAAATTTCCTCAAGCATAAACAAAATGGCTCTTGAGAAACTCCCTCTCACCCTTAATCTAGTATCTAACACTACCAGTACCTACTTGAAGGACAAATTAGTCACCCCAAAATTACACCGCCTTATGAACAATCACCATTTCCTATCACCATATCACCTCATGGCCCTCTACCAACACTGTAAAGTAAATAGGTAACTGTACCCCATAGTTCCACCCCATCTAACATGCCTACCTGCATACTTACCAAATAAAATTACCTGAAAGTTCCATACCAACTAATCCAACAGTCAAATAATTCCATCTCAAGCTTCTTATTGGTGCCCACTGAAATTCTCCTTCTTGCAACCTCACAGTGTGCTGTCCAACAACCTAAACCTCCATTGCAATAAAGATCCCTGAACAGCCTCGATTGTCAATCAAATTCATCAAATTCAGTATACGATCAACTTGACTTCAACAAGTACTAAACAAACAACCCTGCTCACTCAGCTACCGAAGTTAACCTAATAACAGAGCACCCATGGCTGTGGTAGAAGATAAAACTTAGGCAGTTTGTATGTACAGCAGTAACCTTAAAACAGGTAAAACACCTCTTAAGGAAGAACTTCATCAGCTCCCAAACAGAGCCCTGTCAGGCCATTCCACTACAGCATAGCCAACCCAACCTCCCAGCTCCCCATGTATCCACAAACTACCCGCATACCTGCCATGCCCCTTTGAACTCCACCACTCAAGTCATACGTAAGTAAATTCCTATGAGTCCAAAGAGCCACTCAAAGGTATCCATGACACCCAAAGTTAAGCGCCCCTAACCTGGTACCCATCAATAAGTAACACCTGCTTAAGAAACAGATTAGTCTCCTGAAAAATACATCTGGATCAATCATAGAAACCTCACTTGTCCTCTTATAAACTATGGAACAAATAGCTGGTTAACAGTAAATTCACCACAGGGATTCTCCCCATGCCCCCTTTTGAACTAGGCATAAAGCATCGGGTGCTGCCCTTAAAATACATTGACTAACTTGCCAGGCCTTAAACCATCAGTGTAGAATTTTTGTTTTAATACTTTTGAGCATCCTTGTTAAAATTGTTAGTATCCCATGAAAAGTGAACCACTTTACCTAAGTGCTCCACATTACATTATAGTTGATCACATATCAATGAAATGCACCACCTTTGTTCAGCCAACGCTGGATCCCCTTGGGCTCCACGTCTCTGTTGTCTGTTTTGCAGATCCCCCTAGGAAAAAAAGAAACACTGTAAATTCTCTGCACACAGTGAAAAAAAAAAAATTAACGACACTATCCGAGGCCTACAATGTTTATCAACTGCCAAGACACCAGAATGACCCAGAGTCTCCATCCCAAAGAGACTGGAACCTTGGCCACTTCCCCTTTGAGTTACTCTGCCCTACAATTCTCTTTAACCCGGAGCCTCCATCCCAAAGAGACTGGAACCTTGGCCACTTCCCCTTTGAGTTACTTTGCCCTACAATCCTCTTTAATCCAACCTGCCCACAACAGTGACTGCTAAAGCACTTAAAACAAGCTAATTATCCCCATAGCAGACCCATACCTCACATATTTAACTCTTGCTCTTACAAACATTGTGTTTGCCTGAATAAAGTGTGCATCCCCATGCATGCCAGTTCCCTACTGTCGTCTGCAAAGAGGCTGACCCTAATTACCAGAAACCTCCACCTGTATGAAAACAGACCACACATATAAAAACAGGCCACAGATCTGACGCATCATGATGTAATCCTTCAAACATCCACAGTAATATTCCCTTCCTCCCAATTTACCCATTGATCCAATACCCCAGATGCTACAGCCACTGCCTGTGCAAAGTGCCGACCTGAACCACCAGTCGAATCAGCTGCCGCAGTGCAAGTAATAATAAGAAAACACATACTCATAACATTATCCCCTTATAACAAGTTGTCTCTGACAATCATTACTTCACCTAAACTCAATTTGCCATCAAACAGCCAGTACTCTCAACCTCAAACTATGGTTTGCATACCTGTATTGGTTGTAAAATCACTGCAAGAGACATAAGCAGAATGTCATAGAGGTTCACTTTTTCACTCTGAATCCCCAAATGGCTGTAGACACCAGGTAATAATTCCCTTCTAACCGGTAATATCAATTTAGAAAGGTCACAGATTAGGGTATTCATAAAACAACCTTCATTAATTAGTACTACTCCTCTAAGTGTTTACAAATCATTGAAATAGTTGTTAATAAAAAGCACATGGGTAATTGGTCATTAAATGCATGTCATCACACTGTGTAATTAGCTCAGAAGAGGGAAAGAAAAGGAATCACAAGAAATGGTCTTGTCTGAAAGCTATTCAGAGGCATGACACTTTACAAAGTGAATGTTTTGCAGGAATGCTTCGTGTCTTGAATAGAAACTTAAAATAAACAGCCCTTACAGGTTCTGAACCAAGGACCCTGTATACTATAGTCACCACAGTTAACCACTAGGCCATGACAGCTGCATGAAAAGTGCCAAGATCAAATCACACAGGTAAAACAAGATCCAGTGTGGTGGTGGTGGGGGGGCACACAATCTAATTAATTTTGTAAGACCAAATAACTTCTCATGAAGACCCATTCATAATATAGGTTAATTTTGTACATTTCACATCATTAAAGCTCATAAATTTGACCACAGTATGCGCTGAGATGATATATATGCCATGCATGTAGTCAGAAGGGTACATTATTACTTAACTTTCTCCTGCATTGTTGAACAACTGTTCAGTGTATACAGCCAGGCTGACAGGACTATGTTTAGAAATGCTGATTTTTTTTTTTTTTTTTTTGTAAACCTCACAGCAGTGAAGGCACTTTTCTGTGACTTGTTTGCCTACTTTGTAGTACCTGCTATTGCTGTACTGTGGATTACTACACAAAATAGCAGCCAAAATTACAGGTATTGTATACAACTGCTTGTGAACCCATGGCAGATAAAAAAGAATGACAGTATCTCATCTCTTTGCAGTTTAACCTAACTGCCCTTTATCCCTTGCCTTGGAGTGTACCCTTGCCTTTCATTCACAACATAAAAATTGTTCTGTTTCACTCTCACCTTGGAACAAATGTATAGCACTAAAACCTTTGGGGAAGCACTCCATTACAGCACTGCTTCTATCACATTCACCAGCCTCAGAAATACATATGTAGAGCAATTAACTATCACGTCCCTGTTTTTTTTTCTCTCCTTTATTACTATAGCCGTGGTCCGCACATGCACAGACAACATCCACAGCACCCTAAAAGCCCGCAAAGCACCACTCTACAATTAAGTCACTCCACACAATTAGCTAACAAGGCCGCATGACAGGAAGCATACAATGCCCCCAAAGCCAACACCATGAATGTGAATCAAGCAATGAGCCCATGGCGCCTCCACACCCACACTCAAAGTGACATGACCACAAACTACAGCTGCCTGCATGGCTGTGACTGCAGACCTCAGAGACTCGACTGCAGCCAAACAAATGTGTATATCAGAAAAGCAAAGAAGGGGGGACCATCACGTCGAAACACCAAGAAGACATCCACACATGGCAAGTGTGTGTCTCTCTCATCCTTCTGCCCCCATCTCTCCGCTCCCATGGCAACGCATCATCCAACCTATCCGAGCTTCCAACCAGACAGCCCCGAGCAACCTTACCAACCACACAATGAGTATGTGCCTTTTTTTTTTTTTTTTTTTTTAATAGGAAAGCCGTCTTACTGGCTGAACTGTGCATGCACCGAGTCCCCACAGCTGAGGAGCACTCAGTACTGGCTCCTCTGTCACCAGCTGCAGTTTGATTCATTCATTTATTTATTTTTGCCCCTAGTCCCCAGGAAAATCAAAGGGCCTGAAAGGCAAAGGGATTCAACAATCCCCTTTACTTATTTTTCTCTCTTTTTTAAATTTTTTTTTTTACTAAAATATCCATAGAGTGCCGCACCAGCGCCATTGCACTTGCACATCCGGCCGTTCACGGTCAGTGAGCCCACGAATTACCACAAAACCTCCTCCATGGACCATGCAGCACTAGACCACCAGGGAAAGTTAAACAAATAACAAGAAACTTAAAGTTAAACAGTAGCAAAAAACTTAATGGTGCAGCACTAGACCACTAGGGAAAGTTAAACAGTAGCAAGAAACTAATAATACACAAACCCATAAACAGCGCAGCACTAGACCACCAGGGAAAGCTAAACAGTATCAAGAAACTTAACGGCACAGCACTAGACTACCAGGAAATATAATATGACAAATAAACCTCACTGGCCCACCAGGGAAAGTTAATAAATACACAAAACCTTCCTAATAACCTAACAAGCCACTTAACATACCCCTTTTGCCCAAAAGCCGACACCACCACGGCCTCCATTAAATGGAAAACAAGCCCACACCAGAACAACGTAACACTACATTTAAACTTTCTGATATATCCAGTATAAGGGGGAAAAAAAGGAATCCTTAAAAACCCAACAAAGCTGTATTCACCTCACTGCTTATAACTACCCAAGGCCTACCTTACTCACAACCGCAGGTCGTCTAGGACATGATCCTGCCTCACAACACCACCACACCAAAATGTGCTTACTCATACAAATTTCCCTTACAAAACGCCTTAAGACCCACCCGTAAGCCTTACCTCACTTCCTCCCTCAGCTCCCATCTTAATTGACTCTTTCCTACCCACTCCCTACCCACACAGACTCAATGTACTTATCACCCTACACAGCCCCCCCCCACTTTACCCATCCAAGGTCGTCCCGTGACAAATTCTTCTGTTCCCAAACTTTACTTAAGGCCCTCATGGATTTAACTTTGATGGAACATGTATATATTAGACCTGCTGACAAAGAGGGTGCCATAGTTGTGATAGACACCTCTAGGTACATAGATAACATGTGTAATATGCTGTCTGATAGTTTGACTTATGCTGTTTGCTCTAAATCTGACGTTGATAAGTTGTTATCAAGAATTTGCTTTAATCTACATGATTTGTTGATGGAAAGTAAAAACAAAAATCCAAAATCTGGAAACGTAGGGTTAAGCAGAAAACAAGTTAAATATCAAGTACTTTATTTCAATATAAATTAGAGAGCTTTTGGGAATAACCCTTTTTCAGTGTGTCACTGAACCTTTATGAAAAAACCCTTCTTCTGCATGTCACTAAAGAAGGGTTATCCCTGAAAGCTCTGTGATTTATATTGGAATAAAGTACTTGATATTTAACTTGTTTTTATGTTTAACCCTACATTTCCAGGTTTTGGATTTTTATCTTTGCTTGTTGGAATTGTTGTTGTCCAAACCTGGTTCACCTGAGTGCTGGTCCTTGTGATATGTACTTTGTTGATGGAAGGTAACATTATGAAGGAATTGTTTGAGTATTTTCTGATTGAAAATCCTACCAGTCCTATTTTACATGGACTCCCCAAGATTCATAAATCCCTGGACAACCCACCAATGAGACCTATTGTCTCTGGCCGTGGTTGGGCAACTGAGTCCATATGTATTTATGTTGAAAAGCAACTGTGAGCAGTATTAGATAAAGTTAACACTGTTCTTATAGATACTAAGCATATCCTAATATCTTTATTTGAGTGGTCCACTACCAACAGCAGTGACAATTTCCAGTTGGTTACAATGGATGTGGTACCATTTTTCACAATCATATCTAATGACACAGGGATTGAATTTGTTACTCTGTTCCTGTCTAAATATTCTGATTACAATACAGGAGATGTTTATCTTATAAGTATACTTCTTGATTTGATTTTGAACAATGTTTTCACTTTTAATGATCAGCTATACAAGCAGACTGTGGGCATAGCTATGGGCACACCACTAGCTATGCAAACCTAGTGCTAGCTCATTGAGAGACACTGTACATCTTTAATGAGAGCAACCTTTTCAAACAGTATATTCCATACTATGCCAGGTTTGTGGATAATACATTTTTGTATGGGAATGTTCTGTTTCTTTGCTGCATGATTTTGTTGCATACCTGCAACAGACAACCAAGTTCCTACGATTTATCCCTAAGTTCTCTGCTGAGAATATTGAGTTTTTAGATGTTAAACTCATCAAGAAACTGTATGGTTTAAAGACTCAAATTTGCAAAAAAATCTTGTAAAGATGTAGCATTTTACATAGGTAGAATATGCACCTACAACATATTCCCAGGAATGTCTTGCATGGACAATTTCTTAGGTATGCCAGGCTCAATGCAGATGATGAATGTATGGTATCTGCTTCTGATGAGCTGGTAAATGATTTTAGTAGTAGAGGCTACCAACAGCATGAGATTGCTGTAGCATGACAAGGGGCTCTATCCAATAGGAATGCTCAGGCCAGACCATATTTCTCTCATCAAGAACCAGAGGCTAAGAGTTCTAGGTTGTCATAAGGTGACACGCTGAGAATGAGATTACCTTCTCAAATGATGTTAGCTCTGTCTGTAATATTATTAAAAAACACTGGCATGTTCTTACATGTGATGATAGAAACAAAACTCTTTTAGGGGAGCCTCCTAAATTTTGTTTTAAGAACATTACTTCGTTGAGAAAAATGTTGTGCTATAAACCTGTTAAGAAGAAACGATGATTACTGACAGAATAGGGACTCATCCTTGCAGAGACTGTAATATGTGTTAGTTTATTGAAACTACTGATAGATTTGAGCATCCTGATACTAAGCAGGTTTATAAATTCAATTTCTTTGCATAGTGTAAGAGCTGTAATCTTATTTTATAGCAAGCTGCACTGTTTGTAAAAGTTGTTATGTTGGTAAAACTAACAGAGCATTGAAAGACCATGTATGTGAACACATTTATGATGTTTCTAGAAAAGATAAATGAAATGCACTGTCTAAACATATTTTAGTTGCTGGAAGTTCTCGTAAGTTTAAGTTTATTGTGCTACAGCTTTTTAATGTCAGCATTAGAGGTGGTGATGTCAGCACTAAAACAATGTATTGAAACTAAACAGATTTTAGAATTACAAAGTGTCAGAGGGAAGGGTCTAAATTACTTATTTTCCTTTAAGACCACTGCTCAGCTCTTGTGACCTTAAGAGGTAGACCTAAAACTGTGTATTTAAGCAGCATTCCATGCCTGTTTTATAAGATCTGAAGAAGCACCTGGACAGGTGTGAAAGTGCTTGTCTTTTCCTTGGATGTTTTTAATATTTTTATGCTGTTTTATTAAACTTTGGAATTGCTACTTCATTGAAGTCAGCAGTATTGACTGCTTATTCTTCTACATGGATTGTTTGACTTGTGTTGAAGCAGTCTTCATCCACCTGCTCTGGTTTGCCTTTCATATTATTATGTGTTATTGACATGGATGCCAAGAAATTCACCTCAAGAGTGAAGCTTGACAGGTGAATCTTGTCGTCCATGTAGAGAAAACAAAGTGAATGTGTTGCAGTCAGATACCTGATCAAAATCCTCTGTTACATATAGCTGTGACCTGAGCTGAATAAACACATGAGTATACACACTAGCATCTGCCAAATATCTGCAGTATTTTCTGCTAGGTGGCTTGAAAAAGGTTGTGCCCTGATTAAGGGCAGCATTGTTCTCTTGTCTGTTCTTCTGTTAGAGTCAAAGACAGGAGCCTAGACCCATCACCTACATGATGCATTGCAGGTCACATGTAACAGCGGAAGCAACTACTTTGTTTCCTTGATTTCACTTAGTAACAGTGTATGTAGCACCGCAGGCCACAGTAAAAGTTGAGTCTTCTTCTACTTCATGGTAAATTTCAGTTTTATATAATTTTATTTTTATTAATGAGTGTAAATGTTAAACAGGGCACATATGAAAGACACAATAAAGAAATACACATGAATGCAAATAGAAGCCATGGTGGTACAGCGGTAGTATTGTTGCCTCACAGCAAGAGGTTCTCCTGTTCGATTCATGACTGGAGTGCCTTCTGTGTGGAGTCTGCATGTCTTCCCCGCAGTCGAGTGGCCTCCAAAAGACATGCGTGAATGGGCGTGCCTTCGCTGAAGGTTGGGCGTCGGGCTGGCAACTCAGCACCATAAAAAATCTACTGCCAATCATTAGCGGACCGGAGTTCCGCTGTGGCGACCCCTAACCAGGAAAAGCCGAAAAGACAAACAACAACATGAATGCAAATAGAAACTATAACAATAACATGGTGAAAGGAAATATTTGAAAATGAATACTAAAACATTAAAGTTTATGCTGGTATTTACAATGGCCCTTCTGAAGAGATGATGCATGGGGTCCTCCTTAAAGAGGATATTGGCTCAGTCATTGTAACAATAAGGAGGAGGATAAATAAGTGTCACTTACTAATATCATCATGCTTGGGTCCCATGCTAGACAGTAAAATCTGTCTGTACTGACTAGCAAATGACAAAGGCAGAACAACACATTTACATGAACAGTTAAGATATCCTTAACTACCTGTAAAAAAAAATTAAGAGAGGAAGTGTGTTTGCCTGTATTGTCTGAAGAATACGAATGCTAAAACTCAAATGTTTGTCATTATTTAATAATGTCAGACCTCAATGGTTCATCTGAAACCAACATATTTTATGTGGATCAGGCCAAAAATATGAAGCAATAATCTGCATTTCCCATGAAAATCTTGACAGTTGGGAGATATGGAATAAAAAACAAAAAATACCCCACTGAATGCCACAAAGGTGTATTTTAATCAAGTTTAAGCGCTTTCATTTTATAACATGTAGAACTTCTTCAGGAACAGTTGTAAAACTGGTTTACTCCATTTAAAAAGCCTCAATGGTGCCAAACTGAGTTTCCAAAGAGAATTCTTAAAGAGACATCACCAAAAAAGACAAAAAGCATGCATAAATACAAATAGCTAAAAATACATTCAAATAACTAAAAATACATTCAAATAGTAGCCTTTCTATAAGAAATTGTAAAAAGCATACGAGGTTTAATAAAAATTGTTATTAAAAAGTTCACTGAGTAAAAATAACAATTAAATTAAACAAGTATGTATACTGCATCCAGAACAGAAAATCAAATAATAACAGCCTTAATTTTTAGAATGGGTTTAATGCTAACAAAATCATTAATAGCTGGAGCCATTGTTGAATTAAGTAAGAGCTGCCAAAAAACCTCATGTTGTTCTAATCGAAGTTCCCAGTCTCCTCCCCTAATAGGCAGTGGGACTTTTTCTATAATTGTAAAAAATTTCCTAAAATCTTTGCATACTCTATTATGCTTAAAAAGGGCATTAATCGTTTATGCTTTTTTCATATCATATAACTGTTGTCAGATTCTGGTTTTAATAGGGCCAGTGGTTTTGCCTACATGAAATGCAGGGCAGGATGAGCAGAAGGCAATATAAACAACCCCCTTCTTTTCACAATTGTAGTTCCTGTTAACCGTAATCAGCTTTGGGTGTTCTGTGACTGAAAACTGGGAGCCTTGTAAGATGAATCTGCAATGCTTGCAGGCCCCACAACTTTTCACCCCCACATTTTTGGTAACTGTGTTAAACACTTTAAAGTTTAAAGTTTTTACAGTTTTCATACACAAGCCTGGATTTTTCCCCACCTGGTCCAACAACCCAAGGGTGCCAAAAACAGTGTTCCAATGGCTGGTTATTGCTTGCTGAGAGAAAACATCCCTGTTATATTGAATCACCATAGCTTGCGATAGGTTATCAGCTTTACAACCTTTTCTGAAAAAATTCTACATGTTTTAGAATAAAGTGCGTAAAGTTGAGCAAAGTAAGGCTTTGTGGCAGTCTGTGAGGTGTTTTTTGTTTGTTTGTTTTTTACATTATTTAATATGCTGTTTTGTGGATGTTGTTTTTAGATATGGAGTTATGTGCAAACATAACATATTACATTATACTACCACTCTCACAGTGCTCACTAAATGTTTTATTGCTTTCAAAGCCATGAAAGCAGTTAGCAAATTTTTTTCCCCTTTAACTTGTAGTACATTGAGCAGATAAACCTTCATGCACTACAACGAATTATAGTCATCTCACAGATTATAACCCTAAATGATGTGTTCTCAACATGGATGCCAAAATTGACCTCTTGAGCTTCCATGACTAGAATACGTAATAAGCTTGTTTTGATTGCTGACCCGATCATAATCCTCTATGTTTTCATTTTCATGACTGTACTTGAAAAGGATCATCTCATATGTCAAAATTGCAACTATTTACTCATTTCTCTAATGTATTTTAGTTCACCTAAGTAGTTTATTTGTAGTAATATATTCAGTTTATTTCGTATCAAGAAAACTTCTGAGCTGAAATTTGTTTCTCTATTAAAATAAACACTCCTGTGTACCAACTTTATCTGTACATGTTCCAGTTCATTTGAAATTTTGCATATGGTCTTCTTACCTTCTCCTTCATTGTAGCATGTGTTAAATGTGGAAACATTTCCTGAATGCTATGAAAGAAGAGTAAAGCTGTAGAACTCTGACTGTGTGGCAGTGCTGTGTTTTCCTGACAGCAGTAACACCCCACTGCAGTACCACTGCCATATATGAAACCAAGTATGTGTGTATACATTTCTATAAAGTAATGAACTGATGATGATTAGGGCATAAAGGAAACAGCAAAGCTGACTCTGCCTAACTGCTAAGATTTTGTACTTTAAACTAATGTGGGGGGTAGTCATACAGAATGGAGATTAGTGACAGAAAGTTAACTAGTATAACTAATATGCTAGCTTGCTGTCTTGCCATTTCTCTGATACAAGGTACTGCTATAAGCGAGAATCCTTCCTAAATGTTACTACTTGATAAAAGTTGTAGTAGCCAGTAGGAGAGACAACATCCTTATGAATCATCACCTTCATCCTCATCTTCATCACAGTCACTGGCAATGCAATAAACCCTTGTAGTTTCCATGATTCCTTACACAGTGGAAGTATGTCATTGGGAAGACTGAAAAACAGTTTTGAGCAGCTTGCAGGGAAGACAATACTGCTTCCATTAATAAGCATTTAGTGTTACAGAGAATCTTTCTTGTTGCCATCATAACAAACACATTAATTATAATTAAAACGGGACTGTGACAAATCTCCAAATTGGGGATCAGTGAATTAACAATTCAGCAATGTACCTCCTCCACTGGGGAGATGAAAAGCCATCATTTGCTTCTCATTGCCATCTGTACACAGCCAGTTCATCCAATGCTCTTCATAGTAATCAGATCTTGTTGCCTGTGGCTATGTCAGGGTATATGATTTTTGTGTTACAGACTTATTTATTTATTTGTTTATTTGGAACAATGCTTTTGCTTACTTGTTCTCTGCTGTAAAATTGTAGTGGACACTAAATAAAACTGTAAACATTTTCTGTTAATTGTACATATAGAATACAGTTACACAACTCTCTTATTTCTTGATTCTGTTTTAAAACTAGGGATCCTTTTAAAGATTTATTACAATGATACTTTCTTATTTATCAGTTTATTTTTATTATTAAGGATAATGTTGAAGATGTTTGCAAAGTAAATGTAGATAATATATTTGCAATAGAGGCTGTACACTTCACACAGAATCATTTTTAATTCATTTTAACATTGTAATACATATTGTTATTTGTGCATAATATACACGTCACATGGAACATTGCAATTACAGTCATATTCTAGAAAAAATACAGCTTTGTTAATCACTAGTGTGGACTGTCAAGCTCTAGTGTTGTACGAGAACATAACAGTTGTCAGTGTTAGTCATTACATGTAACAGTGATGAGAAGCTGTACCAGAACATAACAATTGTCAGTGTTAGTCATTACATGTAACAGTGGTAAGAACTTGTTCCAGAACATAACAGTTGTCAGTGTTAGTCATTACATGTAACAGTGGTAAGAAGCTGTTCCAGAACATAACAGTTGTCAGTGTTAGTCATTACATGTAACAGTGATGAGAAGCTGTACCAGAACATAACAGTTGTCAGTGTTAGTTATTACATTTAACAGTGGTGAGAGACTGTACCAGAACATAACAGTTGTCAGTGTTAGTCATTACATTTAACAGTGGTAATAAGCTGTTCCAGAACATAACAGTTGTCAGTGTTAGTTATTACATTTAACAGTGGTGAGAAACTGCACCAAAACATAACAGTTGTCAGTGTTAGTCATTACATGTAACAGTGATGAGAAGCTGTACCAGAACATAACAGTTGTCAGTGTTAGTCATTACATGTAACAGTGATGAGAAGCTGTACCAGAACATAGCAGTTGTCAGTGTTAGTCATTACATGTAACAGTGATGAGAGGCTGTACCAGAACATAACAGTTGTCAGTGTTAGTCATTACATGTAACAGTGGTAAGAAGCTGTTCCAGAATATAACAGTTGTCAGTGTTAGTCATTACATTTAACAGTGGTAATAAGCTGTTCCAGAACATAACAGTTGTCAGTGTTAGTTATTACATTTAACAGTGGTGAGAAACTGCACCAGAACATAACAGTTGTCAGTGTTAGTCATTACATGTAACAGTGATGAGAAGCTGTACCAGAACATAACAGTTGTCAGTGTTAGTCATTACATGTAACAGTGATGAGAGGCTGTACCAGAACATAACAGTTGTCAGTGTTAGTCATTACATGTAACAGTGGTAAGAAGCTGTTCCAGAACATAACAGTTGCCAGTGTTAGTCATTACATTTAACAGTGGTAATAAGCTGTTCCAGAACATAACAGTTGTCAGTGTTAGTTATTACATTTAACAGTGGTGAGAAACTGCACCAGAACATAACAGTTGTCAGTGTCAGTCATTACATGTAACAGTGATGAAAAGCTGTACCAGAACATAACAGTTGTCAGTGTTAGTCATTACATGTAACAGTGGTAAGAAGCTGTTCCAGAACATAACAGTTGTCAGTGTTAGTCATTACATGTAACAGTGATGAGAAGCTGTACCAGAACATAACAGTTGTCAGTGTTAGTCATTACATGTAACAGTGATGAGAAGCTGTACCAGAACATAGCAGCTGTCAGTGTTAGTCATTAGATGTAACAGTGATGAGAGGCTGTACCAGAACATAACAGTTGTCAGTGTTAGTCATTACATGTAACAGTGGTAAGAAGCTGTTCCAGAACATAACAGTTGTCAGTGTTAGTCATTACATGTAACAGTGGTAAGAAGCTGTTCCAGAACATAACAGTTGTCAGTGTTAGTCATTACATGTAACAGTGATGAGAAGCTGTACCAGAACATAACAGTTGTCAGTGTTAGTCATTACATGTAGCAGTGGTAAGAAGCTGTTCCAGAACATAACAGTTGTCAGTGTTAGTTATTACATTTAACAGTGGTGAGAAACTGTACCAGAACATAACAGTTGTCAGTGTTAGTCATTACATTTAACAGTGGTAATAAGCTGTTCCAGAACATAACAGTTGTCAGTGTTAGTTATTACATTTAACAGTGGTGAGAAACTGCACCAGAACATAACAGTTGTCAGTGTTAGTCATTACATGTAACAGTGATGAGAAGCTGTACCAGAACATAACAGTTGTCAGTGTTAGCCATTACATGTAACAGTGATAAGAAGCTGTTCCAGAACATAACAGTTGTCAGTGTTAGTCATTACATGTAACAGTGATGAGAAGCTGTACCAGAACATAACAGTTGTCAGTGTTAGTCATTACATGTAACAGTGATGAGAAGCTGTACCAGAACATAGCAGTTGTCAGTGTTAGTCATTACATGTAAAAGTGATGAGAGGCTGTACCAGAACATAACAGTTGTCAGTGTTAGTCATTACATGTAACAGTGGTAAGAAGCTGTTCCAGAACATAACAGTTGTCAGTGTTAGTTATTACATTTAACAGTGGTGAGAAACTGTACCAGAACATAACAGTTGTCAGTGTTAGTCATCTCACGTAACAGTGGTGAGCTGAAATAGTTTTAAAAGCTGCAGTAGTTTTCACAATCACAAAGAAGTTAAATGGAATTCAGTGTCTAATAACTTTTAAAGCTATTTATTTATCGGGGGCACTTAGCTTCTGGTTACTAGCTGTGTGGCAGTATTGTGTTTTACACCTCTGAAATCTCTAAATCAGTCTGTGCTCCTAACCTGTTTTTTTTTTTTTTTTTTTCCTAAGTAAAAGTACTTTAGAGGAACTAAAGCTCCATTTCTACAGAGTTTTGATTGGCTTTCTCCCAATTATATGTTCTCAAAATGGATGTGAAGATTCACCTCTTGAACTGCGATATTAATACCCCTATCTTAAACCCATAACAAGCTGGTTGTGACAAGACACTCAGTCATATTACATTATATTGTACAATTGCAATAACGCAGTTAGTGGGCTAGTTTGATTGCCCATTTTATAAGATGAAAACATTATATATACAAGTTTCAACTGGAGTCCATTATGCAGCAAGGACATGTTAAGTATTGTGTATCATTACAGCACATTCCATTGATTGTAACAATGTTCATCTTATGGAAAATATCATTTGACAAATGCTTTTACTCTCTGGGTGCTGTCTGTAGTGTAGCTGAATTTGTAAGTACTGCATTAAATGACTATACATCTTAGCTGGTGTTAGCTTTAAGGCTGTATATGACATTGGAAAAGAAGACTTGCAACAGTAGACACTTCAGAAAAGCAGTTTTTGTTTTTTCATCATTTTCTAAACTGAAGCAATATGTAAAATGCTGTTATGTCACAAGGCTTACTTATTTTTTGGCTTGTACATTTGTTTTCTTGTCTGTGTTCTTTTAGTATAGTCCTGCAAACCATGCAGCTTTCACATTCCAAATTATTTTGTTATGTAATGCTTCAGCACAATCCATTAACATAGTGGTAGAGTGGAATTTTTCTGGCAGTCTCTGTAACTGCCTTAGGATATTTCACTGTGTTATGTTGGCTAGTTTCTCGTGGCTATCTGAAATTGGGACTGCAGGGATGAAAAGACATTACTCAAAGTTTTAACTTCATCATTTGTAGATCCCTTTCTGCTATCAGTCTTTTCCTTAACTTTGGTGTTCTGAATATTTCAGGCATTTTTTTGGCCTGTTATTATAACTTAGCTTGATTTAGGTATCCTTGGCTTCAAAGTACTTGAATATTGAAAAAGCATGTTTGCCACAATTATCTAGTCTTTGCCTTCCAGCATAAACAAATCAAACCCAACTTTTGTACACACCTTGGCAGCCTTTTCTGAACCTAATATCAAATGCTCTATCAGTAGTATTGTCTGGCATGAACAGTGAGGCTGATCTGTGCTTTTCAGTTTTTAGACTGCAGTGATATACATGCTTTACTCTCAGTGGACAACAGCCAGTGCCAGGCTAATAGATATCTAATCATGCATTTTTGCTGTTATATTACATTTTAATAGGAGTAGTTTTACATTTAAAACGCTAAGCAAAAAGTGCTACCTGCAGAAGATGCAGCATATATAATTATTGTTTCCCCCAAGTGATTTTCATATAGTTTTGCCGATCTTGTATATAGAAAAAGATTTTCTGGGATAGTATTTAGAGGTTTGTAGTTCAGTAGCTGCTTATGAAATTTGGGATCAATAAAAGCAGAAATTCTAAAAGGTGATGCTTGCTTATGAATCACTTTCTTAACTCTCTGTACATTCAAAATGCTGCATTTCTATCTGACAATATGTATTTTCTTTTGCTGAGACATCTCTTCTAACTATTTTAACTTCCTAACTGCCGTGAATAATCTCTGTCCTGTGGTCTCTCCAGGATGCCACCATTTGTCCCTTTTACTTTTTACTGAGAGTTTTGTCTAGTTCATCTCATTCTCACAAAAGTGCCTACTGTATACTCAGATTTATGAATGGTCTTTTCAAAAAGTGATTCCATCTTACTCATGGGTCCTAGAAACATCTATCATATTCTCGGTTTACATAGTGTGTTTTACTTTCCTGTTAATCAAGTTCATATGCATCTTTATGCGTGTGTGTGTATGTGTGTGTGTGTGTGTGTGTGTGTGTGTGTGTGTGTGTGTGTGTGTGTGTGTGTGTGTGTGTGTGTGTGTGTGTGTGTGTGTATGTGCGTGTGTGTGTGCACATGTTTATATTACACAATGAGAATGACAAATAAAGGAATTCCTTTTTTAACTACAGAAAAATCTGCCAAAAATGAACTCATTACTGGGTTAGGATGAAAATATACCTGGATATGGTGGGAATATAATAACCAATGTTAGATAATTTAAGGAATGATATGTTAGTGGAGATCATGCTATAAATGTGGAGTACAATGTCAAAACATATTCTGTTATATTAAGATCAAGCAATCATAAATGGTAATACTAGATGGCCAAAGGTTTCACTTTGCATGTTCTTGGGTAGAATTATGAGCAGAATGGATGAAGAATGTTTGTATCTTGAATATCAGAAATATTACATGGTTATTAATTTACTGTTGAGTGTTACAATATGATGTTGAATTGTGAGAAATGCATGGAATATAAACCATAATGACAATGGGAAGAATATTCACGGGAATACTTTAGTGACATATGTTTAGCAGAGCCATATTCAATATTAGGGATTCTTTTTTAATAGTTTGGACATTTCTCATCTGACAATTTTAACAACGATTTTGTAGTTACATCTAATGATGTAACTATGTTGAATGAAATTCTTTTCTTTCTTATACTTTATGCTGAAAGATATTGGAGAATTTCTAAAGCAAAACTTGTTGCATTATGTTTTGATGAATGGGACTTCCTGGGAAAGACGTCTACATATTGGATTTTGTGCACTGCACAGTTTGTGGTAATATCATTTGTCTGGTCATTGCATTGAAACATCTCTGTCTCCCTTCATCCAGTTTCTAGACTATGCTGTTAGTGAAGGTTGCAGGGGTAGTAACCTGAGCAAGGTAGGTCAGACTTCCCAGTCCCCACTAACAATCTCCAGATTATTTTGTTTGATAATAGGAACTATAAGGTACATTAAAAGATAAATTCTCTCCAGTATATTATAGTTCCACCCTGGGAGTGACTCCTAATGCATTATGTCTTTTACACCTCACATGGAAGACATCCATAGTGCACCGTTAAAAGCTACCCAACCCACTTCAACTGATTGTTCTAAATCCGTAAAGCAGTAACTTTACTGTAAGATCCCCTCAGATTGCAGACCTCCTCCCTCTGTCACAGAGAGTGATCTCAGCTACTGTGCAAGAGAACCTTATTTTTGTATCATGTGTCTGTCATATAATCATGCTGGTCACACTAAGAGTTATTCATATCAGGTGAAGATTCTCTGAACCAATTACCTGCAAAATTTCCACAGTCAGCCAGGAAAGTCAACTTTGTCAAAAGTCAAAGGATGATGCCATGTTGCAGGTAAGTTCAGTAAAGACATTGGACTGCGGTGTGTGTGTGTGTGTGTGTGTGTGTGTGTGTGTGTGTGTGTGTGTGTGTGTGTGTGTGTGTGTGTGTGTGTGTGTGTGTCTGTGTGAACTAGAGCAGTGGGGACACCCCAGTAATACCCCTCATTTCACTGTATCTCTTGGAAGTTTGCCGTTATATGTTCATAGCTTAATACTAGGGTGGCTGCCTTTACAGGCCACTTTAATCCTAACCAATTTCCCTTTTTTATGCTTGAATTACCCTATTCCATTTGGTTGCAGATTGGCCTTACCGATGCCATGGGTGATAATTATATCATACCTGTAATGATAATAACTGGGATTGTACCACAGATAATTTGAGGGGAACCACGCATGAGATAAATCATTTAGGAGTTGCCTCTATTCATTAGTAGTACAGGGGGCAGTCCCAGGGTAAATTTTCTGTCTTCCATCCATAGATCCAAGTTGTTCTTGAATATGGACAGGGATGAGCTTTATTTTATGTGGATGGGGAGTCTGTTTCAAAGCAGTGTTACCCTCTGTAAGATCTGTCCCTCCAAACCATCCTTCTGATGCTTTCCATCCCTAGTTTAAGTATTTCTGATGCCATTTGACCTGCTGATCTGCAATAAATCCATCAGTAGTGGGTCAGAGGATGTCTTGTGTGCCAGACACAGGTAACCTCTAAGCAGTCTGTAGGATACTGAGTAAAGTGACAGGTCTTTGAGTCATTTTAGTTGGTTTAATACCTAACATAATCCTAGGGTTATTGTATAGGATCCTACATCATCTTCTAAACCATTTACTAGCCCTTATCTCTTCTAGTATCTTAAAAAGAAATTCCTTCTCTTCCTAGTCAAATGCCTGTTAGATGTCAAATGCCCCTTGCATCACTCTAGTTTTCCCATGTGCTTCTTCTGAGAACTATTCTAACTTCCACCAACTGCTGTCTGCCTTCACATTTTTAAAATGAAGATGATCTTGGCCTCTATTTAGTATTGCATATATTAATCAGATCTATTTATAATTAATAGAGGTCCATCAAGGTTAACTGTATATTCATAATGTGTTTTAAATTATGATTCGCTCAATGCACTATGATTATTTACAGAGTCTGTTAAATTAAACATTTCATGTATGTATATTTCTTAAAGAAATTAACATATTATTACACAGGCAGGCCAAAGACTTTTAAATTTTGTTGTGTCATTGTTTGTTTGTCTTTTTGGCTTTTCCCGGTTAGGGGTCGCCACAGCGGAACTCCGGTCCGCTAATGATTGGCAGTCGATTTTTTTTTTTATGGTTCCGAGTTGCCAGCCCGACGCCCAACCTTCAGCAAAGGCATGCCCATTCCACATGTCTTTCGGGGGCCACTTGACTGCGGGGAGGACATGCAGACTCCACACAGAATTTTGTTGTGTCATTAATGAGGTTAATTCTGAAGAAGTCCAGTTTAGACATTTTGGCATTTTACTTTAATAAATACTTTGATTAAATTCAATGGGTTTCATCTGTTTTTTACGGAAAATAGTCTGCATGTTTCTTTTTGGTTCTTGGTGTATTTTTAATTTTTACCATGTTTCCACCCTTGACTTAGTTACTGGTCTTCTAAAAACTATCCTTACTTCCACCAATTACTTTCCACCTGGCACTTTTTAGCAAAAAGCCTTTTGACCTTTTCCAAATATGTTAATTATCTTATTTTCCAGCCTTTGAGCTAGGAAATGTTTTCTCATTATAATGCATAACCAGTCTTACTGTTTATTATTCACTGTGTTTGCAACATTGTGTCCCACTAGCTTCAGGTGGATCAGTGTTTTTCTCCATTAAAAATAAATGTTAAAATTGTTGTCTGTGCTAATTAGAAAAAAAAGATAATTACTTAGAATGTTTACATCCTATCATGGCTTTGGAATCAGTAGCACCTTAGCTCTAGAAAAGATATTGACAACACCTCTGATTCTCTAGCATTGTTCAGCACTTGGCATAAATGAATCAACATTTCTATCCCTGCCATGTTAAAGAATTCACAGATTATGCATCTCCCCCTTCTGTTACTTCATTTGGGCTAGATTCATTAATGCTTACACTAAGTGTACACAATCTGTATTCAAGAACATCCCTACCACACTTTTGTGCTTTCTAGTCACTCAGAAAGATTACAGCAAGGCTACTTGTAGTGTACACTTTGCAGTAATCATTATGAATCCCTTGATATAAAAGGCTGTAAGAAAACCGGTAGGAAAACTAAAATTAGGAGGAAGAAGGTGTGACCTATGCTTGTGTTGTCTGTACACTCAGAACGTTGTACACTTAGTGTGCGAGTTACAGTCCCAGGGAATTCTTTGTTTTCTAAGCCTCCATCTTTCTGTCTTGTTCCTCAGGTCACTTTCCTTACCTTTTAACACTGGTCCTTCTCACGTTCTAACAATGTGTTCTTCCTTACAGGTTCAGGCTTCTACTTCTGCTGTATGAAAACTATTAGCCATTTGCACATCATCTTGTTAAATAACTCAGAAACAGTACTAAATATTTCAAAATGTTAATTCCAAGATATCCAGTGTTCTGCTAGATTACCTTGAAGTTCTAGTTTACCATGTTAGCGCTGTTGTGTTTTGAATTGTTATATCATTTTGTATGCATTTTAGCATGTGAAAGTAGATCACATGAAAGACAGAAACATTTTAGTGTAACAACAAACAAATCATAAGACAGACAGAAGTATGTTAGTTATTTCTTCACTTCTTGCACAAAGTGGTATTTGTTGAGCAATAAATACTGTTTACAGTTCAGTGTAATTATTGTTCTACACTCCTCTCAGAATGCTATTGTGCTATTATTCAAAGTAAATAACATCCGTAGAGTCATACATCTAACAAACAACAGACAGCGCCCCTCTCCAACACACTAATAATAGTAATAACTGGCTTCATATTCCTGCAAGATCCACTTTCTTTCTTAACACCCTTAACTTTAAAATTCATGTGTGTGTGGGGTGCATAAGGGTGTGTGTGTGTGTGTGTGTGTGTGTGTGTGTGTGTGTGTGTGTGTGTGTGTGTCTACATATATAGATAGATAGATATATCTCTATCCATCCCTAAGTCTCTCCCACTCCCTCCCTCATATGTATTTATATATATAGATATATAGATATAGATATCTGGATCTGGAACAATTTTGATATGATCAGCATCCTAATTTTGACAACCAATTCAGCACCACAAAGCTGTTGAATCTAACTTTTGTTGACACTTTGGAACTAGACAATTAGACTAGCCCCTGCAAGACCTCATTGGTCATATAATCATAGTTTATGTGTGTGTATATATATATATATATATATATATATATATATATATATATATATATATATATATAAATGGCTCGGCTGGAGCACCTTCTGTGTGGACTCTGCATGTCCTCCCCGTGGTCGAGTGATGTATAAAGGCATGCAGGTAGGGTGTGTGCGTGAATGGATGTTGTGCCTTCTTTGAAGGTTGGGCATCAGGCTGGCAACTCGGCACTGTAAAAATCCACTGCTAGTCATAAGCGGACCAGCGTTCCACTGTGACTATCCCTAACCGGGAAAAGCCAAAAGACATTACTATATATATATATATATATATATATATATGCAATTATTTAAATTAGTCTAAACAAAAAATGTATTTCAAAACATACAACTCTCTCTCCCTCCATGCACATCAAAGTCCCTGCTAATAAAATATACTAACTCTGAGATTCCAAAAAAAATCACAAAAAGGGCATATTCCCTAACCCTGAAAACTATGTGATGCCATACACCTGCCTACCATTTGTTTAGTTGTTTCATACGTGCACAAACACACATATGTGTGCGCATGCACATTAGAGAGAAGAAAATGGAATAACAGAAATTATACAATAGCTTGTTAGTATTTAAAAATATGCACACTTATTGGTCACCCATACCAGCATACCCATTACAAATTAAGCCAGGAGAAAACCAGTAGAAAAAAGTATGGTCACTAAACTACCATTCAGTGAGTAGACTTTTCTATTTGAATGTGCCATGGAGAGACAGCGTAAAGAAATAATAAAAATCAGGTCCATTCTGAAAAAAAAAAATAAAAGGAGAAAAACGTACCTAATTTCCTTCTTTTTTGTACTGTTCTTCCATAAATCTATTCTGACTCTAGAACCTGTCAACTGTCCATATCTTAGCAGAACTTCCAGATTTCTGTTTCATAGCAGCATTCTCTTTCTCCATTGCTACTCTTAACAAAAAAAAAAAAAAAGCAACAGATGGAGATTCTCTTTTCCCCATTTATTTTATTCAACAATACTGATGTACTGTGTTAGTGTGAGAACTTAACTCCTGTGTGCATGTGTAGTGCATCAAAAATAACAGAAGAGAGCATTCAAGGGGCGTGGCCAAGATGAGCACAGAGTAGCAGCTTTTCTTATCAGCTCGGTCTCTTCAGAACTTTATTGACAGGAAATATTAATAAAAACCTCCATAATAATAATATTTTTATTTTAATTAATTTTTATAATATATATATTAGGGTGATATATAAAAAGTTTTAAGTAGATTTTAATTTTTCCTGTCAAAATTATACTTGGAAGTTTTACAGTAGAAGAACAGGATGAGCTTCACTAAATCTTCTCACCAAGAGACAACTATCAAAAGAGAATTACAGTCCTTATTAACTACTAGTCAAGAACTAAATGCTAAAATAGACAAAATGGGCATAAAAATGGACAATTGTAAAGAAAAGTGGACTCACCAAATGGACATTTTACATGAAGATTTATTGCAACAACAAAAAAAAAAAAAAAACAGATTTCTGGAATAGAATCTGCATTAAATGATATGTACAAAAGAATTCAGGAGAGTGAGCATACTCTTGAATTCCTATTAAAACAAGATTCTCTTCTTCAGACAAAGATTGATGACCTTGAGAATAGATCTCGTAGGAATAATGTGAGAATTACTTGCTGCTGGAAGTCAAACAGTCCAAAACCAAGCCGTAAAAACTTCAAGTGTTGCTCAAGAAGTGCAGTACAGCAGCAAGTATTTCTTAGTTTGTGATTTTGGAACATTCAGTAATGTGAGAGGCTTTGGTTTACTGGATAATATAGAGGGAAATACTATGGAGAAATTCCTATCTTCCTGGTTGCCTGAAGTCCTAGAACTCCTGGAGGCTCTTTCATACGGTATTGAAAGAGCCCATAGATCTATGGTAACATCGAAAAATACCAAGAGTAATTCAACTAAATATGTTATTGCAAATTTCCTGTCAGCCCATGATAAGGAAATGGTATTAAAGACTACCTGGGCAAAATCCCCAATCAAACTAAAGGACAATATTATATGCTTTGATAATGAGTATTCTTCTTCAGTATTATCAAAAAGGAAAATCTTCTTGCCTTTAGTCAGAGAACTAAAAATGAATAAAATAAAAACCCATTTGCTTTTTCCTGCAAGACTGAAAATATTCAATCAAGATGCTTCCAAAACTTTTGAAGACTTGGACACTGCAATTACATATATAAAAACCAATAAGATTCTAGACAAGATTGATGAAATGGAGTGGGCCAGCCCTAGTCTTAAAAGAAATGCTGATAACAACACTTGGGAAAATATTTGACCCTAAGAAGAAAATCAAAAGATACATTTTAATAAATAACATATTTATACTTAATTCATTTAGTTGGGGAAATGAAACCGGACATCCAGGTGAGCCTTTGGTATTATATTTAATATAATCTTGTTTAGTTAACTATATAGTTTTTTTTTTTTGGTTTGTTGAATAGTTGTCTGTTGGGATTTTTTATTTCTTTTACTGTATGATTAAGGTCAAATGCATTTCTATCTATTAGTTTGAATTCTATGGATTCAATGAACCTTCTAACACAGTTGTCTGTATTTTTGGATATTTTTGTTGTCTTGCTTATCATAAGGAAGCATATTTATGTTCTTTGATTATAAATTTTATAGTGGTTGAAAGCTTTTCTTTAGATGGAATTGCAGTATTTGTTTTCTGGATGATTTAATGGTTATTTGCTAGATGTATGGGAGGCTTGTTTGATAAATCTGGTATTTAGTTACAGACTTGGTGTGCTTGCGATTATATGTCTCCCCCCTGGATGCGAGTAGAAATGTGGCTGGAATAATGGTATAGAAATGTTGTTGGTCCTGGGGTGTTGGGACATTTGTTGGTAGGCTCTGATTTGATGCTGTTGCACTTTGGTGATTATTGTAGTGATATATACTTTGAGTTGTGTGTTTTAATACCTGTATGCTTTGGATGGGGATTAACCAGATTGTTAAAAAAGATATTTGGTTGGTGGTATAGTGAAGCTTTTGCTTAGCAAGTTGTTGCTTCATGCTGTGTATGGGATGCTTTCCCATTTTTCTCAATGCAGAAAGAGTCTTGAGACAATGCCATATGTGTAAATAACCAATTTTTTACGTACTGTTTCCTGCTGGAACTTTGAAACATTTAGCTTCATGCTGGGTTTGAAACCTCGGTATTCATCATGGCTGAAAAGCTTGGAGCTTTCTTGAAACATCATTATGAAGGTGTTGGGAGTAATATAACCTCTGAACCCCAGCAGGAAGACAGAACTCAAATGTAATGCCATATATTGCATACAGAAAGAAGATACAAGTATCATCTAATTGTAAGACTTTCTATAAAAACATTTTTAAATAATCTGGGTATCATTATATTACATGTTTAGTCTAAATTCATGTTTTCTGAGCATCAAAGATGTACATGAGCTATGCGTATTTATTTCCGTCTAGTCACCTCATGAAATATCCGCAATATGTATGGCAGGGGTGCCTTTAATCTGATGAGAAGTACTTGGTATGATCAGTACATATCCTGAGGGTTTACTAACGCAGCAAGCTATTCACATATTGGTGGTACATGTATATTTTCATAACTGATGACATCCTGACAGACTGTTCATGAAGCACTAAACAAAATGATAGATGTATGGATGTATATAGCAGGATATATCAGATATTATATAAATGCAGCTAATGCATTACATCCATATGGATATTAAATATATAGCATTTGTGTAACAGGCTGACAGAGATATTCCTCACATGCAGCAATTATATTGCAGGGACATGTGCATTAAATATACAGCATATGTGTAATAGGGTGTCATAGCTATTATATACATTCAGCAAGTATATTGCATGCACTTGGTTATTACATATACAGCATATGTGTAGTTGGGTGCCAAAGGTATTGTAGGTGGTTCCCTACTGAAATGGCAAGGACCAAAAAGCAAGACAAAAACTTCAGGAAAAGAGTAAATATCTACTATAGGGAAATAATAGTTAGGTCTGTTTCCCATTAGGAATTGTGAACTTTTCATCTTTGTTTTGTTAATGAAGCTGGATTTTTATAATTGTTTATTTAATGAGCCATCACAAGAACTCTGCTTCTGGCCATAACTGATGGAAAAAGAAAAACAAAGTGTGCCACGTAGAACATTCTCAGATTAAACAGCATTCCAAACTCCAAGGACAGAGCACATAATAATTAAACAACAAAAGGCTCATTGTATTTAAACAAGGCTTTTGCATAACTAACAGGGGCTATCTAAAGCACTTTTTTCCTTGAACTAATATGACCATCCAGTAGCTCACTTTCAATGCAACTGGCCATTTGGAGTAGCACAAATCATTTTAATGTGTGGAAGATCAGACTTAAGGTTTATGAGTCACCTTCTATGAGAAACTGCACTGGGGTGCTTGGCCATGGGAAAACTAGCAGGATAGTGCTGGTTATACCTTCTTGCTGTGCAATCACTATGTCTGGCTTCTGGCAGGGAAATGCACTGTCCACATCTTTTAGGACAATCCATGTGCCAGTCGGCAGTTAGTAAAATCATGTCCATTAGCAACAGCATCATGTTTATCAGCTGCCAAAGTTAGCGGTTATTGAAGGCTCCTAGCTGATTCTCTTACAGCTCTGTTTCATTTGGCATTCCACCCATGGCAGTACTATGTATCACACTTCAGCCTTTACTAGCTATGTTTCTGCAGTAAAGGACTGCCATAGTTTCTAGGGTACTTAACAAAAGGTGATTATCAAACAGTAGAAAAGTGAACTTACAGCACTATAAGCTGTAAACTATGATGAGACAAGAAAACTTCCACCTCATCATTCTGAAATAGACTACTGTTACTACAAGATTGTTATCTTTGATTAACTGATATAAAGAATACTAGATAAAACACTAATCTAGTAAATGTAATCTCTCAATCTAATCTAGTATCCATTTTTCTAATAACATATTAGTTATCCAATATGGAAAATAAGAAGTGGACTAATGTTTGTTTAGACTAATATTATTTATTTATTACTTCTAGTTAAACCTTTTTAACTGAACAGTTAACTTCTAACTTGTATTACTGCGGATAGTTATGTAATCAGCTCTTGTGAGGAGTACCGTATGATTCTGAAAACGCTTACATAAAGATTTATTTTATTATATTTATAATGATAAATGCTGTGTTGAAAACTAAGATAACAAAGTTAGTAATAGCCTTTCAGTTTTAAATCAGTAGTAATGAATGTATTTTGTGGTCTGTTTTTGATTTCCAGATGTTCTTTTCCCTAAACTTTAGTTACTGAGTTTTTTAGCAGTTAGTCACATTAACCCAGATTAAGACATTGTTCATTTGTCTCCTGCTTGGACAAATTGGATGTCAGTATTTTAAATCTCAAGTAAATATGTATTGCTTTAATACTGGTAGTGATGATATGTTCTTTATAAAAGCTTAACTGTGCAACAGTGGTCTCTAAAATTTTTAAAATATGTACAATATAAAAGAGGTTTTATCAGTCAAGGTAAACATACCTATTTTGAGGAAATTTTATAGATAAATAATCTCTCATTCTTATAGCCACATCCAGAATTATTAAATTTTAAATCTGTCTTTATAGCAGTTCTGAATGATTTACTATCATATGTAGGGAAACTTTGTACATTACTCTTAAGATGAAGTAATCATTAATTTACTAATTGATGCATTAATATACCTATATATTTTGCTCACACAAAAATGAATCATTTGATGTTATGCAAAACAAATGGAACAAAACTTCTATTCATCAAAATGGGTATATCTAAACATTTTAAGTTGGCTTATATCTGTAATTACATATATGTTATTGTTTCATATAAATAATAGAAGATTTTGTTATTATATAAGTAGATACACAGTTAATTTTCTATGACAATAAGTTCACTGATAGTTTTCTATTGTTTTTTTTTTATTTATTTTTATTGTTAAATTTAATTAGCTTTAGTAGTTCTTAGAATATATTTTTATAATAGTTGATATGCAAGATGATTCTATGACATTAATTAGAAGCCATATTTTTATAGTTATGACTATAAATATTTAGGCAGATGCTGATTGGTGGCTGCTTTAGATAGGGAATCAATTTGAGTGATAGATGTCATTCAAATTAGGAGTTTTAAACTCCAGAGGGGTTCTGGTTGATTATTATGTTTCGAGTTTATGTTATTATTTTTTGCTAATGACTTTTCAGATGTTCACCATCTTTTATGTAGTAGGAAACAACTTTAATAATGTTGCACTATGTTTGTTTTAAAGATCATAATAGTATTCCTATTGGCTATGTTCTTGTGTATTACTTGAATCAGTACATTTCTATTTACCTAACATGATTTTCAATTACTTCACTAAAATGTATATCAGTCAACATTAGTGGTTTATTTAATCCTAATAAGAGGAGGAGTTTAAATATCTCAAGTTACATAAATCTCAGTTAATATTTCTGCAAGAAACCCACCTATTAACAGATGATATATTCAGACTTGACTCCAAAACATATAAGATTTTAGTAAACTCTGAACATACAACGAGAAAGAGAGGAGTAGCCATCCTATGGAACAATGTAATGCCTTTTCCTAAACCAATAGATGTATATAAAGATAATAAAGGAATGTTTTGTGTAGTCATCATGGAGTTAAACAATAAAATGTATACATTGATCAACATGTACTGGATCCCAGGAATAGGGACAAACACAGTAAAACAGCATCTAGACCAAATTGTACTATTTTTTAAAGGAAATATTGTATTACCAGGAGATTTCAATTGTATTCTAGATTACAAAGACTCCAGTACCAATGGGAAAAGAAGAATATCTACATCAGCTAAATTATTAAAAGATTTATCGGATACATATTTAGTGAAAGACAATTAACTATGCAGATACTACTTCTTTGTTTTACAGATTTTTTTCTCATAGACATAACTCATACTTGAGGATAGACAGAGTTTTAATCTCTAACAGTTTAACATACTCCTTAAACAAATCAATAGTGATTTCATGTCCTCTATCAGATCATAATTCTATAATTTTTGAATTTGTAGTCAATCCAGATTTTAATATTCATAAAAAGAGGATTCCAGCTTACATTACAAAATTAAAAGATTTTAATGACTTCATTATTACAGAAGTACTGTTTTTTTTAGAACTTAACGATACGAATGATACATCTGAAATTTACATATGGGATGCCCTAAAAGCTTACCTATATGGTAGAATAATTAATTGTTACAACAAAAAAAAAAAAAAAAGAAAAGCTTGGGATAAAGAGCTGCAGGATATACAATGTAAACTGGACACTTTGAAACTTAGTAGTATGGGTGATAAAGATAAAACAGATAAAAGGAAGGAAATAAACATGTTAAATAAAAAATACTTAGACATATTAAATCACAAAACTATGATTAATATAGAAAAATTCAAATTTATTAATTTCTCTTCTAACCCTAAATCCTTAAATATTCTTGCTAATAAAACAAAAGATTACATAAATGTAATCATATTAATGAAATATTCTCCCCTAAAAAGAAAATAATGGTCTCGGAACTTCATAATATCTTAGCTGAATTTAGAGAATTTTTTTTCTAAACATTAATCAAACATCTAAAGCAATTAACTCTAAAGAGGAAATAAAACATTTATTAATAAATACACTAAAAAGGCTATCAGAGGAACAAGTGATTGCTATTCATAAACAAATATTCAAAGAAGTACAAACCCAAATTACCAAACTAAAACAAAACAAAGCACCAGGTAATGATGACATCATTCCTGAAATTTATAAATGACTACCTATAAATGCTCTAAAACTGCTTTACAAAGTATTCAACCATGTTCAGGACAAAAAGATAATTCCACCTTCTTGGAAATACACTTTTATTTCCCCTATATTAAAAACTAATAAAGACCCCTCTAAGTGTTCTTCCTATTGACCTATTTATGCAGAAATGCTTAAGTCATTTTTATCCAAATTAATTGATAGTGATCAAATGGGGTTTATAGTAAATAGAACTTCATATGATAACATTAAAAGAGTATTAACTTTGATTGATTCAGTGAAAAATCTTAAAAAAATAACCCTAGTTAGTTTAGATATGAACTGTGCCATCGATTCAGTTACTTGGGAATATTTGTTCACTCTATTAAAGGAATTAAATTTCTCCAATAATTTTATAAACCTTATTACTCAACTATATAATGGTAGCCAAGCTTATATTAAAATTGGTATTAGTATATCTCAAAATATACCAATAGTAAAAGGTACCAAGCAAGGGTGTCCTTTATCCCCTCTATTATTTACATTAATTATGGAACCATGGGCAAATTTAATAAGAGATGATACAGATATTGAAGGATACAAATTAAGCCCTACTGTGTCATCTAAAATACAAATGTTCACAGACGACATATTGATCACTGTTGGGAGTAGCAGCGACTCTATACAGAAACTTTTTAAAAAATATGGAATATTTTCAAAAAAACTCTGGCCTTACTTTTAATAATAATGAAACACAAATTCTTTTAACAGGATAAAAAATACAATATACCTGACAAATATAAAGAGCACATAGCTCAATCTCAACAAATAGTATGTTTAAGGAACAATTATTGCTAACAATATTAAGGATACCATTCAAATAAATTACAATAAAAGTCTATTACTTATATAAAATTTAATAAATAAATGGAACAAAATACCCTTTTCTGTGGATGATAAACTTTTAATCATAAAGAATGATTCTTCTCCCCAAAATCTTATATATAACTCAATCTTTATCTATACCTCCTTCTTACCAAATAATCAAAAAATTTAATTCAATGATTCAGAAACTCTTGTGGTTACCAAATAAACCAAGGATTGCTCTAACATATCATATGAATAATTGGAATAATGGTGGTATAGCCTTGCCAAATTTAGAAATGTATTCAATTTCATCAATGTTTAATACAATCTCTCATCTCATTGATATGGAATACACTGCTAAGTGGAAAGAGTTTATAGATGTATTGTCACAAAATATGAAATATATGAATAGTTCCTATAAGCTAAACCTAATCAGTAATTCCTTTATCTGGAGGTTAAAATATTGTTTTTCTGCATTTTTTCTCTTAATTTTAACTCCAAGTATATCATTTTACTCTTAAAATCATTCAACAATTATATATTTAAATATATCTGTAAGGATTGCCTTTTTTACTTTTTCCTATAGCCTACACACATGGAACCATTTTCTCTTCAGATTATACAAAAATGTCTAAATTTTAACAAAAACAATTAATATTCTGGCATCAAATGATGATAAATAATGAGTTAAAATCCAACAGTTCACTTTTGAAAGAGTATAAATTTTATACATTTTTACGATTAGATCTTCAAGAAGCTAGGCAATATGTATTAAATAAACTGAATTCTATGTCTCCTACAACTAGAAAAAAAATTCCTAAACTAATACAGTATATGATTTTATCAGTTTTGCAAACATATCTTGCTAAAAACAAGTTGTCAAACATTTCTAGGGCAATTAAATGTGATTTAGAAACACACTCATATAATTACTGGAAATATTTTTCTGTAATTAATAATAATCCCCCCTTTGATAAAGATAAATTGAATGTATTACAGTCAGCAAGTGTGACTACATCATCTTCACAGTGGAGATTACTCACATGGAGGTTTCTGTATAGATCATTTATCACCCCATATAACATAAGTAGAATTGCTAAAAATAATATAGCATGTTGGAGATGTAATAATGAATTGAATGCAGACTGGTCTCATATGTTTTATAGTTGCATATATTTAAGAAAATTCTGGGATGATATTAATAATTTGTTGCAAGCGATTTTTACTGATAAATTCTTTATTTCTAAATCACTTGTTTTATTTAATACTCCTCTCTCTGATTCTGTAAAGCAGAATAAATACCCATTGGTTTGGTCTATACTATCTCTTGCTAGAAAAACAATCACAAAGAACTGGAAATCTTATACAGCACCTACATTTCTGGAATTGAAAAATCTACTCCTTGAAACGTATAATTTGGAAATGTTGACTATTAAAACTAGATCATCTAGGGATACTACATTATATAATTCATGGAACATCATTTATGAACTACCGGGAAAATAGTTTATTAATTTTTGTAAATGGATGATATTTACTAATCCTACTGTAACATTAAGATGTTTTTGCATGATGAATGTCTTTGTACATAGTTTTGTTGTTTTGGTTTATATATCAGAATTTTTTTGTATTTTTTTTTACTTTAAAGAAAAAACTGTACAGTTTCATGGAAATATTTGTTCATTTTAATAATCATTTAATAAAATTCTTTAAATAAAAAAATCACAGACGAATGGCAAAAAACGTGGAGGAACACTACATTGCTATTTTACAAAGATATTATTTTAGAAAGGTAAAAAGTAACCTGTTTAACTTGCTTACTTATGTAATCTCTGTAAATAGTCTGTTTGTAATATGTAATGCTTGTATTATGCAATGCTGTATCTGCTTACCCTTGGAGCTTTTCTCCCCGGGCCTCCGCTGAAAATGAACATGCATCCAGTCGGACTATCCCGGTCAACAAATGTAAAATAAAATAAAAATAAATAAATAAAAATAAGCAATTTAAATATACTCATGGTTTGCTTTTGTGATCAAACCATGGCAGCTGTGTGTAAATCCTGATATACCCACACCCACTTGTGGGTTATTGCTTATTATACAATGATTGGCCATTAGCATTCAAAAACATGCATGCTAACTGGCCAAAACAACCAGCGTGACCATTGTAAATTCGAGAATATACCAATGGGAAAAGGTCTGGTCACTCTGACTTTTTCCCGTTAGTATATCTCATATTTTTTTTTTAATACGAAACGAAAATGGAAGACATTTTACGTTCGGGTGATGGCACTGATAGAAATAACAGGATAATCAGGTACATTCTGAAAAACTTAAAAAACGTACCCGATTATCCTTTTACTTTGTCTGTCCGAACTCTCCCTAACATAAAAAGTCTCCCAGGTTTTTTTTTTTTTTTTTTTTATTGACTATAACAAGGAAGAAGAAGCAGTGAGGATCTTCCTTTCTCCTTTGCTACCTCTTCACAGCCCTGATGTAATGCAAAAAACTCCCTCACCAGCCTCAGTAAGAAGCTGAGATCCCTCATAAAATCCTCAAAAGCTAGTTACGAAAATAAAATTGCCAAAGATTCTAAAGACAACCACAAGGCTTTCTATAGTTATGTCAAGAATCTAAATGGCAGTGCTCAGATCTGCTCTGAGTTACAACAGAATGGCATTAAATATACTGATCCCAAGGATATTGCCAATATCCTGGCAGATCGATTTAGTGCCAACTTTACCCCACTCTCACCCCTTAAAGGGCCCATCTCAATACCAAAAGATTGCCAAATTCTGATAATCATGGCCACACAGGTAGAATCTGCACTCTCCAAAGGTAAGAATACAGCATCCATGGGACCAGATGACATCCCAGGCTGTGTACTACATGAACTACAAAATGAACTGGCACCTCACCTAAGTGTCATGTTTAATCATAGCCTCACCTCAGGCTTTGTGCCCACTGAGTGGCGCACAGCTACAGTTATCCCACTCCACAAGGGAGGATCCACCTTGGATCCCGGGAACTACTGTCCCATCAGTCTGACAAGCCTGATTTGCAAGGACATGGAATGCATTATCATGGAACTTATAAACAAAGACATTGACAACCTTCAAACACTGGACCCCACCCAGTTTGGGTTTGTGAAGGGCCGATCTTGTCTCCTGAATCTGATTAACTTCTTCGAATCAGTCTCCAGAGCTGTGGACGAGGGTAAGGCAGTCCACACAGCCTATCTGGACCTCGCCAAGGTCTTTGACACCATTCCCCACTCTGGAATCATAGATAAACCTATTAAGCTGGGCATAAATCCCTACGTCACTCAATGGGTTGCTAACTGGCTTACTGACAGAACCCAGACAGTAAAAGTAGACGACTCCAAATCCAGCTCCAGACAAGTGGAGTACCTCAGGGTTCAGTCCTGGGACCACTCTTGTTTGGCATCTACTTCTCTGAAGTACAGGCCAACACTAAGGGACTCTGGCTAACAAAGTTTGCAGATGACTGCAAACTGGGAGCCAGTATTGAATCCCCAAATGATGTGGATATTCTACAAAAGGGCCTTACAGAAACAGATGCCTGGTGCCAGAGCCATGGGCTCAAGCTTAATGCCAAGAAATGTATAGTTATCCCCTTTGGAAAAAAACATGTACCCATGAATTACCACATAGGTGGCAGGACACTAAACATCAAAAGTGTGATGAGAGACTTAGGGACACAGGTGGACAGTGGTCTCACTTTCGATAACCACATTGCCACAACAGTCAGGAAATCCTTCTATGTGGCATACCTCATCATCCAGAAAAAAAGGAGGTCATTGTCCCACTGTACTCATCCCTCATTAGACCCATTATAGAGTATAATGCCCTGTTTGGTATGTACCTCACAAGACATCTGCAACAGCTGGAAAGGCCACAGAAATACCTCACTAAAAGAATCACAGGCCTAAAGCAGATGCCATATACTGACCATCTAAAAAAACTCCAGCTATACTCTGTGGCATATTGTCTACTCAGAGGCGATCTCTGCTTAACATACAAGGCCATGTCAAACCCTGAGCTGTTGGACATGCTCCACTTAAAGAAATCCCAATCCCTCAGAGTCATACGCTCCAGGGATCTAAATCTTGTCATCACAATGAACAAAACATGCTGGAGGGATAGGTTCCTGACCCAGAGACTCCCCATACTGTGGAATAGACTGCCCATACATATCAAGCAGAGGGCCTCATTGGCCCTCTTCAAAAGGAACCTTGATGATTGGATGGGAGATAGGAAATTCACCCCGGGGATCATTCCAGTCTCCCTGCTAGACAGTGGCCTGGATAAGTAAATATTGTGGGAAGAAATATCCAGGGAATTGTTATAGCTAGGCTTGCATAGGCCCTAGGGCCGATAGCCTAGTACCAACCTATGAACCTATAAGCAGGCAGCAATATACCACCAGCCATGGAAGAACAATTATGCGTCATTATACAAAGACATTATTTAAGAAAAGTATTTTTTTCTTAAATAATGTCATTGTATAATAGCAATAACTGACTCTGTCGCTGTGGTATATTGAAATTTATCCATGGTTGGCTTTATTTAATCACTAAGGCTTTGCCCTCATGATTAAACTACATCAGTCGAGGGTAAATCTTCAATACACTACATCAACTTCATTGGATATTGCTATAGTGATACAGGACTGGAGGTGACTGTTGTTGTGCTAGAATGTAAGAGGCCAGAACTGAAAACAGATGAGAAGAGATCTGTTGGAATTCTCATTAAAGAGACAGAGAGAGAGAAAGTACACTAAAGCCATAGACTGCATTGAGAGCTGTGGGCCTGTGAAATAGAGTTAGCTTGAGCTAAACAGAGAATGATATCACTACAAATGACATGACTAGTTTAGTCCAAAGAGTATTTGAAGAACAATTGACCAGTGACTACTGGAAGGGAAGAACACGCAGAGCTGTGAGTACTATAAGGCTCAAGTAATCTATCCATTTGTCTAGTAGATAAGATGTTAAGACTAAACTGCATTATAATAAATATATCACAACCAGTCATAAACAAATAGTTCCCAATAGTTTTATCTGGTTATTAAAAGACTTTTGTGTAAATGGAATTATACTCTCTTCTCAAATTCCCTATTAAATAACACCATTTCCTCTTTCCAAAAGTTCACGTAGTCTAACTATTGTATTAAAGTTAAAGACTTAATATTTTCTATGCTTCCAATTGCATATACAAATGACTGCTTAGAAACTCATAACTTCAATAAAATGCTAGTATTGAAACAGTAAAGTAACAATTTATTGGCATCATTTCTTAAACGGTATGTTGTTTAAATTCTTTATGCTATTTTTGGAACTTTTCTCCCCGGGCCTCTACTGAAAATGGAAATATATTCAGTTAGACTAGCCCGGTAAACAGATGTAAAATAAATTATACACACACACACACACACACACACACATATATATATATATATATATATATATATATATATATATATATATATATATATATATATAGATAGATAGATATATATACTGTTGAAAATTTAAGGTCCAAATGCAATCAGAATTCTGAGAACTGGTTAATTTTACACATATTTAGAAACTTTGTGAACACAGAAATTAATAAGATATTTAATTTAGATAAGAAATCCTTCCCCAAATTATTGGAATTCGTAATAATTATCAATAATAATGCAGTGAAAATAAATCATATTTTTCACAAATTTATAAAATTCTTAAGTTAGATTTCACATATTTAGACATTTTCTATTGGAACTCTCTCTCAGTTCCATACATGCCATTCAGCACATCAGGCAACAAGCTCTCCTTCAGGCACTCATTTCTGTAGCTGTTATGGTTTTCTGGGGTCAGTTGCTAGCCAGTGCCCAACCCTTCTCGGAGGGTGTACCGCACACTCACACACATGCTCACACCTAGGGCCAATTTAGAGTGTCTAATCCACCTACTGCATGTTTTTGGAATGTGGGAGGAAACAGGAGCATCTGGAGGAAACACACAAACTCATGGAGGACATGTAGACTCTGCACAGAAGGCACCCCATCCAAGAACTGAATCAGAGGACCTCTTGCTGTGAGGCAACAATGCTAACTGCTGCACCACTGTCCCACCCCTACTGGAACTAGTTCTCAGTAATGAAGAGTTCTCTGAAGAATACAAAAAATAATATTAAAATTTACAGATAAAACTACATCTTCATTGTACTAGAAAATGTTCACTTGGAATTTTTTTTCACAGAGCATTTGTCACTCCTAACAAAATTACAATTATGTATAAATAAAAATACAGGTTCATAGGAGGTTACTAGGCTATTGGCCTTAGTCTCTTTATAATACTAGCCATGTTAAACCCTTGTTCCCTTATTGACCAAGTTGTATGGTCTATATTTGCAGTGTGAGTCTATGATCAGCACTGACTGCCCTTATGCAATAAGGACATACATGACACCCCCAGGGTAAATTTATGGTCTCCCATCCAGTTGTCTAAGTTACTGTTAAATAGAGTCATTGAGAATCTCAGTTTTATATGAATTGGGAGTTAATTACAGAGGAGTGGCAATCTCTGGGAGACATATCTGTCTCTCCAGCATGTCCTGTTAATGCCACACTCTAGGTTAAGATCCATAGTATGAGTGAATCTTGTCCAGTTTGACTTGCAGATGTGCACACTTCCATTAGGGCAGGGTTTGAGACTGCTCTTTAGGCCAGTCACAAGTTGCCTCTCAGCAGCCTGTATGATACAGAGTACAGTGACAGGGCCTTCAGTCTGTCCATGTAAGTCATGTGTTGAAGGCCCTGAATTTTCTTGTGAGAAACTTCTGAGGTCTGTCCAGCTGCTGCAGGTTTCTGGTGAGGTACCCACAGAAGAGAGTGTTGTACTCTATTAGTGGTCTGATGAGGGATGAGTACAGGGGAGTTATAACATCTTTAGCTCTGGATGTGATGCCCTTACTTATGAGATTTGCAGTGTACATGGCCTTCCTTACCACTGTGGACACATGGTGATCAAAGTTAAGGTTGCTGTCAACCTTTATTCCCAAATCTCTCATGACAGGGTTTGAACTAAGAGGAGTACTATTAATATTGTTATTTGCAGGAACTTCCCCTTTGCCAAAAGGGAAATTAATGCACTTTTTTGCATTTAGTTTGTCTGTGGTTTTGGCACCAGTCATTTGTCTGTGTAAGGCCATTTTGTAGTATGTCAGCATCATTGGGGGACTCGTTTGAAGTCAATGATGAATTTGGTAAGCCAAAGGCCATCAATTTTGCCTGGTCTTCTGAGAAATAAATAAATGCTGGAGATGTGATTCTTAAATAATAGCTGATTAGGCGCATATGGTATATGAATGTGAAGTCATTTCCCCTTTTTGGAAAGAAATTAATAACTTCATTCAAGCTCTATGGTCAGATAGATGTAATATTTCTAAATCTTTAGTTTTATTTAATGCAGAGATAATTCAGAGGGTTCCTGAGATAATTCTAAAAACCCAAGTGCCTCTTCTTTGGTCTATTCTTGCTATAGCCAGAAAGGTAATTACTAAAAATTGGAAAAGTGAAGTTATCCCATCTAGTATTGAATTTATTAATATGGCAAACATTGTTTGCAGTAGTGACTTGCATACTATAAAGTACATCTAATAGTACACATTCATATAAATTCTGGCTTAAACTTAAAGACTTGCTTGAAAAATATTAATCGTTGTTAATATGTAAAACTTGGTTTACCATCAAAATGTGAACCCTGAACTGCAACTGTTGAAATCGAACGCTGATATTCCAAACCACAAAATATTGCCCCCTTTCTGACTCATGGTAGTACTTATATTTAGGGGTAGAGTGGTCGGACATGTAGATGTTTGAAGTTTTTGTGACATTCTGAAAAATCGGCATTATGGATTTCCCTTAAAGGTGTCGACAATATGCACATTCGGCAATGTGCGATCAACATTTTGATGTTAAACCACAAAACGTTGATGTATTGCACCTATGTAAATAGTTATTTGTTTTGTAATTGATTTGCTTATTTATTGTTTACAAACCAAATTAAAAAAAGACTAAACTGCATTGTTGAGTATGAACAATGCATGCTAGACTTTGTTTCTTTTGGTGTTCATTCCTCTGTTTTTTTCCCCTGTTGTAAATAAACTGATACTTAAGGAAAGTGTGTAATGACTAGCTAATATAGGATAACCCACGAGAGCCCACAGTAGTAGATAACATAGGCAAACAGAAAGTGATTCTGTGCTATTTATCATAAATAAACTGCTTCTGATTGACTGCGAACCTAGCAAAAGTTAAAATCACGTATATTTTGAAATGGGAGTTAGGACACATCTCTCTCCATAAATTAAATAAATAAAACCAGAGTTGCAGACTGCTGCATGTACGACATATTTTAACAGTGTTGTAAAATGTAGATAAAAGCTTCAAAGTTTGCTATGCCAGAACTATTTTACCTAGTATTTATATACTACCTGTAAAGCTGTACTAAATCATTAAGCTTCTCTCTGACAGACACACACACACACACACACACACACACACACACACACACACACACACACACACACACACACCACAGATTGTCAGGAAAAACAAGTTGGACTCTTTAAGTGTGAAGTAATTGAAATAATTATTAGACTGTGGTTTGAAATAATTGCATGAGAAACAGTGGCAAAATGACAGGTAGTGATGAATGTCTCTAATCAAGTGGTTTATTTAAGAAACTGCTAAAGCTGGGTATATGAAAGTGCAGTGGCACAATGACACTGGTTATGTGAAAGTAGTGAGCAACGTAAAATTTTGTTGAATTCTCAGTTTTGCAAAATGTAGCTTCCTTTATCTTAAATGAAGTTTCAGATTACTTATGAAGTAGGGCAAGTTTTTGAATATTCCCCAGTACAAGAAAGTATTACTCTTTCATGAAAAAGATGAAAAGTTGTGTGTTTAAAGAAAGCAAAGTAGTAACTGATGTAAAATGAGGTGCAATGTATTTATTTACTTTTATTTTCGGGGCAGAAACAGAAAGTGTGTGCTCATAGACAATGCTAAGGAAATTTGAGCCCTGGATTTTTGAGAAAAATAAATCAGACAGTTCTGAATTGTGTGTACTGAAAAATAATGGTTGCACTGTATATTTTAGACAAAATCATAAACAGATGTTCTATTAGCCCTGTCATTATAATAGAAAAAAAAAACACATCATCTGGCTGGAAAGGACTCTCATGTTGACAAGAAAAGTCTGCTGGGGAAGTTTTGTTTCATTTAAGCACCCTGCTGTTGAAAAAAGGGCGCTCAGTGAAAGGAAACCTGTGCAGTGAAAGAAAGCGTGAGGAAGAAGCTGTTGATTGTAAAGCTGGAGACTCCACAGTGTGTAGAGTGGAATTGTAACAAGCTACTAAAGGTACTTCAGAGCAAGCTGTGTTGCAGCAAAACTTTTGCATGGAAGAACCAGATCTAGTTTTTTCTTATTTGGGGAGTTGTACTGTATTAAAAGCAAGTTAGAAAAATAAATGTATCCTAGAAATATGGTGAATGCTCCTTGTAAAGCTAAAAGAGAATTGTGTTGTTCATGAACTACACTGTTTGGTAGAAATTGTATTTAGCTAAGACTATGCATGTATAAGCACAGCTTCTTGGGAAGTAAAAGAAAGGTAGTTTAATGTGCAGTATGTGGGTTTCGCTTACAAACAGTGGAACTTCATGCAGCACTGAATCTTAGTGAAGAGTAGTGAGAAACTTGTGGTGAACTGTATATGAAATGTAAAAAAAAAAAAAAAAAGAAAACAAGTCTACTTGAGTAGTGAGTTCATAAAACTGAGAAAATGTTATACTTAAAAAGGAAGGTAATTACTCTGTACCCAGACAGGGACTTGCTCTAAGAATAAAAGTAAATCTTTTTGGCAATTTAAGGATTGTGTTAGAGAAGATTCACCACTCATTATTGTGTTGTTTCGTGTAACACTATTAGCTATTTGTTTTTGTATTCTCTCACTTCACGTTACTTGAAGTAAGATAAAGTTATGTAATGTAAAAAGTAATTTGGTAAGTGGAGTCTTAGTATTGTGTTTCTACAGGCGTCATTACATATTCACAAGAAAGCGTCGAACATCTTATTGATGTAGGTATGATTACCTGAATATATTATTGAAGATGTGTCATTCTACATTCAAGAGATGGTGTTTTGAAGTATTTTAGTTTCTGTCAGGGAAAATCTGTATATCTTATATGAAATCAAGATAAAGCAAGGTTTTCAGATCAGATATTTATGTGCATATATTTCCTTGTTTTACCAGATGTTCTTCGTCTCACATTGCTGCAGTCATAACCTGTGGGTAGTCCGCTGTCCTCGGTCGGCCCGAATACCAAAGTGTTAGGCTGGCGTCGGTCATGGTCACTCAGAGCCGCATGACCGGCGCCATATCCTCAGTCTTTCTTGCCGCGTGGTCTGAAGCAGGAAGCAGCGTTGTGCAGTGTGTTAAGCGTTCTGAAATTTTCAATTTGAACAAGTTAATATTTTTGTCTTTTCTTGCCTTAGTTAATCCGGATGTCAGAAAAAGTTAATAATTGTATTTCTTGTGGGAAATAGATCCCTGATAGGGACTATGACTCTCTGTATTCCTTGCTTGGATTAGACTGTGCTAGGGTTGTTTGGATCCTCCACCCCGCAAAAGCGAAAAGATAAATCTTTAAAGTCTAAACCGGATGGGTTCTATGGAATCGGTTGAATCTGTGGATCCAGCAACCTTTACTATTACAGGAGTTGGCCTCTCAGGAGTTAGGTCAGGCCGAGGGGCTTCTCAGGTTTCTGTGGTTCCATCCTTACAAAAGGTTGTTAGGCCTTCTACTTCTGTCACTAAAGGCCTAGACCTGGTCTTTCTGGTACAGGCCACAGCCCTAGTTCTTGGGCTCTGTTCCTAAAAACATATGTTGAAAATGGCAGAGGATTTGATTACTTTGATCAGGGTTCTATGCCCTCCAGAGAAGAGGCCTAGGGTGGAGACAGATTTAGAGGATTGGAGCATTCCTCAGATTACTCTGAGTCCTCAGCTGAGGATATCCAGGATTTTCCTCCCTATTCTGATTCGGATACAGAGGATTCCTGTCCTTCTGCTTCTCCTCCAAAGGATTTTTCCTTTTCTGAAACCTTGCACTCCATGAGGGAGCATTTCAAGTGGGAAGGTCAGGATTTTCAGATTCTTGTAAGAGGCTTAGGGAATTTTTGTTTTGCCACAACATAGACCTTTGGCTATTCCCCTGTTTTAGATGTTGTTCAGGATGTTTTTCTGAAGCTTCCCTTAATCCTGATTCTTTATCAAGCCAGACAGGTATTACAGAGTTCCAGAGGCACATAAATATTTGTATAAGAGTGCTAGAGCTGACCCGGAAACTATTATTCAAGGGCCTAAGGGTGTCAGGGCTTCTGTAGTTAAGAATCCAGTTCCTCTGGATAAAGATTCTAGAGCTTTGGATAGGTGGGGTAAAAAAGTGTATACCTCCTCCACATTGGCTATGAGGGCTTTAAATTGCCAGTTTCATATGCTGAAATATCAGAACTTTCTGTTAGGTCAGTTGAAATCTAAGGTAGATGCTTTATCTGAGGGTATTGCAGGACTTAGTTCATGCTTCAGATCACGTTGGTAAGCATTCCTTGCAGTGTGGCTTCGATGCTCTTCAGGCTTCTTCCAGGGTGGCTGCTTCTGGTTCAGTTATTCGTAGACATGCCTGGCTTAAGGATCAAAATTTGTCAGAGCATGTTAAAGCTCGAATTTTGGATGCTCCTCTTCAATCTGAAGTTCTTTTTGGTTCTCCTGTGGAGTCAGTTTTGAAAAGATGGAAAACAAAGCTAAGTCTATGCAGACGGTTAAGGAATTTTGCAAGTGCAGCCCCTAAGTTTAGCAGGAATTGGCCTGCAAGAGGATGGTCTTACCCTTCTTCGGATTTTCAGTCTAAGGGCAGGTCTAGATGTGGTAGGGGCAGGGCTCACGCTCAGGGTTCTTTCAGACCTAGGACTTGGAGTTCTCCTGCACAATCTTCTGGTGAGGGCAGGGGTCAGCCTTTCGTAAACAGACCCAATGACCTGTATCTCCAGCTGCCAGATTCTTCCTGTCTGGCAGCTCCTCTAGGAGGAAAGTTGGCACTTTTCAAACAAAACTGGCATTTGGTCACCCAGGACAAATGGGTGTTGGACATAATAAATCAAGGCTACAAGTTTTATTTTCACACTTTTCCTCCTTTCAAAGGCATGCCAGATGTACCTCCTCAGCAAAGGCTGGAGGCTCACAAACAAATTTCTTTGCTTTTGCAGATGGGGGCAATCCAGGTGGTACCTCCGTCAGAAGAAGGCCTAGGGTTTTATTCTCGCCTATTCCTTGTGCCAAAGAAAGGAAACACTTGGAGGCCAATTCTGGATTTGTCCATTCTCAATACATACCTAGACATTCCAAAGTTCAAGATGTTAACATTACAGCAACTTCTGCCTCTGCTAGGCAAATATCACTGGATGGTAACTCTGGATCTCAAAGAGGCTTATCTTCACATTCCTATCAGGCCCAGCTGCAGGAGATTCCCGTTTGCTGGCTGGTACTTCTCATTATCAGTTCTCTGCATTGCCCTTTGGCTTATCTACTGCACCCAGGGTGTTCACAAAGGTTCTGGCTCCTGTAATAGCTTTCTTAAGACTGAGGGGAATACAAATTTATCCTTATCTGGACGATTGCCTGATTCTTGCTCAAGACAAAGACAAGTTACTTCAACATCTACAGTATGTAATGGCAGTTTTAAGGTGCCTAGGGTATTCTGTGAACGAAACAAAGTCCAGTCTAGTACCCTCTTAGGACATGTGTTTTCTGGGTGTGAGACTGAATACAGCCTCTCAGATTGCCATTTTGACCCCAGACAAACAAAGAAATCTTCACCTATACTTCCAGCAATTATCAGTACTGTCCAGGCTGACTGCAAGGACAGTCCTTCAAGCCTTGGGGTTCATGGCATCTTGCATTTTGGTACTTCCCAATGCCAAACTGCATATGAGGAAGCTACAATGGTATCTCAAACGTGTATGGACTCAACACTGCCACGATTTGGACACTGTCATTCAGATAATACCTTGCATCCAGAAGGAATTCTTGTGGTGGGCTCAGGAATGTCACCTAAACAAGGGACTCTCTGTGACCCGACCAGAGGCGAGTCAGATCTTAACAACGGATGCCTCAGACCTGGCTTGGGGAGCACACTTCAATGGGAAATGGATTCAAGACACATGGCCTCCCAGACTACAGCATTTGCATATCAACATGAAGGAGATGTTAGCAGTCCAATTTGCCCTGATGGCCTTCAAGGATCTACTTCAACCAGGACAGGTGTTGATTCAAACAGACAACACAACAGTCATGTGGTACATCAACAAGCAGGGGGGTACCCATTCTTACCCTCTTTGCAGACAAGCTATGATATTGTGGGAGACTGCTCTGAGTTTGCACATCACTCTTCAAGCACGGTTTCTGCCAGGAGCACAGAACTCCTTAGCAGATGTTGAGCAGACAAATTGTGGATCCCCATGAGTGGAAATTGGATCCTCACGTATTCCAACAGTTGACAGTGGCTTGGGGAACTCCAGACATAGATCTGTTCGCTTCTCCACTAAATTTCCAACTGCCAAAATTTTGCACAAAGATGTTTCACCCAAAAGCTTGGAAAGTGGATGCTCTATCTTTCAGTTGGAACAACCTTCACGTCTATGCTTTCCTCCTCTGCCTCTCCTTCCCAAGGTACTCTTGAAAGTCAGGCGGACAAGCCTTGCATGATTCTAATAGCACCAGATTGGCCACGCCAGCACTGGTATCCTCTGCTGAGGAGTTTAGTTCAGGAGCCGCCTTGGGCTCGGCCACATTCCTCACTTGTTGTCCCAGTCAAGCAATCATTTTCTCAATGTCAGGGTACAGTCCCTGCATCTAACAGCCTGGCGTATTCTGTTTTAGACCCTGGGGGGGTCTCAGCTTCCTCAACAGGTTTTGAATGTCATTTTGGAAGCCAGAGTACTAGGAAAGTTTATGCTGATAAATGGAGGAGATTTTTTCTTTGGAGCACAGCAAAGAGCTTTGATGTCTCAGTGCCTAATTTGAGTTTTACACTACAGTACCTTACTGAATTACTAGACAAGGGTTTGTCTTTTCCTCCATGAAAGTTCATGCTGCAGCCATTTCTGCTCACTATGATTGTGACCCTCCTTTATTTTCTCACCCTTTGTTTAAACAATTTCTTAGAGGGCAAAAACATAAGACCCGCTCCTACTCCTTCCTGGGATCTCAATTTTGTGTTGGAAAAGCTTACTTTACCTCCTTTTGAACCTGCAGCTACGTCTGAGTTGAAGTTTTTGTCTTGGAAGACTGCTTTTTTGTTGGCCATTACGTCTGCTAGGAGGGTATCTGAATTACAGGCTCTCATGGCAGTTGAACCCTTCCTGATATTCCATAAGGATAGGGTGTCCTGCGTACTAACCCTACTTTTATGCCTAAAGTTATTTCTAATGTGGCCTTAAACCAGTCTATTCATTTACCTACTTTTATGCTGATCCCCAAAATAAAGGGGAAAAAGTCTTGCATTCTTTGGATATTCACAGGCAGTTACGCTATTATTTGAGCAGAACTAAAGAGTTCAGGCAGATTCAACAGTTATTTATTTCTTTTGCTTTGGGTTCACAAGGGAAAGCTGTTTCAAAGCAAACTATTTCTAAGTGGATTGGCCATTGTATTGCCTTTGTTATTCTCATCATGGAAAGGATGTTCCTGCTGGGTTCAGCCCTCAATCCACTAGGACTACTGCCACATCTACTGCCTTTTGCTACTAAGGATATTTTGGAGGCAGCTACTTGGAGTTCAGTGCACACTTTTACTAAACATTACCATCTCCCTCTTTATTCCAAGTCTAGGTCTGGGTTTGCCACTGCAGTTTTACAGGGCATGTTAGCAGCTCCTAATGCTTTTTAGTTTTGCCAGCCTCCCTTTACCTTTGCTTTGGGATTCTACCCACAGGTTATGACTGCAGAACATAGTACAGTTTTGTACCTACCATAAATGTAGATGTTTGAGGATCCACATTGCTGCAGTCCAATTTTCCCTCCCTCCTTCCCCTCTATAGTTTGGGGTTGCTGTGTTTATTTTGGGATAATTATTATTTTATCTATGTTGGTTGTTAAGTATTTTCTGTTTTGGCTATGGCCTTTCCTTTTTAGGCCTTCTGACATCTGGGGCAAGAAAAACTGAGGATATGGCGTCGGTCATGCGCTTAAGTACTACTGCGTACTGATGTCAGCTCTGGGACCACCACATGACCGGCGCCAGCCTAACACTTTGGTATTCGGGCCGACCGAGGACAGCGGACTACCCACAGGTTATGACTGCAGCAATGTGGATCCTCGAACATCTACATTTATGGTAGGTACAAAACTGTACTTTGTATTGCTATTGGGTCTTGTACGCATGTTGAGAGAGTTTTCTGCTGTCAGATGTAAACCTGATTTAGTACCTAGCTGTGAGGCGAAAGTACATCATACTTTTTGTAACATGATTCTCTGTGAGCTCATGTAGAGGTTTTGCTGATGTTATGCTGAAAAGCTCAAGGAGGTAATGAAGAATGGTCTGTGTGTTAAACTCATTAGCACACTTATGTTTGTGCATTGAAGAGCAAGTGTGCAGAAACTTTTATTCTTTTTAATACATTTTCATATCATGTGTACTCTCTTGACAAGCAGAACTAGTGTGCTAAAGCAGTTTTCTTTATTTATTTGCTTCCTGGAGGGAAATCTGCATATCTGTTATGACTGTTGGGTAATTAATTGAACATTTGCAAATATTTTGTACAAATATGTCTCTGTTTTGCCAAGGTCTCTCTGGTACTGTCACATATATCTGCTGTGGAACCATTTTACTTTATAATATGATGCAGTTACTCTAAGCTCTCTCCTTTATGAAAGCTGCAGACTGATAGTCATTGAAAAGTTAAGAAAGTAGCACATAGTAGCAATATAAACAAACAGATTATGCATATAAAGAAATAGCCTTTTCTTTCACTTGAGAAAAAAAAGGAAGTTAATTAGAAATGTTTTTGCAGAAGGCTGTGCCTTATATCACAAATAGCAGGCATACTTGTTTTTTCAACAAAAAGTTTGATGTTTGCGTATAGTGTTTCTTTACGTGTTGACAAGTATCTTACCTTTTTCGTGTTGATCATTCCTTACTACATATAACATGCACTTGATTTAACTATGTTACCTTTTCTTGTTGACCATTCTTTAATGCATGTGAAATGTACTTGATATAATTATTTTAGCTTTTTTATGTCAACAATTATTTGCTACCTGTAGCATGTACTTGATTTAACTATGCCACTTTTTCCATGGTGTCAGTCCTTTACTGCACATAGGATGCATTTGATTTATAGTACGTGTTTCTGTTAGTTACTGCATTTCACTTTGTGTTGCATTGTGAATTCTAGTACATGGACTGGAACAATGTAAACTGTTTGGATTATTCCAGGATTTCAAATAACTGCAGAACAAATGAACTATTATGGTGTATGAAAGTTTCAGTCTTTGAAGATGATTCTGTATGTATAGTCTTGATATGGAAAGATTTCCATGTCTTAAAATTTTGCAGTGAGAACTGCATTTGGCAGTAATTTGTACTTGGGTAAGGGGACTAGACTTTGGATTCTTTTTAGCCAGAATTAAGGGCCACAAAGGGTACATGATATGAATATAAATTAGCGAGTCAACAAGCATGATTTGGGGAGGTGGATGGAAAATAGAATACACAGAGAAATCCCATGTGGACAGAAAGAACTTGGAAGCTCAATTCATAAGCAAAATATTAAGAATTTCACTTTGACCTGAAAGTAGGATTGAACCATGAGGCTGTGTAGCATAGATCATAGGCAATGAGCAGTCCAGTGGGTGACATTTTCTTCATGCACCTAGGGATCATGATGATGATGATGAAATGAATGGAACTGCAGGCAGGGCCGTATCTGACACTAGGAGACCCAGGCAGTCACTGGGACCCACTGGCCAGGGGCTGCCACAGACTTACATTTCTTTTTTAAGAGTGTACTCTGCATGCTTTACATTTCTTCTTTAAGGATGCACAGCGAGTGCATCGTTAGTCTCGTCTTCCCATGCATCTTTAATACAATGCATGCACATTTAAACTGGAATCAAGAATGCAATGTTTCTGGGTAGGGGATATTGTGTGTGTGTGTGTGTGTGTGTGTGTGTGTGTGTGTGTGTGTGTGTGTGTGTGTGTGTGTGTGCGTGCGTGCGCACGTGTGTGTGTGTGTGTGTGTGTGTGTGTGTGTGTGTGTGTGTGTGTGTGTGTGCGCGTGTGCCTGTGGAATGCCTAGTTATAGCTAGTAGGTAAGTTAATTTAACCAGGCTCAAGCCCTGTACTTTAGTTATAGGAAACAAGAGCCTAAATCCTCTACACCAACCAGACTGCAAGTCTCATTGCATTTTCAAAGAATTGTGCATTTCAGTACATTTTCAAGGAACTGTGAACTTCAAGGGAAGAGAAACTTACTGCTGCTCATGCTAAGTCTGTTTTCAATGAGCAACTGTTTTGTTTAGCAAATTACTGCTTGTGCTAGACATTTTGAAAGTGGTGTTAGTAGCACAACAGGTAGCATACTTGCTTTTGATGCAGAAGTCTGTGGGCTCTGCTTCCACACCATGTAGATAGATTTCTGATATTTGTACTGAGTGTGTCCTCCTTTGGATGAGATTCCTTGTAACTTGAAACTGTTGTCAGTTTGCCATCCATTCCTTATTGCAATATTAGCAGCTTACTGTTTATTTTAATGTAACATAGGCAGTTTATACTACATGGGCAGCAGGCACTGAATTTGTAGATGAAACACTGAAATACAAAGTTGTTTGCTAGTAGCAACCTCTTCATTAGTTACAGATGTCTTTAATGTGTAATTATCCAGATGACTTTTAGTTCTACAGAGACTGTGCATATTGACTGATATTGGTGGATTGTAATGAACGAAGTTGAAGCGGCCTTTTATGATTGAAATGTTCTGAAATGGACACTGTTTAACATTATCAATTCATACATTTTGTTTCATTGCTTAGTGGAAAAATGTTCAAAAATACAAAATGAAATTATACTCTAACAAGTGACACTGTATTTATACAAGGAATATAATTTAATACAATCAGGAAAGTGAATCAAAGAACACATGCATGTACGTATGGTCCTAAAATGTGTGCAAGTGGCCTATGGTTTGGAAAGAACCCAAAGGTAAACTTAACCTGGCACTAGTCAAGATGATTTTTCTTTGAATGTGAGTTTCAGTGCCATTTCAATGAATGTGAGTTTCGAGGGCAGAGAAGTTTACTGTTAATGCTAAGATTGTTTTCATTGTTAGACTGTATTGTTTTGTTTGGCAAACGCATATCAGTGTTTGTGCTATAAAAGTTGAAATAAAAGTTTTAAATTAAATCCAAATATCTGTAATCAGTGTAGAGGTAAAGAAGAAAATAATACGAACACCGACAAGGATGAACAGTGTTTATGGTAACTGAGGAGAAATAGCCAAGTAAAGGGACACTGGAATGGCTACGGGGGGGCAGTCCACTACCCTAAATGGGGTCCCATTTGACCATGATCCATCTCTGACTGCAGGCACTGTCATTAGATGCACCTTATCCTACAACAATGAAACAAATCATTTAACTCATTACAGTCCAGTCTAAATAGTATCAGATAGCACTCCATAAGGCATTTCAGAAATGCTACGTTTGGCAACAATGCCATAATTAAAATATTTGTATTTATTTATTTAACATTTGTTAACTGGAAAATTCTGACTTGGAACAAAGACAATTTTCAGTGGAGGACTGGGGAGAAGCGCTCCAAACACGTCTTTCTAACTCACCAGGAAGATTGAAATGGGTGGCATTGCAGAGTGTGGTCTTATAAAATACAGGACATTCATTGTATTAGTCACAGCCAGGCATGGCAAAGCTAAATTTGTCATGATTAGCTACCCAAAACTGAATTTGTCACATTACAGAAATTCCTCTTTTCCATCAGATGCTGTAGTTCAGTGTTAGAAAGTGTGATACTGAGGGTTTGTCATTCCTGTACATGGCGTAGTAAGAGAGTGCAGTCTTTCTGCACATAAAAAAGAAGATAATTTATTATGCATGAGTTCGTAGAGTGCCATTTCAGTTACTGGTTGTGCTGAACGAGTACTCATTAAATATGACTTCAGTAAATGAAACTACAGTTGAAAGTTAGATTACTGTTTCTTTGAATCAAGGATTCCATAAAGACCCATTTCAGTAGTATTCAAAAAGTGTTTCATTGCATATTATGTTAACATGTTCACTTTGGTTCATTGCATATGTGTTTTTGATGGATCTGCATCATTTCTCAGAGAACATTATGTGCTACAGCACCATTTTCCTGATGCAACGGCAATGACACTGCTTCTACTTCCTGTTTGTTATCTCCTGTGACACAATCAGGTCCATTCATTGATTTCAATGGAATGCTTGGTGTGGCAACATGTCATGTCAACATACATGGCATTTGTCCACTTTATGGTTAAAATCTGCATGATATCACTGTAAAATTGGCATGTTGGGAGGGTGGCCTAATGGTTAAGGTGTTTGCCTTACAAACACAAAGTACAAGGTTTGAATCTCACAGGGGATAATTGGCTAGGCTTAAAAAATGGCTCATAAGGACAGTTAGCCAAGTACTAATCTATGAACCTATGTACCTAATGTTTCAGTGGTGGCTGGTGATATTAAATCAAGGGGAGGGGGTGACTGCAGGAAGCAATTGAATGGACGGGGCTAACTTAACTGCGGTGGGGCTCTATTACAGCAGGTCAGTAACCATTACCTGTGATCAATGTTGCTTTCACAGACTGCCTGAATATGTACTCATTTTTTATAACATATATACCTTAGATGTCTGCATGCGATTATCAAGGCCAGTATTAAGTGAAATGCAGCTCTAAACAAAAATGACCCTGCTTGTATATATAAATCAACTCCATGGTAGTATAAACATAAAGAAAATGGAAAATGCCTGAAAAAGGCATCACTCTCAGGACAAGGGTTTAATGTCTAGGAGCTAAATTTGGGAAGTTGTGTCCTCGGCCAGTAGGACCTTGAATATCAGCTGTCTGTCGCACACTAGTCCCCCCTGCATCTTCTAAGTGTCCTCCCCTTCTTACACCTTTTCCTGGCCCTGAACCATCCAGATATACTGCTGCTTTCTTGTTTTTTCATGTTTTGTCTTACATTTTAGTTTCCCCTGATGATTGTCACACACCCTAATTGGCCAAGACTCCACTGTAAAAAGTTTGAAGGAAGTGACTGAATTAAGTTTGGGGTCTGGGGTCTTAGCTCTTCCCAGATGTCACAAAGTTCTAGGTACTGTGAGGTGCATGCTAAATCTAGTTTACAACCTTTTGATCTAATGATGGTCTGAACAAAAAATCTTAACTAAAGAAAGAAATTCACTCTTAATTTTTCATTCAAGGAAAAATAATTTAGGTCTAATGCTTAATTTTCAAACATGAGAAAATATCAGTTCACCAATAAATTGAGAAGTCAAGTGCTTGCAAGTATGTATAACTCTTGGAGTAGTGCATGCCTTCCTACCCCCCCCCCAAAAAAAAAGATAGCTACCTTCTGTGTACCCTGTGATGTCAGACCGGGATGAAATAAAAACATGCATGGACAGAGGTATATATTATAAAGGTGAATGTCTGTGGAAGAAACCAAAGCATATGCATAAAACCACAATGGCCACACAAAGACAAGAAATACAAGCAGACTCCATGTAGATAAAATCACAGCCAAAAGCTCAGTCAGAGAACCAAGCTCTGTTAGCTGGCCACACTTTTCAGTGTAACTCTTTGCCAATTATCAGTTGCTGTCACGCACATCCTGCCCAAAACTCCACAGGTAGACACTTACTGAGTACAATGCTGATGCTGCACTGTGAAGGAAAGTGAAAAAATATGGCAAACTTGCTTCTTTTTGATACATAGCACCCCAACACACAGACACATGCACACACACACACACACACACACACACACACACACACACACACACACACACACACTCCTCATAATTATCAATTACTGCCACTCTATTGACTGTGCAAACTTCATATACCTGATTGTATTAAAAATGCACATAGTAAAGTATTCTAGATGGCTTCACACAAATGCACACTACTCCTGCAAAGCCAGAATACTGATTGCTTATCCAGAACAAACGCCAACAGTACCAATCACTTTCATCCACAGAGAGCCCACGAACCTAGCCAATATGCATCTCAGATATCAGAATGTAATAAAATAATAACAATTGAACACAGTAATTTATTTTATCCCCCCATATATACACATTCTTAGATGTGACCATCATTACAGACACTTGTATTTCAGTAGTCTACACCTCAGCTATTTGACTATCCAATGAATGGATAAATACATAAATATCTGCCACAATGTTGTTTATCATCTCAGCTCACCATTGTCACAATACAGTGTGCAACCCACCCAATATATAGCAACCTCTTAGATCAAGAATCAAGTAGAAAGCGAAAAAGATGGTAGACAAAATACAAAAAGCAGAGATACCTACTAGCTTCATAAAATTTGCTGGAATAACAGGCTTTGCATAGGTATGCTGTTATGGATGCTATTAAGTATGACACAATAATATCATTATTTAGTGACTGAAATCTTCACTGATTTTCAGGAAAAAAAAACATAAACATTATGAAGAACAGACCTAATTATGAGAGAAAATTATGAGACACATTCTGCAAAAAGTAAGAGTAGTTGAGACCATCTACACCTCCCCACACTTGCACAAATTCACACAAGTGCCGGCTCAAGTGCGCGCACGCGCACACACATTTATACACACACACACACACACACACACACAAATATTAGACTCACTTGTCTGATTTGGACTATATAACTCACATGTTTGATTTAACCACAAGAATGAATAAATGCATAAATAATTGACTCACAGAGATTGATTATCAGATCTCAGTGCTGTCAGTATACTGTATGCAATTCACCGGCACTGCACTCCCCTCCAACACCTATACTTCTCAACCTCTTACCTAAAAACTCAAAGAAAAAGCTAAAAATAATGATTGACAAAGGGTAAAAATCAGTGCTCATTGCCTTTATACAATTAAAAATTTGCTAGAAAACAGACTTTGCATTAGCATACTTTTTTGAAAGCTGTTAAGTCTGAAATGCAAATGTCAGTAATTGTTATTCAAAGTAATATACTGCATAGGAGAAAAGTGCTTACAATATATATTTGGATGCTGGGTCCTATCCTGGTTTAAATGAACATATTTATATTGTCGGTGTTCTGAAAAGGCACAGTGCAAAGTCATAACAATGCTGTTGTAAATATAAACATTTTTTTGCACTTCAACATTCTTTATGTACTTTACATCTTTATAGTAAATGTTTGTAATATTTATTAGTTTATATTTTATGTACAAAGTTGAATTACATGTGTATTTGATTGGAGTGAGTGTTTTGATTGTTTTGTCGGTTTAAGAATGCAATTGACTAATTCGTACAGTAGTATAAATACATTGATTGTGGGTATTTGAATTTGGTTCTGATGAAGTCTCTTGTGGATGAAAGAGCTTAACCTAAAATAAAACTCTGGTGGTTTTAATTTTAGTTTATGTGGTTCTGGATCTTTTCCAATACAGACTTTTGAGGTTTACTTGTTTTGTATTTGTCTGGGCTGTTGGTTCTCATTTTTGCGGTTTGTGCTCGATTTAACTATATGACCTTTTCATGGTGACCTTTATTTTCTACACATAGCACATGCTTGATTTAACTATGCTACCTTTTCCCTGCATGCATATGTACATGAAATACATTACGTAACAATACCTTACTCAGATACTGACAATCCAAAGCCAGATCAAGAGTGGTATATAAAATAAAAATCTAAAACCTACACTCAGCTGATAAGATAACATGTTACTTATTTTATTTTTATTTTAATATTTCATATGGATATAAGTAATTTGGTTCATGCATAACGTTCAGGCTTGACCTGGTCTAATATGAACCAACATCATTATGAGACAGTACAGCTTGATAAAAGTTAATTTGGCAAGATTTTGACATGACAGCTAGTAAGAGAGTAATACCTAGTTTATGTATGAAGTAGACAGTTAATATCTTATGTCCAGAATTAAGGATAGTTTGCAACAGCATAGATAGTGCCATATATTAATGCACAGTGCTTAACAATTCCCCTGTATACCTCATAATCTTTGTCAAGGCATTGGTTTTCATTTACCATTCACAAAAATAAGTCGGACATACTGTAAGAATACAAAAATCAGAAGTAGATGTAGAAGCAACCATAGTTAATGTACATGACTAGAAAAGCAGATGTATTTATACCTAATTGTATTTACCAATATCTCCTCTTAGCTTAACTTACAAACATACAACTAATCTTATAGCTATCCCAAAAGTAAATTTATATCACTCTCTCATACACAAAATCACTCATTTTTTAAAATACTGAAATATTAAATAATGCCAGGAAGCAGGTAAACCAAATCTGCAAGAAAAATGTTACAGGATTCCTGAAAAATAAAAACTCTCAACAGAAACTAAGCATAACAGTCAAAGGTACAGACATCAAATAAAAATTAAGTCAAAACAAGCATTTTCAAATGGTGCTCCACACTCGCATCCCCTTTACTTACAAATATGCTATCTGCATGGCCACACAACCATGGCCAAAGGGAGTTGCACATACAGTGCAATAGTTGTTAGTACATGAGTCAAGTATAACAGAAATCAGTAGCTTTTGATTTTCTCAGGTAGCAACAACAAAACTAGTCATTAGCAGACGGTGTAACTGACAAGCCATAAGGAAACCAGATAAATACTAGACAATCACATTCAGACAAGCCATAGGGAAAACAGATAAATACTACACAAGCCATAGGTAAACCAGATAAATACTACACAAGCATACTCACACACACACACACACACACACACACACACACACACACACACACACACACACACACACAGTTTCTCCTTTACTATTTCTCATGCAATTCTATATTTTATTATTTCACTTCATTAAAATTATAGTTTGTTATATTTCCTAACATTTACCAAACATTCCTAAACATTCAAAGTCTTCCTGGAATCCCTCCTGGAAATTTCACCTAAAGTTCATAATAGCCTTAACATGTATTCATGTACATTGAAACAGTGTATTATATAATTGTAAGATGGTGCAGTCGTGTATTTGCTTGAATATTTTATAATGCTATGTGGGGACACATTTGTGAAACTTCAGATATACGTTATCAATATCAGTGTGTACTAGGAACATTCTTGCAAAGAATATCCTCTCATTGCAGGACTATGCAGAGTAGAAAATGCACCCCTCCTGCCATACTGGAATCTTGTGTATCCTGCACCTTGCCTGTTTGGTAATAACATCTTCAGCATTCATATATTTTTTCTGCACAAGGACACCTCTGCACTTTACTGCGGCGCCTACTAAACAAATTTTGCAGACACATGTTGGGTGTTTGCTGCCTTTGCTGTGTTCCCAAGATACAGGCAACAGCTGAACAAATGTAGATGTGGTGGTAACATGCATAAGAAATTTACTCATTGTATCTTTTTCAGTTGATGCTTGGCCGCATAAATCATTGTCTGAGAGAGTCTAAAGTATAGCAGAATTTGAAATACAAAATTTTTACACCCAGATTATACCCTCACTTGTCTAACTACCTGCTGGAAAAAAAAGGAAAAAAAAAACTAGTCCTGCAACTGGGATGTGTTACCTAAAAAGGGCCAGTAAGTTGCTATCTACTTGCTACATTATTCACGTCATTAAGTTAGCATATTACTACAAACGTCTGTAATATAATGTACACCATACAAGCACGTATAGTTATCTCTTTTAGCCAATTCTGTGAGTATAAGTCACTCATTACTGAAGCCAGGACAGCTGCTCAGTAATAGCATCAAACAGAACAACTATCAGAAAAAAATGTAGTGTAATTATAAATTAGTTTGCAGCTTTTCAAGAATATTTATAGTTTCTTCTGAAATGAGCAGAGCACATGTGTTTATACAAGCCATGATATGAAAAAGCAGATGGTGCAAAATTAACACAAGCCTGAGTAATGGACTAATATAATCTCAAATATGTCCCAAATGTTTTACACTGCATGTTGAAACATTTTTAGTATTGTATAGCATTTCTGAGTCTCAAGATGCTAAGGTCATTTCCTGCAAACAGGAAGAGTCAGTTGTTGACAGTGTTCTTTATAAATCAGGATACCATCAGCCACAATGTAATAGAGAAATTAAACCCTCTCACATGAGTTTGTAAGCATAAATTGTATTAAATTATATCCTGGGGGAGTTCAAAGGCTATTAAAATAAGCCAATAAAAGTGCATGTCTTTTTTTCTGTAAATTACTAATCTTTAAAAGCAGTCGAGTTTGATTATATAAGATTGACTCTGTGTTCCATAGATTACAGCTCTCAATTATTTCTCATACACATAACAAACTGGTTATGATTCGCAAACTGATCATAATACGTTGTGTGATAAGATCCAGCTGAAATCAATATCCTAGACTGCATAATGTGGATTTATACAATTATAGTAGAAATATATTTTTTATGATAAACCGCTCTGCTTCTTGCATCACTCCAAAGCCACAGGCAGACAGACAGACAGCTCATGCACGCGTGCGCGCACACACACACACACACACACACACACACACACACACACACACACACACACACACACTAAAATGTCTGTTTGGCAGAGCTGGGATTTCTGTGCCATAAAGTTCGCTGGAAGGAATGAGTATATTCATAAAATGTATACAAACTAAAAGAACACTGGACCATTCTGGCCTAAAACCCCAGCTTTAATTATATAAACATTATTAAAATTCCTTAAATATCACTGTACTTTACAGTTGAAGTTTACAAGGAGTTCCATTTATATAGCAGTTCCATCTATATGTTTGTGATAAAATATCTAGTGACTGTATTTAGACACACTACAAACAGGTGGAGTATTCATACACTCAGAATTGGTAAAGCTCCAGTGACTTTCAAGGTCAAGTAAATCAATTGTTTTAATATAGTGCATGTCACCCCATCTGCTGACTAGAATAATGTTTTAAAATAAACTAGATTTGTAAGTGGCAATGTTTTTCTTTCTAGAAATGAGGTTTGGGAACAGACCGATTTTCCAGGGACATCTTCAAGGTGGGGGGGGGGGGGGGCTTAGATAAATAGAGTAGCAGGAATTGGGAGGATAGGGGGAGGATAGTGTTAAATAAGAATGGATAAAGTTTGGGAGGAAATGAGGTAGGGGTAGCGAGGGTCTTAAAGGATGTTAGCCAAGTGTAACTGGAGTAGGAGTCACATTTTGGCATGAACTTGCTAAGGCAGGATACGCCCATGATGACCTGTAGGCATTATATGACAAAAGGTAGGCCTTGGGGTTCTGGTTGGTGACAGGAGGTTCTTAGGTATGTGACATACACCAGTCGGCTGAGGTTCAGGGTGCAGGCTAATCTTTTCAGGAATTGATGTGTAAGTTCTGTGTAAGGCAAATTTAATATGTTTTTAGATGAGTGGGGTAGTTCTCATTTTGCAGTGAAGTATGTCAGGTTCTTTGTGACAGGAGAATGATATGAGAGCAGATGAAAGCACTACTGAGATGGCAACATCACTGCATGAATTTATTTCCGATAGTTATTGCACTGTGTATAGGTAACATTTAAGTGGATGAAGTTTCTTTCGCGGGCTTTTAACATTTCCTGCTGATTGCCGGCTTGGGGGGAGGCCTTGGGTTTCCCGGGGTTGGCCCAGATTGCAGACGTGGGTGGTTTGCTTTTGCGGGGGCCATGCCAAGTCTATGGAACTCTACACTACTGCCTCAATTTTCTGCTGAAATCCCATACATTACCTAGAGAAGCATCCAGATTTCTGAAATACATTATGAGTGATGTAGCAAAAATATGTGCATTATATAAGCAGTTTTCTTACAATTAGGGAGATGCACACAAAAAAATATATATATGTAAGTGCGTATGTAACATACTGAAGCACATATATTATACAATGGAATTGAAATATATAGAGCTGTCCTCTGAGGCACAAGGTTTTAAGATACATTCATTTTAGTTGAACATAAACTAGACTAAGGCTTTCTTTGGTGCTTTGTTATTGTACAAGTTATCAATGCAGCAAAGTGTTGTTAAAGTGCAGATCACCAACTTAGGGCATTTCAGGGACCGCAAATGATCTTGGCATTCATACAGCGTGTGAAAGTTGTTAGAGCTTCATTGGGGCTTGTTTCACTGGTTTTGTGAGGCCAGTAAGTGACAACTTTAGTCACGCATGCGCATAGGGTGACTATTGGGCAAGGGAAGGGAAGATGGACTTTGTACTGGAATTGTGGTCCAGATTGGTGTGAACGCACTACAGCCTCTCACCTTATACAGGTACCATCCTGAACATAAAATAGCTCACACCTTGCCCATGATTAGTTAATAGTTCATTAAAATATGTCATGACAGCTGAAGACCTGTGGTGCACTATCCTAATTAAAGTAATCCGTGCCTTGGGTGTTTAACGGGGGGTGGGCTGCTTGGCTGCTTCAAACCGCAGGTGGGGTTCTGTTGAATGTTTGTACAATAATGCATTTGGTCCTTTATTGTCATTTGTGTAATTTAGTTACTGTAAGATATCCTTCATTGAAATAGTTAGCATTTATTCTATCCAGGATCTGTCAATTGAACAAGAGTAGACTCTTCTGGCTACCTCCTAAATGTGGAATTCTGTAAAAATCTCAGGTTTTAATATTATTTCATAATAATCTCCAGACAGGGACGTCCTTAAGGATAGATGAGTTAAGTATTTGCATAGGCACTTGGGGAAGATGCCATTTCTTTAAGTCTTTCTGTTTGTTGGGCTGCTGTAAACTTATAGTTTTTTTTTCTTCCTTTGCAGCCTCTAATATTTTGCATAACGCATTAGTCATTTCTGAATAGTGAATGGCGTATCCCTTGCAAAACCTAGACAGAGGATGGTCCATGCTTCATAGATTTGAAACTGCAGTAAAAATGGCTGTGTGTTGTGCCCTTCTACTATGAAATCGGATGCCAACAGCAGCATCCCATTGTTGAGTTTGGTATGTTCCACCCCCAAAGCTGAGATGTGGCAAGTTCATTTATTCTGCTACATTTTCCTAGTATCAGTCATTTTATGTGTAAAGTAGAGTAAGAACATAATTTTTATTTTTTAAGCTGGGTTAATGTGTATTTCATACTAAGGAAATAAAAGTACTTGATTTAAACTCTTGCTGCAATAGACCCAAGCAGAGATGGCTGATGGGAATAGTTAAATGAAACGTGACTTCATTTTGGATCAGAATTGCAGTCCGGAAGCTCCATCATGTCTACACTTGGTGCCTTACAAAATGTCATGCTATTTTCAAAAGGCAATTCCAAGGAAACTGTGGCCTGGAGTGTGAACGTTGTCTTTCACTTTCACTTTACATATAGGTACGACGATGGCAAATTGTACTTTTGATGCTGTCATCCTATTCTGTTTAGGGAATAATCTTATTTTCAGAGTGTTTATCTAAAGCACCATGCCTACAGTTGGCAGCTGATTCATGTATGAGTACTTATTCTGTTTATTGTGCATTGCACCAAGTAGTCTGTGACGTTATCTGAAAAATGCCTCTGGGAGGTTCAGAGACCAAAACTACATTTCACAGAAATAAGGAACTGCTGAACAGAAATGGTAAGAATATATACTAAGTCTAAGATAGTAGTATCCAGAGTATTTCCTCTGCTCCGAGCCACTGTAGTCTCAGAGCTAGTAGGTGCAAAGTGGTAGTGGTATGGGAGTTGTAGACCCAACCAAATCAAGGGGCAGAGGTGACTCCCTCTGCAAAAATGTTTAAAAGGTATAACAACGAGTTTGAAAGTAATTGTTTTCAATTTATGTAGCAATTTATTTATCTTCTTATATTTTTTGACCCAACTGTGTGTTATCATTATCCCTTTGCTGGGCTATTGGCCCATTTGCTCACCATCATCAGAGTGAGAGTTCACTAAGATGCGCCATCATTCAGTTATCAAGCATGGAAAAAAATATATTCTTTTTCCTTTAAGGTCCTAATTCTCCTCATGAGAGCTGTTTAGTGGAAGGATTTGGTACACATAGTACACGGTTGTAAGCTCAAACTTTTTTTTGAGCAGGATGACACTATCTTACATTTTACTGATGTAATATATGTTGTATTGTTTTTTTTTTAATTCCTACTTCCTAACCTTTTATGTTATTTACTTACTTTAGGATATGTAACAGCAATTATTAGGTTCATAGGTAAGTACTAGGCTATCTGCCCAAGAGCATTTATAAGCCTAGCCAGAATGTGTTGGCTTTTGCCACCCCCTTAGATTAGTTCCCTGTGCTTCTGTCCAGCAGAACCATTAGTTCCCTGCGCCACTGTTCAGCAGAGCCACTACAGTGATCCCCAGGGTAAATTTTCTATTTCCCATCCACCCGTCAAGGTTTCTCTTGAAGATTGTTAGTGAGGGGCTCTGCCTGATGTATATTGGATTCCTGTTCCAAAGCATGGGGAGTCTCTGGGACAGGAATCTATTCCTGGATTTGTTTTTTTTTAGGGGGAACATGTCCATCAATTCTGGGATGGACATGGCCTTGTATGTCAGGCAGAGATCACCTCTGAGTAAGCGGTATGCAACTGAGTACAGCTGGAGTTTCTTGAGTCAGGCTGCAGAGGGCATCTGTTTGAGGTACTTTTGTGGCCTTTCCAGCTGTTGCAGGTGTCTTGTAAGGTACATCCCAAATGGGGCATTGTATTCTATGATGGGTCTAATGAGTGATGAGTAGAGAGGCACAATAACCTCTTTTGTTCTAGATGTGAACCCTTTTGTGATTAGGTGGGCCACATAGAAGGATTTTCTAACCACCTAGGCAATATAATTATCAAAGGAGAGATTACTATCTAATTGGGTCCCCAGATCCCTTATTACATTTTCTGTATTTAGGGGACTACCACCTATGTAATAGTTTGCGGGTACTTTGTTTTTTCCAAAGGGGATGATTATGCACTTTTTGGCATTTAGCTTGAGGCCATGATTTTGACACCATGTATCCATCTCAGTGAGACCCATCTGGAGGGTGTCTGTATCAGCCGGAGAATCATTTATGGCCCCTAGTTTGCAGTCGTTTGTGAACTTGGTCAACCATAGTCTTCCTGTGTTTGTCTGTACCTCTGAGAAGTATATACCGAACAGGAGGGTCCCAGGACTGAGCCCTGGGGGATGCCACTTGTAACCGGTTTAGAGTCAGACGTAGAGCCTGCAACTCTCACCATGTGGGTTCTATCCATGAGCCAGTTGGCATCCCATCTCATTCCATGTTGCATGCCATTTGCCCTCCTTATCTCTGCCTAATATTTATCCTCCAAGATGCATTGTGAAACATGTTTTTAAATGAAGCTACATTGTATGATGATATTCCAACTTTTCCAAATCACATTTCTTATATTTTCATTTCAGTCTGTTTACTAGTCTACAGTATACATTTGTGCCATTTTTCACAAAGTATAGCTTACTTCTAGCTATTCAGCATCCATTTATCCATAAATCCATCACATTTACATATTACACACACAGATACTAAAGACAGCTATTCTCAGTGTTAAACACTTTTTGGCCCCCTTACATAACCCTTCTAATTTTCAGAATTTGAACTACTTAGTCTCCATGTTCCCTTGGCTAGACAATATTTGCATCTGAAGCATGGCTTTCTTTTCAGATTCAGTTTTGTAGAAGTATGGAATTCTGGGTGGTCTCCTTATTTTGGAGACAGCAGGTTGAGAGTTAAAGTTTATGAATTGTGCCTTTTTCTGCATGTTCATCTGGAGTAGCATTCGTGTAAGTCGGCGGCGGTCTGGGCCAGATGTAGAGTATGGGTTTCATGCACATGACCGTAGGTGGCTGTAGGCCATGTGCTCTGGCTGACAAATCATTCCATAGGGGCCAGATTTGGTAGGTTGAGTGATTTAGTCATTCCTGGATGAGTACATGATGCTGTCTGTGGGTGCATATCTCACCTGTTTGTGACCTGATATAGAGTCTGGGCAAGTTGTTCGCAAACATGTTTTATGTACTTCAGATGACTTATTTCTTTTTTCTTTGCAGATGTTGGTGTTATGATGGGTGTTTCAGCTGCTGGAGTGCTACACAATGCAGTCACAGATGGTGTCAGCACTGAATGTTTATCAGCTGGTTTTCCAAAGGAAGTGGGCTCATCAGGTGATGGTTGTTGCTGCGTAGGTGCACAGACTACTATTACAGATTACAATGAGGTCACAGATGGGAAGTGCAGAGTGGGCATTAGTCGGTGGCCTGATGGAAGTCCATTAAAAATGTGATGGATATTACTGGTGTAGATGCTCCTGCCACTGGCGTGGTGCACAGTGAGGTCATAGGTAATACCACTTTATTTATTAAGGCACATGACAGTGTGGCTTGGGAGTGACGTGGGACATGAGGTATATCAGGGGTAGAATGAAGCAAGTTTGTGAATTGTTTATGGGGAGTTTGGGATTGTCCACAGTTTGGGCAGCAGTGGCGGGACTAAGTGAAGGGTTTTATCAGACCCTGCAAGGTATGTGTGTGTGTAGGGATGGATGAGGAACTTGTTACAGGTTACTGGTGCTAGGGCCCTTAAAAGTCACTATCTATATTTGTTTTATTTATGGTTATTATGCACTTATAGTTGGAGGTAAGGTATTCTGCTGGGGGAGCCTGGGTTGAACTCTGCTAGATGGTATGTTAACAAGTGCTTGTTTTGTATTCATTAATGCATTTCAAGATGGGTAGTGTAAGGCCAAGGGAGGATAAGGTATGTTGAAGGCAAGTTATAGCAGGGTTTGATATTTGCTTAGGGGTAGTTTTTGGTTCTTACTGATTGGAGGAACAGCACCAATTTCAGGAGCTGAGGTAGTTACTAGGTTAATGGCTGTAAGGTTTTGATGAACTAACCCACTTTAGGTAAGTAAGATTCCTTAATCTAGAGTGCACTGCATGTTGCTCTTATTTAAGAGGGACATTGGTGATTGTTGCCTGTGTCCAAAAGGATAAAGGTAGAGCCATGGGGGGCAATTTACATCTCAGGTTTGGTGAAGTATTTGCAGTTTTTTTCTTTTACAGATCCCTCGGAAGTTGCAAATGGAGATTGGCTGTCTGGGCATTACTTGGTAGGTTGAAGGAAGGTGGCTTCGACAGGCGAGAGAGGGGGTTGAAGATGATGTCGGTTGATAGAGTGGTATTAAAAGAGTCATGGTCTTCCAGCAAGGCAGCCACATTTGGAATTGTTTGTTATATTTTCTTCCCAATAATTACAATGTAATAGTTTGTTTTGTTTGTTTTGGGTGGGGAGCATCAGGAGTGAATTTACACTGTAGTATTGATAGCTGGGGGGTTTTCTTGGATTGGCTTGGGTAGGGTTGCAGCCTTCAGGGGTAGGGGATTAGTGGATTGCATCGAGTAAGTGGGTTCAGGTGGTGAGCTAGATGGGGTGTCTTTGCATGGGAAGTGTGGCTTTGATTTACCGTACTTGAAGGAGAAAAGGTATGGTTTATTTTCTGCATTCTGGACAGAGTTGGTATGTCACTAATTTTGTTTCAACCAGGTGGCATAGGGCATTTTCAAGTTTGGTATATTGCTGGTGGCATTCAAGGGTACTGATAGAGCTAAGAGGAGTCAGATTGCTAAAGCTATCATGGGGTTTAGGTGCCTTACTGTTTATAATGGGTAGTTGGTGTTGGCAAGTCAGCTGTTAAATGGTATTTGAAAGTTTTCGGGTTGTTTCTACATGTTATTGGGCAAGTAAAAGGGGTTGCTGTGAGAAGGGAGGTTTGGGTGGTTGGGGGTTGAGTATTCCTGCTCCAGTGGCAGATCATGCCCTGGTAATCATTAGGTAATTGCCAGGGGCTGGTAATGTCCTGGTAATTATTGTACACTGAATGATGTTTGGCCTTATCCCCTAATGGTGGCTAGATGATGAAAGTTTGGTGGAGAGAGGGGGAACAGCCTGGTCAGGCTGGTGGGTGGAGAAGAGGGGCAGGCTTGCCCTCTTCTGTTCCCCCTCTGGTGTTTGATGGTTAATTCAATAAGTTGGGTAAGGAAAGTGAATGGTTACGCTCCTTGATAAGTACATAAGTAAGCGGTGGAAGCTGCTTATTTGATTGATGGTATAATGCAATAAAAGGTAATGAAAGTGAGTGGTTACGCTGCTTCATAAGTAAGCGAGTGGAGGTATGGACGCTGCTTACTAACCAGGGTGAGCAGGTTTATGCTGTCCTGTCCTATGATAATGTTACATGGATGTTATTTCACCTGTATCATATTTGGTTGAAATGAATGAATATTGGTTAACATTTATGTTTATGGAAGGTTAATAAAGGTCGTCAAATGTCATTCGGTGCTTCTTGAAGGGGACTGGGACAAATGAGGTTTGGGAACAGACCAATTTGTCCAGGGACATCTTCAAGGGGGGGGGGTAGATAAAAAGAGCAGCAGGAATTGGGAGGATAGGGGAGGATAGGGTTAAATAGGAATGGATAAGGTTTGGGAGGAAGTGAGGTAGGGGTAGGGAGGGGCTTAAAGGATGCTAGGCAAGTGTAACTGGAGTAGGAGTCACATTTTGGCATGAACTTGCTACCCACCCTCCCTTCCCCTTTTTATTAGAGGGGATGTGGTTATGTGTAGTTTGGTTAGGGTGGAGAAGAGGGGCAGGCTTGCCCTCTTCTGTTTCCCCCTCTGGTGTTGGATGGTTAATTCAATAAGTTGGGAAAGGAAAGTGAACAGTTACGCTGCTTGATAAGTACATAAGTAAACGGAGGAAGCTGCTTATTTGGTTGATGGTATAATGCAATAAATGGTAACGAAAGTGAGCGGGTACCTGCTTATTAAGTACATAAGCAAGCAGAGGAAGCTGCCTATTCGTTGATTGTATAATGTAATAAATGGTAACGAAAGTGAGTGGGTACCTGCTTATTAAGTACATAAGCAAGCAGAGGAAGCTGCCTATTGGTTGATTGTATAATGCAATAAATGGTAATGAAAGTGAGTGGGTACCTGCTTATTAAGTACATAAGCAAGTGGAGGAAGCTGCCTATTGGTTGATTGTATAATGCAATAAATGGTAATGAAAGTGAGTGGGTACCTGCTTATTAAGTACATAAGCAAGTGGAGGAAGCTGCCTATTGGTTGATTGTATAGTGTAATAAATGGTAACGAAAGTGAGTGGGTACCTGCTTATTAAGTACATAAGCAAGCGGAGGAAGCTGCCTATTGGTTGATTGTATAATGCAATAAATGGTAATGAAAGTGAGTGGGTACCTGCTTATTAAGTACATAAGCAAGCGGAGGAAGCTGCCTATTGGTTGATTGTATAATGTAATAAATGGTAACGAAAGTGAGTGGGTACCTGCTTATTAAGTACATAAGCAAGCAGAGGAAGCTGCCTATTGGTTGATTGTATAATGCAATAAATGGTAACGAAAGTGAGCGGGTGTGCTTTTTCATAAGTAAGTGAGTGGAGGTATGGATGCTGCTTACTGATCAGGGTGAGCAGGTTTACGCTGTCCTGTCCTATGATAATTATACATGGATGTTATTTCACCTGTATCATGTTTGGTTGAAATTAATGAATATTGTTTAACATTTATGTTTATGGAAGTTTAATAAAGGTCGATAAATATAATTCGGTATATGGTATATTTGTTGTGAAGAAGGTTTTCTATCAAATGAGTTTCCAGTCAAAGGAATTTTCAGTCATATGAGTTTTCAATAAAATGGATTTCACTGTCTGGGTCTCAATCAAATAACCATTCAATCAAGTTACATAGATCCAACCTAATATTTCTTGAAGGTGACCGGGACAAATAATATTGAGCATACTTGCCTTGATAGACTTCTATGGTGGGTTGTCCCTCACTGACCTGTCACTTTCTTGACTGATTAACAGAATAAATGTGATATCTGGGGTTGCCACATTTTCAGATGCACAAAGTGGTACTTTTTTATACTTTTCAGGGCAAATCATACTCATGACCAGTACAATGCTGCCAAAATAATGCCCACTTTTATATACTTTAGTAGTTTTGTTGTTTCAAAACATGCTAATGTGTTTGAGATATAAAAATCAATGATTTATTCAACTATTAAAGAAAACATTGGAAATGTTTTTTAACCAAAAATTTCAGGGCTTTTGTCATTTTCTTGTTTTTTTACAGGATGTGACTGATCAATTAGGTAGTCTCCTGCCTAAAGAGAGACAGGTGGAAATTCCAGTGACATCTGTATTCAGTTTCAAAACCAGGTTGCTACGACATAGAGACAAATCAGTTCCAAATCTAGGAAAACAGTAGTATTAACTAAAATTCCAGGAAAAAATAAGTGTAACAAAGAAGATAATCAATTGAATATACAGATAAAAAGTAACTGATGTTGACAACCACCACGGCAGCGGAGTTGGAGGGCAGTATTTCTGACTTTACAAGGCTGATTCACGGACAACCCATTGCTCCTATAGTTATATAACCAAAAAAAAACACTCTCTCTGTTGGACTTGACATCATTCAGTAGATATTGCTGCAGTTACTGACCACTGAATTAGTGAAATTTTATTTTGGAGACGTAGAGAGAAGGGGTACTAATCCACCCACGAGAAAATAATGATTTTATTCTGGCTATATAGTGTGAAGGGAAATGTTTAAAGAAAGGAAATGTTTGGTAAATATCTTAGTTCAAGATGGTTTCTGATAGTTCTAGTCTGTTTATGATGATCTATTTCCTGCCAAGATGAATAGTGCCAGCCTAGAAAATTCCAATGTGCATAATATGGAAAGGCATAGGTAAGGGAATAACAGATTCTTAGTTAAGAAGATAATCCATAGATGTTCAGTTAAACTGGTCAGTAGTTATAGTATAACAGATATAATATATTCTGTGTAGATGTAAAAAAAAAACAATGAAGTTTCTTATGCTCTGGGAGACAAGACCTTGGTTGCTTTGTCTCCCATTTATGTGCTTTTTTAGCAATAAATAAGACTGTTTTTCTTTGCTGAACTGTGTTTCTTGAAGTTATTTTGTACCATAAAATGGTTAGCAAATTCTTGACTTTTGATACTGGGGATGTAAGCCAGCCAGGTATAAAGAAACTTTTTTTTTTTACTTGTAGTCATAAGTTGTTGTTCTGGTTGTTAGGTGCCATCAATTCAGTGTTGGTGCATGTTGACCCTATGGGCAGTCTTTGTCGATTGATTGTTTATTTTATTGAAACCCAAATGGTCAAACCCATTTGACTGAAAACTCATTTGACAGAGAAGTGTAGAAGTGTGTAGAAAGTATTTGATAGTGTCATTTTGTTATTATAGAAGTTATTAAGGAAGTGAGTCTAGCAGAATATGTGTGGATTACAATGGTCAGCATCACGTTGTACCCCAAATCTGCAGAAGACATTTTGCTCCAGCTTCACTATGTGTGGTGTTTTTTTTTTTTTCTTTTCTTAGCAGTTGTGTGACCAAGGAATTATTTTTTGTGGTATATTTGTTGTGAAGAAGGTTTTCTATCAAATGAGTTTCCAGACAAAGGAATTTTCAGTCATATGAGTTTTCAATAAAATGAATTTGACTGTCTGGGTCTCAATCAAATGACCATTCAATCAAATAACATAGATCCGACCCAGTGGATACATGTCTTGAATTGTGTTCTGTCTTAAAAAGGTGACTAATCATTGGAATTGTATATGTCTATGCAGATATTTTATTAATCTACTCCATTGCCAGCCTTTCTAAATTATATTTAACTTTCACCTTGTTAAGCATGATGTGTGTGTGTGCTTTAATGATCTTTCTCTTCACGTGATATGTCAGAGTATGAAAGTCAAAGTCTTGGCATACACTCCTTCTCGGTCAGGGATGTAATCATGCATATACCATAGAATACACAGAGTAAGTCATAATGTGCACAGAGTTATACCACATTTTAACTTTTTGTATGTATTTTGTGGTTTGTAGCTTCATATTTTATTTTTCTTTCTCCCAGAATGCCCGGCTGGCTATACAGTTTAAGCTTGTACTTTCTGAGGTTGGGTGGGTGCTTCAGTGGTGTAGCTGCAGTTTGAAAGCTGGTGTACACTTCAAAATATCCTGGATATGCCCTATTACAATGTCTTTATTTTAATTTATAAAGAAAAGTTCCAACATGAAAAAACTACTTCTCAAAATATTAAGTGCATTATTTTATTTTGTATTTATCAGTCCAACTACTTTTAATGCACCAGTTAACGAGCCAAATTCCAAAACAGTTCACACTTCAGCAAAGCAGTCACCAAGCTTATAAGATTCTGTTGAGCATAAATGATTCTGAAAGTGCACTCCCATAGTTCCTCATATAATATTTGCAAATGAAAGCCTTTGTAGGCAGCCCTACTCTTAAATAAAAAAACACGAGAAATCACTGTTTGAAATCTTAAGGCAAAGAAACATTGGTGGAGTGCGTTTAAAATGTCCATTGTGTTGTGTATATGGCCACCATGTGGCATCCATAATGGTCATAGCGTGCCAGGAGGTATGAGAGAAATATTCAGTATGTGTGACCATTCAATCAAAACAAAAGACTGAAAAAAAACACCAAAAAAAAAAAAAAAAGTCACGCAGTGTTCTACAAGCAGATATCCAACGAATCCATCAAATAAATCAGCTGAGGAAGAACGATAAAATAGTGAACATACAAAACCTTCAGATTAAAAAACAATGTTTCTATTGATTTAATTAAGAGCTTTCCTCCCAATACACATAATAGGACTTCTTCAGATTAAAACAATATCCTAGGCATCTTCATTAAATAGCAAAATGACATCATGTGATCTATGAATAAAATTCACTGTGGACATTATTGAGGAAACACGATGCACAAAATACATCCTCCGTCATACTGATCTAATAATCAAGAAAAAAACAAAACATTTAAATAATTTAACTCAAATATAAAGTATTAATAATAACATTGTCAGACTAAAAAGAACTATTTAATAAAGAATTAATTCATTCTTTTTTGTTATCTAAATTATAAGTTTATAGTTTGGCTGCCATGATTTTCAAAACAGGGAGAATGGATATTTTTTGTTAAGTCCTGGTAAAATTAAGGCATTGGCTCTGAACTTCCATATGAGTTTCTTGTATTCAGTTTTGTTTTCTCAAGGACCTCCCCATGGTTTTTAACCCAAAGGTGTTGTATATTCACTATTGCATCTTACTTCCTAAGCTGATTTATTTGCTGGACTGATTGGTGGATATTTGCTTCTATGACCCTACATGAGTCTTTTTTGGTGGTTTTGTATTCCCATTACTTTGAAAGCCACACATTTATGTTGCAGGGTATGGTCTTAGCACATGGGTATTCTACTGGACTCAATTGTCTATGGCAGGCCATACTTCTACTGTCCAAAGATAGATGAATAAGCCTAACTACAGCTTGTTGCTATGATATCCACTGTACTTGCTCCATCATGTGGTCTCCTTTTTGAATATTCATGTCCTGTTTTGTACCCCCTTAGGCGTATGTTCATTGCTGTGCATTTGTATTAGGTGCAGGTATTCAAGCAAACAAATGTGTACTTCTACATGCATAGCACAGGTGACAGCATTGTGTGAGTCCCATTTTGTGTCCAACAGCATGTAGCATGTGTGCATTCATTAACTTCTGGGGATATTGCTATATTGTAGTCTCTGCTCGGTCCCTCTGCTCATAAATTTTTATACTACAGCCAATGTTATAATTTCTCTCCACAGTTTTCTTTCTTGGTCACATACTCTCTGCATTCATATGAACTTTCAGGAAAACTATTATTAATGTTGTATTATTAAAGTACGAAGCTCTTAATGTACTTGTTTTTTGTATTGTTGGACTGCAATTAGTATATAAAATGTACCTTATTATAAGACAGGTTTACAGTCATCTTTTATGCATAGATAACGCCTTCATGCCTAACTGTACTTAGGTTTCTTCTATTGAGGTCCCTGGACATATTTCCCCTGCCCATCTGTATATGGGAGATTAGTTAGATGTGTCAACTCAGGGCAGTGCTCATTTCACAGCTGAAGCTCTCCACTGTGCTGCCCTGGTTCTTTTGAAATATAGCTAAAGAACAACAGAATATAAACACTACACTCATTATTCAGTTACAACACAAAATGGTATCTAGCTTTTTATCTGAAATTCTATGTCAGATATCATTATTTAGTTAATACAAAAAATTATGCATACAACACTAAAACAGTAATATAAATAGATATAGGCAGACAGACAACTTGACAGATATATAAGCTGACATAGATACATATAGGTAGATAAATGCATAGACACAAACTGATAGAAAGATAGAAGGAAAGAAAGAAAGAAACTGCATTCACAGCACACACATATATACATACAAATGCTACAAGCTTTGCTTCTCCCATAATGCAATTAAGACAAAGTTCATTTCATGCCATATCCAACTAAGCAAATTCTAATTTGAACTTTATAAATGTAGCTCTGTAGGATGCCAAAACCTTAAACAACAAAATATCTGAGCTGCAGGTGTATCCAATGTTTTCTATTCTTGTCTTATTCAGTGTATGGGTTGTTGGATCCGATTGGGTCTGACCTCAGCATCTTCTACCAGAGTCTTGGATCTGAGAGGTCTGCTCCACCTGTACTCACAATTCCTCCTTCTGCCTGATTTACCTTATATGTCATTTGATCATCCAGAGTTGTTTTCTGAGAGGTTTTCTGGCGATCATAATAAGTGAAAGCAAGCTTTTTTCAATCTCTTGCTCTTCCCTTTAGCTTACAGTATTTAGCTTAGCGTAGTTGGTTCATAGGCTTAGGCTAGTGTTGGGTAGTGTTTTTTAGGTAAAATATCTGAGTGCCTTTTACTCATGGAACTTTCCACCAATAGTAGTGCTATTCTTAAGATTTAGCATTAGTGATAGAGTATTCACCTGTTTGTTCTACTCTTTGAGTAGATATTTTTTCTCATTATATTTTTTTTATAAATTTGTGTGTGTGTGTGTGTGTGTGTGTATATATATATATATATATATATATATATATATATATATATATATGTATATACACACACACACACACACACACACATACATCTATATATATATATATATATATATATATATATATATATACACAAATACACGGGTCCACTTTCAAATCTCGATATACTGAAATATAAAATTTTACTATTTTGAAACAAAAATTTCGAAAGTACACTACAACGAAAAAGTAAAAGAAATGAATGTCAGTCTAGTGGAAATTCATAATACCGAATTTTCAGTATGCAACCCTCTGTTTCTGAATACAAGCTCCACCACATAAACAAAAACACACACAAGTCCTTCATCCCTACACCATAACAAACCAACACACACACAAACAAAATCCAACTAATCTACATATAAGCAGGGGGGCAAGTCCCTCTGCACCCCTCACACACCGCTTCTTATATATACTAACTCCGAGGTAGTACTACCACAAATAACACAACAAACCCACTGCTGTGCACCCTATACTTCCATTGCACAAACACACACTATACATGTACAAAAATCACCACTTTCCACACTTACACACACATACTCATCTACCTACCCCAACCTACTCCTAAAACTTCCAAAAAAACGTAAAAAATAACAAATTCCTACCCAAAACCCATAAAAAGTAAACCCCTACCTGAATCTCTGCATATTACCACACATCGGCCGCCATCTCTAAATCCCACGCCACACTGCACCTTAAAGAAACAGCAACCTATAACGAAAACACCGCACCACTACCGCAGATTTGATAACTTAATATTTATTAAAGTGCAGTTTTGAATAACTACACTTTCGACATTTTCATCTCAAGATACTGATATTCGATATTTCAGTATTTTTAGATTTGACACTGGACCCATACACACACACACACACACACACACACACACACACACACACACACACACACACACACACACACTTATGTACACGTAACATTTACAATAAGGCTAGTCTTGCAGTTTTATAGTGCTAGATACAAATGTTTTTCTGTGTGCATTCCTCGTTCTAATGTCTGAAAAACCATTGGCATTTAAAAAGTGTTCAGCATGCGGATGTAAAATCCCTTCTCAAGATGCCAACTTCCTTTGTGTCTGTTATTTGGGTTCTTCTTACCTTCAAGCTAATTGTGATATCTGTGCTGCCTTCAGATCTGGAGCCCTCCAAAGCAGGAGAGAAAAACTAATACTCAAATGCTTTCTTCCTCGTCAGACAGGACCCTTCACAATGTCACCTGAAACTAAACAATCCTTTGCTTTTCCCCAACTCAGAAAAGAGAGGAGAAGGAGAAGGAAAGACCTAAAGAAAAAAAGCAAGAGAAATCAGTAGAGAAAAGGGCAGGTTAAGAAGAGGCTAGAAGGGAGAAAGGCAGAGAAATACAGGAAAGGGTCTCCAGATCTGGCCAGTCTGCCTGGTCTGGCACCCAAGTCTTCATGGCAGTCAGATCCATCTGCAACTCTGATCCAAATTCCCTCATATAGGGCTTCTTTTTACTTCCTCCAATACTATACCACAAGCTACCCTTGAGACCTGTGTCTGTTGCTTCATTGTCAAGTTCTGGACGTTCCACCAGAAGTCTCACCGAGATGGACTTCAACCAGATGATGAGAAAATTCTTAAGGACACAGATTCAGCTGGCATCCTCCTGACACTGTTCCCGAGAAGAAAGCCAGAAATGAGCCAGTTGACTTGTCACACTTCATTCTGACTCCCTTCTCAGAGCCAGCATCTATGGATTTGAACCCTTTCAGCACACCTATATGGATCCAATATCCCTAAAGACTCTGTCTTTGGTTTCTTCCTTTACTGTCTTGACTACAATGCCATTTGGTCAAGAAGAGTCATGTAGCTGAAGCATCAGGATCAAAGCACTGATAGTGGAGTTGACACCCAACATTTTGGAGCTGTTCCTCCCCCTTGGTGCTTTGGTACCTGCCAGCTCAGCTCTAAGGTCCTCCTTGTACTGATCTCCATTGCAGCTGTAAGACTCCCTGAGTCAGCTGACAGAAGAAGTATTTCCTCAATTCCAATGATAGCCTGTTTTCAAGGCAGTGGAAAGGGCCTTGGCTGGTGCAGAGAGTTTGGATCCATCCTGATCACAGTGGATCCTCTGCCTTATTTTTCTCATTTGAGTTAACAAGGGCAGACAAAACCTACAGGCTTCAAGGCAGTTTGATATTCAAGCACCCAGTCTGATTCTGTCATGTCTCCATTAAAGCCCCTGAGGCATGTTCCATAAAAACAGACATGCAAGCAGAAGCACATAGACTCCTCATCTGAGTCTGTCATTGAATACATGGATTTGGATGAAGGAGAAAGATCCTCCAAGTCCCCCTAGACCATGTTACTTGTGGGGACATTCTAGAATTGATGAAGCAAAGAGATGGATGGTCCACTGAAATTTCTCCTTCAGATGAATCCATGTTCCTTGAAGCTTTTGGGTCTGGCCCATCTGTGTCCTGGGTGCCCTCTCTCCAATGTCTTGATAGATCTCATTGCACAGAGGGCTTAGAAGGACCCTGACATTGCAGAGTCCACTGCCAAGAAGCCATACAAAATCCTCATAACCCCAAGAGACAGGAAACACTGGTCTAAAGTCCCCACAGTAGATGCCATGGTGATAGCACCAGCTACAAATAAAGAACTATTTGTGGAAAGTTCTTTTGTCAATCCCCCTAACAAACTGTCAAGGGTGTTGGAAAAATCAGTGAATTTTGCACTTTGAACACTGAATTACCTTGCCCAATTAATTTGTTTTCAAAAGTACTTGATAGAGAAAGTATCTGAGCCTCTTTTGTGTAATCTGCCATAGGATGTCCAAAAAACAGTGGATGCCCAAATGTCTACTTCTAATGTTGCCATATGATTGCTGTCAAATGCAGCAGATGGGACATCAAGAATAGCTGGTTCAGACATTACAATGCATTGCCATGCCGGTATGCGGCTATGCAGTTTCACAGAATGTTTCACTACATTCTTTATTAATGTCCCTTTTGATGGTTCCACTGTCTTTGGACCCAATATAAACAAAATGCTTACCAGGAGTAAATAAGATGGTAAGACCCTATATGGCATAGGAATCCATTCCTTCAGTCAACAAAGATCCTTTTCCAGGAATTAAAGGGAAGATAAAAAAATGCAGTTCAAAAATTCACAGGGTATTTTCCACCACACTCCTAAAGAGAGACTTGCCAGAGGCAGAGGTAGAGGGAATTCAAATGGACATTGCCCAACAGGCAGAAGCAGAGTCAGGGTTTCCATGGCTATTCACTGAGAAACGCTACCAGTGTCCATGAACAGTTGCCCAGCTGTTGAACTCAGGAGGCAGTCAGGATGCTTAGCCTTACACCATCTGGCCTGGCAAACCATAAATTCAGACACATTGGTGTTAAGAATAATCACTAGAGGCTATATCATACCCTTTTTTTGTTTTCCCCAAATAAAAGACTGAAGATTTTTTGATATTCCACATGATCAGTTGGAATCAGTAGCAACAAAGGTGTTAGAGCTGCTAAACAAAAGAGTCATCCGGTCAGTCCCCACAGACCAGTTTGAATCTGTAGTCTATTCTGGCTTCCTTTTAGTTCCAAAGAAGACAGGGGACTTCAGGCCAATACTAGATCTCAGCCCCCTCAATCAGTTTGTCAAACAAACAAAATTCTGGATGGGTACGACACAGTCCGTTCTACCTCTATTGAGGATGAATGATTGTATGTGCTCTGTAGATCTCCAGAATGACTCCTGCCACATCAAGATTTGAAGGCAACCCAGGATATTCCTCCATTACCAGCTGGGAGCCAGTCATTACCAGTTCAAAGCACTGCTGTTCAGACTCACCATAGCCCCCCAAGTGTTCACCAAGATTTTGGCAGTGGTGGCAGCTCACCTACAAATTCAGGGGATCCATTTCTTCCCTTATTTAGACAATTGGCTCCTAACTCCTACCTCCAAGGATCTACTGTTATAACATGAAGTGTTTCTTCTCAGTCTTGTAGACCACTTAGGGATAACAGTCAATCATATGAAGACCAACCAGCCATCCACACAACAAACAGAATTCATCAGATGTCAGACAGATAAAGTTTGGCAAATTGCCAAACTTCTAGTCTTAAGAGTGTGGTCATTAAGGCTGGTAGCTTATCAAGTAAATCAGCATCCTCACTCGCAGGCAACACTGACTCTCCATCTGTTAGGTGTGATGGCCTCTGCCATTATATTAGTGCCATTAGCAAGGCATCAAATGAGAGTTCTGCAGTGGACACTATCCATCCAGTGGTTACTGAACATTCAACCTCTAGATGCCAAGATCCATGTCACTCAAGTATGAAGAAACTATATAAGATGGTGGATAACTTCTTCATCAGTGATAGAAGGGTTACCTTTCTGCCCACCTGTTCAGCAAGCATAGTAACCATGGACACTTCCCTTTTAGGGTGGAGGGCCATTTCAAAGGGAAGACAGTTCAAGGGGCTTGGTCACCAACTGAGGCCAAACTTCACATTGATCTCTTGGAGATGTGGGCAGTTCTATTAGCATTGCAGGCATTTCAGGACTCCCTACCCAAGAGTGCAGTTTCCATTCATGTGGACAATATTTCAGTGGTATGGTGCATCAACAAACAAGGCAGAACACATTCATATCTTCTTTGCTGGGATTAGGAAGCCATATGAATCTGGCAATGGACAATGTATTCCCATCACTTTCTAATGCGATGTACATTCCTGGGATGTCAGATATTCAAGTAGACAGACAGAGCAGGTATATCCTATTACCTCATGAGTGGTCTCTCAGACAGACACTGGCAACAGAGATATTCAGCCACTAAGGCCAACCTTGCTGCAACCTCATTGCTTCCTACCTAGACAACAAATGTAGCAATTACTTCACCCTCATCCCTCTTCAGGTACAGTCACCAAGAGATGTTCTAGTCCATTTTTGGTCAACAGGTCTTCTATGCTCCTTTCCACTGATTCCTCTTCTGAGAAAAAACATCATACAATCAAAACATGAGGTGGAAGACCAAGGTGATCCTTATTGCCCCATGGCCCCGGCAGGTATGGTTCCTTTTCCTTTGGCATCACTAGCTGCACCACCCATGGGTGCTGGATCCATTTATGGAGTCATTCATCTGGAATACCTCTACCAGATCTTCAGACTCTGACATTAACTGCATGGTTTCTCCAATTTTAATTATAGCCAGAGATGCCAAGTTGTCTTCTGTAGTCATCCATATAATATCTTCTTCTCAGAAAGGTTCAATAAAACAGACTAAGATTTTACCTTTGGGGATCTCCAAAAGGATTAGATCCCTTTTCAGCCACTTTCCTGTCGATACTGGAATTTCTTTTAGAACTTTTTGAAAGCATACCAGTTACTGTACAATAAAGGTTTAGATGGCTGCCATTTCTATTTTTCACACAGGACATAATGATAATGAGAGATTCATGCTGAACCTGTCAGCCAACAGGTTGGCAATGGTCTTTGGTTCAGTCTTGGTGATGCCATTTACAATAAGTTCTGCACATTGCTCCATATTTCACTTGAGGTAACAGACATAGCTGTAGAAAGCTATGTAGTTGTCCTTTGCCTGACAATCTATTTTTTCTTCAAGTTTAGCATGTGAAGTATTAATTAACCATCCTACCTGCCTGTTTAATTGGTCAGGGGGCTTCTTTCATAGTATCTAAAGCTTTCCTTAAAGGAACCTTTTTGTTGAGACCTCTCATTCCAGATCCAGTCCCTCCATAGCATATCATATTGGTACTTCAGTCATGACTCAAAAACCCATGAATCTGCAGCCTCAGCTGACTTAAAATTTCTTTCATGGAAAACCATTTTTCTGCTTGCCATTATTTGCACTAGATGAGTTTTGGAGTTTCAAGCAGTTTCATGTAAGCCACCCTTTCTCATCCTCTACAAAGATTGAATGTTATTGAGGACTAAACCTTCTTTTCTCCCAAAAGTGCCATCTGAAACAAATTTGAATCATCATGGTGATGTGCCTGTTTTTTTTTTAACTACTCAGCCAAAGGTGAACATACTTTTCATACTTTAGATGTCTACAGACACCTACACTTTTACTTACATTATACAACAAATATTGAAGAGTCAGACCATCTATTTGTATCATTTTCCAAAACAAAAATAGGAAAAGGTGGAGCAAAGGTTACACTTGCTAAGTGGCTAGCAGTCTGCATTTCATTTGTTTACAAAACTTGAGGATTGCCTTTGTACTTAAAACCTAAGGCTCACTCCATTAGAGCACTGGCTACATCTGTAGCATTTGCAAAAAACAGTTCCTATTAGCGACGTGTATGCAGCAGTACCCTGGTCATCATCTCACACCTTTGCATGACATTATAGGTTGGATATGCAGTGTAGAGCTTGTGCATCCTTTGGTCTGCCATTCTCACAATGACCTTCCTTGAGACCACCATAGTTCTTTTAGGCAGCTTGGGAATCTGTCCCATGCATTGAACTGGATGAAAATAAAAATCAGATATGATTGGTATTTACTTACCATAATGCTAGATCCATGTTGTCTCATTTTTGCCTTGTTCAACATCCCTTCCTCCTTCCTTCCCCCTTCCAAACTGTCATTTATATATTTTGGGGCTTGGACAGACCTTCAGTAAGACCATGTCTATTTGTTTCACATCTTTATTCATTATGGGTGGAATGTTTTTAGATTATTACTCCATTCCATAAAATTTGGTCCATGTAATTAAAATAGTCAGCAAACTCAATCTGAGGTAAATCAGGCAGAAGGAAGGAATTGTGGGTAGGGAAGGAGTCAGAGCTCTTGAATCCAAGACTGTGCCAGAAGGCACAAGGTCAGACCCAATTTGATCCATATCCATTCGGATAAAAATGAGATAACATGGATCTAGCATTACAGAATGTATATAACTATTTTTTTTTGCACTCAAAAACACCCACAATTGCATATTTACTGAATCCTGGCACCGGTGTAGGTAATACCTATTATGCATTCATATTCTTGGGGAGCTGTGCTGGTATGTGTCTTTTTGCATGCATTTGTTTAATAGGCATGTGATAAACTGAGGGGCTGCCAACCCAGCTAGATAGAATTTTGTAAATGATTCTGTGTCCTTGTAAATATTAATATGATCCACAGGCTTGTTTGACAAATGTAAGAAAACTCTGTTATGTGCTGAGCTTCAAAAATGTAACCACAGTGCACCCTGCTGGAAGAAAGCTGTGAAGTAAAGAATTTTATGACTGTGTGTGATCTCAAGCTAGGAGACAGGATGTCTGCAGCTGGAAATTCTTTCTTTTGTCTTAAGACAGAGATAATTACTTGGTTTCATGTGTAAAGTGTCTTTTATTGCTGTAACTTCCTGGCAGCTGCAGATCACAAAGAAATTTCAAATTTTGAGCCTGGAAACTAAATCAGAAGTGACAAGAATGATGTAATCTGAAATGACTCAGCAGTAATTTGTATTATCAATTTAAGGAGTATCTCAGAAAGAAAGAAGTGCATTTTGTGTTTTGTTCTGAAGATGACAACAGCTCACCAGCACTTTGCCTTGTAAGTAGGATTTAGATCTTAGTATTTCTCTTAGAGATAGATAGGAATGTAGCCAGATTAGTGCAGATGTTTTCTATATTTATGTCAGACTGTCTTACACTGTTGTTTTAAAGTATTTCATGTAATTTCTGAACTCTTTATTGTCACTGTGTTGAATTAATAAGTATTGTCTTGTGATTTTATTATTTATTATTTTTACACCTTTTAACTGTGGCTGTTTTGTGCAGAGATATTTAAGCTCTTAGCGTACTTGCATGTATTTGGTTATAATGTACAAGCCACTCCAATAGCCTTAGGCCTGGGTCACACTTACTATTTGGATAACAGTAACATTGCACAGTAGAATTGTACACCCTTTGGGAAGGGCCTCATTAGAAGCTGATATGTAGTGGCTGGTGGCAGTGATGTCTACGTTATAGTTTGGGCAGAAGGGGGCATACCTAGTGAACCTGTGCCAGCCTTCACCAGGAGTGTCTGTGCACTTGTATATAAATCATATCTGAAAGTGTGTGTGTGTCAGCTACTTGGGCAGGGACATGAATCACTGGTTGGATAGAGAGGGTGCTGGAGATTTTGGCTTGACCACTCAGCTGAGATCTGAAACCTATAGCTGTGCCAGTGGGGAATGTTTGAGCTAGAGAGTATGCTGTAGGGAAGCAGGTAATGGTTCTCATTCCTGTCAGACACAACAAGCTGCAGGGAGCTTGGGAGGGACCCTACAAGGTGCTAAGGAAGGTCAGTGATGTAACTACATGATAGAACTGCTAGGCAGGAGGCAGGGGCACAAATTGTTCCATGCCTAGCAGTTCTACCATGTAGAACTGCTAGGCAGGAGGCAGGGGCACAAATTGTTAACATGATGAAACCTTACCATGATAGGGAGGCCCTTGTGCTGAGTATTTGCAGTGGATTGCAGGAAGAGTCTGAGGGAGATATGGTGACTGGTGTCCTCAGTGAGGCTCGGACTAACACCTCAGTGGAAGGGGTAGCAATGTCCTAGCAGATATCTTCTACCCAGGTTCGGGAAATTTGAGCAGTGTTACAGGAGTTTGGGGACATGTTCACTATGAAACTAGGGTGCACCCACCTGGTGCAGCACCAGGTGGATATAGGACCCCAAAGGCCTGTTAGGCAGGCCCCTTATAGGGTGCCTGAGAGAGTCAAACAGACTCTGAGGAAGAAGATAAAGGAAATGTTGGAACTAGGGGTAATTCAGGAGTCCAACCGTCCTTGGGCCTCCACAGTGGTGCTAGTACCGAAGAAGGATGGCAGCACCAGGTTCTGTGTGGACTACAGGAAATTAAATAGTCACACAGAGTCAGATGCTTACCCCATCCCTAGGACAGATGAAGCCCTAGAGCAGCTGGGTGAGGTTAAGTATCTTACCACCATTGATCTTACCAAGGGTTACTGGCAGGTGCCCTTGACTCCCAGTGATAGAGAGAGGGCAGCCTTTGTGCCTCCTTTTGGCTTGCATGAGTTCACAAAGATGCCCTTTGTGATGAAAAATGCCCCAGCAACTTTCCAGAGGCTGGTACATCATATCCTTGCAGGAGCAGGCAATTTTGCCCTTGCTTACCTAGATGATATTGTCATCTGCAGCCATTCCTGGCAAGAGCACCTTCAGTATGTCAGGGAGGTGCTGGGCAGACTACAGAGGGCAGGGTTGACCATTAAGCCCAGCAAATGTCAGGTGGGATTGACAGAGGTCTCCTACCTGGGACATAGAGTGGGGAGTGGTAAGATCAGGCCAGAACCAGCCAAAGTGGAAGCCATTCATGCATGGCCTGCACTTGTTAACAAAAAGCAGGTGAGGGCATTTTTAGGGGCAGCAGGGAACTAAAGAAGTTTGTCCCCAGTTATAGTACCATAGCTGCTCCCCTCCCAGACCTGACAAGGAAAAACAGGCCAGTTAAGGTAGTGTGGACCACAGCATGTGAGCAGGCATTCCAGAAGCTTAAAGAAGCTTTGGGAGGACCCTCTGTGTTAGCCAGTCCAGATCACGGCAAATAATTTGTTGTGCAGATGGATGCTTCAAACCATGGGATGAGGGCTGTACTTAGCCAGATTTCTTCAGAAGGAGAAGAGCACCCAGTGGTCTATCTCAGTCATAGGCTCCAACCCAGGGAGGAATGCTATGTAGCTGTAGAAAAGGAATGTCTACCCATAGTGTGGGCACTGCAGAAACCTCAGCCTTATCTGTATGGAAGGAAATCCACTGTAGTTACAGATCACAATCCCCTAACATAGTTACATTGAGCCAGCCAGCAAAATGCCAAGTTACTAAGGTGGAATCTAGGGTTGCAAGCATGTGATATGTCACTGCAGCACCGCAGTGGGATTAGCAATGCCAATGCAGATGGGCTGTCAAGACAGGGAATGGGATAAGGTATAACCAGATAGACTCAACCCTCTCAAGCAATGTTTCTCAAGGGTCACTTGAAAAATTAGCTTGAGTTCTCGGGGGGAAGAAATGTGATAAACTGAGAGGCTGCCAGCCCAGCTAGATAGAATTTTGTAAATGATTCTATGTCCTTGTAAATATTAATGTGATTCACCAGTTTGTTTGACAAATGTAAGAAAACTGTGTTATGTGCTGAGCTTCAAAAATGTAACCACAGTGCACCCTGCTGGAAGAAAGCTGATAAATAAAGAATTTCATGACTTTGTGTTATCTCAAGCTAGGAGACAGGATGCCTGCAGCTGGAAATTCTTTATATTGTCTTAAGACAGAGATAATTACTAGATTTCAAATGTAAAATGTCTTTTATTGCTGTGACTTTTTGGCAGCTGCAGATCACAAAGAAATGTTAAATTTTGAGTACTGTTAGCCTTTGAACTAAATCAGAAGCGAAGAGAATGATGTAATCTGAAATGACTCAGCAGTAATGTGTATTATCAATTTAAGGACTATCTCAGAAAGAAGGAATTGCATTTTGCATTTTGTTCTGAAGTTGACAACAACTGACCAGCACTTTGCCTTGTAAGTAGGATTTAGATCTTAGTATTTATTTTAGAGATAGATAGGAATATAGCCAGATTAGTGTAGGTGTTTTCTATATTTATGTCCTACATTGTTGTTTTAAAGTATTTCCTGTGATTTCTGAACTCTCTATTGCCACTGTGTTGAATTAATGATTATTGTCTTGTGTTTTTGTTATTTATTATTACATATTTTTAAACCTTTTAAAAGTGGCTGTTTTGTGTAGAGATATTTAATCTCTTAGCATACTTGCATGTATTTGGTGATACTGTGCAAGCCACTCCAATAGCCTTAGCCCTGGGTCACACTATTTGGATAACAGGAACATTGCACATTAGAATCAGACACCCTTTGGGAAGGGCCTTATTAGTAGCTGATAAGTAGTAGTTGGGGGCAGTTATTTTACCTTATAGTCTGGGCAGAAGGGGGAATACCTATTGAACCTGTGCCAGCCTTCCCCAGGAGTTTCTGTGTGTTTGTATATAAATCTTATCTCAAAGTGTATGTGTGTGTCAGCTACTTGGGCAGGGACACCAAGCACTGGTTGACAGAGAGAGTGCTGGAGGTTTTGGATTGACCGCTTGGCTGAGATCTGAACCTTATAGGTGTGCCAGTGGGGAGTCTTACTGGGGATCTGGAGAGAGAGAGAGAAACCAGTCCCAGACTGACTGTGATCTCTGTGTGCTGTTTAGGGAAATTGTACTTTAGTGGGTGTATACTTGTTATCCTCCCAATGTGGATGCCCCTAAATGGTCTTAGTGGTGAGGATTGGGGCTCCTTGATTACTGGGACAGTGCACGGTTGTCAAAAGGCATACCATCCTTTTCCATCAAATCTCATATGATTCCATCCTGCAATTTGGTGAAGCCCAAGTGATTCTCAATAGTTCTTTCCACATAGCTATAGGTTGCATTCTTTGTCCCATTTGGAACACATAGATCATCTCATTCACATCCAAAATTTCCCAATTAAATTAATTTCAGTTGTAATGGAAGACTTCAATAAAACCTGGCAAACATAGACAACTACAAAAAATATGCTTTGAGATTTTTTGATTTTGTTAATGCAGAATCCTTTGATCATATTACCAGCAGCTCTCCTTTTTTTTTACCATCCCTAGAGTCACTGTTACCTTGGTTAAATCAAAACACCCAGCAATAATGTTAACCGATAACACATGCCTTGACTTCCACATAATCACTTCAGAGTCTGGGACTTCAACAAAGCTATCTACTTGCTACTCACTGACAGTATTGATAAGCATAAAATGTTCCTTCTTCCAAGCAACTTAATTTCTGAAGTCCTGATGAACTCCACTTATGAAGAGATTTATTGAAGAAGGCTTGACGATCCTCCATAAATATAGTGGTAAATTCTCAAGAAAGATGGTGTGTTGGAATTCCTACATCAGTAAACTTTGCAATAAAAAGAAGAAACTGTTAAATATGTACAATAAATCACTACTCTCACTTCTTTGTCAATATAGAGGAGATCTAAAAGTATTTAAGTGAAACCCTTAATCATGCCATGAATGAGTGCAAGGCCTGGTATGTGGATAACTGCAAGACTTTCACAGATTCATAGATTATTACCTGGTTAATGACCCATGAGGCCTTTCTATGCCTAGCCAAGTTTTCCAGAAAGAATAATGTTGTCTTGTATCCAAATAGCACATTGAGGGCCAGGCATTTATTTGCTACCTCTGTCCATAAGAGACATGGCTGCCAGGCCCTGTGTAAATTTCTTATTCCCCATCCACTTGTCTAGGCTGCACATTAATTGGGTAATAGACAAACTCAGCTTCACTTGGATGGAAAGCTTGTTTTACAGGAAGGGCATTCTCTGGGGCACATATCTATCTCTCCAGCATGTTCCGTTTAAATCACAGATGAAATTCAGGTCCCTAGACCTTGCATTTCTGGTACTATTTGACTTACGAATTTGCAGGAGATTCATAATTGTGGGATTTGTGGATGTCTTGTCAAAAAAGCATAGATCACCCCTCAGCAATCTATAGGAAACTTGATAGAGGGAAAGGGCTTTAAGGAGTCTGCATAAGGGAGATTTGTTATGCTTTGTATTCTTTTTGAAAGGAACTTCTGAGGTCGCTGTAGTTGCTGCATATGCCTGGTCAGGTACATATCGAAGGGAGCAATGTACTCTATGATTGGTTGGAAATGGGCAGAGTACAGTGTGATAATGACCTCTTTGGACTTAGATGGTAAGCCCTTACTTATAAGTTGTGCAGTGTAAAAGGATTTCCTTACCAGAAAGGCCATGGTAGGCAAAGGTTAAGTCTACTGTCTACATGCATACCCAGATCCCTGACCATTGGGTCGACTCTTAGGGTTGTAATATCAATATGGTAATTAGTCAGGATGGTTGACTTCCCAAAGGGTACAGTTATGCATTTCTTAGCATTGAGTTTAAGACCATGGCTTTGGCACCATTTATTAGTGTGTAGTTTGTAGTTGAAGAATGCTAGAGTCTGCAGGGGAGTCCCTGATAACCCCTGAGCTTGCAGTCATCTGTAGACGTACTCTGCCATTAACCTTCAGTGCTTGCATCTACTTCAGAGAAATAGAGGCCAAAAAGTAATGGGCCCAGTACCGAGGCCTGGGGGAGTCTGCTAGTCACTGGCATCTTGGTGGAGGTGGCCTCACAAATTCTGACATCCCGGGTCCTTTCAGAAAGCTGTTTAGCTATCCAGCAGGTGACAACATGCTTTATAGTTAATTTAGTGAGCTTCTATATAATGCTTGAGTGTGGTATTGTATCAAACACCTTGGTCAGGTCAAGGTAAGCTGTGTGCACAGTCTTGCCCACATCCATTGCTCTGATGACACTGTCAAAGAAGTCTTATCAGATTTATTTGGCATGACCTTCCATTAACAAAGCCAGACTGTGATGGGTCCAGCAATTGCAGGTCATTTATGTCCTCTTTTTATAATATGCATGATGATTCTTTCCATGAACTTACATATGAGGCTGGTCAGACTTATGTGCCTGTAGTTACGCCAATCAGTGGTTTCACCTCCTTTTTGTAGAAGAATGACAAAAGCCATCTTCCATTATTTGGCCACAAAATTTGATCAAATGCTCCATTTGAAAAGTGATTCAAGTGGATCAGAGAGGTCATGTTTCATGCTGTTTAGTAAGCATCCCAGGATGTTATCAGGGCCCATCAATACAGTATTTTTGGCCTTGGAATGTACATTGATGACCTGTTCCCTAGTAATAGTTGGGGGGATTGTGGTATGCAGTATTTCCTTTAGATATCGGGGGGGGGAGTGGGGGAGACATTTGTGCTGAGCATGTCAGCTAAAAGGTTGACAATGGCATCTGGTTCAGTCTGGGTGATACCATTTACAATAAGTTCTGTGCAGTGCTGCATATTTCATTTGAGGTTACAGACATAGCTGTAGAAAGCTTTGTGGTTGTCCTTTGCCTAACAATCTATTTTTTTCTTCCAGTTTAGCCTTTGAAGCATTAATTAACCATCCTAGCTGCCTGTTTAATTGGTCAGGGGGCTTCTAGTAGGTTGGGCTTTGTTCGTCCTAAGCTTTCGTCATTTATTTTTACCCCTTCAGTTACATTAGGAAACTTAGAAGGAAAACGCAGGTGGAACATCCCAATCTGACACTATAACCATTACAAATATCCCTGGTGATAAATTCAACTCTGACTTCTGGCTAATATCTCTCCACATTGTCCTCCCAAATTCTTGCCATTTCTCCCCTCAAAATCACTTTGGATCAGGTTCGTCTTTCAGCCATCTTCAAAACCAGCAACGCTAACTATAAGAGTCTCGATAACCTTTTGGGAAGCTTGCAAATGTTAAGGACAACTTATCAAATCTCCTCCTAAATTTTTCAAATTAAGTCTCTACACATGTTATGCCTGGGTAGTGTAGAGAATAGTCATAGTCACGCTACTACACAAAGGAGAGTCCCACAACTGATATTATTAAGTATAGATCTATTAGTATAATTATTGACTTCAAAGTTACAGAATGAGTATTGTGGAGCTAGTAAATAAATAAATAACAGTCCTTGACAGTAACCAGTTTTAACTCATGAAAGGCAAGTCTTGTCTATCCAATTATAGTGGATTTCTTTGACATGGTCACTGAATATCTGAATGAGGTTCTCACTATCTGTTCTGTTTATATTGACCCCCCCCCCAATATCATAGATAAGCTTTCCCACCTCAGCATTAACCCTTGTTATGTCAGTTGGATAGCAAACAGGATCACTGATAAAACTCACATTGTGAAAAAAGCAGGTATTTCTGCTAGTCAGAGGAATGTGACTAGCGAGGTTCCATAGTGATCTATACTAGGCCCCCTCTGGTTTGTCTGATGAAAAATATAATGTCAAGTAAAATGTATAAAAGACTGCAAAGTGGATGCAGTTGTCAAATCTTTTTGATACATCGATTTTCCAGAAAGGCCTGGATTAGACTAACACATTGTTTATCACTAGCAAGCTTACCCTGAATGGCAAACAATGCAGTTAAAAAAAAAAAAAAACAAGAAGTAAAACTGGTCATCCTAAACCGTAAGCCAGCAAGTGATCACATTTTGCCAATGTTCAGTTTTTAGAAACTGCAGTAATGTATGATTTGTGATACAGACACCATCTGTAAAAGTATTAAAAATGAAAGCTCTGACAAACTTACCATCACAGGTCAGGAACTATAGTCACTTCACATTTTGGCTGAAAGATATCTTTCTAAACTTCCATGACCTTAGCATTTTAGTATGGATCTAGATAGATACAAAATATTCCCCATCTTTCCAGGATGTTTCTTATGTAAGTGAAGTCCTTTTTTTCTCCCTGCAGCTCACAATGAGCTGCCCCCAGCTTTCTTCCTTGTTTACTGGGTCTATTGGAACAATCTTAGCTCCCCCCCCACCTACTGCACATTCAAGGGCTGGTGAGGAGATTGAGGATTCTGGTTGCAGCATTACAATGCTACCATGGAATATGCTGTCTCTCCCCATGCCTTCCAGCAGCCTTGCCAGCTCTGCGGTTGTTCAGACTGAGGATTCTGGTACAGCATTACAATGCTACCATGGAATATGCTGTCTCTCCCCATGCCTTGCAGCATCCTTGCTAGCTCTGTGGTTGTTTTGATTGAGTGTTCTGGTGCTGTGGAGTATGCTGTCACTCCCCATGCCTTGCAGCAGCCTTGCTAGCTCTGTAGTTGCTTGGACTGAGGAGTCTGGTGTAACATTACAATGCTACTATGGAGTATGCTTTCACTCCCCATGCCTTACAGCAGCCTTGCTAACGCTGTGGTTGTTCATTTAGGTTCATAGGAGGTACTAGGCTATCTGTCTGAAGGCATTTATAAGCTAACCCAGAATGTGTTGGCTTTCGCTGAAGTGATCCCGGGGTAAACTTTCTGTTTCCCATCCACTCGTCAAGGTTTCTCTTCAAGAGTGTTAGTGAGGGGCTCTGCCTAATGTAGATTGGAATCTTGTTCCAATGCATGGGAAGTCTCTGGGACAGGAATCTATCCTTTCAGCATATCCTATTTATTGTTGTGGTGAGGTTTAGATCCCTACAGTGTGTGGCTCGAGGGGATTTGGTTTTCTTTAGGTGGAGCATATACATCAATTCTGGGTTGAACATGGCCTTGTATGTCATGCAGAGATCACCTCTGAGTAGGCGGTATGCAACCGAGTACAGCTGGAGTTTCTTCAGTCGAGCTGCATAGGGCCTCTGTTTGAGGCCAGTAATCCTCTTGGTGAAATACTTCTGTGGTCTTTCCAGCTGTTGCAGGTGTCTTGTAAGGTACATCCCAAATGGGGCGTTGTACTCTATGATGGGTCTGATGAGTGATGAGTAGAGAGATACAATAACATCTTTTGTTCTAGATGCAAACCCTTTTGTCATTAAGTGGGCCACATAGAAGAATTTTCTAACCACTTTGGCAATGTGATTATCAAAAGGAGAGATTACTATCCACTTGGGCCCCCAGATCCCTTATTACATCTTCTGTATTTAGGGGACTACCACCTATGTGGTGGTTTGTGGGTACTTTGTTTTTTCCAAAGAGGATGACTACGCACTTTTTGGCATTTAGCTTGAGGCCATGATTTTGACACCAGGTATCTGTCTCAGTGAGACCCTTTTGGAGCATGTCTGTGTCAGCCAGAGAGTCAATTATAGCACCTAGTTTGCAGTCGTCTGCAAACTTGGTCAGCCATAGTCCTCCTGTGCTTGTCTGTACCTCTGAGGAGTATATACCAAACAGGAGGGGTCCCAGGACAGAGCCCTGGGGGACACCACTTGTAACCGGTTTAGAGTCAGACCTAGATTCCACAACTTTACCATGTAGGTTCTGTCCTTGAGTCAGATGGCAACCCATCTTGTGATGTAGGGGTTTATGTTTAGGCTGGTGAGCTTGTCTATAATACCAGAATGGGGAATGGTGTCGAAGGCCTTTGTGAGGTCTAGGTAGGCTGTGTGGACCACCTTTCCCTCATCTATAGCCTTGGTAACTGTCTCAAAGAAGTCCTTCAGGTTTAGGAGGCATGATCTGCCCTTAACAAAGTCGAACTGGGTAGGGTCCAGTGTTTGGAGGTTCCCAATATCTCTGTTAATGAGTTCCATGATGATGCACTCCTTAGCCATGCAGACCAGGCTAGTCAGGCTTATAGGGTGATAGTTCCCGGGGTCTGTTGTTGCTCCACCTTTGTGGAGTGGGATAACCATTGCTGTGCACCACTTTATGGGTATGTAGCCTGTGGAGAGGCTGAGTTTGAACAATGTGTTTAGGCGAGGGGTTAGTTCATTTTGGAGCTTGTGTAAGATGCAGCCTGGGACACCATCCGGTCCCATTGATGCTGTGTTTTTGGCTTTGGAAAGGGGTGTTTTAACCTGTATGTCTATGATTTCAGGGGCTCTATGTTCTTCTGGTATGGTTATGGGCCCTTCTGGGGGTTAGAAGGGGGTGAAGTTTGCACAGAACCTGTCTGCCAGGATGTTGGCAATATCAGTCGGTTCAGTGTATTTTGTGCCATTCTGCACTAACTCAGAGCAGATCTGAGAGTTGCCACTTAGATTCTTACATAGCTAAAGAATGTCTTGTGGTTATCTTTGGAGTCCTTGGCAATTCTTCTGTCAAAGCTAGCCTTGGATGATTTTATGATGGATTGTAGTTTCTTGCTGATACTGATCAGGGATGTCTTCCCTTCTTGGGATTTTACTCTTTTCTGTACTAGTTTCCTCCTTGTATTGTATAGCTTGTTTATGGCAGGGGTCCACCAGACTGGTTTCCTTTTCTTGGAGGAGTGAGTTTTGGTTTTGCTTGGGATAGCATGATTCATGCATTCTTGTAGGTGCTCGTAGAGTGCATTAGTAAAGGATTCTGCTGTTTGGACTGTGTTATCCTTTAGCATGGGGGCTTTGAAACTTTCCACCTCTGTCTTAAGTAACGTGAAGTTTGCTTTTGAAAAGTTTTTCATGGTGGTTTCCTTGACCAGGGGTGGGGGCGGAATGTAGATATCCATATTGATTAGTTTATGGTCAGATCTAACCAGCAAGGGGTTGACCTCTGGTGTTGAACACCGGTCAACCATGTTGGTGATGACCATGTCCAATATGTTGTAACCTCTGGTGGGGGTGTTGACCTGTTGATCCAGGGTGTTTGAGTTTATAAATTCCAGGAAACGTTGGGCAAGGGAGTTAGTATTTGAGTAGTTCTCCCAGTTAATGTTTGGGTAATTGAAATCGCACAATATTAAGGTGTTAGGTAGGATGTTCATATTTTCCAGTGTTTCCAGGAACGTGAAATGGGGGTCCTGGGACATGGTGGCTGATCTGTAGCACGCTACAATTTGAATTGCAATTTTGCCTGTTGTTAGTTGCACATGGATAATCTCTGAAGCCTCGTGCTGTGCCACTAACCTGGAGTTGTGGGTATCCTTGATGAATATGGATACACCCCCACCTTTTGTATTTCGGTCCGGGTTCTGTGGCCAAAATGTATGGTATGAGTTGTGGCCTGGTTGTGCTGGGGTGCTCTCTGGAGCCTTAAACCAGGTTTCTGTTACTGCACAGATATCGATTTTCTCCATAATGAGGAGTGCCTCGAGTGCGTGCATTTTGAGGATTAGACTTCTGGCATTGAGTAGCATTACCCTCAGTGTTTGGTTTCTTGTGCTGTTTATGGAGGTGGGTTTGTCTTTTGTGCCTTGCCTAAAAAAGGCGCTATGGGGGTGGCAAGAGCCTTGGCCAGTATTCCAAAGCCTAAGGGTGACAGCTGCAAGCCATCTCTTGTGAAGTAGTGTGGCTTGTCAAGCATGTCATCCCAGGCGGACAAACACTGGATCCCCTTGGAATGACACCAGAAGCTTAGCCAGTTGTTGAAATTGATAATTTGTTTTTATACTGTGGTGTCATTCTTGGTGAGGGCAGGATGCTACTCAGGGTCAGGGTCATACCGGCCTGGGCTACATGATCAGAGAGCTCTTCCATGTCTGTTTTCATGAAGTCCAGGGAGGTACATCTCAGGTCATTCACACCAACATGGACAATGACTGAGTCATATTTGTACTTGTTCTGGAGTGACCTGAGTGCTTGTGTTAGTGGCCGAGCCTGGCACCCAACAGGCAGCTAACAGTAACCTTCTCCTTGTTCAGCCTAGTGAGTGGGACGTCAGTGTCCCTCACAATAGTCACCTATTACTAGTGTGTTGGGTATGCTATTTTTCCTTAAGGGCTGTGATTGCATGGCACACTGATTTTGTGAAGTATGTGTTTCATGGTTTGTGTTGGGGGGGGCGGTGGAGGTTGCTTGGATGTCTGTTTTGGAGGTCTCTGTTGCTTTTGCAGATTTTTATTTAGAGCCTCTGAGTATGTTTTCGTGTATTTATGTGTGTTTTTTGCTGGTGCTGGTTTAATAGGTCTGTGTGAGACTGTTGGTGTGATGCAAGTAATTCCCTTGTCCTCTTGACTGTCTGATCCAGTCTTGGGTTGAGAGAGCTTTGCCTCCGGTTTGGCTGTATTATCGCATCTCTCACATGTATTAGTGATTGTGGTAGGAGGGGAGGGATGTCTGTGTACAAGGCAGTTGTAATATTGCCTCAAAATGCCCAGATTCACCAGTTGGACTGGAAAGTACACCTGAAACTGCCCTTTGGACATACCTGGATAGGTAAAGTGAACTGTTTTACTGATTGGCTGGTAAGGACGAATAGAGAGCCTTGTCCTTCTGGACAGTATAGGGGGGTCTAGTGCTAGGGTTTATTAGTGCTTAATATGAGTTTTGAGCAAGTGCTGGGCTGAGAAATGAATGGTTTGAGTGCTTAAGTTGAAAGTTTGTCTAGTTCCAAGGGAAAAATTGAAGAGGAGACTTTGTGGATCCGGGAATAGTTAAACCCTAGCTAATTGGTGCTGCCCGGTGTGCAAAACTGTGCAAATGCTGTTTTTATAGCAGAGAAATGAAAGAGATAGAAATTAGCCCAAAATGGCCAACAAACTACTAATGTTTGGGCTGAAACCACTCCTCCAGGGACAGATAGGCTGCTCAGAGCTCCCCTCTCTCACAGGTGAACAGAAAAACTTCCTTCTATCCAAGTAAGGTATGGGCAAACACAGAAACTTGTACCACAGCCCTGAATTCAACACTAACCTGAAAACTGGAATATACTAGCTTAAAAAGGCAGGAAACAAGTATATTTTTTTTTTTCAGAAAATAGAGCAGATACAATCAAAAAAACACTTCAAATGCACAGAAATGGCTATCACACTTGAGTGTGTCGTCTACAACAGTTAAACAGATAATTTAAACACAAAAATGACTTTCTTAAAGAGCAGGCAGTAGAATAAGTACAATATGTAACAGAACAAGCTTTTTAAATCACATAAAATGCTAAAAATCAGTGTTTTAGACAGAATTAGCTAAAGACAGCAAGAAAATGCAGAAAAATTATACTTAATCACTCCAAAAGTCACTCTTTTGTCTCACTGCTGCTGTAGAATTCTGTAGGACACCAGGCAGGATCTTGCTGAGCTGTATACAAGCACAAAAAACATGCAAATGTGTTTTTTATAGCAGGGAAATGAAAGAGATAGAAATTAGCCCAAAATTGCTAATAAACTACTAATTTCGGGGCTGAAACCACTCCTCCAGGGACAGATAGGCTGCTTAGAGCTCCCCTCTCACAAGTGAACAGAGAAACTTCCTTCTACCCAAGTAAGGTATGGGCAAACACAGAAACTTGTACCACAGCCCTGAATTCAGCACTAACCTGAAAAAAACAACTCTATATATATATATATATATATATATATATATATATATATATATATATTATTTGTATTTATTTATTTTTTTGTACTCATATGCTGCTTATTGCAGCAAGCTTACCTGCTGTCCTTCACAAAATATGGGCAAGCCAACCCCAGCTTCTCACTCCCATCCTCCCTGTGTGACCCCTGCATTGCCATTGTCACCATGGGCACAGTACGGGCTTTGACCCTCTGTACTGCAGCACAGTACTGCATATTTCTTTTGGGGGGGATACATATTTGGTAATACAAGGAGAGGAATCGTCTTTACCTTTAGAATTTCACCTGCTGTAAGTCTCAAATGGCATTACTATAGAGTTTGGGATTTATTTCTAAATATTCAAGGTGTCATTTAATCAGTAATAAAGTCCACATCCTTCACCATTTCACAACTCCCAACAGATACAGCACATTTCCTATACTGAGTCACTGAGCACAAACAAACACTACACCAGTGGTTATGATTGTAAACTCTGTTAAGAAACCTACTTATTGAGATTTTTAATTGACCAGTACACCAGACTAGCATTTTTGATTGCACTATGGTTTACTCATTTTACAATTGTGACTCATTTAATACCTTTGCTGCCGTACTGCCAATGTACCCAAAGACGTTTTCCCCCCTGTGGCTTATGGTAAGCTGCTTATTTTGACTTCAGTCTGTTTCAAAAGTGTAGGATGTATGCATTAATGTATGTATGAATAATGAGTGCCTAGAAGCTAACTGCTAAAGATTGTTTTGTGCTTTAAATACTATCTTTAGCATTTCGGTCCTGACAGCCGCATTGCACAACAGAAATAGGGCAGTACAGCTTTAAACGTATTAATAAGCTTTAGGCTGAGCGTACTGTAGTTATTTTACTGTGTAGCTGCCACTATAGTCTTTAAGCTGTCACTTACATGAGTGACTCTGGGGGTTATAGAAAATTACTTTTACTTAGTATTCATAGACATTCTAATCTCTACAGCGAAGGACTTACATGTGGAAAATTAATGTTTTATTTCTTGCTGCCGTGTTTGCTGGCACTCTTGCTAGAGGTGTAATAGAGGTGTAATCACTTTCAGTAGAAACTAGAGAAACTTTGATGGAAGGTGTAACACTTACTGGACATAGTGATATCCTTCTGCTGATTTTAAATTATAGACTCAGAAACAACTACTTTATTATCTCAGAGGCTGAGAGAGAAAGATGGAATTTGTCTTGCCCCCTTCACATATTCAGGGCTGATTACAGCATACATTTATAATATACATTTCTCTACACCAAATAAATTATTTTTCCTTTTAACATAACTGATGGCAGTATGCCAACCCATTTAGTGGGTTAGACAAGTAACAAATCATTAATACGCCGTTTTCTAATCTGTCTGAAATTGTTTTATCTTATCATAAGGCTCATTGTATTCCTTTTGATAGTAGTTACCTGGGTTATATTAAGTTTACTATCAAAAGGTTGAAATTCACATGGTCGACAGTTATAACGTTGAAAGTTATTACACTGAACATTCAAAATACTGAAAAAAAAATGTCAAAGTTTAAATGGTCAAAAAACACCTGCAGCACTGACAGCAGTGTTTTTGCAGGGTGCAAACACCCCTGCACCCCCCACACCCCCTGCTAGTTATATATTACAACTCCGAGATCACACAACAATGCTGACAAGGGTATATCCTTGCCCTGTTGTCAACATAATGTTGACAGGTAATTTGCATGCACTTCCTGTCGACCAAATGAACAACTTAATTTTCATGTGTTGACCATGTGGGTCGATCACATGAATGTTAGACCGTATGAATTTCAACCTTTTGATAGTAAACCGTTATATTACCCTTGATGTATTTAAAGGATGTGCGAGCCATTGCACTGATGTAGTTCACAAAATTTGGGCCTGCCTATATATTCAAAAGTCTTTGTCTTCTATGCTACCCATTATTAAAATTAGCTCTTAAAATAAATTTACATCTTCCCAGTAATTCGTTGATTTTGGACAAGTTGAGATGCCTGCCTTCAGGGGAAATTAGGCTGAGTAAACCAATCCTTAGCACTGTGTAGACATGTTAGTGCTTACTTCTACAAATCCCCACAATTCCTTTCTCATCAAACTTTTGCTAACACAGTTCTTGATTTGCCAACTATGAGTGAGTAGTTGGAGATCTTTGGTTAACCGAAGTGACATGCTTGCCTCACCCTTTCAGATTAGGTTGGAATATTTATTTAGTCTTTTGTGAACATCTGTTAAAAGTATTCCCTAATTGGTGGAAATTTAATTTTTTTTCCCTTTATTAAATGTTATGTTCTGTAGAAAGAAAAGGTGCTTTTGTTGTTCTTTTTTTCATTTCTTCGTCTCTTGCATTGTATATTTGTAGATCATTTGGAGGAGGATTCTTTTTTATGACTGTCTTAATAGGGATGCATATAGTTTATTGATTTATTGCCCTTGATTTAATTTATATCTAACTTTATCATGATATATTATCCTAATATGTTCATTTTATGTTTATGGAAGTTTGTTTCTTTGTTATGAAATTTGTTATTACGTTCATAACATCAAAAACCCAGACACTGAAACCTAAACAGGAAACACAAAACATACTTTTTTGCAAGGAAGCAAACCCCCTGTGCCCCCACACCACCTGCTAATTATATGTACAAAGTCTGACATCACATGACAGTAGCAGAAGGACAAAACCCCACACCCCACTGTACTGTGATCTCACACAATGAAGGCCTTTTTTGTTTGATATTCCAGCTTTTCCATGTTCCCAGTTCAAAGTTTTAATGTTCACTGTTGTGAACATTTGAATATAAAAACCAGTATCAAAATATGGCGTAACTCTTACTAGCTTAAGTTATACATGTGGCATTTAGGCAAGCTACCTGATTTGGTATATATAAGAAAGCTTCTCGTAAAAAGATATGATTTTTCTGTAGCTTGCTGTGTTTTGTTTTGGTTCATTGTGCAGTAAGTATACAGTGAATAATGGCAGAGTAGGAAAAGTAGAATGTTTTATAAATTAATTTGTAGTCAGAGAAAAGTTCTGAAGTTCAAATTGTGAAAAGAAGCAAAGAGTTCTAGCACTGTCCCATTACAATCATCTAGTTCAGCCCTAGTATAATAATCTAGCACTATCTTAGCACACTGATCTTGCTGAGCCTTAGGGCAGTGATCGAGCACTGTCCCATTACAATCATCTAGCTCAGTCCTAGTATAGTAATCTAGCACTATCCTAGTACACTGGTCTAGCTGTGCCCTAGGGCATTGATCTAGCATTGTTCTAGAACAAGGTTCTTCCAGTAATTCAGTAGAATTATCTAGCATACTACTAGAACAGTGATCTGCTTGTGACTTGATATTAAGGGAAAGGGAAGGTTGCAAACAGCAGCAGCATCATATAGTCATGGAGTCAGATGAAAACCAAAGAACAACCCAGGGATGAAAACCAAAACTGATGCAAATTGTTTATTGGTTGAGCGCTGTCGTTCTCAATACAAGAACTTCTTCAGAACAAACTTAAAATCAATTTACATGCCTTGGTATTAATTTTACTTCAACACTGGGGTGTTTCTTTTAGGATGTATTATTAATGCTAACTAATCATTTGATTAGTATTACTATGTATTTAAACCTGTTAATTGATTTTAAGTTTGCTCTGAAGAAGTTCTTGTATTGAGAACGAAAGCACTCAATCTGTAAATAGTTTGAGTTGGTTTTGGTTTTCATTCCTGGGTTATTCTTTGGTTTCTCATTGTGTTTTTCTTTTGGTCTCGGATGAAAACCACCTACTAATTTAACTTGAGTCAAACAGACATGATGCTTATAACAGCCCTGAGTGCCTGTGACTGCCTACCCAATCCCGTTCAATACAGATTATCCCCAGTAAAACTGAAACTGTTCTGAGAGAATACCTATGGTCCAAGATAACACAGAACATTAGACAAGTCTTTAAAGAAGGTGAACAAGCATAGCACACATGGAAATCAGATGCATTAAATTAAAAAAAAAAAATTCTTTGAACTGAGATCATTTACCCTAATAGTCACCAGTTGAACAAAATATTAATTTATTCATTTTTTTTTTTTTATCCAGCATTCATTCAAGTTTAATAGCCAGGTCTGTGAAGTAGCCTGTGTACCCTTTTTGTCAAATCCAAAGCCAATGGACAAATACAATCACATTCATAAATTTAATGCAATTTAATAACAAAGTAGGCAGGCTAGTACAAACACCCTTTTCAGCCACAAACCATGCCTGTGGAGGGCAGAGAACAAGAATAGAATTGATAAAATGATAAAGAGAAGAATACATTATACATGGAGTTTTTAATGTTAACATATGCTAACATTTTAGCAATTATCACATGCATATTCTGCTAACGATTAGTTCACACAATCCATGAAGTTATGGAGATATGTGCACTGCTTACATCACTGGTTTCATACCATTAGCCGCTGTTGGGTTTGACTAGAAGAGGAAGCGGTAGAAGAGAGTGGCAGTGTGTGGGATATAATTTACCCTGTTTTTTCTTTAACATATGAAGATTGACTATTTTTCTAAATGTTGTTTAAGTTTTGATCTGAAGTCTTGAAAAGTGATTTGTGAGCTTATCTCATGTGGAAGATGGTTACACGTGGTTGGGATAATTTTAGTAAAGATCTTTCTGCTGTGGAAGAGACAAATCTAAGTCTGAAGAGCAGTAGTCCATTGTGTGAGGTATTGTGTAGACTATAGAATGGGTCTCTTGATAACACTTTGGATTTTAGAGGAAAGCCATGGCCAAGTATGGGAATTTTTGAATATGGATGTACATTGCTCTGTTCTGTATGGGGAAACATTTAAAGTACTTGAGCTGATAGCAGTGGTGAGTGCATTGACTGGCTAAAATTGCAAATTTGCCAGTTTTATTCACTGATGCTTCTAATTTCTGGGAGTTTATACTGGAGAGTTGAGTCAGTAGTGGAAGCCTATATTCTTGTTTAGGTAACAGTACATTTTTGGCTATTAACTGTATAACTTTTGGGTAAGAGGGTGTGTTATTCTTGAACAGAGGTTTAGTTGAGATAGGACCTGTTTATAGCATGGTCATTATGTGCAGTAAAGGAAAAGTGAGGGAGTTTAAAGACAATGGCAGATATTTTGGTTGAATAACAATGGGTAGAATGTTGTTTGAGGTATCCCTTATTAGTAAAGGTGGCTGAGCTGTGATTGTTGCGTTACGCCAAACAACACTATGCTTGATTTTTGGGGGGTTTGTTATCGTCATCATCAATCCCCTTTTTCCCATTTTCTACATGAGATTGGGGTATCGTGACAGCTGTCGCCATCTCTCTCTCTCTCACTCTCTATTCAATGTCACTCTACTGCCTTCTTTGGCACTCAGTCCTGACTGTCACTGGTCTTTTCTCACACAGTCCATCCACCTCTTTGCTGGATGCCCTTGTTTCCTCTTTCTTTCTGTCTGTCCCAAACCTTCTTCACTAGATTGTCTTCTGTTTTTCTGCACATGTGCCCAAACCATCATAATCTGTTCTCTTTGACCTTGTCTGCAATTGCTACTCTGACTTCTGATTTTATGTCCTCATTTCTTCATCTCTCCAACAGTGTGCCCCCTACCACCTCTCTCAGACACTTCATCTCCATCACTTCTGGCTTCCTCAATGGCTCTGTTTTTATTTCCAGGATTTCCATACCATACAGTAGTACTGGTCGTACCACTGTTTTCTACACTTTACTTTTCAGCTTCTTTGGCATTCTTCTGTCATATACTACACCTGACACTCTGTGCCAGTTGGCTGCAACCTCTCTGATTCTAGGTTTGACCTCCTCATTCGGACTTCCTTTTTCCTCAACCATCCCTACCCCAGATATTTGAAGCTGTTAACCTGTTCCACTGTTTTCTGTTCTGTCTCAGTTATCAGCTTCTTCTGAATTCCAGCATTTACTGCCATTTCAACTGTCTTATCTGTACTTAGTTTCATCACATGCACATTCAGTTTTACATTCCATTCCCCTTCCCTTTGCTGAGATTCTTGCTCAGAGTCTGCCTGTAATGCCTCATCATCTGCATATAGCAACTTTATCTGTGTCCTCCAACCTGTTTGCTAATGTAGTCCATCACCAGTTTGAACAACACTGGGCTCAGAGCTGAATCCTGCTGCACACCCACTACAACTGGGAAGACCCCTGTGAGACAGAATACCATTCATACTTGAGTCCTTGCATATTGTTTTCACTAACTACACCAATGTTTCTAGGACTTCAAACCACTGCAGGACTGTGTAAATCAGCTTTCTTGGGACCTTGTCATATGCTTTTTCCAAGTCTAGGAATGCCCAGTTGGACTTCTTTCGCATCTCTAGCTTCTTCTCAGTTATCTGTCTCACTGCAAAGATCGGGTCACTTGTGCTGCATTTTGATCTGAATTGCCCATCTCCCATTTTACTTTCTACTACTCTGCATATTCTCAATCACTCTCTTGAGAACTTTCATACAGTGTGACAGGAAGTTTATATCTCTGTATTGTCCACAGTTGTGAATGCCCCCTTTGTTCCTGAACACTGACACTAATATGCTTATTCATCAGTCATCTGGGATATGCCTTTGTCTCCACACTGCTATGAGTATCCTCAGGAGCCATTTCTCCCTTATCTCTTTATCATATCTGCTGTGACCTCATCTGAACTTGATACTTCCCCTGACTTCATCTTCCTTAGTGCTGTTCTTAGCTGTTCTAGTGTGGGCTCCTCCTGTTCTCTCTTCATAGGCTGTGTCTGTGTCAGTACAACTTCTGTGGGATTTTCTTCATTTGGAAGCTTCTGGAAACAATCCTTCCATCTGGCTTTGATGTCCTGTGGACTGGTGAGCAGGTTATTGTTGGCATCCCTTAGGAAGAGTGTCTATCTTCTTTATCTTTCTGTCTTTGCCTCGCAACCTGATATAGTTTTTTATGCCATCACCTGACTCAGTTTTCAGAGGTTGGTAGAGTTCCTCTGATGCCTTGTTCTTTACTTTTGCAACTGCTCTTAGCCTCTTTGTTAGCCAACCAGTATTCCTTCTTTGCCTGCTCTGCCTTTTTTTCTGCACTCCTTCTTTCTTTTGATGACTTCCTGGATTTCTGCATTCCGCCACTAGCTTTCTTTGTGTACCTTATTTCCATACCAGGCTCTTTATTTCTAGTTCCCTGATGTTATTTTTGTATCTATTCCTTTATTTATTTATATATTTATATATTTATTTGGCATTTGTTTACCGGGAAAAGTCTGATTGGATCATGCGATAACCTTTTTCAGCAGAGGTCCGGAGAGAAAAGCTCCAGAGACATATGGTTAACAAATATATATCAGTTCTGTAGTCCTCAAACATGCTGTTTTGAGGTACTGCCATTCTTCTTCAACTCTACCTATTTCCTCCTCTTCTTGTGGTGCTAAAACATTGAGTAATTCCTTGAACTGTTGTCCTTTCTCTCCAGTCAACTACCAGGTCTTCAGCCCTAAGAGTCTTCTCTGACCACTGTTTGCAGATGATTGTGACACTGGGTTGGCTGTTTCACTGGGAATGACTTTACAATTGCTGATTCTACCCGAGTGCCCTTTCCTTACTAGGAGAATGTCTACCCGAGTTGTATGTTGGCAGCTGTTGTATGTGATCTTGTGACTGTCTCTTTTTGAACTATATGTTGGCTACCATCAAGCCAATTTGCAAGACAGAAGTTGAGAATGGCCTCTCCTTCTTTATTCCTTTTGCCTCAAGCATGCGGACCCAAGGCTGCAAGCCATATTGACAAAGCTGTTTGGAAAAAATAGGCATTTTACAGTAGCATTATTTATCAGTCTTAATTGTGCATCTGAAATTGTTATTCACTCTCCTAATAAATGTAGTACACAGTTATGGTTTATAAGAGTCACCATTCAGGTAGTCCTCATCAAAGATCTATATATATATATATATATATATATATATATATATATATATATATATATATATATATATATATATATATATATATATATATATATATATATATATATATATATATATATATATATATATATATATATATATATATATATATATATATATATATATATATATATATATATATATATATATATATATATATATATATATATATATATATATATATATATATATATATATATATATATATATATATATATATATATATATATATATATATATATATACATATATATATATATATATATATATATATATACATATATATATATATATATATATATATGGTTCCCTATCAGAAGCCTGAAACACTATAAGCCTGAAAATCAAAATCCTGAAACCAAAAGCCTGAAAATTCAAAATCCCGAAAACCCAAAATCCTGAAACTCAAAATCCTGAAAACACAAATAATGCTAATATGTCACTATAAAGACACTAATATCTACCAACTGACCCTGACCCTAACCCTAACCCTAAGGTCCGTCACTATCGCACACTCACCTGACCCGCGCCCTAACCCTAACTCACATAAACCGCCCCTAACCCCAATATTTGTCACTATTGCACACATGCCTAACCTGCGCCCTAACCCTAACTCACTTAAACCGCCCCTAACCCTAACATAAAACCAACCGCACACTTACCTGAACCCAACGCATGACCTAACACCACAGGGCTAACAATAGCAAAGCCACCATGACGTCAGTATGTCCATTTTGTGTTTTCAGGATTTTGGGTTTTCGGGATTTTGAATTTTCAGGCTTTTGGTTTCAGGATTCTGATTTTCAGGCTTATAGTGTTTCAGGCTTCTGATAGGGAACCATATATATACATATATATATATATATAGATATACATACATATATATATATATCTATATATATATATATATATATATATATATATATATATATATATATATATATATATATATATATATATATATATATATATATATATGTGTATATGCACACATATATATATCTATATATATATATATATATATATATATATATATATATATATATATATATATATATATATATATATATATGGATGGCTTTCACTCTTATGCAGGAAAACATAACCTCTGATAGTGTATATTCCATGCAAGAATTCTGCAAACTTTCTTTTTGGAACCTCTTATTTTCTCTATTTATAAATGGCCTCCCATTTGATCTCCATTAATAGATTGCACACATGATAATGATGATATCATTGTTTTTAGCTAAAACTCCTCTCTCAACAAATTACAAACCAAATTTCAGAATGACTTCAGCTTTGTTTAGGACTGTCTGAATGCCACAGACCTGGTCATTTGCTGTAGCATATCCACCGCCATGTAAATTGAGCCTCAGCAAATACTAGTCTAGAAGTCCAAATTTGCAAATAAGGGACCTGCATGGAAATGCCATCTACAAAGTAACTTAACAAAGCTATCAGGGTTTGCTACTGGAGCAGCAGTTCCCATGCCCTCCACACAGAAGACATATCACAGCAAACACTACACTAACATAAACTCCTAAAATGTTAATTAATTAATGTGTGATTTGTTCACTTGGTTAACCCTAGTGGGCAAGGCCCATTCTGAGAGGTGAAAATCAATTTATATTTACAGTGATGGGTTCGGTTTGGGACCCTGGATGCATATTTGCTCTGTTTGCTTTTTTATGTATTTTTTATTTAATATTTGCTATCTGGGGTAGATCTCAGATTACTACTAACCAGTTTCAGTGTCAGCCCAAAGAAGAAGGAAATGGATTTCAAAAAAGTGAAATGTAAATAAAGGTGCATGAAAATTACCCCAGCCAGTTCTCTCTGAGCCACAGAGCCAAGCTAATGAGTGAATGCATTTGCATTTGGCAGTATAAGTTCATGTTTCAACCTTTGTGGAATAATTTTAGTATGGCTAATATTAAATGATAAATGTATTCTAGGGGTTTACATAGTCTGGACATGCATAGCGTTAGCAGCTTAGGATATGGCATGTGATATTCAAGAATGCAGTGGTATTCAGGTTTACCTAGTAATTCTTCTGAATGTTTTATCATATGTTTTACAATACAATGTGAGGTATTGCAGCAATTTGTGTAATGAGGTTCTTGCAGGAGTGGTTGGAGTATTGATGATATATTTCCTTTTGCTGTGTTTAAGGTTTCTTTGTTTAGTTTACTATTTAGTGATTCTTTCAGAAAAGTTTTTATACTAAGAGTTTTTATTTTTTGCCATTTTTTTTTTTTTTTGTTGCCCCAAGTAAAAAGACTATGTAGAGATTCCTAAATTAAGTAGATTTTGATTTACTTATATTGGTCCTAGTTATACTTTTTAGTTATTAGCATGCTGAATATTTGTTTTGATTGTTTTGATCTTTGTTTCTGTCTGTCCAGTCTTTATTTTGATGTTTTGCGAGTTGTTTCAATTCAGGAATTAAGAAATGAATTATGTTTTCTTGTAGTTTCCAGCTTTTGAGTGGATATAGTTTGTCTTACACAGAAGTGCATAGTTACAAAACAAATAAATAAATGAGAGGGCAGAAGCTCATTTATACTTTTATGTAAAAGGTTTCAGTATGTGAGCTTTAATTCAGCAAGCAGAATACATTCTTTGGATTGTGGTAGAGCCTGAATAACGATTGCCTATGCTGGAGCTAGTGTGATGTTAACAGCTTATTTCAGATGGGTTACTGAGGTGTGAATATTGAGTCAGTTATTTTAATTTATTCTTATTCCCCCAATATTATTATGTATATTTATATTTTAAAAATATGGTTCTGAATTTTCTTATTTTATTTATATATATATATATTTGTGTGTGTGTGTGTGTGTGTGTGTGTGTGTGTGTGTGTGTGTGTGTGTATATACATATATTATAAACAATAGCAATCTTTCTTGTTTAGAGCGTGAACAAGAAAGATATTTTATGGTAGAACTACTTTCTCCTTTTTCAAATGTTTCCATTAAAATTAATATCATTACTGGCTTATTTCATTTATAAAAAGTCTTCTCTGTTACTAGTTCCCTAATGTTTTTTTTTTTTTTTTGTATCTATTCTTTTTGATCTCTGAATAATTTTTTGGTGCACTATATCTCCCAGACTTTCTTATTACACATTATCAGATTAATTCTGGTGCTATAAGAACTAGACTGAGCCACATTTCTTTATATTCTGCTTCTTCTTGGAATGCCTAATCACTTTTGTAGGTCACTTTCTGACACAGATATTGAGCTTCACATGGTATTTCATCAGCTTTCCTACCTTGTTTATCCAAAGGCACTTTACATAAGCTTAAGCTACCTATGGGTCTCAAAAAATATTCCAATAATTCCATTATTTTCTTTACATTAGAGTTAGGATAACGTAGTTAAACATATCACTGTCCTTTATTTAAGCATCTGAAAGGTCTCGACTATATCACACATAAACCTTTCCCTAGCAGTTGTTTCTTTTTACATACATATGTAACTACCACGTCTCCATATTTTGTCACAATTTGTATATTCCATGAGGGTGATCTGCATATTTTTTTAACTATGCAGAGCACTTTTTGCGTGGTGCAATGTTCTCAATTCCAGATTTTAGCAAAAAATATTTTTCTCTGTTAGACTGGCAACAATTTCCAGTTGGTGCTTTGGGATGAAACTGATTACCCTTTGTCCTGCATTTTTGATAGACCTCTATTGTAATAAACTACTAAATAATGCAGTGTGGTTTTCTAGTCTAGTCGTTTCACTTCAGTATTGCTTGAACATTTCTGCTAACTTGAAACTTAATGACAACTCTCTCTCTCTGTCCCTTTCTCTCTCTCTCTCCCTTTCTGTCTCTCTCTCTTTCCCTCTCTCCCTCTCTTTCTCTCTCTCTCTCTCCCTCCGTCCCTCTCTCTCTCTCTCTCTATATATATATATATATATATATATATATATATAAATAGAGAGTGAGCAAGCAGTCTATACAGGTGCCCAAGTTGCAGGCACTTGAAGACCACTGTCTTGTAACCAAAGGCTGTTGTCCTGTAGCTTGCACAGGCTGCAGATCACTCTCATGTTTGATTACTATGTTCAGGTGAGGGGTAGCAGCCATGCAAGAAGAGCTGAACATATGCATCTCAGTTGACATAGTAGTCAAGTTCAAGAAAATGAAGTATATCAGTTGCAGAGAGAGAGTGGGAGGAGGTAGGATCATAAATTAGGGTTGCAGGCATTGATCAGGAGATGGAGTTTTTTTTGTTTGGAGGAGGGGAATTTTAGAGTTATTAAGTGGGATGAGAGTTTATTCTTAGAGAGTGATCATGGACTTTAGGTTTAGGAAGCTTGAGGGTAGTTATAGGTTTAAAAGTGGAGATTGGTTTACATTTAGGTATGGTATTGGGGGGAATTTTAGGTTTGGGGAGCAGGAATGGAGTTTTAAGGCTAGGGAACATTTGGGGCTTTAGGTTTTGGTAAGTGTGAATAGAGTTTTGGATTTATTGAGCAATTGCAGACTTTAAGGTTATAGACTGTGACAGAAGTGCTATGGTTAGGGTTGGACAGGGTGGGAGTTTTAGGGCTAGAGTTAGGGTTCTGGTAGGAATATGCAGCTCAGTAGGGTAAGGAGGTGGGAGAGCTCAGTAATTAATTAGAACCAGGATACCGGCTCTTAGGCTACTTGCCATTTAGAGTAAGTGGCAGCAAGTATATATAGCACACTGTGTCTGAATGGAATCTTGAAATAAATACCAGTATAGAACAGAAGGCTTCACTGCAGTGGTGGTGCTGCGGTAGCGCTGTCGATTCTCAGCTGGAGCGTCTTCTGTCTGGAGACATGTGTGAATGGGCGTACCTCGTTGAAGGTTGTGCGTCAGGGCTGGCAACTTGACACATAAAAATCTACTGCCAATCATTAGCGGACCGGAGTTCCGCTGTGGTGACCCCTAACCGTGAAAAGCCGAAAGACGCAGCAACAACAACATAGAACAGAATGCTTCTTTTACTGGCAGTACTCCAGGCAGAACTGTAACTGGCCATATTCTTCAATTGAATCCCTTGTACAGCTCCCAAAGTATCTTTCTTTGGGTTTGGCATTTGTTTAAAGACTGCTTGAAGGCTCTGATCCTCATTGCAAATTCCTCTTCATGACCAGATTTACTTGTGTTTAAAGTTTTTTTTTTTCCTCAGGAGTATTTTGCTCCATCTACAAGCTGAATGCCAAGTCTTCACTGAAAACGAAACCTGTTCATTTGTTTATCAATAGTTGGGAATTATCCCTGTATAGGAAAGTGTTGTGAGCCATCAAGAGCAATAATCAGAGAGGCAGCCAGGAGGGTTGTTTGTTCCCTCACCAACATCCCAGGAATAAGGGTATTTATATGGTATAACCCCACCCCACCCTTGGTTGGGAGTATGAGCAACACACATTACTGCAGGGACCAACGAACCTTTTCCTCTGTGACTACATGTTTCCATAAACTCATTAATAAGGACTACTACCAGATAGCAGTTTGATGATACACAGGCCTACTTCGGGGAAGTGCACTGCAATGTTATCCTTACTCTCAAGGATTATGGCTGTATGTATCTTGTTGTAACTCTGTTTCTCCCTATTCTTCCCTGCTAGCTTGGTCAAGCATTTGATATAATAATCAGACTCCGATCATCTAGGGTGTAGTCAGGGATTTGTCTGTCTAGATCACAAGAGTGGGTAGACTCCTCCTAGTGTGATGTGCACCACGTATTTTATGCCACATCATTCTGCCTGTAATCTTCCCTCTGTAATTGCCTGTTCACACCTGTATCCACACCCCTGCTTTTTTACTGTTTTTGACTAATTTTCCATTTTATTCCACTTAATTGTCAAGTCTCAGCATTCCTTTTATATCTTTGGTCCTTATCTGCACCTTAGTAACATCTTTCTTCTCCCAAAGGCATTTCCTGTGCTTCCTACTTCCTGTTTTAACTTTTTCTGTTAAGTCATATACAGGCGTTTCTCCTTAGTGCCATTTTTTGACTTTCCTGAGTAGGATGATATATGTTAGTGGCAGTACTTATAGCTTACCTTGCTACATGTTTATACCATTTTTACAATAGTTTGAATAATCAGTACTGTGATAGTTTTACTGTCCCTTTCTACTGAATACTAGTTAACCTTTAAGAAATTAAATGCTGTTTCTGATGTCATATTTCAAATAAAATGTTTGCATTCCAGACTTACACTTACGCTTAGGTATTTCATTCTGTTTCCGTGTCTGTGATTTCATTCACCATATATGTCTTGTACTAAAAATAATTACATGAAAATGTTAAATAGATAAATTAAAGTGTGATGTTCCAGAGCAGATGTGATTGCTTCCTCATCAATTTAAACTAATGTGTATTACCAGTAGATATCACTATATCTTTAAATAATTCATCATAGTAAAAAACATTTGCAATACCAATTTAAAGTATTTCCTTATACTGTGTTATTATTGCAGAAAGTATCTGCTGCATTGCAGACCTCAGTTATTTTTTTTAAATTACATAGTGTATCCCGATTAACATTTTAGTTTGCTGCAGTCTAGCGGTTTCACTCGGACTGGGATCTGAAGTCCCATGCAGGACATAGTAAGTGGAGGTATATCATGCCTTGTTAGGGTGTCAGGTCCAGTTAAATTCCTTAGTTGAGAAAGCTGATGAACATGATTTTCAGTTATGTAGAGGCCACTCTGCAACATGTAAAGCTGTTTTAAAATTTTAGTAATGATAAGTAATTATTGTATACTACAGTCTGTGGAAGATGGACTCCTTTTTCCAAAACAAAACAAAACAAAACAAAACAAAATAAAAGTACAATAAAAGCAAAACAAACAAATAAAGAAGCATACAGTAAAAGGAATAGCAATGCTGTGAAATTAAGTTATTTTGGTTTTATTTCTCTGAATGGCTTAGCATGATTTTCACTTGAGTTGAAGATCTTATTTAACAGAAATTTATTGCGGCTGCAGTTAAATTGCAAAACTGTAAGTTACATCTGGGAGAAGTGGTACTGAATGGTAGTAGTAGTAATAATAATAATAATAATAATAATAATAATAATAATAATAATAATAATAATAATAATAAAATTAATACTTGTTTAATTTTGTTGACCTGATTGGTGCTAATAGACCTGTGGCCTATTTTCTGGTGAGAGCAGAAGTAGCATTTATGCAAGTAGTAAAATCCAGCCAGGAAACTGGAGAAATTCCTGTTGATCTTTAACATCTTTCTTAGCTACCATCAGCTAAATAAAATGGTATCTTGGTTTAATCATTTAGAGGGTGGACCCTTAGGACTGTAACACCCCCTTTATGATATTTGAAGTGTCAGAAGTGGTACATCTTCACTTAGCAAAACATTACTTCCTTGGTTTCAATAGTGCTTAATTTTGTGCTGAATGGTAAGTCACTATGGCTTTAAATGATGGTACTGTGGCTCAGAAATGATTTACAGGTTCATAGGTATAAACTACGTTAATGACCACTTATATATAAGTTAAGGAATGATTTAGCTGCTGCCTCTTTCCATCAGAGGTATATTTATTAGACCAGGGGATCTAGTAATTCTGATGCGCTTCATTTTCCAGATATGCAAAAGGTCTGTCAGTGTGGAATCCAAAGATGCCTTGTATGCCAGGCATAAGTCGCTTGTCAGCAGTCTGTAGGAAACAGAGTATAGGGACAAGGCTTTGATGCGATCGGCATATAGCATTGTGTTTATGCCCTGTATTTGTTTTGTGAAGAACCTCAGTGGACATTCCCGTTGTTGCATGTGCCCTGTCAGATACATACCGAAGGGAGCATTATGATCAATGACGAGCCGGTTGAAGGCTGAATATACTGACATGATGACTTCTCTAAACCTATATGTCACACACTTACTTATAAGTTAAGTAATATAGCATGGTTTTCTTATTACGTTTGATCTATGTTGGGTGAAAGGCAGGTCACTATCTACATGAGTCTCTAAATCCCTGACTACTGTGTTTACTTTTAGGGAGGTTTTATTGAATAGGTAGTTTCTAAGGGAGGCCAGTTTCCAAAAAGGTACTCTTATGCATTTCTTGACAGTGAGTTGTAAGCCATGGCTTTGGCATCAGTCATTTGTCAGTGTTAGGCCTTCTGTGATTCCTTCCAGCTTGCAATCACCTGTAAACCTGCTAAGACAGAGGCCCTTGAAATTGACATTGACTTCCATGAAATAAATGCCAAAGAGAAGTGAATCCAGCACAGAGCCCTAGGGACTTCACTGAGGGTTGGCCTCTTTCTGGAGGTGATCTCTCCAGTCCTAACCTCTAGGGACCTGTCTGTGAGCCAGCAAGCTATCCAGCGGATTACATGGAGTTCATACCTAATTCCATGAGTATGTTTACAATGCCTGACTGAGGCATTATATCAAATGTCATAGCTGGGTCAGAGTAGGCAGTATGCATCATTTTGCCCTCATACATTGCCTTGTTGACCTTCGCAAATATTTGGTAGGTAAATAGGTGACACCTTAATCCTGGGTCATTTCAACTACCCTGCCATTAATTGGGAAAACTACTTGGGTACCAACACCTTTGCCCAATGGTTCTTGGAATTCCTTGGATCAACTAATCCATAGTCCCACCAGGGGCTCAAATATCCAAGACCTCGTCATTACCAACATGGGAGATCGATGCTCCACTCCAGTGGTCATCCCTTTGTTGGTCAGGTCTGACCATAAGCTAATCACCCTTGACATCCACATCCCACTGCCACCCCCCAGTAGGTACACCTCCATAAAAAACTTCCACAAAGCTAACTTCATGCTACTCAAGTCAGAAGTGACAAACTTCATGACACCCATGCAGATGGGAACTGAAAGTTCCACTGCTGAATCCTACATTAAGGCACTGTACGAGCACATCCACTCGTGCATGTATCATGCCATTCCAAATAGAACCAAGATGCTCTCCTCCAAAAAAAGGAAGCCAATTTGGTGGTCCCCTGCCATAAACAGACTATACAACAAAAGGAAGAAATTGTTGAAGAAAAGAGGAAAATCCCAGAATGCAAAATACTCCCTTACCAGCCTCAGTAAGATGCTGAGATCCCTCATAAAATCCTCCAAAGCTAGTTACGAAAATAAAATTGCCAAAGATTCCAAGGACAACCACAAGGCATTCTATAGTTATGTCAAGAATCTAAATGGTAATGCTCAGATCTGCTCTGAGCTACAACAGAATGGCATTAAATATACTAATCCCAAGGATATTGCCAATATCCTGGCAGATTGATTTAGTGCCAACTTCACCCCCATCTCACCCCTTAAAGGGCCCATCTCAGTACCAAAAGATTGCCAAATTCCAGTAATCATGGCCGTACAGGTAAAAATCGCACACTCCAAAGCTAAGAATACAACATCCATGGGACCAGACGACATCCCAGGCTGTGTACTACATGAACTACAATATGAACTGGCACCTCACCTAAGTGTCATGTTTAATCATAGCCTCACCTCAAGCTTTGTGCCCAATGAGTGGCGCACAGCTACAGTTATCCCACTCCACATGGGGGGCTCCACCTTGGATCCCAGGAACTATCGTCCCATCAGTCTGATGAGCCTGATTTGCAAAGACATGGAACACACTATTATGGAACTTATAAACAAAGACATTGCCAACCTTCAAACACTGGACCCCACCCAGTTTGGTTTTGTAAAGGGCCGATCTTGTCTCCTCAATCTGATTGACTTCTTCGAATCAGTCTCCAGAGCTGTGGATAAAGGCAAGGCAGTCCACACAGCTTATCTGGACCTCGCCAAGGCCTTCGACACCATCCCCCACTCTGGAATTATGGATACACTTACTAAGCTGGTCATTAATCCCTACGTCACTCGATGGGTTGCCAACTGGCTTACTGACAGAGCCCACACTGTAAAGGTAGCTGACTCCAAATCCAGATCCAGACAAATGACAAGTGGAGTACCACAGGGTTCAGTCTTGGCACCATTCTTGTTTGGCATCTAGTTCTCTGAAGTACAGGCCAGCACTAAGGGACTCTGCCTAACAAAGTTTGCAAATGACTGCAAACTGGCAGCCATTATTGAATCCCCAAATGATGTGGATATTCTACAAAAGGGCCTTACAGAAACAGATGCTTGGTGCCAGAGCCATGGGCTCAAGCTCAATGCCAAGAAATGTATAGTTATCCCCTTTGGGAAAAAGCATGTACCCATGAATTACCACATAAGTGGCAGTACACTAAACACCAAAAGTATGATAAGGGACTTAGGGACACAGGTGGACAATAGTCTCACCTTCAATAACCACATCACCACAACAGTCAGGAAATCCTTCTAAGGGCTTTTCATCCAGAAAAATGGAGGTCATTGTCCCACTGTACTCATCCCTCATTAGACCCATTATAGAGTACAATGCCCCATTTGGTATGTACCTCACAAGAGATCTGCAACAACTGGAAAGGCCACAGAAATACCTCACTAAAAGAATCACAAGCCTAAAGCAGATGCCATATCCTGACAGTCTAAAAAAACTCCAGCTATACTCTGTCGCATATCGCCTAGTCAGAGGTGATCTCTGCTTAACATACAAGGCCATGTCAAACCCAGAGCTGTTGGACATGCTACACTTAAAGAAATCCCAATCCCCCAGAGCCACACACTCCAGGGATCTAAACCTTGTCATCACAATGAACAAAACATGTTGGAGGGATAGGTTCTTTACCCAGAGACTCTGCATACTCTGGAATAGACTGCCCATACATGTCAAGCTGAGTGCCGCTTTGGCCCTCTTCAAATGACGACTGGATGGAAGATAGGAAATTCACCCCTGGGATCACATCAGTCGCCCTGCTAGACAGGGGACCAGGGAAGTAAATATTCTGGGAAGAAATAGCCAGGGAATTGTTATGGCTAGGCTTGTATAGGCCCTAGGGCCGATGGCCTAGTACCAACCTATGAACCTATATGTCTTAGTGTGAATGATGAAGAAAAACTCTGTTGACAGCTTTCACTGTATGCCATGTTATATGTCGGTTACTGTTCTTTATGCATGACTAGTATTTTTAATATTTTGCTATTAGTGTTTATATCATACCTGCATTTATTATAAATACATTGGTCATAGTACAAACTGCATAAATTCAAAATACATTTTATTGCTGTTGTTTTTCTATCAATCATAGTTTTATTAGGTATTAGATATTTCAAATTTAGTGGTGGCCAGCATTATACCCTGCTGCACTAGAGTCTGGCATTTGACCCTAACCACCTATTACTGCATGTGTAGTGTCTGTATCCCATCTCTATGTGGATTGCCCTTGAGCGATCCAATTCCCATCAACATCTTGAATAACTTTTTGTTGAGTGGCCACTTTAAATTTCAGATGCATACAGCTTTTACTTTTACTTTTATGGCTAAGATCATTTTTGAAAAGAGTTGAAAGACTCAATCCACTAATCCATTTAAGGAATGATTAAATAAAATCAATAAATAATCTCAAATCTTGGATCTCAGTCAGCAAATAAAGAACAGCTGAATGGAAAATATTATATCCAGAGCACGCAGCACAAAACTACTGCTTCCAATCAATATCATGACCAGAACTATTATCTAAAAGTTAATGTTTTTCATTAGACAGGGAAAATTAATTGTATACCAGCCACGGTGCACATTCACTGTTTTGGAAACAGATGGAAGGACAATGGAACAGCAGCTCTGATACCAATTTAATTAAACTGCAGCACAATGCTGCATGATAAATGTTATATATACTTTCACACAGCACTTTGTTGTTTGATGACTAGTGATGCATTTCAATTGTTTCAGGTAACTACTCTAACATCTGGTGTCTTCACTTGTTTTCTAATTTGCATCATGAGATGTGTCTAGGGAAGAATGTTTCTACTATTACACTGCAGTAGTATTACATTCCAGGATCTGATGTCAAGTGCAGCCACTTTTTTATTATTTTACAGCATTACATACCTATGTCAATGCCGTATACATCGGTATATATTCATGTTCTTTGTGCATCAGTGCATACAGTGTTATAACTATGGGCAAACGTGCTTTGATATATTATCATAAATTCTTTATTGTCATAACCCCCTTTGAGACAATTAACACACCAAATTGATTGAATGACTGGTTGATAGTAACATTGCCAGACCAACAAATTATTCATTAACCAACTGATAGCACCCAAATCAACATCAACATGATCATAACAATGAATTATACACAGACTAATTAGCAATGCACATTCCCAGAGTGCTCAGCCATGCCTGTGTTGCATCATCAAACACTGCTCCCTACAGCGTAATACACCACACAGTCTTAATCAGTTATAATCTCAACCAAGGGAAAGGGAGGGACCAACTCTCCCCCAAAAACACTACCCATTTAAAGAAGAAAGATGTTGAGCTGGACAGCAAGATGCCTACTCCAAAGAGACTAAAACTCTTACTCTCAGTCTTAAATACCTACACCTCCCTCCCTATCCTAAAGCTATATCACTTCCTCTGATACCATGTCCTGTCTGGTAATAAACTCATCCCCTTCCCCTTCCTTATCTTAGGTTCATAGGTTAGTACTAGGCTAACTGGCCTTGCAAGCCATTTTAAGCCTAGCCAATTATCCCTTGTGAGACTCAAACCCTGAACCTTGTGTTTATAAGGCAAACACCTTAACCATTAGGCCACCCTCCCTTAAACTTTTCTAAAACTCTTGCATCAGGTTTTCTGATAATAATTTCTGTCAAAGCAAACCTCAAATTGTCATAAAACCTTCCCCACTTTGAAACAATCAACACACCAGATTCACTGAATGATTGTTTAAAATTGCCAGGCAAGCAAATTATTCCTTAACCAGCTTTTAATAGCTTTCCCATTGCAATTTTCCCCACATCATTTCCAAGTAATGAACAATAACAACTTTTGCAAGATTAAGTGGTACATACAAATCATTTACCAAGGGGAGAAATTGCTTCCACAAATTGCCAGGCCTACAAATTGTTCATTAACTATCAGCTTTCCCTTTGCAGTTTTCCACACATCATTTCCCACCAATGGACAATTACAACTTTTACTGGATTAACTGGTAAATACATATCTTTTACCAAGGGGTGAATTGCTTCCTCAACATGACCCTCTTGCCTATGCAGATGACATCCCACACTGCCAGATCATTGCCCAGTAAATTACAATTGGGCCCGACAATTGCTGTCTTTGCTGTGCAGAACACAGGAATAACCAATAATTAAAACAATCTTTCAGCCCTTAAAACAACACAAAGTCAACAAGCACAGCCACCAAATTAATATTTAACAAACATGTCTATGTAATATCAAAGAAACAGAACTTACCTTCCCAAGTGTACTACAGCTACCCAATATAGTTAATAAAATGCCTTGATACCCACTTTTCTAACCTCTTAATCACTTCAGTCCACTGATAAGTCAGATGGCTTCCCTGTCCTAAGCCTTTCCTATCCTAAAAGAATGAGAAAAATATCTACAAGCATCTAATCCTTGAGAAACCAAAGCCTTCTTGAGAACCATTTCAAAATTTGCTCACAAATCCATTACAAGGCTGAACGAAATGTTTCAAATGTTGCACAAGCAATGGTGCAACCCATGAGCTTCCTTTTAACAAAATAAAACCTCCGGTTTAAAAACAGTTCCAGCAGAGGCCAATTCTTTTGATTAATAGGTAACAAATGAAAAGCCACCTCAGTATTTATCTTTACCAAACAAGGGTCATCATAACTCTTAATTAACCTTACCGAATCATACAGTAATGCATATTAAACCTTTCCTACCTTTATCAATGCAGTCACTAACCAAAGAACCTTCTGGAAAAGACAGTTGCTGTATAAATGCATACTGTCCTTTGTTTTTCTTAGGTATTAACCCTAGGGGTGAAATACTAAATTCCACAAAGGAGGATAACTGTAAAGGACCCCCAGAGCCTACCTTCTTCCTGAGCAATATCTTTCTTACCTTTCACTGAGAACAAACTATTACGTATAAACATATTCCTTTTTACCTGAGAACTAATGGGAAATCTACAAATGAAACCTTCAATTAATTAATGTGCCACATAAGTTAAAGGATAGCCATATATTAACTGAGTAAATCTCTCAACTTTCTTAGGGGAAACCTCTGGTTAGGCACTCAGCCCCATCCAAACAGGTCAATTGATTTCTGGATAACCTATCCCCTCCTCTACCCCTTATAGAACTCAACAGCTGCAACTTGCCTACCCACCTCTATGGGCCACATGGCCCCATTGTAAACCTGGGCTTGCCCTTTCAGCCAAAAGTACATGCTGATATACAGACTATTACAAAATGCACAGACGTGTACAGATCTACATGCCATCCAATTTGCACCTACCTGCATTAAAAGTCTAACAGGTCTTCAAATTCCTGAGTTCCTCCATGCTGCAAAAGCCCTGCTTCCTTAATCTGTAATTGTTCCCTTCACTTACTTATTCTGAACTCTCTTTCTAATAGTACAGTCTAATGAAGCAAACCTTAGAATACTTAACTACTGTTGAAGCAAATGGCTTTTTTTCTTGTAATGTTACTAATCAAAGATTGGTATGACCTTACATTATCTGATGAGATATACTATTCAGTAATTGTTTAAATTTTCCTGACACTCTGCTGGTATAGAGGAATAAAGCCCTGACTATGGCCCAGAAGACCTGAGTTCAATTAATGACTCAGGGGCTGACAGAGCTGCAGGGAGTGATGGGTATTACCATCCCTGGGAGGGTAGGTTGCCATGTGAGCATCTTGTTTGACAATCCCTGGTGGAGGCTTTGGACATGACTGTTGGGAGGTGTGGTCCAACAGTGGAAAGGGTGGAGACATGGTTCAGCTGCCAAGGAGGCTAAGCAATACACTGCACATCTCCACTGAAAGCCAAACATTTGAACTTAATGTGAGGTGTGCAAAGGGTGGCGGTAATAAGGGTAGGTCAAAAGAAAAAAAACTACTGGATGTTGGGCCGCACTACCCTCCTCAGGATCGCCTTAAGGTCCTTATTGGTCCCAGCTTAAATTCATGCATTGGAATAGGGACTGATTAAAGTGCTGGTACACTGAGGAAGAAAAACAGGCACTGGGATAGTTGTCAGAATGAAAGAAGGGGAAAAAAGAAATGAAAAAAGTTCTTATTTTTCCACATTTTAATGTTAGGGGCTGCTTGATGAAATTTCTGAATTACTAATACTTTTAATATTGAAAAAGTTGTTTTAACCACATACTATTTCAACTTAGAATTATAGGATGAGACCATAAAAAAGAAAATCTAACCTGTAAGTGTAAGAGGTTCACATAAGTTATCTTTTGAGATATAAACTTTAATCATTAAGTACTCTCCTCTTAAAAAGATGGGTATATTTTTGCTTGAATCACAGACTATTATAGTGTGCTTTAAAGTTGCTTCAGTTTTGTTTTATCTTTTGTTTTCTTAGATTATATGTAGATACTAATTAGAACTGAGACTTTTGAAAATGTAGTTACAGCTCTGCTGAAGCATTATTACTGATTATTTTAAAAAATGTGTCTGCGGTATGCTATTTAGTTTTAACTTTTAGATCATACAAGTAATTAGAGGAATCTCATTCTGTTTTGCTGTTTTTGTGTGCTTCCTGTAAATATAATGGAACACTGAGATTTCTGTTCATGGGAGTGCTGTTCTTTTCCTAATAGGTTGTTTCTCCTTTCCCAGTGCTAATACAGCCATATAACTAATATTTATGTAAGATAATCATCATTGTAAAATCATTCACGTGCAAACTCCTCGGCAGAAAACCATTTAGTTCTGTTTCAAGGAAGTGTACCTTGATTTTTTATGATCAGTCAGTTTCACTGGCAGGGAACTTCCATCTATCATTCATAGTGTACCCCTAGCAGGCAATCTTTTTGTTTCATTTTGTACCCTCTACAAGGCAGTGATCATCCCCTTCCTGGCCAATCAGCCAGTTTGTTTCCCATCACCCAGCTGAAGATGAACGGGGAGGAGATGTAATTTAAGCAGTTATCAGGTGTAGTTTGTGACTATTCTTATTTTAGCCATTACATATCCCTTTGCACATCACTTGTCTGTGATGTAGGGGACATGCAATAGGATGATTGTAAAGGATATGCCTTTACATCTGCAAAAAGGGCTTTGGCAAAGAAGGCCCGCCCCTACTTCCAAAATAAGTAAGATCTTCCAAGAAAATCACACCTAACCAGTGTGTCTTTGAGTGCTATACAACTCCCCATTCCCCCGGAAAAAGCAAATGGGGTACTCCACTCCACTTCTCCTCCTCTGTGTGTGGCTCATCTAGTGCCTAGGTCACATTCAAGGTTCCATCCCTCTGCACCATGAAGCCAGGCTTTAGTGGTCCATCTTTGGCCATAATGTTGCTAGAATTAGTTGACAGTTTAGAATCAACAATAGTCTCAAGTTTCCTTTTACCTTTCTGATCTGTAAAATTGTGTTCCTTATCATTTTTTGAAGTTGATATATCTGGCTACTTGTTTTATGGGCAAGCAAGCTATAATTATTTTAATTTCTTTGCAGTTCAATGAATTTTTTATTTAAACTCATAAGTGCTCTTTTACAGAGGGCTCAAATTATAGAAATAGAACTCCAACCATATTGCCATCTGTAGCACTAAAATGTTTAAAATACTAAAATACGTTAACAAAGGTCTTTCCAAACTGTAGCTACTTACAAGTCTACAGGGGTATGAAGCATCTGATATGGCGAGCAGCAGCTATCTAAAAAGGTTAGTTGTGCTTACTTCACAACTTACTTTGGATGAATGGACATATTCTTTCTTACATCAAGGAAGACAAGTTATTTTAATAAGAACATCTAGCAGGAAATGGCCTAATTTGTTATCTAATATGATTGAGGGAAGGCTAAAATGAAACCACCGTCAGTCTAATGTAAAGTGACTTTTGTGATGTTAACTATTGTTGGGCCTTTCCTCTGAAACTAGATAAGTGTGTTTATTACTCCAGTCTTTGATGAAACTAACACATTTCTGGTTAATTGGCAGTCAGCCTTCAGAACAATGCTTTTACCATGTTTGAAGTCCTTGAGACTTGAAATTTTGAATAATACATGTTTTGCTCTCAAACTTGTGAACATAACATATGCATATTACAAATGGCTGTTGTCAAAAGGGTGAACTTTTGGAAGTGTTTTTGTGTTATTCCACAGATAAGCAGCATGAATCAAGTGCCACTACAGTTGTATGTGTTATGATTTGTTTATTTTTTAGAAAAATCATGTCCACTTGGAAATCATTAGTCTGAACCATATAAACATCTCTGAGCATCAGTCCCATTCTGGGCTAATTTTGATACTTAAGAGCTGGAAGTATACAGCTATTCTAAGCTTAAATGAAAGCTAAAAGAATAAAACCAGTTTTCTGATAAAGAATAAAAGTGAATGGCAGTTCTGTCATAGAATACCTAATGTTATACAAACCAAGCTTTTTTCCATTACTGTTGGGCTGGTAGCTAGAGGCAGCGCCATGTAGAAGGGAGGTTAAGGGTAGAGGGAGTTTGTCTTTTATGCTTCCCATCCGTCTGTTTATTGTGGGGCATCATCATCATCATCAGGAAGAGGCAACATGAAGACTCCCTTATGGTTAAGGATGATCACATCCTTCTATGCATTTAATAGCATATACCTTTCTGCATCCATCCATCCATTTACAACCCCTTTTTTCACATTTCTGCACATAGGGTCAGGGTGTCACTTCAACAGTGACAATTATCTAGAGTCGAGGTTCACATTACCAGGTGGCTAGCCCTGTCACAGTTGTACTTCCGTACCACACACACACACACACACACACACACACACATACAATTTCTATCACTAATGGGCAATTTACAGCAGCCAGTCTACCTACTCTATGTCTTTGGAATGGGGGAAGAAACCAGAATGCCTGGAGGAAACTCACGCAAACAGAGGGAGGCCATGCAGACTTCACACAGAAGGCACCCCAGCTAGGAATTTAACTGGGGAAACCTGTTGCTGTGAGGCAGCATCTCTATCCGCTGCACTACTGTGCTGCCCATTGTAGTCTATATGTGCTGAATTAATTCAGCTCTTCTACTACACTCATATACTTATGCACATTTTTGCTACATTTGTTATAGCCCTAGTCATGGCTAAAAGAGGTATTATATGATATGGGCACCAAATGGTTCAAAGCCATTAAAAAATTAGTAAGCAAATAAGTGTACTGCTGTCATGGTGGTTTCATTGCTTGCTCCACTTGAAACAGGAGATAGCAGGAGACTGTCTAAAGAATTAGTTGACTTATATACTCCTGTGACCAATAGCCAAGTCTTTTTTTGTGTCGTCAAACATTTGCAGAAAGATCAGCACAGAGTGAGGAATAACTTACATTGTTTGCTACAAAGAGGGACAGAGGGCTTTATAGATAAGTTAACAGAAGAGGAAAAGACAGAATTGTATAATCCAGCTTTGTATAAAAGAGGAAGAACTAGTAACAGTACTAATCACTACTTTGGCGGATGTATAATTATAAAGAAAGAACTAGCTTAACCCATTTCTGTGCATTTTCTTATAAAATGAACTTCTGCTCTGTGTATCAAATGATTCTGAATGTCATAAAGTGCAGCAGCTGGTAGCACGACTCTTGGAGGAGGACATACAGCAACTACTACTAATCCACCATGGACACCATCTTTGATCCCGCTGGGGATTAGGCTATCATAGTGCTGAGACAAGAACCTAGTAACTTCATGTTTTGTTCTACTTATATCTACTTGTCCTATTAAGATGAGTTACAGTCTCAGTGTGGGCTTGGAAACACTGGCTATTTAAGGGCCTTGCTCAGAGTCACACAACAGGTAAAGGAGGACTGAGGATAACAAACCTTAGACTACTTCATGAAGCTGGATTGCAGAGGTTTGCAGTCCTCTATGCTACTCCGAGGCTGTGTATATAATTTTCTTCAGTATAAGCTCAAAAAGGTCTTGCAAAGACAGAAATCTAATGACTGGGTTTCACTGAAGGCAGATTATTTGCTACATTGAACATCTAGAGAGTAAGACATTGAAAACCAACGAAAGGACTCGTATGGGTGTGTGGACATGCTGCTACTGTCAGTAGAATTAAACTCCTTTAACCCTGTTAATATTCCAGCCTTGGTTACATGAGTTTTCAGGTTGTAGATTTCATTTCCTCCTCATCTTTGGATAAATACCTCCTGAGTTCTGCTTGCATATTTTCTTGTCCTGGGCTGTACTTCTCTCTTAAGTTTATGTGCAAGATCAGCTTGTCTGTATGTCATGGTCAAAGTCTGTATGTCAGGAGTTTGCCCACTTTATTCTTGACTAACTTAAGGTTCCCTCCTTATTTTATGTTAGGCATCCTTTTTTTTATTTGCTCTGTCCCTAGCATTAGGTTGTTTCTCCATTATGTTGCCCTCTCACTGTTACTGTGCTGAGCTCCATCTAGTTGCTGCCATCCCATTATTTTATACATGCATATATTATACTCTATATAAACACACACAGTCTGCTGCTACCCCCCCCCCAGCAGACCCTTGCCAAGACTTGGAACTTAATATTGCTTAATGTTTTCTGTGGACTGGAAAGTGGAGAAGTAAATTAAACGTGAATAGACCACTGAAAGATTTACAGCATGCTCTGAAACACACAGATATCAAGTTTTAACAGTTGTGTCCAGAAAAGACTTAACAAAACATTAAGTGTAAAGTCTGAATGCACTTTCTTAGGGCATTGTTTAAATATCAGAGTGTGTGCATAGCCCTGTTATAACATGTTCAAGGCTGTGGAAGGATAAACATCCCTGTTACATGCTGCACTCTACCTGGTAATGGAAATCAAAGCAGAATGACAGCTCATGACAAGGCCCACATTGTAGAAAGCCAGACATGATGGTTTATGACAAGGGCCACACTGGAGACAGACAGGATATGATGGTTCATGACAAGGCCCAGGCTGCAGACCACCAGGACATAGGAGGTCTTGACAAGGTCCACATTGTAGACCACCAGGACCAGGAGGTCATGACAAGGCCCACATTGTAGGCAGCCAGATATGATAGTTCATAACAAGGCCCACTTTGTAGATGGAATAATATAAGGTGAAGGACCAGATGAGAAGGAAAGAAATGTGGAAAAAACATAAATATAGTTGCAAGTATAGAAAACTTCTGGAAGAGCCTCATGCTGATCAAGAACGAATGCAGGAATGGTTAAGGAGTGGCAAATTCACATCAAGAAATGAAAGGTTAATATTGGCAGCCCAAGATTGTGGGGTACATACACGCTGGTTTTCAAAGTCCATTGAACATGTGGGAGAAACAAACATTGTAGGTTTTGTAAAACCAAATTTGGAACAGCCACACACCTTGTTACTGGTTGCGATACACTAATGGCAGAGGGACTGTACACTGAAAGGCTTAATGTGCCGGGACTGTTACACTGGAGATTGTGCAAACATTATGGTATCGAAGTGGCTGAAAACACTGGAAACATGATCCACAAAGAATCATAGAAAATGATAAAGTTTATATCACATGGGATCACCCAATGCCAACAGTTCAAAAGACAGATGCTAGAAAACCGGTTATAGTGGTCCAAGAAAAGAAGACAAAAGTAGCATTGATCATTGAAATCACCACACCTAGTGACAACAGTGTCTTGCGTACAGAGACACAAAGTCATAAAATACATTGATCTGCAGGCAGAAATGAGAACCGTGTGGAAGAAAGATACCCAGACAGTTCCAAAAGTAGTAGGAGCAACTGGTCTTATAAAAAATCATTTACAATCGTAATTAGATATGTTACTGGTATCCGCGGTGGTGCAGCGGTAGCATTGTTGCCTCACAGCAAGAGGTTCTCCCGTTCAGTTCTCGGCTGGAGTGCGGGGAGTGCCTTTTGTGTGGAGTCTGCATGTCCTCCTCATGGTTGGGTGGGCATTCGAAAGACATGCGTAAATCGGCATGCCTTTGTTGAAGGTTGAACATCGAGCTGGCACCTCGGCATTCATGAAAATCTACTGCCAATCATTAGCGGACCAGAATTCCATTGTGGCGATCCCTAACCGGGAAAAGCTGAAAGACAAACAACAACATTTAGATATGTTACCAATTAATTTAACACCATACGAATTGCAGAAGGAGTCCTTACTGGGCACATTGCAGGTGCTGTGAAGAGCACTTTTGGCTGACATCAAAGAGTGAAACAATACTAATTTCATGAACTTTAATCGTACTTTGACTAAGGAATGGGGTCCATTCCCGTCATGGTATTGGAAACCCAAAAGGCTTGGAGAAATTTAAAAACAATAATAAAATAATTGGAGCAGATGGAGTAATTACTGGGCACATTGCGGGTGCTGCCAAGACCATGTTTGCCTGACATCAAAGATTGAAGCAATACTAATTTCATGAACTTTAATAATACTTTGACTTAGGAATGGGGTCCATTCCTGTCATGGTATTAGAAACTTAAAAGATTTGGAGAAATTAGAAGAGACAGCCAGGACAGTATAGGGAGTTAAAGCTCAAACCCATGTCATGTCCAGTCCTAGTTGACATTTCTGTTGAATGATCAAACTCTTACTTTTATAAGCCAATGTGGTGTGGAGCCTTTTGTTACTGGAAAACAAGACGCATTTTAGTGGTTGGGAGCAGACTTTAAAATAAAAGAAAAAACACATTACATTGTAAAATAAATGTAGCTCTCAAGATGGAGGAACTCAAAACCTTGATCAAATCGACCAAATTAAAATATTAGTTAAACATTGCCACCCTGGCAAAGGACAACCACAAAGCCTTTTTTAATTATGTTAGAACCTTAGAAACAATGCCTAACACTGTGCAAAGCTAGTAGAGTGGATAAATTAACTCATATTTTTCCCCTCTCTCCCCTCCCACATTCACAGATCTTACAACCACATCTACACCCCATCACATTTCTCATGAATAAGTCCTGAAGGCACTATCCATGGGCAAAAACACTGATAACATACAGGACCTATCAGACCCAAAGAGGCTATTCAATAACAGCCACTAAACAGGCTTTGCGCCAAATGAATGGAGAAAAGCAAGTGTCATTCCCCCTGTACAAAGATGGGGCATCAGTGAACCCAGTAAACTGTGGACTCATAAGCCTGACTGGCTTCATCTGTAAGGCTATTGAAAGAATCATTATGAAATGTATAAATAAGGGCCTAGGTAACCTACATACACATGACCCAAGCCATTTCAGATTAGGTAAGGACAGATTTGCCTACTTACCTTGGTCGATTTCTTCCAGAACATTAATGAATATATGGTTAAGGGCATATCCGTACACACTGCATATCTTGACCTTGTAAAGGCATTCAACACCGTCCCACACTTGACTATCGAAGATAAACTATCCCACCTAAATATTAATCCCTACACAACTCATTGGATAGCAAATTGCCTCACAAATAGAACACAGGAAATTAAGGTGGGCTGCTCTACCTCCTCCAAAAAAAAAACTGTCACTAATGGTGTACCCCCAGGGTTCAGTCACTGGGTCACTCTTCTGTTGGCATTTATTTCTTAGAAGTTAAAGCTACTGTTTAGGATTCATGGCTGACCAAGTTTGTATATGACTGTACACTTGATGTCATTATAAACCCCACTTATGACACCAAGATCCCTCAAGGTGTCCTTTTCTAAACCAATAGCTGTTATCAAAACCATACATCAAAACGGACTGCCAAGAAATGTATTATAATATCCTACAGTAAGCAAAAAGTACCTTGTATCTATAACATTGTCAACACTCTCCTAAAATCTGGTCTTGTACTTATGGACCTGGCAACCTATGTAGACAACAAACTCCTCAATCACCTCATATCCACTATTATAAGAAAGTGCTTTCTCATTGCACAACTTGTTACTACGGATATGATGTCTATGTCCAGGGACGTAATCATTCCACTGTATTCCACATTCAGCAGGTGTATCATTGAGTATAATGCCCCCTTCAGTATGAACCTGTCCAAATGTTTGACACAGCTTTAGCATTCACAGTGCTTTCTTACTAAGAAAAAAGTGGCTTAAATCATAAAAGCTGTGCAGGCCATCTCAAAGCCTTGTCCGTCTTTTCAGTCTTATATATTTGCAAGTCCAGTAGGGGCATAAATTCTCACTCAAGTAATGTAAATCTATTTTGCAAAATAAATACAATATATTGGAGACAGCGATTTATATCACAGAAAATAACACTTCTTTGAAACCATCTTCCTCTCCAATCTACTTCCCTTACACTATTCACACATAATCTGGACAAATGGATGGGTTACTGCCAATTCATCCCTGGTTTAGCACCCTTTTCCTTTGTATATAGGAGCAACATGTTAATGTTCTTTTCATCTCTGGGTTATTCATACTTAAAATGTAAGGACTAAAAACGTAATGGGAATGTATGGGTAGGCTTCTAAAGATCCCTACAAGTCAACACCTTTGTAAGTACTTATGAACTTGTAAATTTGGTGACCATGTGGTAATTATATTAGTAGGCTGCAGGGGTGGAAATATGTGGAAGATGTGGCATGTTTCTCAATTTGCAGTCCACCTAGCTGCCCACTTTCAGCAGTGGTGCAGGACTACTGTATGCTGGAATTCCCTGTATGTAGTACATTGTCAAGGTGTAGTAGACCTGGCGGAAGACACTACAGGGAAGGCAGCAGTTATATTTTGTGGCCTTGTTATATACTTTGCTGTGAGAATGAGAATGAACAGTGTAACTAATTTAAACTTTTTTTCCTGGGATGTATCTTCACCTCTTAATGTGCCTAGGGATTGACTGTGTTGTGCATCTACTATGGGTGATGGCTGCAATCCTTGGTGTGAATTTTACCAAGAAATTAATAGCTGTGGCACATAAGCTCAGGCTGTGAAGTGTGGATTCCTACCTGTTTGCTATCTAGTCTTTACTTCTGCTTATATTATGTTTCCCTCAACTACACAATCATGTCCACCTACCTGCAGATGTGTACTGCATCCACCTCTTCACATTGATAATCTTATTGCTGTAACCCACTACCTCCATATTAAATCCCAGTGTGCATATCTACCAGCTGTACTACACTGTACCATCCAGGGTGGGTTATATGTTGTTGCCTTCAATGTATTGCTTTGTTTATCTTTTGGCACTGTCATGTTTTCGTGTAAAATAAATAGTGCTTTTGTATTTTCAACCTTTTGAAGTTCACCCATTTCTACATTTCTTGCCCCACCTCTGCCCATTTATGCAATGTTTGCTTTTATTTGGGTGCGCACACTGCTCCAATCCACTGCATGTTTTGTACATGTATGTGTTGTTTCTTAATCCTTTCCCACAATTTCATCAGTTGCATTTACTGCACATTGTATGTATACACCTTGCTTGCAAATGCACAACATTTCTGTTCCAGGTGTACATCTTCTGTCACTCAGTCTTACAGTGACAGGCAGAACAGACAACTACAAGGCTATTTTGTTATACTGACCGTGGCATTTCAAGATGGCACTTTAGGCACAAGGGTGATCTACTACTGTTAATATCTTCAGAACCGATTTCTTACTCCTCAGTGGCAACCAGATTTCCTTTAAGATTCATATCTCTTTTAGGATAATATTCCTTCACCTAGTTTACTGCCCCCTCAAACCTACAAACAGTCACAGACTCCAGCTTTTGATCAGATGGGTCATTCCACACCTTGGATGTAGGCATTAATAGCAGTGTGAGTGTGACAGCATCTTTCAGGCAGCCATTGAAGGCTTTCTAATGTGGTACCTAACTCATCATCTGTAGTTTCACATGTTTACATGCTGAAATGTGGTTCTGTGGTTTGCTTAAGCTCAAACACACACACACACACACACACATGAGCAGAATAGTTGTGGCTACACTGCTTCTACAGTGCTTGGCAGAGCCACATTTCTCCCCTGTAAGTTTAACTCACAATCTGCAACAAATTCTTTACAGGAGCAGACATAAACCTCCTTGGACAGCTAGCTTCAGCGAGTCATTCCTGCTGTCTTCATCTGGCTCATTCAGTGCTGTCTTCTACTCGTCATGCACTGTATGCATTACAGGCATGGATTTAACCCTGCACACCACAGAAACAGCCAGGATAACATTTTGATGGCAGCCTTTGGATGCTTCACTGACCAACTGTGTGGATCTGAATTTTTACACTGTTAAATGAATTGTGATATTTTAGAGATGTTCCCTGCATTAGGTGACTATCACTGCCATATAAGTGCAGTGACATCAAAATTGATGAAAATAAACAGGAGATTTAAGTGACAAAGACCAAAGAATAGGAGGATGGGTCTTTAGCTCTGCTTTGTCAATTCTTCAGGTGCCATTCCAAATATATATATATATATATATATATATATATATATATATATATATATATATACACACACACACACACACACACACACACACACACACACATTTTTTCATTAGGAAAGTGCATCTTAAGAACTGTTCTTCATGGAAGTAATATTTAACCATCTTTTGGACATATGGTAACATTTGGAAATCTGAATAAATTAATTAGAATTTGTCTTAACTGATGTTAAATGCATACAGATGTGTCATTTTCTTTAGAAAATGTAAGGTTTTCATGCTATAAGTGGTAATGGCATTGCAGCTGTTTCTTTAATTTCTGGTGTTAATCTCCATTAAGGTCATAAATGCTGCCTGCCCTAAGTAATATTGACTTGAATTTTATTGCCTGTACATAACAGTGTAAACCATCAACCGAATTTTCCTCCATTTCTCAGTTTTGAAAGACTATAACAAAAGGTTCCTAAACAAATATGTATCTCAAGGTTAATATTTCAGTTATGACTTTAAATTGATGCCCCCAAATTATTTAAACCTGTCTTTTAAGATTCAAGGAAACTGGATACCTTCCTCTCTTGCTGATGTGGAATGATAAAGCTGACTTTCCGGATAATCTTAGACTGCTTGGTAAATCATTTGCAGGTAGTAGGATGCTTCTTTCACTGAGGACTTATTTACTCATGTTATACATACACACTTATACACACAATTGTCTCATTACTGAAGGAACATAAAAAGAGTGCTCTTTTTAGATTGGATCTAAGAAGATCGGAAAAAAAAATATTTTTTTGCCAGGGGAATGGGCATGTCCTTTCAGATTATGTATATGCAACTCTGAGATTGCACAGCAGTTGTTAAGATCAGATTCCCAGACCAGACCTCAATAGCATAGTTTCACATGGAATGCAGCTGGCAGGCTGAAAAACAAAAAGCTAGCCTCTAAGAGAGTTTGCTGTTACAGAGTGCAACTATATATGTATACGTACATATGTATGTATATATATATATATATATATATATATACATATATATATATATATATATATGTATATATATATATCTACACACACACACATATATATACAGACACACACACACTCAGACCAATGTATGTATGGGTATACCACATATAAGTGAATACATCCAAAGTCGACTGCATGAAAATCGACTGCAGATGTTCGAAAAAACAGAAGTTAACACAGCAATATGTATGCATTCTTGGTGCATGCAATGTTTTCATTTAAAAAAAAAACTAAAATCAAATTATTTCCATGGGACAAGCTACTTTGTATATCCCCATGTGGGTGACTGAGCCCCCCCAATACACACTGCTAATAATATGTACTAATTCTGAGATCTCACAACCATATAGCAAGGACAAATTTCACAACCCCTGTATTTGTGGGATCTCACACACCTGTTCATCAGCTGCCTAGTTGATCATATGCAGTCGACTAGAGAGCTGTTGCCTTAAAACATTCTCAGAATCAGCACTAACACCCATATGTGTGCATGCACGTGTGTGTGCATGCATGTATGTTTATATACAGTGTACATATGTATACATTGATAGAAACATACATCAGGTTAAATGTGGTAAAAGATTGATTCATACTAACCTTTTTCAGACTTAGCCCAGGAGAGCTGTCTAGTTAAGTGAATTAGTGACTTGGTCATAGTTACACTGTTAGGCAATTTGAGGCAGAGAGAATCAAACTCTGGAACACAGTTAGCAGCTCTTTACCAGCTTATAGCCTTAACCCTCTGTGCCAGCTACCCAGAAGGATGACACTTAAAAATGTGGCAAATATTTTTAACTTCAGCTGTTGATGTAGATCATAGTGTTAATTCATAGGGATTCGTTGTCTCTCCCCTTGACAGGAAAAGTGTGAAACCTAAACCTGCCTTGCTGAGGATGGCGTACCCTGAAAAGGGGCCATCATATTAAATAGATGCATTCTCATCCCTTCTAACTTATATTAGGTTTGGTGAAATTAATTGTCATTCCAAGCTAAAATTCACAGATAATAAAGTGAAGAAGTGGGACTCATCAATGTATACAAATTAAAAACAGTGAATACAAAACTAAATAAATACTAAGCTGTCTGAAATAGCTTGTCTTTGAAGGAATCAGTGTCTGTGCTGCCAAATCATGCAAAGAACTATTCAGCAGTCTGTATACTTTCAACTTGTACCATTCAGTCTGGCTCAGCTACCAAGGATATGCTATATACATGTCTATCACTCAGTCAATCTAAGGTAGTGTTATAATAACAATTTTGGGAATGACATACTGTACACCCAGTTAAAATAAACACCAAAACCTACAGATGTCACCTAAAGGGCATGACTAATTGTTAAACTTATAATGCCCCATACATAACAGAAAACTCCCTTCTGCTCAATGCCCTAGATTTGCATTCAACTGATTTGCATAACTATGTCTCAAGCACAATCTATGTACAGAACTACTAGGCTTCATAAACGTTAACAATATCAAATAAATTGTGAACATACAAACAAGAATGGGAATACATGTTATAATATTCCTCATCTCAACAAGCATCGTTGACAGATACTCTGTGTATGTGATCGCCATACCCTACTATCCATACTGGTCACAGTGCTATGTCATTTGTCATATACACCAACCCTAACCTAATAAATAATTATCTCATCTCTATGACTTTTGTTTTCAGAAGTGGCAGCTATGATGCCCTGAAAAGTCACCTTCTGTCAATCAACCGGTGTTGTGCGTTAGGCACCTCCTATTACAAGTTATGGATGAATCATTCATAGCTTTCTACAGTACTCCAAGTAACTGCATTAATACATTAATCCCTGTGAGCAAAACATAGTGGAGAATTCTGCAGTATACTTAGTAGAATCACACAATCAACAAATTATAAATCTAAATGAAAAGAGTGCAAAAAAAGGCTAATGTCAACTCCAACCAAAATTAACTTAAAATGATCCAAGGAAGTGCATCACTGTTTGAGGTAACATTTGTTAGCAAGATGGCTGGCTGAATTGCTACAGTCATATCTGAAACACTAAGCAGAAAAAATGCAGCGTGCCAGAACAAAACAGTGTCACAAAACAATGATAACAGATACAGAAAACATGCTGATTTTGAGAAAAATGTTGGTCACAAAGGGGAACCCCAACAACTCTTCCTCTGTACGACATGATCCTACCTGAAATTATACCTGAAATGGTCACCCCAGTCCTCAGGATGTTTAGAAACAACATTACCAGTGGATCACCTAAGATTCCAGAACGCTTGATTTGTGCAGTAAAAAATCAGACTAATGTACCTACTTATGAATATTCCCAGAAGAGCAGGGAAAACTGTCTGTCTGTGATATCAAGGAAGCGGCTGTTATGGACCCATCAACAAGAATGCCCCTTTCACGTATTCTAATAATTGTAGACCGATCAGACTCACAAACACATTCTTTAAAGTGATGGAAATAATCATCATGGATATATGCTTAACATAGTATATTTTTGAGTGTATGACCACAGCTCAGTATGAAGGCTTATCTGTCCAATCAACTTACTTCAATCTAGCTAAAGGGTTTACATTATAATTAGTCACGTACTCATCCATAAACTCAGATATATGCAAGTAATGGAAGCTGCAATAACTTATGTCCACAACTGGCTATGTGGTTGTATACAACAGATAAGTATAGTTGGACTCCTATCTATACCAAACCATCACATGTCCTTTAAGGCTTCCTAGAGGCATTCCATTTGGCATCTTTTTTTCTTCATTGTCTGGCTCACCAAATATACAGACAAATGCAAAGTGGGAGCATAGTCCTTAGCCCTACTGAAATGAACTCCTTCGAGCATCACTTAAAATTACCCATGGATAATGCAGTAGTAATGACCTTACAGTATTCTCTTGGCAGACTTCAACTATCCTTCCATTATTTTCAAAAGTTACATCACCAGAAATAAATACCCATAAACATTTATTGATTTCACCAATGCTAACAAATTACATCACATAGTTCATATCCCATCTAGGTGTTCAAAACTATTGGATCTGGCCCTAACCAGTATAGACTTCCTATACTGAACACCTGCAGTTACCACATCACTGGTAAAATCTGACCCCTGTTAAGCGTAAAAACTAATTAACCACAAAACCTTTTTCAGCTAGTGTCTGTGTGTGTGTGTGTGTGTGTGTGTGTGTGTGTGTGTACACACATATATATATATATATATATATATATATATATATATATATATATATATATATATATATATATATATGGGTCTACTTTGTGTGATAGAAAACACATTTCACTGAAACTCATTTTGTCGAAGCCTCATTTCACTGAAAATGAATTGCCCAAGCACAATTCACTGAAAGCTGACTTCACTGAAAACTCATTTGACTGAAACTCATTTCGTCTAAACAAGTATATGCCCTATTCCCCACTGTAGTGTGATCCTGGAGTTAGTATATATAGTAAGGGGGGGTGGGGGCATAGCCCCCCCCACCTATTTTAAATATTGTAAACCACATACATGGATTCTTACAAGTCAAATTAATAACTCTTTCCAGAAAAAAATACATGCCCACACCCCCCAACTATATATACTAACTCCAGGAATGCACTACAGTGGGGAACAGGGCATTTACCTGTTTAGATGAAATGAGTTTCAGTCAAATGTGTTTTCAGTGAAGTGAACTTTCAGAGAATTGTGCTCAGGGAATTAATTTTCAGTGAAATGCGACTTTCACGAAATGAGTTTCAGTGAAATGTGTTTTCTATCAAACAAAGTAGACCCATATATATATATATATATATATATATATATATATATATATTTATATATATATATATATATATATATATATATATATATATATATATATATATATATATATATATATATATATATATATATATATATATATATAATATGACCTGATAACATTCCTCTCACTTTGATAATTTTTATGCCCACCTTATGGCATTTCACCTATGTACATCGGAGTATTAGTCACATCAGAAATAAGTGCAATACCAAGATCAGGAATAAACCCCATGTTGGAACCGTAGTAGAAACAAGATATATAATCAGAAGAAAAAACTCGTAACTGATAGAAAGAAACTTAAAACCCAGTTATCAAGAGGGAAACTGAAAAAAAAAAAAGCAAAATCAAATCCCCCCGGAAGTAAATTTTAATTAAAATTGCCGCCTATATTAAGGATGACTGCAAAGCCTTCCTCACCTTTGTCAGAAACCTTAGAAGTAATGCCCAGGAATGCACAGAGCTAAAACTGCATGTACTCGTCCCCTGAGAATATAGCTAACAAATTTAGTTCAAATTTGCCCCTTATCTCCCTAAACATTCGTTGTGGTACTCTATGCAGAGAGGGTATACCAAGCTGCTCTTTTAATGAGTTGGTCTTATAATGTGCTTTACTGCCATCTAAAGCTGTCCTCTGTGTGTACATATTCAGGGACACATGGATAGAAGCATACTGAGAGCACCTAGTCCTCTGCTTAAAATGGTGAATATTCTGCAGGTCAAGATCCCTTCCAGGAACTGGCATGCTTGTAGTGCAAGACTGGGTCTTAAATAGGTGGAGAGGGGTCAGCTGTTAGACATAACTGCAACATAAAATTTTCCTGCAAGGCAAACAGTACTATTCAAGATGATAGGATTCATAATAATGTAATAAAAAAGACTTAATTGCATCTGCCTCACTAGAAAGAGAAAGAACCTATAATTAGAAGATATGGTGTTATTTCCTTGAATTATGATGCATTACTAGGATTTTGATGAGTCTAAACTCATGCATGAATATTGATTGATGCCTACATATGTAGATATGGAAATAACTGGGAGAGGTAAGCTCTTATATTGTGATTGAAAATTATTTTTTATGATGATTCCATTTACTTTTCATGTAAAGTCTGAAATCACAGACAATATGTGGTATCATTTTGATATACGCTGAATGAGTAGCAAAAATAAAGGCTGCCGGTCCATTATTTTGAATGTGTCATGATCTACTTGAAGTGAAAATCAATTGACAAAGTATAGTTTCTTAGAAAACTCATCTTGGGTATGACAGCAGAGTTAATTCCTCAGACAACAATGGCTGTAATGTGTTCCTTCTGTTGCAGTTAAACAGCGTGGAAGACTGGGATTGAAGAGGGCTAATAAGGCGTAATCTGAACAGAAGATTTAAAAAAAAACTGTCAGCAAGATTCCAGATTCTGAATTCCCACATTTCCTTAGATATTCTTAACTTCCAAAGTGCAGTAGTTCTAAACAATCCTTTACCTTGCAGCTGCAGTGGCTTCAGAGCCGGACAGCAGCATTATACACCACCACTATCAGTTGCAGCCATTTTTGGAAACTGCACTCTTAGAATCATGACTGACACAATGACTGTACTGCTTTACATATTGATTATCATAAAGGTCTGCTCACATCTTTTAAATGCAGTCTCCATCAAAGATACGTTTTAAGAGCTATGGTTAAAAACATTTGTTTTTCTAATATCACCAAATAACTACATCAAAATATTGACTGAGATATTGGTTTCACTGTCATTCAGTGAAAGTCTCAAAGATCCTTCACACAGAACTTCTTACCCTTAGATTCAGAATGAAAATATTAACCTCAGGAACAACAATGAAATATTTGGTGAAGGAAATTAACTTGTTGTGTTAAAGGTCACCCTGTCAAGTACACCACACATTCTTAGTTATTTTAAATAATTTACTGGACTCTGCAGTATATCGGTTCTGCTAACCTTATTTTTAGAAGAACAAAATGCCTACAGTTTTTAATAATTCTGCTACAAGTTTAGCTGCCATGTAAAATCTTTCCATAACCTAACAAATGTATATTTTATCACAGCAATGACATAGCCAATGACATAGCCAAGGAGTCAGTTAAAGACATACAATGTATGGTGATTAATAATGCTCAGTTTGATGCTCAAAGTTTTTACCTAAACAGCTTTTTATTCATGAGGCTCTCATTTAAGCTTTATAAATTTGTTAGTAGGAATTTGTTGACTAGATTCCGAAATGAAGTATTTATTTGTAATGCTGCTAATCTTACATCTTCTCTTATGTGTCAATTTCTTGAAAGAATGACTGTGCTCAGGATTTTCGTCAAGCATGTTGAAGTGTTAGACATATTTGCATTTTCTTTGCATAGCTGGATATGCATAAAAAGAGATACCAATTATATAAGTTGAATTACACAGATGGATGATCCTGTCTCCTTTAGTCCCTTTGTTTTACTTTTTTCTCTCCATCAAATCAAGGAAATGCAAGAGCAGAGAATTACCACTCTTCCAGATTTTGCATCAGAGCTTAATTCAAAAAGTATAGTGGCTCAACCTCTGAATTCCTGCTAAAGGAGTAATACATATCTGTGAAATTCTAATGCATGTAGAATGAGAAACACTAAATGAATTCATAGATCACATTATTCACTGTAGAAGTATTTTTCAGCTAAAACTATGAGCACAGCAGGCTTTCTGACATTACATAACTTTAATTTTTCTCACTTGGTTTAACCACTCAAATTTCATTTGTCCTTGGATGACACGTATTCACTTTTCACAGATTAAAAATTGTCATTATGCTTTTATGGAGCCGAGACATCTTTCAGAAGCTTGACTTCTGGGGATAACCAATGCCATTCTATTGCTCTTTGTGCTTGTTCCCTTTCTTAAAAAAAAAAATAGAAGATAAAGTTGCTGATTAAATGCTGTGTGTGAATGTGTTTGTGTGCATTTCAGCCTGCATAACTCCATGACTATAAATATATACACATTAGTACATGTGCACAGTCATCAATCATGTTACTGTTTTTTTTAATGTTCCACATGTTGAAGATGATCAGAAGATACCAGTTCTACTTTAAATTTTACATTTCGGATAGACAGAGATGACAATTACAAAACACATTATTAAGTGAAAGATGTAACATGATCTACAATTGCAAGTTATTTCTTTGACTTTGATGACCTTTAATATGATTATGTATATGTACGCTGCATAGTAAAATGGATTGTGTTAATTGTTCAGTAAGTGACCAGATCATATCCCTTTATCAGGGAGGCTCAACCACTAAAGTCAATGCTGAAAGATTCACAATGTTAAAAGAAAAAAATAAGACAAAGAATTTAATTGCATGCACACAAATCATGAAATTTAAATACTGATTGTATTGCAGTTAATTCATAGTGTTACTGATAAATTGCTGGACTGTCATGCCCTCAGAAAATCATGGTTAATGTTAGAGTTATTTTGTGGTGTGCCTATGAACCTATGTTGGAGTTATTTTGTGGTGTGGACCAGTTTGTCACACCTTTCAGAAATGATATCCAGCAGTACTTTAATTGCATAGAAGTAATGATTACCAGTTCTGTAGTTAATGGGGGTATTGAAATGCAGGCTCAGAAGAAGACGACTCTTCCCTTTGCTGCCTATGTCAACAGCCTGGGAAACTTCTAGAGGGAGTTTAGCCCTTACAGTCAATCCTATACCTGCCTTACTATATCACATAGCCCCCTAACTCAGATACACGAACTCTGAGTTACTGTATTGGCCAAAGTCTTTCCAAAGTTAGCCAGTTTAAACTGGAGTACATTCAACTCGAAAACCTACCCAGGTTTTAGACCCTGATTTTTTGTCCCTATTCTTCCTTTATCAAACACTTGTCTTGGTTGACATTGTAGCCAGGATAAGTATGCATTCCTGTTATATTTAATGGTTCTCTTAGGCCTTCAGTCAGGGATGGAATCTGACTGACTCTTTTATTTTTTCTTTTGTTCTGGGCTGAACAAGATACACCATAAATCCAGAAACACTCTGTTTCTGAACCTTAACAAACCCATGAGGTCCAAAAGTATTTGTTTGCCTTCAAAAGTGCCACACTGTTCCAGAAATTAATTGTGTCTAAATGTCAAATAGACCTTCACTGGCATTTCTTTGCTATTACTTAGTTTACTTAATATTGCACTGTTTAAAATATATTCATTTTACTTTGGACTCAGTCATACATTAATTAAAATAGTTTGTTAGTATCACTGAGTACAGAAATATACCACTTAGTACAATCCTAGTGAAATGGAAAAACTGACAGCAGTTGTAGCTTTTAAGTTTATTCAGTTTGTTAACACTTTATCTGGAAAGAGTCAACTTCTTTCTGATTCATCAACTTGACCAGCTCTTGTTTCTCCTTAAGAGCATTAATGTCTTATCAACCGTAATTAACATTAGCCTGCAGTTCTTAAATGTTGTTCTTTTTTTTTACTCCTTTTCTGGTTGCACTTATACACTTATAAACCTCACTAACATAATCATTTCATTAAGCAGATGTGATTTCTTTTGTACATTGTAGGTTTTCACTAATGTGTTTTAATTTAATTGCGTTTGTTTCCTGAGGCAATGAGGCAATCCAACTGGGTCATATGAGTCCCCTTTTCAGCCAGAGGCCCCTGAGAGAAAAACTCCAAATAATACAGACAAAAAAGATACTTTAACATTGCAAAACTAAGGAATATTAAAATTGCATAGGAACACTGATGTCAGTTTCAGAACTAATAAATGTATAATACTAACTAGGTTAGAGGTTCTCAGTTAGAAATGAATCTATTTTGACCATACTTTAGGAGGAGAAGATGAGGTTATGCAATCAATGGGTGAACACTATATAGAGGATTAAGTTCGAGTCTCTGTTCATAACCAGCTTATTATGTTTTTGAGATATTGATGCCAAGAAATTTACCTCACAAGTGTGGACTATGGCATAGTTCTCTTTAACTAACTTTACACCCACTTTATTGGACTTTTTCCAGTTTTGACTTCCTTCTATCAGTTCAGCAAGTGAAGCAAGTGTTGACCATATTACTGTAGTTTATTAACTGTTTCCTTGGCCTCTTTCTATTTTTTTGACTTTCTATTATCAACTCAGCATGACAACGGAGTGTTTACATTACTTTAGTTTACTGATTGCTTGCTGTTGTCTGAAGATTCCTGCAGCCAGTTTAAACCTATCCACTGCTCCTTTAGCTTTCTTGTCTTGAAATCATGCATTAAGGTTATCCACTTGTTCAGTCTAGCAGTCAGTGGTTTGAATCTGGATACTGATTTTATGAGACACAGCAGCACTTAAAAATGCCCCTCTAAGCAGCTAAAGATGGGCAAAAATATTGTACGCTGAAAGCAGAAAATATTTGTTATTCTGGTGGTGACAATTTTATGATGTATTTTACATGAACACAAACTGTTGACTATCTCAGGAATTTAACAGTAACTGCAATATTACTGAGATTTGTGCTTTGGCACCTAAATTGTATTCATGGCAAGAGATTAGTTGTTACTACATGCATTAACATTCCATTTGGAACACTAGTAACTAACACCTTAAGTTCTCGCGCTCTCTTTCTCTCTCTCTCTCTCTTTCTTTCTTTCATTTAGCTAAGCCACAGCCTGTATAGTATGCTAACGCTACACAATATCAATGTATTCTAACCTAATACCTTATGCTCTTTATAGTCCTGCCTTTTTCAGAATTCATCAGTTCACCAGGAAATGGACATTATTGAAAATTCATGTTTTTTGTTAACTAAAACACCAATCTTACATACATTGCTTGTTTAGACAGGCTAACAAATTATAGCTTTTTGTTTTAATTGTTTTAATTTAACTTACACAACCCTTGTATGGTGATTTACTTTCTCATTAACTGTCAGAGCAGTCCCTGGAGCTGTAATCTTCTTGCTAAATAAACCTGATTCTAATGCAATATGCAAGAAAAAACTTTTATTTTAATGGAAGGCCTTAATCAGGTCTTCTGAAGTTTTAGGATCATACATAGTCTCATGCATACAACACACACACACTGTGTCTGTCTCTTAGGTTTAGTTATATTAAGCACTCAAACTGTGCATTCTTTCTACACTGGCATTTTGCAAGTGTCTTTTTTTCAGCCAGTATGAAAGAAACGATGCTTTTCCTTTTATAGCCACAAGTTGATCTTTAAGAAGTGTATGTAATGTCAGTAACTTAGTAATTCCTAATGAATGGCTCCTGCTAGCTTGAAAGCTTGAGTAATTGTTGGGCAGTTAAAAGGTACAATATCAAGTCTGTGTCTTGACGAAATTTCTTAATATTTATGTTTTCCTCTGGTTATCAATGGCAATGTGGTTAGCTCTCTTTTTTTTGCCAGCACTTATAATAGTAGATTGTTCTGTCAGAAGTCACATCTTCAAACATTAATAATATACATCAATCCCTAATTTATTCAGTAGCATAGTGTTCCAAAATACTTGTGGAGCATCAATCTCTTTCCACCATTTCACAGTAATACTATGCTTAATCACAATTTAATACTATGGGTAATCAAATATTATATCTAGTTTGGCACTATTACATGAAAAATCATACTTGGGTACTTTTCTTAGACAATTCAAAACAGCAATATCAAGAAACAAGAAACAAAGGAAAATATTTGTTTGCCAATACATACTTAATTATGTATGTCCTCACATGTTTACTGCCTCTGTTAAAGTGTTTTTCCCCCCATCCTTAATTTTACTTGTCGACCCCAAGTTTATCAGCTATCTTCCTTGCCCTCCCGACTTAATCCTGTAAGTTGGAGGCTAATTGTGGGACAAGCATACTGAGGGCTTGGTGCATCTCAGCTTCTGTCTAGGGTGGGTCTTTCTATTTGCTGCCTACCTGTTTCCTCCCCTCCATGTGGTCTCAATGGTATGCCCAAGTGGCAGGGGTGCAATGGAGGTGTGTGGCATATCCCCCCACCTCTGCAGCAGCTCAGCTATATTGCCACCCTATTCCCGTCTTTAGCCATGCCTATCTTGTGATGTCCCCAATTTCCATCAGAAATTGTCACCATAGACACCCATAGGGCAATCCACCCACCCCAGGATGACTAGACCCATCCCTCCCTACCACTACATCAGTCACTGAACTACTTATTGAATCCAGGTCACCTGGGGTGTAGTCTGGCCTTTATTCTTCTACACCACTAAAGTAGCTGCCTCTGTAAAGGCGTAGTTAAAATTGTAGCTATTCTGGGTCCTTATTAAATTGTAGATATTAACATTTCTAACTGCACTCAACTTTCAAAAATCTTTGTTATAAGTATAGCATTCTATAACTGTGTATTTTTGAATGGGTTACACATTGCTAAATGACCCACTCCATTGAACAAAGGCTACAGTCTTTCTTGATACATCTGTATGCAAGTTTGTATATATATATATATATATATATATATATATATATATATATATGTATACACACATTGCTGTTCCAAATTGTCCTTTTCACTTCTACCTTAAGCATTCAGTATTTAAGATTAGCTTTAAAAATGTATGGAAACTCTCTATTTTGGATTTTTGATGTCAGTTTGTCTAACTTTGTATCAAATTATGAAAATCAGACCATTCATTGACCATTCAATGATAGCCAGCTATATAAACTGAATTTTCAGCCAGTCAGTGAAAATACAGATTCCCCTGAATAGATCATTGAAGGGGCAATCTCTCCCTCTGTTTTTAATGAGCCTAAACATAATTATAGTAGAAATCAGGTACTGCCTCCTGGGAAGGACATGTTAGGGACTTTGCCATGACAATAAGTGTAATCTTCCAGTAACATGTTATTTAATTTAAGAAAACTGTTTTATTATTACTATTATTATTACTATTATTATTATTATTATTATTATTACTACTACTAATAATAATAATAAAGAACCCAGAGCTGTGAATTATATACAGCATTCAGAGGAAATGTCTAAAAACAGATATCAGAAGTATATATCTGATTGTCATTGTACCTCACATTTGCACTCAGTGTCTTATCCGCTGTTTATGTCCCTTAAGACACCACTATACAGGTAGCAGAGAAATGAGATATCTGAATTTATGGACTGGTGAGAGGATTTTATTTAGTTCTGTCACAACAGATCTGCAGAGGGCCAAGTTTTTGTATAAGAGAGTACACCAGAACAGGTATAGCTTATGGTTCCTTGCTCCCAGCATCACCTGCATTGTTTCATAAGTACTAATTAACTTTCTCACAACATCCACAAACAGATGTGAGGAAGTTTATAATGGGAGTCTACAGTTGATGATAATATTTCTTCCTACTTTTACCTTTATAAAGTCTTAACCAAGTGAACTCACCCAAGTTAATGTGATTACATTTATAATTGCAACAAATGCACATTATTGTTTAACCACTTTGCTCCACTTGCCTCATTAGTATAGTCAAACTATCTACAACTGAGACAGAGGACTTGTCTTATGGCAGATTGTATGTCCTTTTAACATTTGAAAAGGAGTACATGGACAAAGCTTCAAGATATCCATCACGTGTCAACTAGCCAATGACACATATTTTAACAGAAGGTTGACTTGCCTGGGTAAATACTAACAAGCCTTCTACCTCTTTATAGTCTGTATATCACTTGTTTCATAAACACCTCCCCATCTTATATGAACTCTCTCCATCTCCTTCTAACTCTCTCTGTCTGTATCTAAGGCAAACACACACACATAACGCAGCCTCACTATTGCTTGTTCCTTATCAGACACCTTAAAATTCCAAAGGCCTGACTCCCTCTTCTCCTGTCTCTACTACTCCTCCCCCTTTTCTGGTATGCTTTTTACCCCTTTTTCTCTCATCCATTTCTTTCTTTTTTTTTTCTTGTTTTTGTTTTTGTTAAGTTTAGACCTGTAAAACAGGAATTTCTTGGTCTGGGCAACTCAGCCATTTAGATGGATTGTAATTACTGATCGATAGTTTTTAAGTTAGCACACCTTTTAAAGAACAAATTTTCAGTTTGGAAGTTGCCTCTAGATAGATCTAGTAAACTACCTGCTTTTCTGTTCAACAGACAGTTTGCAAGCTTAATATTAAGCAGTCACTCTCATAATCATTTAATTGACAGCTTGTAAGTTGTCAATTAAGTGACAATTTATAAGCTGTCAAACTTTTCATTTAAATGTTAAGTTGGCAACTAGGGCAAGTGATGAGTTCAACCAGCCCTTGCTAAATCACTAATTAAATTTATTGGATCTTACATTAGATTAGTTAAGTTAAAGTTTTTCTGTCTTACTTTTGATGCATGAAATGTGCTATACAAATCAAACATACCATATTCATAATTGTTGTCTGATAATCTAATAATTATTCCACATCCATAGTGTACTGTAACAGATCATGCCTTGAGTGTTTCTGTTTAACTTGCATTTATGATGCAGAACATGAGTTTTCTGCTGATACATATGCTATTATATACAGGTCTACTTTACATAATCGAACATACAAATGTTTGACTTTCATATGGCCGAGACCATATGATTGAACATCTGAATGTTTGAAAATGTGAAAACAAAATAAATAAACAAAACAAAAAAACTAAACAGTGCTAGCAGGGGGAAAAGCACCCCTGCACCCCCCACACCCCCTGCTATTTAAATATACCAACTCTGACATCGCACTACATTGCGGTAAAGGTAAATCTTCCTGTTCCGTGCTCTGTGGAGATCCCCATTCAGACCATTCGAACTTTTAAAAGTTTGATCATATGGTCTCAGCCATATGAAAGTCAAGCTTTTAAAAGTTCAACAATCTGAAGGGGACCCATATATACATATATATGAACAAGTATCTGTATTCAAACAACAAATTCCTGCTACTTTGTTGCACTTTACTCTTAAATCATATAACCTTGTCATGTAACAAAAAGTCATATATCAGTTGTCTTTTTCTAAGTGTTGTATAACATTATTGTTAACATGTGTACCTGTTTTGTATATGTATTCTTATTTATGTGAATGTAGAATGTATAGTTATAGTGATGGAATTTTTACTAAAACTTGTATATTTTAAACACTTCGCCCCAGTTGTCCATTGTATATGGGCAGTTCATTCAGATTTTCAATCAGTAAAAACTATCCCAATGATGACTGTGTTCTTCCTGTTCAACTCGCTAGCTTTACTCAAATTACTTTTCTATAGCCACTTTACTTCTCAGTCTTTTTGCTTTTAGCTTATCACTCCTCCTCATGCTGCACTTATTTCTTAAACTTTTACTTTTCCTCCTCCTCTCACACCCCGCCACTAACTACAATTCCTCCTCTGTCCATTTATATTCCTGCTCATTTCCATAACTTCTCCTTTCATATCCCTCTTATTATTTTTTAAGCTATGTTCTACTTATCTGTCTGTACATTTTCCCGGTCCCCTTCAAAAAACACACATCACATCAAATGACATTTGATGACCTTTATTAAAATTCCATAAACAAAACTGTATAAACCAACTAATATTTTAATCAATCACAGTATAAACATCCATATGACTGTTAACTAGGGCAGTGTGACCCTGCTCACCCTGATCAAATAAGCAGCACCCTTACCCTCGCTCACTTATTTTATTTATCAAGCAGTGGCCACTGCTCACTTTCATTTTCCACTTGCTGAATTAACCATGCAATCAATAAGCAGCATTCTTACCTCTACTCACTTTTATTTATCAAACAGCATCCAGCCACTCACTTGCATTTCTCAACTCACTGAAATGAGCGTCCAACACCAGAGGAGGAAAAGAAGAGAGAAAAGCCTCCCCCTCGTCTCCACCTCCAAAATGTATATCATCCACACAATCCCCAATCTTCCTAAGAAAAACAGGAAGGAAGGGAGGGTTGTAGCAAGTTCATGCCAAAATATGATTCCTAAATCAGTTACACTCGCATAAAACCCATTATACTTTCCTCATTTCCTAGCAGTTCTCCTACTTCCCATTTACCCCCCCCCCCCCCAACTAGCTTCCTTTCCCTTGCCTTCTTAATTCCCATTACTACTTCTGCCTAACCCCCATCTGAAGATGTCCCTGGGCAAATTGATTTGTTACCAAGCCTCCTTTATTACTAAACTCAAAAACACCCCAGTCTGAGCTTTTTTCTGCAGCCATCATTCTATAAATACATAAAGTGTTATTGTATATTTCTCTGTTCAATTATTAGCCAATTTATGTTAATTTATATCTTTTTTGAGTTAAAATGTTATGCCCATTTAAGAAATATTTTAAAATATTTAAAAAATCATGTAAACTCACATATAGATATTTTTACCCTGCAATTATAAATGTACATTACGTGTAACTTAAATGTGGAGCTTGTCTTCCCAGACCTGGGCTGAAAATGGGTTTTGGCTAGTCGGACTTTTCCCAGTCTATAAAGACAGACAAAAAAACAAATAATACAGCTGCACTGATCCATGTAACACATGCAGATGTTTTCTGCAGTGCTCTAACTAAATTAGTGGTCCTTATAACTAGAAGAGAAGTTTCTATTTTGTAAAAAACATTATTCATAATTACAATTCAGGAACCACCGAGGGTGAGGATATCTTGATATCCTTAGTGTCTCTAAAGTTTAATCTGTTGAATATAACTGATTACAATGCTGTCTGTTATATTCCTTGTTAAACAGTAAATGCTAAATCATCTGCCTTAACATGCTGTTATGATGGACTGCACTAGTACTGTGTCATTTGCAGTAGAGATATGGATAAAACTTTGTGGGACTGGCCTCATTCTCTGTGTTGTTTAATGGGATTTAATGGGTCTACTTCACATCACCTAAAACCTGTTTGATTTTCATTTCATCGAGACCAAATCACCTAATTTTCAAAATACTGAAAACTCATTTGACTGAATCTCATTTCACTGAATTGTAAGCCATAGACATGATGTGGGTTTCCATTTACCTGTGACTTGTTTGTGATCAAAAGAATTTCTGTAACTTTCAGTGCTGACTGTCAGAATACCAATAGACATGTAGAAAGTAGTGTAGTGTTTTTAAATGTGGGTATGTCTCTTTATATTTTTATGGGAAGTATCTAAGGTAATATGGCGGATGTTTTGTGCATTCCCAGCAGTAGTGGCAGTGTGTAGAGTACTGTAAGGCAAATAAAAGGTATATGTCCTTTTCCCCACTGTAATGCGATCCTGGAGTTAGTATATATAGTTAGGGGGGTATGCCCCCCACTTAGTTTTATATTGTCCGGTTTCTGTTAAGAGGGTAAGTAAGTAATTTTTAAGGTCTGGGAAGAGGTAGTTATTAGTGTTGTGAGTATGTTTGTTTATGGTTTAACGTTTAGTCTTTTGAAATCTAGCATTGTAAGCTTTCAGTGAAATGAGTTTTCAGTATTTTGAAATTAGGTGATTTGGTCTCGGTTAAATGAAATTCAGTCAAATGGGATTTAGGTGATGTGAAACAGACCCGATGAAATATACCTGAAGTAATATAGAGAACTACTGGTTACCTTTTTAATCTTGAAATTTAACTGGAATAGGAAAGTTTATGTTTTTTTAAAGACTCACGTACAATGTTGTATACAGGCAGGTGTATGTGAAACTCCTTCATGAGAATCCCTTAAAAAAACTTCTGTGACAGATTTGCAGACTGTAAGGGAAGTACAGTAACATTCGACCCTCTGACATGTGCATAAACATGACCATGCACTTCCACCATTGCATTCTGTGCAGGTGACAAGGACATGTGACTTCTGTTCAATGCTCTTTTTGTATCCTCTGTTAGCAACAACTCCTAATCCTGCTGAGTTTACTGCCAGTTGTCACCATTATATTCTCACTTTTGACCCAGTATTTTAAAAAAATGTACCCAATTACCTGGGAAAGTTTACTCAGTTGTTGCACTGAAAAGCTGATTGTACATTCTTAAGATATATCTACTTCATCCTTTTGTCATCTGGCAAATACTCTTAAGTTACTTTATCTCTTTGTGTAATAAAACATCTGTTACAAGTTTGGTATTTAAGCCTAATTGCAATGCCTTCAAGGTCCCTGCACATTTCAAACTTTTCATGACAACAGTTTGCTTCCACATTTCTTACCTTCATATGTATCTGAATAATCATGGAATGATTTCAGGCAAAGAAGAGTATTGTGTTTGTGTATGCCCACATCTTTTCATCTGTACTTAGCACCATATCTATCCATCCACAACCCCTTTTCCCATTTTTACACAAGGGTTTGGGATATCACTTCAACAGTGACAGTCATCTGAAGCCAAGGATCACACCGCTGGGGGCTAGCCCTGCTGCGGCATTTAGCATCACATGTAAGCATGTATTTATTCACTTATTTTCTTTGTCAGTAAAATGGTCCAAATATTATTTCTATCAGAATGCAAATTAAAGTTAAAACACATGTATAAGGTGATATACATGTATTAACTTTCTCAAGGCAGGACTATAAAAACTTGCAGCATTTGAAAAAGATAAAGAGATGCCAGACAATTTTAGTATTAGTGTATGTCACAGATAACATTTAAAAATGTGTGTATTTCTTGACAAAGCACAGAAGTTTATATATATATATATATATATATATATATATATATATATATATGTATATATATAAAATATCTTCATATGTAATGCCTTTTTAATGAATGGTAATTTACTTTATCATTTCAGTTTACCTGAAAGTTATCTTATTCAGATATCCAAAACTTTTTGCACTGCATCAATGTAGTTAATTGATATATGAAACAACAGCCTCACATCCCTAAATGACAATTGTCAAGAGATGGCTATCTTTATTCTTTCATATCAAAAATTATGCATCAGGTTATTCAGGTTACCTTATTTAAATAACTTGCTTTCTTTAGTCATCATTCTTCCTGATGGCTGCAGGAAGAGATAAATGGTCAAATGTTCCAGTAATACAAATCTCCACTAATGAGGTAATATCTTGGTTATGAAATATTAAATTCTTCAGAGTGAGTTAATTTGTCAAACTACACTCTTTCATAATGAATTAAGATATGAAACAAAAGTAATTTATAATTAAACTAATAATCATCTTTGCTGCGCATTGATCATGTAAAGTCAGTAACCTGTGAACTAAAAATGACTGTAGCACTACATGGCACATCCACTAAAACGAAAGGGAGGAGCACTTCAGTGCACCGTTCATTTCATTTTCCACTGATTACTCACTCCAAAATGATCTTTTCATTCTTAGACTGAAACACAAGCAAATCATTTTTTTCCTCACTGGTGCAGCAAAATATACGAGGAAGTTTTTGTGTGGACACATGGTGGGGGTGCTTGCTCTATGTTTGAACCCATCCCTGACCTGTGTTGTACTGATTTAGTTGTAGCCATCTCCCACGTGGATTTTCTTCAGAAAGGTAGATTTGGCGGCATGTGTTGAGTGAACACTGTATAATGTACTGGCCTCCCTTTAAAATACTTTAATGTAACACTCATTTCTCATCATCTTTCTTTATGTTATCATTATAGCCAAAGAGATAGCAAGTCCTCCCTAGAAGATTAAACTGCGTTATCCCAGATGATAGTTACCTCCTTCCCCTTCGAAAATCAAACCTGCCTCCTCTTGTAAAAATGCATCACTTTTCATTGTGCTGCCTTCTGTTATTACAGAAAGAACTTAATACACAGGACACTGTCCAACATACCTTCCAAAAGTCCCTTACCTCTTAAAATGTTCCTGAATTTTCTGTCCTGACTATTGTAATTTGTTTAGATTTTTCTGGTAAATCATTGAGGCTTTAGCAGTCAATATTTGCAGTCATTAAACTTTCATGCTTCTTATTGTTCACAAATTACATTGATGCAAAACATTTTTCTATTAACTCTTAAGTGATTTACAGTAATATTTAAAAAAAAGATGTCCCTAATTGTGGGCCTGTATTCCCCCATTATTTTAGCTATGTCCAGAAGTATTGAGTAAAGAAGTTGAGAACTATGTTGTTAGTTAAGATTATTATGAAGAGCTGTCATATGAAAATGTTATGGACTCCAAAAGCTTTCTTTATTTGTCTTGTAGCTTTTCTCTGCAATGTGAATGTTATCTTTTCTGGAAGTATGCTAGTTTCCTCATTGGCTTTCCATACAAACCACTGTAGCATGGCCAGTGTAGCGTAAACTGTACAGTTCATGTTACAAACATTGCAAGTCCATCCCTAATTCATGTGACTGTTAGTGCAGTTGAGACAGAGGCTTTGCCAATAAATTGTCTGTCTTGGGAAGAAGGAGCCGAGTTTATGTGTACTGAGTGCAGTGGGGAGGTTGCTCATTGGGCATTACCGTTGACTTATTGTATGGGTTTGTGACAGGCTGTATCCATGACCATGACCTGTCAATCATTGTTCAAATACAGCATTACTGTTGTCTTGTTGTATGTGTTTGTGACAGGCTGTGTCCAAGTATTACTGTCAACTTGCTGTTATGTGTTTGTGACAGGCCATGTCCATGACCATGGCCTGTCACTCACTGTACTCATAGGGTATTACTGTTGTCTTGTTGTATGTGTTTGTGACAGGCCATGTCCGCGAGTATAGCCTGTCACTCATAGGGCATTACAACAATTGTTGCATGTGTTTGGGACAGGCCGTGTCCATGATCATGGTTACTGTCATCTTGTTGTATATGTTTATGACAGGCCATGTTTATGAACATGGCCTCTCACTCATTGTACTCATAGGGCACTGCTGCCATCTTGTTGTATGTGTTTGTGATAGGCCTTGTTCTTCAGCATGGCCTGTCACTCATTGTTCTCATAGGGCGTTATTGTCATTTTGCTGTATGTGTTAGTGACAGGCCGTGTCCATGACCAAGGCCTGCCACTCATTCTTCTCATAGGGTGTTATGCCACAGCACTGCCCCAGTAATCAAGGAGTCTCAATCCTCACACTGGCAACAGTGTAGGATGTACACACTGGGAGGATAACAAGTACACACAAAGTAAAGTGCAATTTCCCTTAAGAACACACAGAGACCACAGTCAGTCTGGGGCTGGTTTCTTCCTTTTTCTCTATATCCCCAATAAGGCTCCCCACTGGCACAGCTATAGAGTTTAGATCTCATCTGAGTGGCCAAGCCAAGACCTCCAGCATCCTCTGACCAACCTGTGCATCGTGTCCCTGCCCAAGTAGCTGACACACACACACTTTGAGGTTTGATTTATACACACAGACACAGACACACACACACACACACACACACACACACACACACACACACACACACCTGCATGCGCACACACACACACACACACACACACACACACACACACACACACACACACACACACACACACGCACACACACACACACACACACACACACACACACCTGGGAAAGGCTGGCACAGGTTTACTAGCTATGCCCCCTTCTGCCCAGACTATAAGGTAGTTTTCACTGCTACCAGCCACTACCTGTCAGCTACTTTAAGGCCCTTAGCAAAGGTTGTCCAGTCTTACTGTATAATGTTACTATTAATCCAAATGGTAGTTTGACCAAGAGCAAGGCTATTAGGAGTGGCCCACACAGTGTCACCGGATAGATATGCAAGTAATCTAAGAGTTTAAAATATGTCTTACAAATCTTAGCCACAATGAAAGGTTTAAATATATTTAATAATAAATAATAAAAGAACAAGAAAATACTCAGTAAGTCATCATAGTAACTTCAGAGTTCAAAATCACAGGAAATATTTAAAACAGCATTGCAGGACAGTCTCAAACAAATACAGAAAACATAGAAACTAATCTGTACTATATTCCTAACTATATCTAAAAGAATTACTATACCCTAGAAATGTACTATTACAGCAAGGCAAGTGTGGTGAATGGATCTCCTAGCTGATGCTGTTTTCAGGTCAAAGAGAAATACAGAATGAACATTCTCTCTCTCAGACAGTTCTTAAATTAATATTTCAAATATTGTTGCTGGGGTGCTTGTAGGATGGCATCACTTGACTATCCCAGGTGAATACCCCCACTATAACTGGTAGCATTTAGCATCTCTCTGCAAAAACTATATCCTAGAAATGTACTATTACAGCAAGGCAAGTGTGGTGAATGGATCTCTTAGCTGATGCTGTTTTCAAGTCAAACAGAAATACAGAATGAACATTCTCTCTCTCAGACAGTTCTTAAATTAATATTTCAAATATTGCTGCTGGGGTGCTTGCAGGATGACATCACTTGACTATCCCAGGTGAATACCCCCCACTGTAACTGGTAGCATTTAGCATCTCTCTGCAAAAACAAATAAACCTTAGATATTCAGGCAAATTGTGGAAGTCGTAAAATAATTCACATTCCTCCACATTCCTCCACATTTAAAGACAATACAAAAACTTCTAGTTCTAGACATTATGTCTCCTGTTGTACTGAAACTGAAAGATAACATCTCTTTTATTAAGTGGTTAAAATAACTTCTTGTGTTTCAGTTCCCATTGTTAAAATACATATGCATCTAAACAGTTACAATAGTGTATATACATTTCTGTTCTTTTCCAGTAGGGTACACTGTGGATACATCTCCCAGGCTCAGCACCACACAAAGCCTGTTCAACACATACTTCCGTACCAGCAGTTTGAAATACACATAACATGCAGTTCTAGTACAGTTGTAACACAAGCATATGAATCACGTTGATACTCTCAAATGACACATGACCATTTACAAAGTTCCAGACAGCTGTGCTGGCAGTTTCTTCCATTTGTTACACTTCTATATAAATCATATTAATATTCAAATGACATATAATTATTTACAGAATTCCAGATAGCTGGGCTGAAAGTATCTCCTTTTGTTACATAGGGCATTACTGCAATCATGCTTTATGTGTTTGTGACAGGCTATGTCCACAAGCATGACCTGCCACTCATGTTCTCATAGGGCATTAGTCTCATCTGCTTTATGTGTTTGTGACAGGCTGTGTCCTTGAGCATGGCCTGTCACTCGTTGTTGTCATAGGGAAGTACTGTCATTTTGCTTTATGTGTTTGTGACTGCACATACTAATGGACGTGGTAGGCATGGCTGGGAGAAGCAGAATCCTGTCTCTCCTGCAGATCTTCTTTTGTTCTTTAAGGTTTACTTTGTCCTGTGAATGGTCACATTGTCTGAATTTTTAGGTTATTTGGATTGGGACTGTCTGCTGTTGGAAAATTACTTGTTGAAACATAAGCAAGCCCTGTGGTACTCCACTTCTTCCTCTTGGTGGAAGTGGTTTCATGAATACTGACTTCTTGGGTCCTATCTGTGAGCCAGATGGCATTCCAGTTAGTTATGTAGAGATTTATGCCTAGTTTGATGAGTTTGTCCACAATATCTGAGAGAGGTATTGCATCAAACACCTTAGCCAGGTCTAGGTAGACAGTATGCACCATTTTCCCTAAATCTATTGCCTTTGTTACCATCTCAAAGAAGTATACCAGGTAAAGTAGGCATGACCTTCCTTTGACAGAACCAAACTGGGATGGGTCCAGCATCTGTAGGTTGCCAGCATCTCTGTTAATCATCTGCATGATAATTTGTTCCATGGCTTTGCATATTAGACTAGTCAGACTAATGGGTCTGTAGTTTCAGGGACCACTTGATAGTCCACCCTTGTAAAAGGCAATAACTATTGTCATCATCCATTTGCTTGATATATACCCTGTTAAGTGTTCCTGATGGGTCATGTTTCAAGCTATTTAGGAGGTAACCTGGGATATTGTCAGGCTCCAATAAGGCTATGTTTTTAGCTTTAGCGAGTACTGCCATGACCTGCCCCCTTTTACTAGTTGAGTGATAGCTGGGGAGAGGTATGCTGGTAGGGATTTCACAAGGGATGGCAGGGGAGGGGGGTAGTGGAGGTGAAATGTTAGCTGAATTTGATGGACGGCAGATTGTCTATGTCACTTTGCTCAGTGAAGATGGTAACAGTTACTACCAGTTCTGCACATGTTACCTTTGAGGTTTTAGACATAACTGAAAAAGTCCTTGTGGTTGTCTTTAGCCTGAGAAGCTATCTTGACCTTGTAATCAGCCTTATTGGATTTAATTAGTCCTCTTAGAGTCTTGTTAATTTAATTAGTCCTCTTAGAGTCTTGTTAATTTAATTAGTGATTTCTTGTCTTTATGAGAAATGAACTTCATGACTTTGGCCATGACGTTTTTCCTTTTATTATATACCCTGTTAAGGTTAAGGATTTCACCAGTGTGTTTTTTTTTTTTTGGCTTACTTTTAGTAGGTACAGCAGCCTCTATGCAGCCATTTATATTTGTATAGTGTTACTATGAACAATTCTGCATAGACTGTTGTGAACTCAGGGTAGGGGGGCATTGCATTTTGACAAATTGTCTCTTAATAGGATGTAGTTTGCTTTAGAATTTAACAGATTTTTCTGGGTTTTCCAAACTCATTTTTATTTCAGATGAGACAGCTTTGTGATACCGCCTCACCACTGAGGCCATAACACAAGTTAGTAACAGCAGTCTCCCAAATTGGTAAAAACTAGGTCTAGTACTTTTGAATCTCTGGTTGAAGTGTGCACTACCTAATCAAGGATATTCGTGTTAATGTGCAGGAAACATTGTGCATGCAAGTTGGAGGCAGTGTATGTTTCCTAGTCTTTAGAAAGGTAGTTAAATCTCCCATAGGTAGAATGTTTGGTTGAATGGAGAGTGCCTCCAGTAGGTCTAGATAAGAGCTGTGGGATTCTTGTGATATAGATGGTGACCTATAGTTTGCTAAGATATGGTAAGGGACTCTGTCTAAGGTGATCTGCACATTGATGAACTCCATAGTAGCAAGCTGTTTAACAAATCTTTGAGGTATACTTGTTGCTAATGAAGATCAAGGCACCTCCAACTTTATTCCATGTCTGTGCAGTTGATGGACTTTCTGCAGCTTTAAACAATGTCTCAATAACATCACAGATGTCTGTATGTTCCAGAGTGAGGAGAACTTGTAAAGTGTGGAGTTTCTTGTAAGGCTCGTAGCATTGAGCAGTAACACTTTAGGTTTCTTTGGATTTTATTTGCTATGTTGGTAGATTTGCCACTTTGGCACTGCTAGAAAAGGTTCTAAGTGGGTGAAAAAGTTTGGAAGTAGTCTGGAAGCCCAGGAGGGGACAGGTGCAGGCCATCTTTGACAAGACAACACAGTCTGTTGACCATGCCCTGTAAGGCTAACAGTTATTGAATCTCATGGAATAATACCATAAATTAAGCCAATTGCTAAGGTCAATCATTTTTATTCATACTGTGGCATCATACTTGGTGAATGTAGAATGCTGTTCAAAGCTGTGCACACAATAGTGCGAGACACATATTCAGAGAGGTCCAGAATGTCTCTCTTCATGTAGTCCAGAGAGGTACATTTCATATCATTTAACCCTGCATGGACTGTGATAAAACCATACTGGTGCCTGTGATGCACTGACTTGAGCACATGCATAACTTGATGGATCCTGGCTCCAGATAATGCAGTACTGTATTGTCTAATTCTGTGTATCTGTGTCACACACACACATTAATAGCTAATCATGTTATAAATCAGACACGTGTATACTTTGATTAGGATTCATGGATGTATATCATGTGTTTGAATAAGGTTTGTGCCTCTTAGCAGTGATACACTGCAGTGAAAAGAAGAGTTAAACACAAATGACATCCGTTGGTATGGCTGAGCAGTTAATTCTCCTTCAGTGTCAAAATTGGTGCAGTGCTAAAAAGATGCAAGTCAATTAAAGTGGGGCAGGCAAACCAAACAGTAAGTTAGAGAAGACAACAGCAACTCACTGGCTAGTGCAGATCTCATGATTTAAAAAGGCAGTAGGTAGCATAAGCCAGAATTTGGAAGAGCTGCCTATTGATAGGCATCCCGTAGTCTAACCTGTAGCATACTGCAAGTGGATGCTGTCAGGTGTCCAGTTACACAGACACTTATTAGGTCCATGAAAGCAGAGGAAAGGGAAGTATATGAAAGCAGGAAATGGAGCAATACAGTAAGCAGAGGTGCAAACAGAAGGGAAGTAGGCATGACACTTTTTTGTGGGAATAGGTTCCACTTTTTATACATAGGTTGAGAAAAGGGATGATGGAAAGGGTGATACAGGAACAGGGGAAGGAAATGTGGGGAAGGGTAGGCAGTGGGGACACACACCTGTAAAATAGTCCTAACAAACAGGGACTGGGTATGAATGTACAAAGAGGGGAGAAATGGGCTGGACAGGGCCAAACAGAGGGCAGGAAAATGTTGATGGAAAAGAGTGGATATTCACAAAGGGAGGGTTGTGGCACAGTATGGTGTGGGCACCCCTGACTGGGAATAGGGAAGACTACAGGCAGGATGAGGTTGCCAACCTGCCCAGAGAGATGATACTTATTCAGAAGATGGTTCTGAGAGGTAAGAATGATGGATGATGGAGGGGGGGGGCTTACCTTGCTGTACTGGCCTGAAGGCAGGAGGCTGCTGGTTAAGTGCATGTGCAATGCACTCTAGGGGCATGATGGTAGCAACCTAGTCAGCCATTGCTGTTAAAAACATCCTATTCCTTCTGCTACATGGAATGCTGGGCCATTGCAGATGGTCTAACCAGATGACCTGCCTACTGGATGTCAGAGCATCCACAATTGAGGCATTCACCCTTCATCTGCAACCACATGGGCAGAGGCCAGCTGTTTCAGATGCACCTGTGGGTCTATGACTTCAGGACCTGTTTGCAGCTGTCAAAATGACTGGTCTCTTGCTGTGCCCATGTCAAAAGACACAAGTGACAAAATGGCCTTCACATACAAGTGTAGATGAGATATAAAAACATCACTGTGAAACTGAACTTCCATGTGTGCATGCATGGAAATGTGCAAAGAGCTTCACAGTTAAACTGCATCCCCACATTAATGTGCATGCAAACAGCAGCTTAACCTGGTGTCCACTGACTCACAACTTAAGATGAATGCAGCACCAGCACCCTGCAATATGAATCAGTGCCATGCCAGATAGACATGCAACAGGCACAGCATAGATACAGTCTCTCAAGTAACTTACATAGCATGTCCCAAGTGTGTTAGACAAACTAGCCATTATTAGGTACTCTAATCTGAATAAAAGAAAAAAGTTAAAATTGCATGTTGAAAACAGTAGCAATTGCAGTAGCACATGGACCATTCCTACGTAACTTCTGATTCCTTTTCCAGGGGTTCTCTAGGGTGAATGTGCTTCAGATCACCATAAATGTGCCAGCATCCATAGTGGTCCCGGGGATGCCATTGACATCACTATGCAGCTCAGCATACAAACTGGATGCAGACAAGATCCCAGCAGCCACTTGCAGTAATGGCTATACAAACGTTAGAGCATAATCAGAGGAACATTAGCAGTGGAAGATATTGCCATGTATGTCCTGTCAAACAAAATGGTGGCCTTTAAGACACACTGGAAATGTGAACTCTGTATCACAAGTAGTGTATTTAAGTGTGACTTGTATATACATATAACGAGCCTGGAAATACCCTCAGTCATGGTGTATCAATGCCATGTTGTAGTCACTAGCTGCATATTATGTAACCAAAATATAGTGATTCAGAGATCTATATGAAACATAGTCTTACTTGAATACATGTATTACAACCTGTTATCTTCTTGTGGCTTAAGAAACTGTTATGTCATTTTAAATGCCAAATGAAGCATAACAAAATGAGAAGCAGCAAATCTTGTACATCATTTTGATGCATGTTTCTGGCAGCAGGTAAGCAGATTCTTCAGAAGACACAGCCCTGAGAAGTTGCACGGTGTTCCTCAGTACTGTGTTAACTCATTTATTCCAAGGAAGAGACAAACAGTTAAGTATGATATCGCTTACTGCTGGCAGGTGAGAGTGCAACTGCCTGGAGCTGAAAGTGAAAGGAAGAAATAAATGTAAGAAAATCTTTTCAGTTGAACAGGGAATATAGTTTTTTATATTTCTTGTTCAATTGAAGTCATTTTCTCACATTTAATGTGCTTAATCATGGCACTGAATGCCATAGATTCAGTCCTGAGATTAAGTTACAGCAAAACAAATTCAGTGTGTCTAGTCTGCCTTCCAAATGCTAATGGCTTCAATGGGGCAAGGCAGTCCACACATCTCTAGCTGCAACCAGAGCCAGATCTTGGTCAAATGTGGCCCTAGGCAGGGTAATGGATTGGGACTCCCCTACACATAGCAGCCCCTCACCCCCACCACAGCCATTCCATTGTCCCATTAATTAGCTATTTTCCTAGTTACCATAAACACTATTCAAACTAGTTAGTGTGCATCCTATTTTCTTCTTTACCTCTACAATGATTACACACATATATATATATATATATATATATATATATATATATATATATATATTTTTGGTTAGATTATAATTTTCATTTTGATTTATTAAAAACACATTAGGAAACAAAACCTTTATTTATTTTTTTGATACAGCAAGTTAAAATACAATTTTATGTTGTCAGCACAATGATAACAAGTATTACTATTAATCCAATCTAACAACTTTTTTTTCTTTTGATGACCATCCTGTAAAAATGTTTCACCAATTATGAGCTGTATTTTGCAATTGCTGAATTAACTATTTGCTTTTATTTATGACTTTATGTAATGATTTTAATGAAAAATGTACAATAATTATTGATAATGTCTGTGGATTTTATTGCAAACACATTGCAGCCTTGTTTTCTGGAATAAGCACATATGTGTACACACAATTGAATTGAGGAGCAATTTTTGTGAACAGTTTAAAACTTGATGGCAAAATTGTTTATTTAGAAAACATGGTTTATACACTAAAAATGCTGTTTACATATTAAACCATTTGTTGTACAGCATACACCGATCATATTTAATATTTATCATTAGTTTTGCTTGCACAAAGTATTTTTTGCATTTGTAAATACAATGACTGCGAAGTACATTTAGTTTCATTTACAAATTTATTGACATTAATATTAAACTGAAGCCTGTTAATTCAACATTTACTGAAACATTAAAATGTATTACTGTTTTTTCTCACTGCCATACATGTTGATGGTACCCTAGTCACTTGATGAAAATACAAAGGCAAGGTTGTTTTTTAATAATTACTGAATCATTAACACAGACCGATATGTTTTTGTACCTTTATGCTAGACCCTTCTGCAGTACTGTTTACACAGCCAGTGTAAAATTGAAAAAGTGCACTTTCCCCTGTAGTATTCAGCATTTCATTGCAGTATTGTTTTGTAAAGATATATATGCTTTACGCTGTGAGAGTTGAATGTATGCCTGCCCTCTGACTGTTTCTCAGACTGTGACACTCTGGTCTAAGGAAAGATTTTTAACATGACATCTTTGTCCCTCTAGACAAGAGAAATTACCTTGAGTTTTATTTGTAGTATTATGTACTCAGTACAACTTTATATTAGTAATATTACTTTTGTATACCTTTTTGCCAGGGTCTCTGCTATTTTTTATGCTATTATACAATTACAAAATATTGTAAAAAAAACAAAAGAGATGTTGTCTTAACTAACACATGCTCATATTTTCATTATTTACATTTGCTGTTGTCTGCCTTTTGCTCTTGTGCATTTTAAACAGATGCACTTTAGGTGAAAAAAAAATACATGCATGCCAGTCTTGTGACTTCAAGTCTTCACTGCTTTTAACTACTCTCATGTGATTTCTGTGCACTAGAACTGTTTAGTTATTTTAAATGGTGATTTTGAAATCATCTAAAAGCTTAACTATGAGAGGCTGTCCCTATGTGTATTTCATAAGAAAGGCATTTATACGTCTTACTTTACTGTTTAACTGATAAGTGTTTTGCTTTAACTAAATGAAAGTTTTAAAACATTTGGGAATCATTTGATCATACATTAGACCCTCCTGTGTACACTAACCATTTTCTAAATGTAGAATAGTATGTCGGACATTATTTTTTGTCAGTTTAGCTAATTGTTGTGTAAGATCTGGAATTTCTTTCTTTAACTCTTTACTAACCAGATTCTTTTTGTCTTGTAATTTTGCATGGGCTGTCTCATATTTCTTAGTCACCTGTTCTGCTGACTCTAAAGCTTTTAAGCACTGCTGAAAAGTTTTTGTACATCATTTTTGAACTCTCTGAACTCACTCTATCAGTTCACCATAAACCTCATTTCTGTCCTTATCTGTTTTGTGCTATGCAGTGGCTTTATTGCACTTTTGTCTAAAGGATGTAACAAGATGTACAGGAGATTCTGTCAATAACTGATTTGACTGCTGTTGTAACTTTGAAATTAACATTTCACGTGTGGTGTCAGGACATAACTGTTTAATATCTGGAATTAATGCAAGTGCATGACCCTTATCTGGTTGTTTACCATAACTTCTGTGACATTGCACACAGAAAGCAGTTTTATATGATTTACACAATGAACATTTACTGTCATACCACATGTTTTTCTGTTGAAAATACCAGTGAACTTCTTTCTACCCATTTGCATAATTCCTCACTTTTAACTTGCCCTAATAAAATTTTACATAGTCTGTCCAAAATGTTATCTGGTCGTTCTGATATTTTAAGAGTAAAACCCTGTTTACTACACTCTTTACCGGCATCCATACTGCATGCAAATACACAAAGATTTCTTACCAATTCTACAGGGACAGTCGGCCATACTGCTTACTGTAGATGGTTGGAAAACTTCTGTAGTTACTTGAAAAGCTGGTGAAATGAAGCTGGCAGTTGCAGATTCGAAACCTGAAAATTCACCAACCTGGAACATTTATGTAATTGCTTCCTTCTTGCATGGCAGTCTCAGTCACAATCTAGACGTCTGGGAGATTGTACTGCTGCAAAGTGTGGAAAGTGAAGTGCTCCTATTTAGGGCTCAATCACTTACATAAATCTCAGTTACTGAACTTTTACTGAAGTGTCCTTATACAAAGCACCACTCCCCCTATGTTTGAACACAGGCAAGACTTGCCACTGAAAAATTAAATGCAGATGTCTGTGCTGCTGTCGCTTGCTGGTACCTTGTTAAAATTAATGCACTGAACTTTGGAGACTATTAACCTTTTTTAGCACTATATTATGCGCAGTACTAATAAAATAACTTGTTTATATAACAGACGATGTGTACAATACTGTACAGTTTACAGCTTTTAATGTCTCAGATTAAGCTTTTCAGACAGCACAGATGATGTTCTCCAGTATACAGATCTAACAAGAAATCAGATCCAACACCATTTAACTTTACTGTTGTTATATACACTTTTTCAGATTCTGTCCATAAGAACAGTCTGTTAATTCTTTTGATGTTATGTAGTCCTTTAATAAGCTAACTGTGTTCGGTTTCACGGTAAATTATGTGGCAGTCTAGGGAGTCATCCTTGTCTCCAACCTGTAGGGAGTTCATTTCTTGCACCTGGGTCTCAGGAATTAAGGAATTATCCTTATCACCATTTTTCCTTGAAATTGTACCAAACATTGAACATTCATGTTACATACAGCTGGATACATTTTTCCTTGCTTTTTAGCTAAGAGCAGTTTAACCCTTTTATACATGCTAGCAAACAGAAATGTACATGGATCTAAGTGACTATATGTTCCTACATATATTCTAGCAAACAAAAGTGCACATGCACTGTTATAAATGTCTAAATATATATAGCTAACAGAAGAAACAGATAAATGTAGATTTTGTAAAACAAAATTGAAAAAAGTTGCACACCTCGTTGCTGGCTGTGACATACTAATGGCAGAAGGACTGTATACTGAAAGGCATAATAATGTAGCATGACTGTTGCACTAGGGATTGTGCAAACATTATGGTATTGAAGTGACTGAAAATCACTGGAAACATGAGCCACAAAGCATAATAGAAAATGATGACGTCTACATTACATGGCATCATCTATTACCAACAGTTTAAAAGGTAGAAGTTAGAAAACCAGATATACTGGTCCATGAAAAGAAGACAAAAGTATCACTGATCATTGAAATTGCCACACCCAGTGACTACAATGTCTTGCATGCAGAGAGACATAAAGTCATAAAATATCAGGATTTGCAGCAGAAACGAGAACAATGTGGAAGAAAGATACCCAGACAGTTCCAATAGAAGTAGTAGTAATGGGTCTTATGAATCTACAGTCATATTTATATATGTTACAAATAGAGGTATCCCAATACAAATTGCAGAAGTCATTACTGGGCATGTTGTGGCTGCTGCGAAGAGCACTTCTGGCTGGCATCAAGCATTGAAACAATACTAATTTCATGAACTTTAACTGTACTTTGACTTAGGAATGGTGTCTATTCCCATCATGGTATTAGAAACCCAAAAGACTTAGAGAAATTAAAAAAAAAATTGGTGAGCTGGTTGTTGTTGTTGTTTGTCTTTCGGCTTTTCCCGGTAAGGGGTCGCCACAGTGGAACAACAGTCCGCTAATGATTGGCAGTAGATTTTTACAAAATGCCGAGGTGCCAGCTCGACGCCCAACCTTCAATGAAGGCATGCCCATTTACGCACGCATGTCTTTCAAACACTACCCAACCGCAGGGAGGACATGCAGACACCACACAGAAGGCACTCCCAAGCCCACCCGAGAATCGAACTGGAGAACCTCTTGCTGTGAGGTAACAATGCTACCGCCGTAATATTGCAATAGGGAATGGCTGGTAAACTGACAACAGGTTTATAGTTAAGCAGAAACAAAACAGACAGAGCTCACAAGTAAAAGTTGGAATTTTAAAATCCAATGTAGAGAATATGAGCAGTCCAACAATCCAACCACCACATGAAGGGATGCAAAAGAAATAAAGTTTAATGAGGTAAACACTTTCACTACAAAGGGATACAAAAAATAAAGTTTAATGAGGTAAGCACTTTCACTACAACTGTAGCTTCATCAGACCACAGGTTTTATGGTTAATAGGCATATCACTGACACACTCAGGACTAGAGCAGACCAAGACTTCCTTAAAGAACAACACAGTATCAATAGCAATTCATCTACACGACACTGGAGTAGAATCCATAACATTCTCCATCAAAAGCTAGTATGCTACCTGTTGTGCTACTAACACTTCTTTCAAATTCTATAGCACAAACAGTGATGACTATTTGCTAAACAAAACAGCTACACATTGAAACATGAGCAGTAATAAACCTCTCTTACCTTGAAGCTCACAATTCCTTGAAAATGCACTGAAGCTCACGATTCCTTGAAAATGCACTGAAGCTCACGATTCCTTGGAAATGCACTGAAAATCACAATTCCTTAAAAATGCACTTTGAGTGCTCTCCATACCTCTCAACTGTCCAAATTTTTGCAGAATGTCCAGATTTGTGCATCATATTTTATGTCTGTTCCTCATAAAATTTATGATTTTTTGGCAAATCCCTGGAAAATCACAGACCATTAAAATTCTAAATAATGTTTTACATTTGCATTTCAGATTTCATATCCTTCAAAAAATATATAACATAAAATCAATTATTTTAACAACTTTCTAGGTTTGAAAGAGTAATGTTTAAAAATTGTCATGATATGGGGCTTTTGTCCCCCCATAATTTTTAATTTTGTCCAGATATCTTGCACTTACAGGTTGAGAGGTATGGTGCTGTGGCAGTTGGTGTAAAGGATTCAGACTCTTGTTTCCTCTAACTAAGGTATAGGATCTGAGCTTGAAGAAATTAAATAACCTGTCATCCCTAACTAAGACATTACACACACACACACACACACACACACACACACTTAAGGCAATATATTGAAAAATGTTAACAGACAGAAGTAGATAGACTGGAAAATGTTGTTAGTAAGGCAGACATCAAAAACTGAGCAAAGTCAAAAAAGTATACATAGCAGTTCTTATGGGGGTTGTGAAGGATTAGCTCAAAGGACTGCCAGACTCTGCAATATGTCCAGTAGGAAAGAAAATGGCTAGGTTGTCAAACTCTGTCATGATTGGGTGGGGGTGTGATTGTAAATAAATGTTCATCTACCCTCAGGTCAAAGTTTATAGTACTGCTTCTGTAAATAAATGAATCATATGTTCATTCTGGAATTGACAATGCAAAGGTAGGATAGTGATATTGAATAGAGAAAGATGGTGACAGTTGATACAACACCCTCACCCCCATGTAGAAAACAGGGAAAAGGAGGGTGATGATGATGATAAATCTGGGCCTATCTTCCATCTCTCTCTGTCTCTCACACACACAAACACACTGCATGCATACCTGTGCACAATTTATATCACCAGTCAACCTTCTGTATGTATTTGGGGAGTACCCAATAAAATCATGTGAACACAGGGAAGACATGCAGACTCCATACAGAAAGCACTTTGACTGAGAACTGACCCTATTGTTGTGAGGCGACAATGTTACTTACTGCACCACTCTGCTGCTCTAAGTGGCAATAGCATAGTATAGCAAATATGTGGCATCTGTTGTGTTTCTGTCCCTCTCCAGACTTGTCTTGCTCTCTATACCTAGGGAAAACAGTTATTAGTAATTGATAGCATAGTGACAGCAGCAGTTAATGGCCGACAGCTCTTTCTCTTTTTGCCATTGGTGTTGTGGTATCCTATAGAGGGGATATATGACTGAGGTTGGACAGCTTCAGCCAAGCCAAGAATGACATCCTGCTACAAGCACCCAGAGCAATGTATGCTACCTATTAGAGAGAGAGGTGCTCTCCAGCCTATTCAGAATCATGGCTGGGCAACAGTGTTCCATAACATCAAGGCTGTTTTTGAGGGGAATAGACTTTCCATACATGTCAAGCAGAGCACCTCAATGGCCATCTTCAAAAGAAATCCTGATGAGTGGATGGGAAATAGAATGTTCACCCCGAGGATCACTCCAATGCCTCTACTTGATAGAGACATTCAGAACTAACGTCGGGTGACATGATGCCAGGGCATTTCTATGGGCTAGGCTTGTAAAGGCTTCAGAGCCATTAACCTAGTACATACCTATGAACCTATGAGCACAATACACACAGTATTGTCTGATATATGTTACTGACCTGATGAGATGGGTCCTTATGAAGGAATGCAACACAGCAGCAGAGAAACCCCAGCCTACTATAAACCTAACTGATAAGATGGAGATGATGAAGCCATAGGTATCATACCTGGAGGACTAAATAGAGGTTCCATAAGTGGCCAGCTGCCAAATATCACAGAGTCAGATGCACCAGGTTAGTAGCTGTATTACCTGGCTATCTAACAGCTGCGAATTATGTGTTGTCAGGCATCAAATACCACTTGCATATGTTTGTTAGGAGTTCAGCAAACAAGAATAGTAGCAGAGGTATGTATTTGTTCTGTATCTTCACAATTTGTGTGACTTTTGTCATGCATAACACAAGGTCTCACGTGTTGCAATAGCACTGAGATTAACTCTTTTCTCTCTTATATAGCTTTACATTGGACAATTGTCATTGTGAGAGCTGCACAGGTTATGCCACAGCAACAGGGTGATGTCAGCCAGGTAACACGTCTAAAAATGGTAGAGAAGCACAGACTGAATCACAGTCACAGACAGATGACAATTAGGCACTGCATGTCTCTGTTTTGGGTTGTTATTCACCCATTGTTAAGGTTGATGGTACAGCCTCACATATTGACCTACAGGCTGTAGAACATGAGCAGTCATCATTCATGCTGAGGGGGTACACCTGTGACCAAGTACACCAGCACTGCTCACCTTGTGGCTATATGAGCACTATGAGCCACTGCATCCAGTGAGGGTATACCCACTGTACAGCAGCCTATAGGGGGTTTCACTGTCATCATGCGTCACACATGAACCCTGATATGTGATCAGTACTAGGGTTCAGTCAACAGATGTGCAAGTATTTATATTGACACAGTCTGTTGACACCCATGATGTAGATCCACCATACATGATGATGGAGGATGTTTATGAGTCAAAGTCACCTTTATTTACACAGGTTTCAAGGGACACAAAGATACATGGTTGACATCACAAACTGGGTAGGGGGCATATCACTGGATGTCTTGTGCTAAATGACACTCTGTGTTATAGACAATGTGCTCCAGTGACATGAAGGGAGAGGCATTACATGACAGTCTTGGTATAGTCACCCCCTCATCCACTATCCCACACACATCCACACATTCACACTCATACACAGCCACACCTCATACCACTCATCTATCCTTGAGTTTACAGAATATTGGTAATGCTGTCTCTTATATTTCCATGCCACTTATAAATCATGGAGGATTATAGTCAATCAGTAATTCCAGATGTTATAGTTTTCCACTTCTTATTGTTTAAAAAATGCAGCATAATGCATGACCTGTTCTCTGTTAGCCTTTCATATGTCTAACAATAATATTTTCAAAAGTTTTATTTGGTTTGTCTAGTGTTTCTACCAGCTTAATGTGGAAGTCTTGAGAATGGCCATTGAGAATTATAGCAACCCCCCAACAGACTTGGACCCAGTCCATTACCTCTTAATTTGTCCTGATTCTACAAAACCTTGCCTTATCTCTTGTTACTCATTGACAGTTAGAGTCGGTCAATGATGATATACATTACCTACTGCTCAGAATATGCTAAGCGATGTAAAATCTGTTGTTCTCTTGACTATTTACATGACTTACACTGATAGTTATAGTGTGTCCCTCTTATTGTACAAAAATTCTTTATACTGAAAATCCTGTTGTTGTATAAACTTTTTCTGAGTGATATTTAAAAGTCACTGGTGTCTAGTGCCCCCTCCCCCTGTGCTTGTTAGTCTAGAAGAGCTGTCTTTACACATTAGTAAATCATAATTTCATCATGTACTTTTTTGATTATTTTACAGAACCCTAGTAGATGTAATTATTTAGGTACTATACTATCAGACAAAGAGGGTGAGCATGGTCACATAATCCGGTATAATATAAAACTATCACGTCCTCCCTTGTCTCCCTTGTCTGCAGGTTTGATGGTTAAGTCCTTGCTGATCTTAACTAATTTTTTAAAGAATTCAGCTGTAGTAAGATTAAAAGTAAGAACACTTATTATGTTTTTGGAATAGCCAAAGTAAAATAAATAACTGGAAAGCTAGAGATATTCTTAGTCTAGAAGAGCTTAGAGATATGGCAGCCACCACCCAACACATTAACACATATGTGCACGCATTGATACTCACAGACACACACACACACACACACACACACACACACACACACACACACACACACACACACACACACACACACACACACACACACACACACACACACACACACATACTAACACTCACTGTAGATAAGACAGATTGCAGTCAAGCACACACTCTTCTTTCACCCATAGACACACACACACTGCCACATACATGGCACATTCACATATCCCCACCACTACTTCTTTGCAGACAATTACCAGATCTTACCTTTTATATAGTCCAAAAAACACCAGATGCTCAAAAAGCAAAAGGAAGAAAACCAACGCTAGGATGATTATAGCTCCATTTAATAATCCGTTCTGGTACCTCGGCAATTCGCCTTCAGTGGAACAATTTGAAATATGCTAACATCCTATATAAATAGTCACATAAATTAACTCATCAGCCTTAATTGGCTGTGATTACATCTACTTAAAGTGCAAATGCATTAGCATACCCATACATATCAAATGTCAAATATAAGCTATATCAAATTTTTTAGATATCAATTATTTAGTGAAACAAGTTAATGATACACTGTGTGCTGAAAATATTATGACAAACTTTACACTAATACATACTTTTAAATGCATGAAATGTTTAAAATACTTTTATATAAACTAGCTAAGAAGACAGACTAGTGAAACAGGTTAATAAACAAGCAGACAACAGTATCAGGCAATGCCACCATCTAAATTCATCCCTCTAGGGTGTAGAGTGTGATAATTAAAAATCATTCTACTTTCCAACCTATTTAATTCATTTTTAAAATTTCCTCTAAATGAATGAGGTCTAGCCAAAACACTGAAGTTGAATCCATTAATATCTCCATTATCGGATTTGTGGTCTACGGACATTAATGAACTATATACAGAGGATTTTGTTCGTTTAGAACATGTCATGTCTAAAGAAGTGACTGTATTTTATGTTACTAAGTTACTTGAAAAATATGTGACTCTTAGAATCACTCCTAGAGGGTTCCAAATTGACAAACTACCGGCTGGTGGTTTTGGTGAAAATGAGAATGATCTGCTTCTTGAATGGAGGCAGGCAGCACAGGAATGTTCGCTTAACTGGCTGAAAATTTTGATTAAGAAAAACAATAGGACTATGGAAAATTTGCGTAAAAAGATTATAGAGTTACAGCAAGAACTCATGAGTAAAACTTCTAGTAATGTGTTTCAAAGCAATTTTAAAAACATAAATGAAAAAATTGTTAAATTAGAAAATGAAGTTATGGGGCGAAAAAAGTCCAAACTCAACAGGGACATTAAAGATTATGAGAAAAATGAGGTGTACAATTGGCCACATAAAGGGTGCCGTTTTCATCGGAGTTTTAGAAGACAGACTAACGGAAGTGAAGATGGTTCATCCTGTTCATTGACTGAAGTGGGTGGAAGCCGAAAAAGCGTTTCATTTGAAGATATTGTTTTAGAGAGTTCCAGTGAAGGTGCGGAGAACCATAAAGGTGATCAAAATGCTAAGAAGCCGAGTGTGAGTGCACACACCAGATCGAAAAGGAATCAAGGAAAGAGGGCTCCTTTAGCAGTTTCTTCTTCTTCTTTTTCTTACAAAAATCACAAGTAAGTCCAGTTTGTTTTTCTGAATCATTGGAGCTTAATAAACTTGTTCATGATTCAGATAGCGTGAACCTAAATTCATCTGAGACATTTTCTGAAAATGTTATGGACAAATTTTTGTGTGTCAACAATATTGACCGGGACATTTTGAATACGGATTATAATATGGTGTATGATGTTGCTGCTGAAGGTTCCGTTGGTGTGGGTAATACCAACTGGGGTAGTTTGTCAGTACTTAACCTTTCTGAAATAGAAATAAGTAATGAAATGAGTGAAGTTCTGAAGAAAGGTACAAAGTTTGTACCCACTCGAATACCTACGCTAGTGGATGTGGTAACGGATGTTAAAAAATGTACCCGTATGTTGTATTTAAGGGTATTTTTTTCAGATCATAAATCTGTTTCAAACACACCTATAGTAGGAAATGTTTTGGAGGATGATGAATTATTGAACATGAGCATTTATGATTATGATGATGGTATTTTTTGTGAAAATAATTTTTGTGAAAACATTTTGGATGATGGTATTCCGAGTGGAAATATTTCTGTTGATGAAAACAGTTTAGAGCACATTTTTGGGGAGGGTTATGGGCATATTGAATTACCTAACCTTTTTAGTGACAGTACCTTTTCTCCTCCCAAATGTTCTGTGACCAGTAATTCATTTGAACAAGTAGTAATCTATTGTATAGAGGAGTCATATAAAAAATGTTGTAGAGAGAATAGAGTGTTTAATCTTAATAAAAATGAATGGATGGCTTTACAAGAGTTTAGAATGAAGTTAGACAGAGTTACCATTAAACAAGCAGACAAAGGTGGCAATTGGGTTATAATGGACACCAATAAGTATGAACACATTGTTGAGGCTATTTTGGAAGAAGATACTTATGTTAAATTGAGTGGGAATCCCTTACAGTCTTATATAGATGAATTGAATGATTTATTGGATAGAGGTGAAAGATTGGGATTTTTTTAGTAGTGGTGATGTTAAAAAATTGATAAACAAAGAACCTCAACACCCATATATGCATATCATTCCTAAAATTCATAAAAGTATTGTGAGTCTGCCAGGGAGACCTATAATATTGGGTATTGGATCTTTCATTGAAAAAGTGAATACATTTTTAGATTTCCACTTTAAAAAGTATCTAACCAAGGTAGTCTCACATGCTAGGAACACTGAAGAAGTTTCTAGAGCATTATGCAGACTGGATTGGAAAGATAATTATTATTGGGTTACGGTTGATGTTTGTTCTTTATATACCAATATTGACATAAGATGGGATTTACAGGCCATGCAAAAAATGATGGATGAAGGACCGCGTACTGGGTTTTTGTTGTCCCTGTTGGAATATAGTTTAACACATAATTATTTTATGTGGAAGAAAGATTTTTTCTTCAGGTTAAAGGGACAGCCATGGGAGCAGCTTTTGCTCCCACTTATGCCATAATTTATATGGGCGAATTTGAGAAAGAGTTTATGTTTCAAAATACTTTTTTTGTTAATAATGTTGTTTTTTATAAACGTTATATTGATGATTTGATTTTTATTTGTAAAGGTGAAGTTTCTTCATTTAAAATTTTCATGGATGATTTGAATAGTAATTTGCATGGATTGAAATTCACCTTTGAAATTTCAAAACGCAATATACCGTTTTTGGATGTTGAATTTTATGTAGGAAAGGATAATTTGGTTCAACATAAGCCTTTCAGAAAATTAACAGCGGTCAATAATTTTTTGCATGCAAGCAGCATGCATCCCCCTCATTTGATAAAGGCATTACTAGAGGGTGAGTTCAAGAGAATACGTAGAAACACTTCTGACCCGACTTTATGGGATGAAATGTTGGGTGAAGTGTATGATAGACTGCTATATAGAGGTTATGATGAGAACATACTGTATAACATTTATAGCAGTTTAATACAAACAAAGAAGTTTGTAAGAGGTGGCAATAGGGAATGCTCATGTAATATTCCAGAACAAGAACCAATATTTTTTGTTTCTAAATATTCAGAATTCTCAGGGACTGTTGAAAAGATTCTTAAACAGTGTCCCTAACTAGCGGATCAGCAGCTCAACAAACTTAGGGAAAGGGCTCTGCTATAAAACATAAAGCTGGACCCTCATGGACCAAGGGATCATGGGATCCCCTATTACAGAAATTAAATCCTCTGATCCCTGCATTTTACTGCCTGCAGGGGGCTAAGGCTTAGTAAACCTGGTCGATTTCTTTTTGGCAGTCACCACCTGCTTTGGCCTGGGAAGGTGGTCCCTTCGATACAATACCCCACTCTCACAAGCTCACCTCACAATAGTTTCTTAAATATATAAGCTAATATATAACCCTATGTCACAAGCCTAAATAAAAATACCGCTGGATGTCAAGCTTTGCTGGAGAATCTGCCTCAGTCCTAACACAAGTCATGGGTTGCACCCAGCCCATAGTCCTGGGACCTCCTGGGACCTCGGTATACCTCTGTTGTTCTCAGGATAGCATTACAATCGGGTGTGACTAGCCTGTGGCTGCAGATCAGGCTGACCAGATGGCACACTAATCAACTAATCAGCCGACACAAGCACTCTCCAAAACCTCTCTCTAAAAACAGAAACAGACTGCCAGCCACAGGCAACAGCACAGCAATGAAGCCAAAAGTGTATAGTCAAAAGTTTATAGTCATCCCTTTGGCAAAAACAAATTACCCATAATCATATAAGTCCACAATTCCAGAAGCTAGGAGAGAAGAGGGTAACTGGAGTTGATCTGAATCTCTCATTTGACAACCAAAGTGGTTAGAAAATATTTTATTCATTTAATCACATCAATCCCATCATCTCATCAGATCATTCAATCAGGAGGTCATACTCAGATCTCATGCCTCCTCATCCCCCCCTCAGCCCATAATGCCCTTTTGGGATGTACCTTACCAGACACCTGCAGCACCTGGAACCTGCCAAAACCTCACCAAGAGGATCAACCTCACCAAATGAGATGCAAGGGCTCAAACAAGAAACCCTACGGCTTTAGTTAAAGAAATGCAGCCTGCCCAGTGGCGCGTCTGTGCTGAGGATGATAAAAAACCGCCCAACCATGAATTAATGCCTGAAATTAGAATCATGTTGCAAATCCAGATCCCATCAATCCCATCGAGCGAGAGACTTGAGACAGCACTGAAATAAATAGACATGATGGGAGGACAGATTCATAACCCGAGGCTCCCTTCACTTCCTGGAATAAAATCCCAGTCCCAGTTAGCAGGGTTAGGCACACTGACTCTCTTCAAGAATCTGATGATTGATTGATGGAGGGAGAGGTCGAGTTTTACCCGGCTATCACTTCTGTGTCACTGTTAGACACAGTATACTAACCTCAAAAAAAAGGCATAGCAAAATTAATTTAAATGGGTGGGGAAAGAAACAGACACACTCTGGGCTTTATAAATGCCCTAGGGCAGATAGCCTAGTATGAACCTATGAACCTATGAACCTAAAAGATTCTTAAACAGTTGTGGCATGTAATTTGTGATGACATTGCTATTGGGCATTTATTTCCAATGCGGATTACTTTTTCTTATAGCAGATATAAGAATTTGAAAGAATTATTGAATAGGAAGTTGGAACACTCACTTGATGTGAATGTTGGTATGTTTAGATGTGGACATTGTTCAGTTTGTGATAAGGTTAGTAATTTGCATGGGAAGAAAATAAATGGTAGAAAATATGTAGCTTTTGAGAGATTTGATTGTATGTCATCAGGGGTCATTTACATTTTGGGATGTAATTGTGCTGTACCCTCTTGGTATATAGGACAAACTACAAGAAGGGCTAAGGTTCGTATTCTGGAACATTTAGGGGACATCAGCAGGAAGAATATGGACAGCCCTGTAGCTTTCCATTTTGTTACAGTATATAATGGAGATATTAATGGATTCAACTTCAGTGTTTTGTCTAGACCTCATTTATTTAGAGGAAATTTTAAAAATTAATTAAATAGGTTGGAAAGTAGAATGATTTTTAATTATCACACTCTACACCCTAGAGGGATGAATTTAGATGGTGGCATTGTCTGATACTGTTGTCTGCTTGTTTATTAACCTGTTTCACTAGTCTGTCTTCCTAGCTAGTTTATATAAATGTATTTTGAACATTTCATGCATTTAAAGGTATGTATTAGTGTAAAGTTTGTCATAATATTTTCAGCACACAGTTTATCATTAACTTGTTTCACTAAATATATCTAAAAAAATTGATATATCTTATATTTCACATTTGATATGTATGGATATACTAATGCATTTGCACTTTAAGTAGATGTAATCACAGCCAATTAAGGCTGATGAGTTAATTTATGTGACTATTTATATAGGATGGTAGCATATTTCAAATTGTTCCACTGAAGGCAAATTGCCGAGGTACCAGAACGGATTATAAAATGGAGCTATAATCATCCTAGCGTTGGTTTCCTTCCTTTTGCTTTTTGAGCATCTGGTGTTTTTTGGAATCGATTTTTGCTTTTATATAGTCCCCCCACTAACTGTATTTGGGAAATACAGCTTTTTGGCCAAGTTCATTAACATGGCTGGCAATGCTGAGTTGCCCTGCCATGTGATTCACTGAAGCACTGAGCTGCATAAATCCCTTCCTGCAGACATTTCTAGGGAAGAGCTCATTGCTTGTTATCATTAGCTGTTCCCCCAAATGCTTTATTATCATGTAACATGGCTGTGAAGATGGCTCACTGTGTAGAATTTCTGATTACTGTGATGGGCCTGTCACTGAATCAGAAAGGACCATCTTTAGTGGAAGCAGCCAGTGTTACGTCTTACAGATGATGAGAGCCCTTTCTGAATCCCAACCTTCCTGTCTTAAAAGGCATAATATTATCCATGTCAAAATACTACAGGTTGAAATAAAAAAATAGTTAATGATTACCAGTTTCTATGATTTAAAATAGTGCCAGGATCCTGCTTTATCTGTTAGTTTAGAAATATGCAAAATGGGCAACTCAAATGAAAAAAACCTCTGCCAGGTATAAAATGTATAAACAAAAAGAACAGTCTACTGTCGCAAAGGTTGCAAGGAAGTTAATTTATTTAAAAAAAAAACAGACAAAAGTTTACGTACCAATGTGCTTTTTCAAGTGTTAAAACTAAGAACAGAACAACACTGGAGCTTATATAAAACTTTACAAATCATTTAACGTACGGCAACCAGTCATTTTCTCAAAATATTTAAGCTCATTAACTCAGTTTAAGTTTAAAGCGATTGAAGCATTTAATTGCAGTAATTTACATTTATTTCCTATGCATTCTAGATTTCAACAGGGGTTCTAAGCTGTATATGCCATTCAACCCCAGTGAATGGTCAGTACATAGTTATCTCTTGGTTAACATGGACAGAAAAAAGAGCACAGAGCAAGACCACCTGACATACCACTGCAGCCAGATGTCCATTCTTTTTTTTTCTTCTCAAAACAACATAAGAAAGTAACCGGAAAAGGGGGACAGGGTGCAATTTTTTTGGTTGGTTGTTTGGTTGTTTTCAAATTGTTACATTTGGTAGTTTAAAAATCTTCTATTATGGAAAGCTGAAAACATTTTCGGATTGGTATGAAAAACATTCTACTGGTTCAAAGTTAAGTACAAAATTTCTGTTTTATATCTCCCTAAGTTTTGAAAACACTAGTACTCTTTTACTTGCTATAATGTCTTCATTAGGATAAACATTGCAGGAAAACCTACAAGCTACCATCTCCCACACAGTGCATGTGAAAGATATTGCTGTACTGTAGAGATCTATCTAGTTTTCTAATAACATGTACTACCTATAATGGCAACATCTGATCAGCAGTTATTTTTATTTATTCTACCAGATGCTTATGCTCCCTCACAGTGCAGCCATTATAGGTGAAGGGGGGGTGACCATATTATTGCATTGATATACTCTGTACTAATACTTGTTACACTCCCTGGAAACATCCAAGTTATGTAACAGCTTCACAGTACCTTACTTAATGTGCCCAAGATGAACTGCACTTCTGTAGTTCCTATGGAAATTCAGGACTTTAATGTTAGGCCGCAATACTCTTCATGCTCTTTTATTGTTAAGCTGAATGCTTGAAACTACCAAAGACGTGTAATGAGTTATAAAATTGCTTCAAAGATTATGCAGTATTTCCAAAACTTAATAAAAAGAAAGCTTCAGATTAAATGACAAATAATAAATAATATGAAACATGGAAGTATTGGTTGGTATGTGACAAATGCAAAGTTTTGTACAGTAAGCTGGCTGAGATGTTGATTCTCTTTCGCAACATCGGGAAGCGTGATGTTTATATAATGCCTCGTTGTGTTATTGTTTTGTGAAATATATCAAATTCCAAAACTGCTTCAGCTTTTTTTTAATTAAAATAGATGTCTACAACAGTCCATAGTACTGTTCAGTCATGTTTTTTTTGACTGATTTACTAACTTATATGTTTGTGTACCCAGTAAATTCGAATATAAATATTTAAACAGTACTGCAGATAGAAAGGTTCTTCCTACTCCATATAGACACTAGAAGGCTAAAGTGATGGGTGGGATAGAAAACTGGAAATGGGGTTTGGGGAGATGGCAGAAAAGAAGTTGTGGGAACTGAAGATGTCAACAACTGTCTTTAGTATAGCTCATTCTGTAAAGGAGTTACTGGCCTTGACTGTGATGTACATGAATGAGATCTGAGTAGTGAACCAACACCCGAGAAACTGTCCATAAGGGGAAAGTTTAAGCAGCTGTTGACCAGCAATCTTATTTCAGGGGGAAGGGAACAGGTCAGCTAACATCAGTGAGCTAACTCTAGGCACACTAACTGCATCTGATGATCTTATGTAAAGGTATCATATTTTATGACAACACTGTTGGCACAGAGATAACAGTGGGCCTCACACCTGCATGCACTGTTGATTCAGTAGATAGAAGCATTCTTGGGGGTGGCTAAGAGCAAAAAACACCATAACTTTTCAAGTTGCACATTTCAGATGATGGCTTTTGCTTTGCTTCCCACTACTCCATTCAACAGTAAATGTGGTCACTACAGAGCATAAATCCCACTGAGTATTAGGGACTCCCCAAAAAGGATGATGTGGGGTGCTGAATTGGGAAGATTTGGGGGAACAAATGAGTCAGTAGAACATCAGTGGCATTAGATAATCAAGCTAGCACTGGGGGTAAAAGTAATACTGTTTCATATAAGTAACTCATGTGAGAAAAAAGCAAACAGGAATTATAACTTTATTATATCTGTTGCAAAATTTGTAGGGAACTTTATTTTAGTAATTAGCATCTGGCTTTAAAGTTTAAGAAAGACAGTCACAGTATTTATAGGTAAAATCAGGATTCTTAGATGGTCAAGTTGATGCTAGAGTAAAAAATATTACTTTTTCCCATATATAATTCATTTTTGATCATAAAGTCAAATAACAAGAAAAAGCATCTCATTGTATTTGTTATAAAATTTATTTATTTAACATTTGTTCACTGGGAAAGTCTGACTTGGAACAAAGCCAATTTTCAGCCAAGGCCCAGGGAGAAATGCTCCAGACACATGTCTTTGTAATGTTGGAGGAAACCAGAGTACCCGGAGAAAACCCACATGAACGCAGGGAGGACATGCAAACTCCGCACAGAAGGCACTCCAGCTGTGAATTGAACCATAGAACCTCTTGCTGTGAGGTGACAATACTACCGCTGCACCACTGCACTGTCTGAGGGAAAATTCACAGGGGACCTTGTAGTACTTAGCAGCTGGCTAAAATTCATGGATGAAATTGATAGCATTTATAAGTAAAATCAGAATTCTCCAGAACACATTAGGTTTTATCATTTATTATCTATCATATCAGCTATTTTCCCTACATTATTCTTCAGCCTATATAGGTTCATAGGTTGGTACTGGGCTATCTGCCTGAAGGCATATATTAGCCCAGCCACGTTGTGTGGTATTCACTGCCCCTTTAGTAGTTCCCTAGACCCTTGTACTAGCAGCTAGTACCCTTGGCCCCTATCTAGTAGTGCTGTTGGTGTGATCCCCGGTGTGAACTTTCTGTTACCCATCCACTTATCAAGGTTCTTCTTGAAGAGTGATAGTGAGGGGGTCTGTCTTATGTAGATCGGGACACTGTTCCATAGCAAGGGAAGTCTCTGTGACAGGAATCTATCCCTCCAGCATGTTCTATTCATTGTTGTGTTGAGGTTTATATCCCTAGAGCATGTAGCTCGAGTAGATTTGGTTTTGCTAAGATGGAGCATGTTCAACAATTCTGGGTTGGACATGGCTCTGTACATTAGACAGAGATCGCCTCTGAGAAAGCAGTATGCAACAGAGAACAGACTTAGCTTTTTCAATCGTGCTGCATAGGGCAACTGTTTGAGGCCAGTAATCCTCTTGGTTAGGTACCTCTTTGGTCTCTCCAGCTGCTGGAGATGTCTAGCCAGGTACATTCCAATTGGTGCATTGTACTCAATAATGGGGCTGATGAGGGAAGAGTAGAGGGGCACCATTACATCCTTTGATCTTGATGCGAACCCTTTCGTGATCAGATGGGGTCACATAGAAGGATTTTCTAACCACTTCGGCAACATGGTTATCAAAGGAAAGCTGACTATCTACTTGGGTCCCTAGATCCCTTATTTCTTCTTCAGATTTCAGGGGATTACCTCCTATGTTGTAGTTTGCGGGTACTCTGTTTTTTACAAAAGGGATTACTACGCATTTTGTTGCATTTAGCTTGAGACCATGGCTTTGACACCATGCATCAGTCTCATTTAGGCCCTTCTGGAGGATCACCATGTCGGCCGGAGACTCAATTATAGCACCCAGTTTGCAGTCGTCCACAAACTTAGTCAGCCACAGCCCTTCCGTGCTTGCCTGTACTTCTGAGAAGTACATGCCAAACAGGAGGGGCCTCAGGACAGAGCCCTGAGGCACACCACTCGTTACTGGTCTAGATTTGGACATAGATCCCGCTACTTACTCTATGGGATCTGTCTGAGAGCCAGTTTGCGATCCATCTTGTGACGTAAGGGTTTATGCCCAGACTAGTGAGCTTATCAATAATACCTGAATGGGGAATGGTGTCAAATGCTTTAGCAAGGTCAAGCTAAGCCGTGTGTACCTCCTTTCCCTTATCTATAGCCTGAGTAACTGTCTCAAAGAAATCCACCAGGTTCAGGAGGCATGATCTGCCCTTGACGAAGCCGAACTGTTTGGGGTCCAGCGACTGGAGGTTCCCAATCTCTCCATTTATGAGTTCCATAATGATTCGCTCCATAGCCTTACAGATCAGACTGGCCAGGCTTATTGGTCGGTAGTTCCCAGGGTCAGTTGTGGCCCCACCCTTGTGTAGCAGGACCACCGTTGCCGTGCGCCATTCTATGGGCACATATCCTGTGGAGAGGCAGAGACTGAACAGGGTATTAAGATGCGGGGTTACTTCCTTTTGGAGCTTGCATATGACACAGCCTGGGACACCATCTGGTCCCATGGAGGCAGTGTTTTTAGCTTTAGATAGAGCCTTGTTAACCAATGTATCAGTAATAATTGGACTTACACAATCCCCTGGAATGGTAATAGGCCCTTTAGGTGGTGAGAGGGGGGAGAAATTTGCACTGAACCTGTCAGCCAAGATGATGGCAATGTCAGAAGGGTCAGTGTATTTTGTTCCATTTTGTACTAGCTCAGAACAGACCTGAGCGTTGCCATTTAGGTTTTTGACGTAGCCATAGAAGGCCTTATGGTTATCCTTGGCATTCTTGGCAACTTTCTTTTCAAAATTAGCTTTAGTTGACTTGATGAGGGCCCTCAATTTCTTACTAATGCTGATCAGGGATGATTTTTCTACTTGAGATTTGGCCTTTTTTTTGTATAAGTCTCCTCCTTTTATTGTAAAGTTTGCTTATGGCTGGGTTCCACCAGACTGGTTTCTTATTGCTTGAGGAAGGAGTCTTGGTTTTATTTGGGATAGCACGGTCAATGCAATCCTGAAGATGCATATAGAGTGCCTTGGTGTAGGATTCCACATCCTGGATATCATTATCCTTCTGCAAGGGAATAGTGAAGCTTTCCACTTTGGATGCAAGTAGTTTGAAGTTTGCTTTGGAAAGGTTTTTGACTATGGTTTCTTTGACTGGGGGATGTGGAGGGGTGAGGATGTCCAGGGTTTTCAGTTTGTGGTTGGATCAGACCAAGGAGGGAGTGATAACGGGTGTGGTACAATGGGAGCCCATATTTGTGATGATTAAATCCAATATGTTGTCCCCTCTAGTGGGGGAACATACTAGTTGTTGAAGGGCATTTGAATTTATAGATTCTATGAATCGCTGAGCATAGGAGTTGGAACATTGGTAGTTCACCCAGTCTATACCAGGGTAGTTGAAATCACCCAAGATTATGGTGTTGGGTAGGACCTTTATATTTTCCAATGTCTCAAGGAATGCAGAGTGAGCATCTTGGGACATGGTGGACGATCTATAACTGGCTACGACTTGAAATGTGGTTTTGCCTGCTGATAGTTGCACATGGATGATCTCTGGGGCATCATGCTGTGCTACTAACCTGGAGATATGGGTATCCTTGATGAATATGGATACACCTCCGCCCTTTATACTGCGATCCGGTAACTGAGGCCAGAAGGTATGATATGAATTATAACCTGGCAGTGCTGGGGTGCTCTCTTGAGCCTTGAACCAGGTTTCCGTCACTGCACAAACATCGATTTTCTCCATACTGAGGAGTGCCTCGAGTGCGTGCATTTTGAGGTTGAGACTTCTGGCGTTGAGTAGCATTACCGTTAGTTTTTGGTTACCTGTGCTGGTTATGGTAGTTGGTTTGTCCTTTGAGCCTTGCCTAAAAAAGGCACTATGGGGACGGCAAGAGCCTTGGCCAGTATTCGAAAACCTAGGGGTGACAGGTGCAACCCATCTCTGGCAAAACAGTGAGGCTTGTCTATCATGTCATCCCAGGCAGACAGACACTGGATCCCCTTAGAATGACACCAGAAGCTTAGCCAATTGTTGAAATTGATCATTTTGTCTTTGTATTGTGGTATCATTCGAGGTGAAGGTAGTATTCTACTCAAGGTCAGGGTCATACCAGCTTGGGCTACATGATTAGAGAGCTCCTCAATGTCTCTTTTCATATAGTCCAGAGAGGTACGTCTTAGATCATTCACACCAACATGTACAATGACAGCGTCATACTTGTACTTGTTCTGGAGTGACCTACGTGCCTGTGTTATGTGGCGGATCTGAGCACCCGACAGGCAGCTGACAGTAACCTTCTCCTTGTTCAGCCTGGTGAGTGGAACATCCGTGTGCCTTACTATAGAGTCTCCTATTACTAGCGTGTTAGGTATGGTGTTTTGTCTTAAGGGCTGTTGTGAGGCACACTGCTGAGGTGAATTATGTGTTTTCTGGCTTGTGTTTGGGGGTGCAGGTTGCTTGCTTGTCTGCTTTGGAGGGCACTGTTTCTTTTTCAGATTGGTACCTAGTGCCTCAGAATATGTTTTTGTGTATTTATGCATATGTTTTGCCGGTGCTTGTTTTGTAGATTCATGTGTGACAGGTGGTGTGATGCAAGTGTGTCCCTTATCCTCTTGACTGTCTGTTACAGTCATGGGTTGAGAGCGCTTAGCCTCCAGTCTGGCTGTGTATTTGCATCTCTCACAAGTGTTTGTGTCTAGAGGTAAGAGGAGAGGGTTGTCTGTATACATGAGGCAGTTGTGACATTGCCTCAGGATGCCCAATTCCACCAGATGAACTGGAGAGTACACCTGAAGCTGACCTCTGGACATGCTTTGAAGAGTAAATTGAACTTAAGTCCTGGGGACGATCGAGGGTCTTATGTTATATTATAATAGTGCTGTCTAGGAAATTTGGAGAATAATAGTGCTGTCTAGGAGATTAGGACAAGTGCTGATTTCTGTTTTGCAAGTGCTGCAATAAGAGCAGCTGATCTGAAGCACTTGAGTTGAGGCTTGCCTAGTTCTAAGGGAAAATTTACAGCGCAGACTTTGTGGGGCCGGGAATAGTATACCCCAGCTAACTGGCGCTGTCCAATGCTGCTCTGTATGCAAGACCATGCAAAAACAGAGTTGCAGGGTTTTTCCTCTAGATAACTGAGGAAAGTGAGTACAAGAGCTGGTTTTCTCTAAGCAAGTGAGAAAAGTAAGTACAAAAACTGTTTTCCTCTAGGTAATGAGGAAGATAGAGTGCTATAGTAATTAATAGCTTATTTAGTGCTTATAAGTTCTGAACAAGTGCTGAGCATGAACAAGCAAATTTAAGTGCTAAAACTAAGAATCTGTATCTGCACTAGATGAGTTACAGGACAGAAACAAGTGCAAATACAGGCTTTCAAATTAGAAAGTTGAGAAAGATGGAAGAGATTGCCCAAACGGCCAATAACTACAAATTCTGGGCCAGAACCACTACTTATGTGGTAGACAGTTTACCTAGTGTTTACCACTCCCACTGATAAGCTAGAAGGCTTCCCTCCAACACAGAAAGGCTTGGGGGACTCAGAAGCTTACATACAGTCCTGGATACAGCAAATCTGTATCTGGAACACTAGTTACAGGAAATGTAGGAAACACGCTTACAGTTTTTTTTTTTTTTCTACAGAAAAGTAGCACAAACAGTAGTAAAAAACAATTCACATGCAGTGCAAGCTAGCACACTTGAGTATGCAGCAATATTAGACCAAACACAGTTTAAAAAATGCAATTAAATTAAAAAGGACTAAAAGCAAGTGCAGAAAGAGTTTATTAGGTAGAATGTGGTAAAGAGATGGGACGGGGGAGTGTCCCAGATCAAATCTACAGTAGGGCGGGCAACTGCAAAAGCCACCAAATTTAAACTACAAACCAAAAATAGGGAGGGTGGATGGGACAAACCAGTTTCAACAGAGATCTAAGCAAAAACTAACAGTACAAACTTTAAAACCAAAAAAATATTCTCAGCTCTGTATATTTGCCGATCAGTCTCTCAGAACAGTGAGACAACAGTTTCAACACAGATCTAAGCAACAATTAAACTCTATAACCAAAAAAATATATACTCAGCTCTGTATAATTGCAGATAATATATAAGGCAGTCTCTCAGAACACAGGTTCCAGCAATTTCATATACATGAACTTACTGTTTCTTTTATCTTTCAACTGTCGCTGATTTTGGCTTATATTTTGACATGCCTTTAATAAAAGTTTTGATTATCTGCATAAAAATGTTTGATTTTCTGGTAAATCACTGAGAATTAAACTCTGTCAGTAATGCCAGACAGTTCAGAGAAAGCATCTAATGCAAAACCTGTTGTTCTTTTAACTCCTTAAGTGAATTAGAATAATATTTAAGCTTTATCCCTGATTTTGGGCCTTTGCCCCAACCCCCCCCCCAATTATTTTTAGGTTTGTCACAGGTTTCAAAACAGTAAAATATCGATAGCAGTACTACTGCAAATATCAGAAGGCCTTTGTTTCTTCAATTTTCTGTCACTAAGACTGTATTTGTTACAAGGCATCTACCAGGAAAAGGCTACAACTAGCCTACAGACCCTTGCATCATCTGAGACAATACTATGGAACACCAAACAGGCTGTGGCCTGCTTGTCATCTTGGGAGTGGTGCTAATGTTTTGTTTCTGGTGAGAGAAGAAGCAAAGGAGCATTGTATCCCCGCAAGTAAAGCTGTGGTGAGACCAGCACTAGTAGTAGCCAAGCAGTAGCCATTCGTGTGACTCCTCTCTTTTCATCATTCTTGACAAGCTAATTCTTTGTTTTCAGTAAGTAATGCTTGATTTGTTTCTAACTTCATAATGTCTGCCTAAATACTACTTCCTTAAATTTTCAGGGTCTACATGTTATTTTCCACTCAAGTGTTTTGCCGTGGCCTGTACATGTTCCCTGTAAAAGCACAATTGAAATTTCTTCAATACCTAGTTGCACACAGGACAGCTAGTTTGCAGTGACAAGCACAGTCCCCAGAGTTGCAAACCAAATACTCTTGACATTGCTTTATATTCTCACTCCAGCTATCTAATCAATAACAAAGGGTCTGTTGCCATGGGTATGAACTTTCCCACTATCTCTTTTACCAGATTGGTTGATTTGGGCATCATGAGGCAATGTAGAAATTGTTTCATGTTTACTGACAAGCAGTAATTTTGAAACTGATATGGTATGTGAGAGATGTATTTACACAATGTCACTAGAGGCAAAGCTCTCAAATAAAAGTACACCTAATGTCAATAAGCTTGTCAGTAGTACACACGCTGCACCCATCACACACAATTCAAAGCAGAAATACAGACCCACATATGCTGAGGGCCTTAAATGTAACCTTCCTAAAACACAAAGACCTCCTAAATAAAATACACATAACAAAGAACCCTCAGAAGCCCCAAATGCACTCTTACAAAACAACATCCACATCAACACATAGAGCCACTTCTCATGGAGCCTCTACCTCTAAACCCATAAGGCAAGCCACCACACAATCCAACATTCTGGTCATTGGAGACTCCATTGTGAGACACACTGATGTCCCTCTCACCAGGCTGAGTAAGGAGAAAGTCATTGTCAGTTGCTTATCAGGGGCTAGGGTCTCCCACATTATTCATGCACTCAGGTCATTGGACCACAAGTGCCAGTATGACTCAGTCATAATCCATGTAGAGGTAAATGACCTGAGACATACCTCCCTAGACTATATGAAGAGAGACACCATGGAGCTCTTGGAATATGTGTCTCAGGCTGGTATGAGCATAGCATTGAGCAGCAATTTACCTTCTCCAAGGATGATGCCACAATACGAACAAAGGATGATTGACTTTAATAACTGGCTTAGTTTCTGGTGTCATTCTAAGGGGGTGCAATATTTATCAGCTTGGAAGGAGATTATCTGCATGCTGCTTTCCCAGCGATGGTCTGCACCTCTCCCCTCTAGGCTTTCAAATATAAGGTAAAACATTGTCTTACCCCATAGTGCCTTTTTTGGGCAATGCCAAACTGAAAGTAATTCCGACATAGCAAATCAAAACCAAGAAAATTTAAAGGTATTACTGCTCATTGCTAGGATTCTAAACAAAAAAATTCCACTCCTTAGAAGCTCTCTTCATCCTAGAGAATTCGGATATATGTGCAGTCACTGAAACATGGTTTAAAGCTGGGCAGAACACAACAACAGTGCAAGGTTATAATGCCTTTTACACATTTAGACCAGCTACTACACAGACGGGGACTAAAGGTAGAGGTGTCTCTATTTACATCAAAAATAAATATATCTCAAGGCCGGTCAAACAGGACAGTGCACTTGAGCTACTCCATGTTTATATCACCAAAGGCAAAATCCAATATCATTTCCTTGCCAGCTATAGGTCCCCCCCTATGACCCAGGAAACCCATATCACGTATTTAAACTTACTATAAACACTAACCATCCGAACCAATACTATATACATGAGTGACTTTAATTACCCCACTATTAATTGGGAATCCTATTTGACAACAAACCTACAGGCACAGAGATTCCTGGATTTTGTAAACACAAACTCCCTGAACCAGATAGTCAGTACAACAACCAGGGGTGCAGCCATACTGAATCTGGTCCTCACTAATGTGGGAGACTGCTGCACACCCCCTACTGTAATGTCTTCCCTGGTAAGGTCTGACCACAAAATGGTCTCCTTTATAATAAAAATAAAATCTGTACCCCAGCAAAACCTGGAATATTCAGTAACTACTCTAAGGCTAACCTCCTGTTATTAAGTGATAACCTGGCAAAATTTCAAGCCCCCATAAACCCTGAGAACACTGATGCCTACACAGAACTGTTCACAGAAACCCTGTACAAGCATGTTAATAGCTACATAGAGGCAGCTGTGCCCACCAAGAAGAAGTACAGAACTAACTTAAAAATCAAAACACCTTGGTGGCATCACAAAATCAGTAGGCTGTATAACAGAAGGAAGAAAATCATGGCAAAAATTTAGGAGGTGCAACACCCAACAGGGTGATAATAATCATATAAAATGAAACAAACAACTCAGAGGACAAATAAAGTCTACCAAAGCTAAATTTGAGACAAATTTGGCCTCCTAGGCCAAGGACAGCCACAAGGCATTCTTTAGCCATGTCCGCAATCTCAAAGGCAATACAAAATCGTGTGCAGAGCTCATTGTAAATGGAGACACCTATACTGAGCCAAAAGATATAGCAATCCTATTGGTTGATAAATTCAGCTCCAACTCTACTGTCTCTCCCCCTTAACCTTCCCTTAGGAAATACCATCAAGTATAACTCCCCCTTCTATCACTAGGGAACAGGTCCTTAATGCTCTGTTCAAGGCCAAGAATAAAGCATCAATGGGCCCAGACAGTATCCCAGGATGCCTTCTAAATAGCATGAAACGTGACCTATCAGGGACTTTGTAATTGCTATTTAACTATAGCCTCCAAACAAGCTTCATGCCACATGCATGGAGAACAGCAACAATCATCCCTCTGCACAAAGGTGGGCCATCTGCAGACGCTGGAAACTACAGACCTATGAGTCTCACTAGTCTTGTATGTAAAGCCATGGAAAGAATTATCATGGAAATGATCAACAGTGTTATAGTAAACTTTCAGATACTGGAACCAACCCAGCTTGGTGTCATCAAGGGCAAATCATGCCTCCTCAACCTAGAGGACTTCTTTAAAAAGGTCACCCAAGCAATGGATAAGGGCAAAATGGTTCACACTGCCTAGCTTGACCTGGTCAAGGCATTTGACATAATTCCCACTCGGGCATTGTCGACAAACTCAAGAGGTTAGCTACAAACTCGTATGTCACCCAGTGGGTAGCCAGCTGGTTCACAGACAGGACCCAGGAAGTTAAAATTGTGGAATCCACCTCTACAGAGTGGCCAGTCACAAGTGGAGTCCCTCAGGGATCAGTCCTTGGACCGCTCCTTTTGGGCATTTACTTCTCTGAAGTGAAGGCCAATGTCAGAGGTCTCTAGCTGACTAAATTTGCAGATAATTGCTAATTAGGAGCTGTCATTAAATCCCAACTGACACAAATGTTTTCCAGTTGGTGCTGACACAGACAAACAACTGGTGCCAGAGGCATGGACTATAACCAAATGCCAAGAAGTGCATAATAGTATTCTTTGGGAAGTCATCCACCCCAGGTAACTATCATATTGACAACACACCCCGTACAACTGACTCACTAGTCCTTGACATAGGGGGGTACTCATAAATAATAATCTAGCCTTTCACCATCATGTGTCTACAGTAGTAAGGAAATCATTCTATGTTGCGCAACTTATAAACAAATGTATGGCATCTAAGTCCAAGGAAGTCATTGTTCCACTATATTCGGCATTCATCAGACCCATCATTGAGTACAGTGCCCCCTTTGGTATGTACCTAACCAGGCATATCCAACAATCGGAATGTCCACAGAGGTTTCTCACTAAAAGAATACAGGGCATAAGTAAAATGTTCTGTGCAGACCACCTCAAGGCTCTTTCCCTATATTCTGTCTCCTACAGGCTTTTGAGGGGAGGTCTATGCCTGACATACAGGGTATTGTCAGACCCCACTCTGATGAACCTCCTGCATATCCACAAATCAAACAGTTCATAATTACCCATTCTAAAGACTTAAACCTTGCTGTGATATAAATAGGACTTGCTGGAGAGACAGGTATGTGTCCCACAGATTACCCCATCTCTGGAACAGGCTCCCCAGTCATGTGAAACAGAGTTCCTCCCTAACCCAATTCAAGTGCAACTTGGACAATTGGATGGGGAACAGGAAATTCTTCCTTGATTTGGCACCTATGTCTCTAATGGACACAGACAGTCTGTAAATGGTTAATCTCCCAGGCCCTAACTTGTAAATGTTTCATTGGCAGCAGAACCTGTCAGAGATTTGGGATGCATGGCTAGGCTTAAAAAGGCCCTTATGGTTGTTAGCCTAGTAAACACCTATGAACCTATAAACAATTTTTTCTTCAAATTATTTACATCGTATTTAATTGACAAGATTGTCATGTACAGTGGCTTGCGTCATCTCTGACCTCACCTCAAGTAACTGAGGTTTGACATCAGGGAGCGACATTGGAGATTTTTATTTATTAGAAAGTATGTAATGGGTCTGGTGCCTTCTGTGTAGAGTCTGTAAGCCCTTCCTGTGTTCACGTGGGTTTCCTCCTCTTTATCAGGTTTCCTCCCACATTCCAAGCACATGCAGTAAGTAGATTGAACACTCTACATTGACTGTAGACATGAGTGTAGATGTGAGTGTATCATATGGAAGAACTACCACAGCAGGACTAGCCACCTGGAGGTGTAAACCTTGGCTGTAGATGATTGTCACTGTTGAAGTGACACCATAACCCCATGTGCAAAAATGGGACAAAGGGGCTGTGGGTGGTTAGATGGATAGATGAATGGATGGATCTTTCTGCAAGCTGTACATTATAGTGCGAGGCCATATTATGCTACCTAATTTTAACAAAATTTAACAATTCTGCCATTATATAGCTTGTGCAATCCTCATGCATGGTGCACTTAAAGTTTTCACTGACGACTTTCACCTTTATATTAAACTTAGCCTTTTCACTGTCTAGTATTATAATCTTTATATCAAAATACAACTTATTAACTTCATTGCTTTCCAGTTAACATGTCAAGTACTACTATTCTTTTTAACATAAGTTAATTATTTATTTTCTGGCTAACAATCTCAATATATATTAGAGTTTCATTTTTTGTGAGAACATTTTGAACAAAATATATTTCCAGACATTTTAGAAGTTATCTATATATTAAAGATGGTATCATCTCTTGCCTGTAATATTATTAGTCATGTATTTTTTTATGAAAGGCAGGTTAGCTCCACTGTCTTATCTTAAAGATTATATGTGTGTGTGTGTGTGTGTGTGTGTGTGTGTGTGTGTGTGTGTGTGTGTGTGTGTGTGTGTGTGTGTGTGTCTGTGTTTATGATAGAAAATCTGGAAGCATTTCTGACATACTGGTATTTGAAATATGTTCAAATTAAGATCAGGTTGATCATGCCATTAGTAATTTGCAATATAGTACTTCTCCAAAGCATTGAATTTTAAATCATACATTGACAAATAAAATGGCATAAAAGATTTCAGAACATAAATATGTTGTGGTTTTATAAACTTCACTTAAAATTCTGTATTCTCCTATATAGTTGAGATTCTCACTCTCATTAAAAGTGTATAATAGAAGTTTGGGTTTATGTCACAGAGGGCTGGAGCCTTGACTGTAACTCTGTGACTGGGGTTTGGCTAGTGGCCATGGCACTGGAGAAGCCCGGTGGGTGGGGCGTCAGATGCAAGAGTATGTTGTTTCTCAATAGGTGGGGAGGGATAAGGGAGTTCCTGGGCAGTTTCCCAAGCAAACCATTTTACTTCGGGGGCAGGTATGTTTGGAGTGACTAACCTTTGTAGAAGTTAGGGACATCCTGTGGCATCAGCTGATTGCATGCCCCTTCTTGGTGCTTAGTTGATTGCATGTGGGGAACTGGGGCATAAAAACAGAATGTCTTCCAACCACCCCATCTAGCTATCTAAATGATGGCCCCTCATTATAGACCCTCACCCTCTGGTGGGGATTGAGTGGACCCACTGACCTGATGTAGCTGATGACTGACAGACAACAGTGGCAAAATGAGCAAGAAAACCTCTAGCAAAATGCTAGAACATTTTATAGGTAAGAGTTCCCATTACAGAAAATGACGAAAATACCTACAACTTCCAGTTGTAAAAGGGTTAACCCAGTCAGCAAAGGAAAATAAATAAAATAAAGCACATTACCAGCATAAATCCCTAACCAAATACCTTTCTGATTGGTGACTTCACCATTCTCCACTTGGGAAAATTTAACAAATTTATGATTGTGCAGGAGTTCACTTAACCCTGCCCTACACACTGAGACAGAACATACCCCCTCACCCACTGAGCAAGAACATAGCATTTTGTAGCTATGTATCTGGCCTGTGTTATTTTATAGTTGGCAAGTTGTTAAATGATTTTGGACTCCTTACTTTTCTACTGTGTCTGCTTCACCTAAAGGCACCAGTTTCTACATGTTTCGTATATTTTATAGGAGACTCTGAGTGGGAAAGTGTTTCTGAGCAACATTTACAATATTTTCTGGCCTTTGTCTTAATTGATCAGCTGGCAGTTTAGCACCGAGGATTATGTCTGTGAGCTTCAAGCTGTAGTATTGGCTTTACTTATGTTACTCTCTGTACTGTGTGAAAATGAAGAATATAAACTGAATGTGAGACCTGTATTTTAAAGTCATACAACTTTAGTAAACAAACTGGGACTGTAAATGAAAATGCAGTGAATGTTAAATTAAATTAAGTATTATTTAAATATTTTTGTGGTGGTCCTCACCCCTCCATTACATTTCAGTGATGGAGGTGCTGCCTGCACACTCATATCTCCCACATGGACTGCATGCCCTTATGCATGGCCGCAGTAATCATTTCAAAAAACTCAAACAAGTTGAGCAAGTGATCTGTGTATCCAGGGACATAAGGTCAGCTGTATCATTGTTTATTTGTTCAGCCATAATATTCTCTAAAGCCATGCAAATAATACTAGTGAAATGAATATGCCTGTAATTCCCAGCGTCAGTAGAGGGACCACCTATATGCAGGTTCACGACAACTGACATTTTCTACCCCTCAGGGATATAACTAATGGAGAGATTCATAAGGAAGAGTTAATGGAGGAGTTTTGCTTAGTGTGTCTTTACACTTCTCAGAAGGCATCCAGGGATGGGTGAAAGGATGGTGGCCATATTATTGCACTGATATACATTGTCAGGACCCATACATGTAGTGTTTTTCATTTTAGAAAGTGCCTAAAGGACTTGGTCAAAATTAATGTTAGGAAGGGGAGTGTGAGGAAAAATGGAAGGGAGAGCATGGAGGGTGGACGGATAGAATAAAATTGGTGGAGAATTTATCCTCAAGGATATTAGCAATGTCCTTGGGGTTCAGTTAAGGAGGTACCATTTGTGATAAGATCAGTAATGCATTGTAGACTATGTTTAATATTCATAATATTGTTGAAGAGGTCCTTATGGTTATCTTTTGAAAAAGCTGGAATCCTAAGTTCATAGTTGGTCTTGCATTTCCTAATGGTAAGTTTGAGCTACTCACTTACCTGTTTTAAATGGATTTTAAAATGCTGAAGTGGACATCTTTTAATGATGGCCAGGAGATTTTTATTTTTATTACACAGTTTGTTGATGTGGTAGTTCCAATATAAGGGTTTAGTTCTAACCTTACTATTATGCTTATTCAGTTATGAACACCTCAATGCCTCTATCCAAGACATGAGTAAAATTCAGAGAGATAAACACCAGCCTCATGTATAAAATCTATTGAGGAGCTGTATCATTTTAAATTGTCCATAAGATCAATAAATAGTTATTGGTCTTGAAGTGATCCCTGATTATAATAGAATCATCAATGACCAAACATAGGCTTTCTTGGAGTAGATCAGAGTAAGATAGTCAGATATGACTATGGGCAGGATAACAAACATACTGCTGTGATTAGGAAAAATGTCTTTGAGGAGGAGATGAAGAAGATTAACACTTCTGATGGGCAAGAGGAAAATCTGGTCAAATGCATTGCCATTCGTCAAGCCTGGAAATCTCTGGACATACTTGTTGGTAGTAAATGTTTGCCATTTTATGTGTGGATAGTTGAAGTTGCACATCTGAGTGGTATTTGCTTAAGATTCTAAGCTGCTAATGTACTTTATTTTATTTATTTATCCTTTGTTGACTGGGTTAGTCCAGCTAGTCTACTTGCCTCTTTTTAAGGGAGACCTGGGATCTTCTATGCCTTGGCTGATTCCATCTTTCTTCAACTGGATAGTGCCTGATTCTGAGCAAGTCAGTTAAACAGGTAATATTTATTGACTGCTTCTTAAAATGGCACTTGATTTTAATGACCTTAACTGTTTAAATCGGTAACCATTTGAAATACTGGGAACCCCCCCCCCCCGAGTGAGTCACACAAAGCAGACACATTCGCTTTTTACTGAGGTATGGCAATCTTGGTGTTGTTCCCCCTCCAAAAAAAAACTCAACGCCAGAAGTCTAAACCTCAAAATGCAAGCACTCGAAGCTCTCCTCAGTATGGAGAATATCGATGTCTGTGCAGTAACAGAGACCTGGTTCGAGGCTCCCTAGAGTACCCCAGCACTACCAGGTTATACGTCATACCATGCTTTTCAGCCCCAAAACTTGGACTGAACCACAAAAGGAGGGGGGGTATCCATATTCATCAGGGATACCCACACCTCCAGTTAGTGGCACTGCACGAAGCCTCGGAAACCATCCATGTGCAACTAACAGTGGGCAAAACTGCCTTTCAGTTTGTAGCCTGCTACAAACCACCATCCCAAACTCAGGAACCTCACGTGGCTTTCCTGAGAACACTGGAGAATATAAAGGTCTCTCCAGACATCTTTATATTGGGTGACTTCAACTACCCAAACATAGACTGGGAGCACTACTCAAGCCCCAACACCCTAACCCAAAGGTTCCTAGAATTTATAAACTCAAATGCTATGAAACAACTGGTCACCACTCCCACAAGAGGGGAAAACATACTGGACCTGATCATCACAAACATGGGGACTCTATGCTCCACACCAGAGGTACACCCCTCATTGGTCCACAAATTAATCTCTCTGGACATCCACATCCCGACCCCACCACCAGCCCAGAAAACCACAGTGAAAAACTTCTCAAAAGCTAATTTCACACTTCTCAAAACCAAGGTGAAATCATTCCAAGCCCCCTGGCCAGTGGAAACTATGGCCCTAACTGCAGAATCCTTTATAAACGCATTCTATGGACATCTTCAGGAATGCATGGATCATGCAATCCCAAATAAAACCAAGACCCAATCCTCCAAAGGCAGGCGTCCTGTCTGGTGGACCCCAGCCATAAATAAGCTATGCAACAAAGCTACTACAGGATAGAGCAAAATCCCTTAAAAAGAAAGCATTACTGATCAGTACTGGCAAAAAACTACGGTCCCTCATAAAATCATCCAAGGCCAGCTTCGAGAAAAAAATTGCACAAGACACTAAAGATAACCACAAGGTCTTCTTTAGTTATGTTAGGAACCTGGGTGGCAACTCCCAGATATGTTCGGAGTTAGTCCAAAATGACAAAAAATACACTGAACCCACAGACATTGTCAACATCCTGGTGGACAGGTTCAGTGCAAACTTCTCCTCCCCCTTCCCCCCCAAAAGAGCAAATATCTATCCCAGCAGAGAGTTGTCTCCCTGTCATCTCAGATGCTCAGGTGAGAGCTGCCCTCTCCAAAGCAAAAAACACAGCATCAATGGGACCGGACGGTGTCCCGGGCTGTGTCCTACACGAGCTCCAAGAAGAGCTAGTACCTCATATTAGGTCACTGTTCAATCTCAGCCTTACTACAGGATATGTACCCAAGGAATGGCGTACAGCAACAGTGGTCCCACTCCACAAAGGTGGTGCCTCAACGGACCCTGGTAACTATCGTCCCATAAGCTTGACTAGCCTTTGGTCTGCAAAGCTATGGAGCGGATCATCATGGAACTCATAAACAAAGACGTTGGGGACCTACAGATGCTAGATCCTACACAATTGGGTTTTGTTAAGGGCAAATCCTGCCTCTTGAACCTGGTCAACTTCTTTGAAACAGTCACCAAGGCCATAGATGAAGGGAAGGTAGTCCACACAGCCTACCTGGACCTCGCAAAAGCCTTCGACACCATACCCCACTCTGGCATCATAAATAAGCTCTCCAGCTTAAATATCAATCCCTATGTCATAAGATGGGTTGCAAACTGGCTCAAGGACAGAACCCACATGGCCAGATTTGCAGGAGCCATGTCAGACTCTAAACTTGTCACAAGTGGCATCCCACAGGGCTCAGTCCTGGGACCGCTCTTGTTCGGTATATATTTTTCTGAGGTACAGGCCAACACGGGAGGACTATGGTTGACCAAGTTCGCAGATGACTGCAAAGTGGGTGCCATAATCGACTCCCCAGCTGACACAAGCATTCTCCAAAAGGGTCTCACAGAGACGGATAACTGGTGCCAAAGTCATGGCCTAAAGCTAAACGCCAAGAAGTGTATAGTCATCCCTTTTGGGAGGGACCTGGGAACCCAAGTTGATAGTAATCTCTCCTTTGACAACCATGTTGCCAAAGTGGTTAGAAAAACCGTCTATATAGCCCACCTTATCATGAAAGGATTCACATCTAGATCAAGGGAGGTCATTGTGCCCCTTTACTCATCACTCATCCGGCCCATAATTGAATACAGTGCCCCATTTGGGATGTACATTACCCGACACCTGCAGCAACTGGAAAGACCCCAAAAGTGCCTCACCAAGAGGATCAAGGATCTCAAACAGATGACCTATGCTGCTCAGTTAAAGAAACTCCAGCTCTACTCAGTTGCTTACCGCCTACTTAGAGGCGATCTGTGCCTGACGTATAAAGCCATGTCCAACCCAGAATTAATGGACATGCTCCACCTCAAAAAATCGAAATCCACTAGAGCTACACGCTCAAGGGACTTGAACCTCAACACAGAAATTAATAGGACATGCTGGAGAGACAGATTTGTAACCCAGAGGCTCCCAGCACTCTGGAATAGAATCCCAGTCCATATCAGACAGAGCCCCTCACTGACTCTCTTCAAGAGGAATCTTGACGAGTGGATGGGAGATCATAGGTTCACCCCGGGAATCACTTCTGTGTCACTACTAGACAGAGGCACAGTAAACTAACCTAAAAAGTGCACAGTTAAACCCATTTTAAAGGGGTGGCGAAAGCCAAACACACTCTGGCTAGGCTGATAAGTGCCCTAGGGCATATAGCCTAGTATCAACCTATGAACCTATAATAAGAAGAGCAATATTTGCTCTTCCTCTGTGTTTTCATTTTTTTTTTTTTTTTTTTTTAGGCTTTTCTGCTCTCGGCATTTTGAGTGCTGAAATGTCAATAGGGAGTTGTTTAAATTATTGTTCCCACTCTTTTAATTGTTAGGAATACCTCTACTCTGTCTATTTTTTAAACATCCTTTCTTTCTTTATTCCTATGCAGTCACTTCAGTCTTTCTCGCTATCCAATTTTTTTTATGACTTACTTCAGAATGGTACATGTCTTCCAGGTCCAGGTTCCACTGTATTCCTTTGCTTCTTTCTGCTATTTTGACTGTTAATATATTTTGTTAAGAGACCTAAAGCGTGTCTTAAGCCTAGCTTTCTTTAACCTGCCCCCTTCCTGTAACCCTTGGCTTCTTACTTTCCAACATAAAATGTATCACTTCTTCACTCCTTTGTAAGCAGATCTATTCACAATAACATTTATGTCTGAAAATGATGTTGCTCACCAACTTCTGTCTTCACCTGATTTGTTTTTGTTGCCTCACTTAACTACACTGTGTTATGTTTTCAGCTGTAGAGGCCCAGGTCAACAGACTCCACCTATGGTAATATGTTTTTTTTCTACCTATCCACATTCATGTTGCTCTGTTCAGCCATTTCTGAACAATTACATCACTTCATCATTTGACCTTTTCTGAGTCAAACACTCTCCATATATTGTGTAACTAAAATCTCACACCTGTCATACATCTCCTGTGTTGTTTTGTCATATTACAGCTGTGCTCAATGTAGCTTTTACTGTAAGATGCATTAATATTATGTGGACATGGGCATACAACTCAAAATAATGTTAACAACAGGTTGAGACAGCAGCATTCCATATTTTGTTATCTCTTCCAAGTATGTCAGTTTTACAATTAATCTACATAACTAATCACAATTTGCGCTTAGAAACATCTGGATAAGAAAGTCAAATAACAGACTTTATGTTTTAAGAATATTAACTTATACTCTTGTATGACTAACACAACTGCTAACACTCAGCAGAGATGTTTGTCAGCCAAGATTCATATGTAGTGTAGCTCTGTATTGAAGTCCTAGCCACTTCAGATGCTTTGCCGGTATTCTATAAAAAATAAAGCTTTCTCACAAGTAATTCTTAAAATGCTAGGTTTAACATTGCAGAAGATAAACCTTGGATAATATAGCAATTTTTCTTAAATAATGGCGATGTCTGGCACAGCGTGCACATTTTGGGGGGTCATGGTATAATAAAAGAGAGTCCAGTTATAATAAGTCTCTCAGACTCTTCTCATATCAAATCATCGCATTTCTTCTGTTTTGCTTCAGTATGTAATGCATTTTCCATGAGATAGATTATGGAACTGGATGTATTTTCAGCATCACTCATTTGTAGTTTTACTTATTATGTCTCAGTCTACTTCGCAATAAACACAGATAAAATACCCCTTTTGCATAAATGGAAATGGGTTTACTAAACGTTCTTGCATTTCCCCATTCCTGGTAAATTATATACCCCTCACACAACTCATCATCTTATAAACTGTATGGACTTCCCAGAATCCTGACTTTAACTCTAAAACTCCCACCTGGTCTCTATCCCTAACCAGAAACAATGATTCCTAGCTTTAAACCATAAGACCTTCACAATTCATAAACTTAAGTTGTCCAATTAATCACTAACAATTCCCCAAACACTTCCTAAAACTAAACTCCACAGTCACTCTTTGTCCCTAAACTCCCTTTCCAGTCCCTAAATCTAAATTGCCATATTGCTTCCTAAAACTAAAATCCCCTTGCACACTCTAAACAAAGCCTAAACTCCCCAGTTAGCAGCTGAACCACAGCTAATCTCCTCTCCTCCCCATGACTGCTGCTCTTAACATGCTTGAACTCTAGTCGGTGTTCAGATCATACCAGAACGTGCAGTTGAGTTCAGGCAGAAGCGGCAGCCCATGTGACTTGCAAGACACCAGAATTCAAAGGTGCAAGACTGTGGCTTATGAACATCGAGGAATTCAAGCATTTGTAGTCACCTGATGTAAAAAAAAAAATATGGTTTTAAAAGTTATATAAAAAGGTATGGAACAAGGTGAACGCCCAATCCAAGCAGCCAAAAACAGGATAAATATCAAACAAAAGGTTAGGGCGAAACACAGCTCGAAAAAATAGACAAAATAAAATGTCATCAATCCGTCGTATCAACCATCAGTCACCACAGCGAATCCAAGAAATAGACATCCAAGTAAAAATCCGTTCTTTATTGCATACAGGTACCAGAGTTAGCGCTTTCACCTTTCAGTTTCATCAGACTCAATACAAGGTACAAAACTGATGAGTCTTAAATACTTTTAAAGGCGGGAAAAACACTTAATTAAGCTCACTAACAACAAGCTCTATCAATAAAAATTCAATACATTCATAAAAACTATATATACTTTAAACTGCAAATGCATTAAACCTAACAATATCACTAAATATACTAACTTAAAATGATATTTTCATAAAATACAAAAATAAAACAGGAATTATCAGACACAAATTACATACTTATTTAACTCTAAGTCTCCTCATCCTTAAAAAAGGTTTCAATGAGACCTTAGCATTGAGACCAGGAGTCATGTCTGACCTCAGCTTCAAAATCCAAGCATTCTCTCTACTCTCAGTAACAGCCCAAATATCACCACCTCTACTAGTAACATTTATGGTCTCAATGATTCTAAAACTAAATGTATGTGTACAGTCTGTATCCATAACATGTTTGGCCAGTGCATTGGTACCATTCTTAATTCTGATGTTATACATATGCTCACTCATCCGATCCCTCAAACATCTGTTCGTCTTGCCAACATAAAACGACGAACAGGTGTTGCACAAGTATACAAGATCTCTAGACATACAATCCCCTCTAACCTTAAAGGAGTAGGAGATGTGAGTAATGGGATGTATAAAAACTTGGTCCCTACAAATAAAATCACAAAAATTGCATTTACCACACTTCATTGTTCCATGTGGAGACATGGTATCAGGATTATTACCAATCATCCTATCACATAATAACCTTTTAATATTCCTCTTGTTCTTATACCTAAAACGTGGACAATCACCAACAATACTTCTAATATATGGATCAACCATCAGGATGTCCCAATGCTTCCTCACAACATCCTTAATTTCACCGACATCTTTGGTATAAAACAGTGAGAAAGCAGTAGAACCAGTGACAGTGGTACTAGAAGTACCTGGTGTACCAGTGTCAAAACACAGGTCTGAAAACAGCTGCTCCAGATCTTAACTCAAAAATACTCTCACGACCTATCATGATATCATCAGTCTTATACCCCCGGGATGCCAACCTCCTATCCAAATCTAGCAAGTCCTGACGAAAACCATGTTCAGTAGGGTTATACCTAGAGGTCCTCATACTCTGCCCCCTAACAATGTTGTGAAAGATATAACCAGGATGCATACTATGTCGGTGTAAAATGGAGTTCTTGTGACAGGGCTTTCTATACACTCCAGTATTAATAGAGCCATCAAGTAACCGCTCAACAAAGATATCCAAAAAAGGGAGCCTAGTATCAGAAAACTCATAACTAAACTTAAGATACTCCGTGCAAGCATTCAAGTCTGTTATATAGGATTCTAGTTGTTCCACTGACCTCTTCCATAACAGGAAGAGGTCATCCACAAAGCGCCTATAGAATGAAACATGAGCCAAAAAACTTGGATGGGAAGTCATATGATTCACCTCCCATTCAGCCATGAAAAGGTTGGCATAGCTATTGGCACAAGACGTGCCCATAGCCACGCCATCCAATTGTAAAAAGAACTCCTGTTCAAAGCAAAAAACATTTGTATGCAAAACAACATCCAAAAAAGTTAACAATACACCAATCCTTTCTTCACTATATCCAGAATTACTAAGGAGGTGTCGTTTGATGTAATCCAAACCTATTTGGTTGGGGATAACAGTGAAAAGGGAATTCACATCCATGGTAACAAACAAATAATCATGGTTATCAGGCACATTTTTCAAGTGATCATAAAGATCAACTAAAAACTGCTTGGTATCCTTCAAAATAAACTGGTGAGCATCAACGACAGGTCTCAAAAACTTCTCCAAGTATAAAGAAAAGGGCTCGGTCAACCACCCACCACCTGACACAATAGGTCGAAGTGGTGGGTTAACCAACCTCTTATGAATCTTCGGCAACCCTTTAATAGTGGGGACTAAAGGATGAGGCACCTCCAAAAAGGACTACAAGGAATCATCTATCAAACCCTTATTCAACAAATCCTCCAAGATAGAATATATCTTGGTACTATAACCAGCTAGGGAGTCAAAAGAAACACGTTCATAAAACTTATTATCATCTAACATAACCCTAACCGCATCTGAATAGTCACACGTGTCCATCACCACAATTCCTCCTCCCTTATCAGCTGGCCTTAATGTAATAGAAAAATCATTCATTAATGTTTTAAGTGCTGCCCTTTCAGCATGTGTTAAATTATCCTTCCTCCTTTGTCTAACATTACTCATCCTATACATATCATCCTCAACCATCTTACTGAATGCTCCCAATAATGGATGCATAGGGGGGACAAAAACACTGGGCTTCTTGAAACCACTAGGAATATAACTACCATCATTATTACTATTAAACATCAACTTTAGTGATAAATTCCTAATGAATAATTTAAAATCACGTAGAGACTCTTCTAGAATACTATATGTGGTTGGGATAAAGGATAACCCTTTAGCTAAAACAGACTCTTCAGCACAAGAAAGGACCCTAGAGGAAATGTTAACTACTAAACAGTTCCTTTCCCTTGCCACATCTTCTTCAAATTCATGTTCGTGGGGGATTCGGCAGGCAATTTCCTCTTCTGCCTCCCCCTGCTCTGTGATCTCAACCTCCCTTCCCTCTGGTCGAACCTGATAGGAAAAGGGTGGGACTTATCAAACCTTAATGCTTGCTCACTAACACGAAATATGGTAGTCGAAGGTGCCTCAGATGCATTACCAGGTCTCCTCGTCTTACTCCTAACCACTGGATCATGCATAGAATTAATACTACCAGAATCTGAGTTGCAGCCAATGGGAACATGAGTAGCATTACCATCGGATACAATAGAAACAGCATTAGCAACACTAACGGTACGGTTCACCGTACCATCAGATCTCATACAATCGTTAGCAGCACTAGAATTCACCATCACCAGTTTATTTTGAAGGATACCAAGCAGTTTTTAGTTGATCTTTATGATCACTTGAAAAATGTGCCTGATAACCATGATTATTTGTTTGTTACCATGGATGTGAATTCCCTTTTCACTGTTATCCCCAACCAAATAGGTTTGGATTACATCAAACGACACCTCCTTAGTAATTCTGGATATAGTGAAGAAAGGATTGGTGTATTGTTAACTTTTTTGGATGTTGTTTTGCATACAAATGTTTTTTGCTTTGAACAGGAGTTCTTTTTACAATTGGATGGCGTGGCTATGAACCTTTTCATGGCTGAATGGGAGGTGAATCATATGACTTCCCATCCAAGTTTTTGGCTCATGTTTCATTCTGTAGTAGCTTTGTGGATGACCTCTTCCTGTTATGGAAGGGGTCAGTGGAACAACTAGAATCCTATATAATAGACTTGAATGCTTGTATCTTAAGTTTAGTTATGAGTTTTCTGATACTAGGCTCCCTTTTGGATATCTTTGTTGGATGGCTCTATTAATACTGGAGTGTATAGAAAGCCCTGTCACAAGAACTCCATTTTACACCGACATAGTATGCATCCTGGTTATATCTTTCACAACATTGTTAGGGGGCAGAGTATGAGGACCTCTAGGTATAACCCTACTGAACATGGTTTTCGTCAGGACTTGCTAGATTTGGATAGGAGGTTGGCATCCCGGGGGTATAAGACTGATGATATCATGATAGGTCGTGAGAGTATTTTTGAGTTAAGATCTGGAGCAGCATTTTTCAGACCTGTGTTTTGACACTGGTACACCAGGTACTTCTAGTACCACTGTCACTGGTTCTACTGCTTTCTCACTGTTTTATACCAAAGATGTCGGTGAAATTAAGGATGTTGTGAGGAAGCATTGGGAGATCCTGATGGTTGATCCGTATATTAGAAGTATTGTTGGTGATTGTCCACGTTTTAGGTATAAGAACAAGAAGAATATTAAAAGGTTATTATGTGATAGGATGATTGGTAATAATCCTGATACCATGTCTCCACATGGAACAATGAAGTGTGGTAAATGCAATTTTTGTGATTTTATTCGTAGGGACCACGTTTTTATACATCCCATTACTCACATCTCCTACTCCTTTAAGGTTAGAGGGGATTGTATGTCTAGAGATCTTGTATACTTGGCCACGTGCAACACCTGTTCGTCTTTTTATGTTGGCAAGACGAACAGATGTTTGAGGGATCGGATGCGTGAGCATATGTATAACATCAGAATTAAGAATGGTACCAATGCACTGGCCAAACATATATGGATACAGACTGTACACATACATTTAGTTTTAGAATCATTGAGACCATAAATGTTACTAGTAGAGGTGGTGATATTTGGGCTGTTACTGACAGTAGAGAGAATGCTTGGATTTTGAAGCTGAGGTCAGACATGACTCCTGGTCTCAATGCTAAGGTCTCATTGAAACCTTTTTTAAGGATGAGGAGACTTAGAGTTAAATAAGTATGTAATTTGTGTCTAATAATTCCTGTTTTATTTTTGTATTTTATGAAAATATCATTTTAAGTTAGTATATTTAGTGATATTGTTAGGTTTAATGCATTTGCAGTTTAAAGTATATATAGTTTTTATGAATGTATTGAATTTTTATTGATAGAGCTTGTTGTTAGTGAGCTTAATTAAGTGTTTTCCCTTTAAAAGTATTTAAGACTCATCAGTTTTGTGCGTTGTATTGAGTCTGATGAAACCGAAGGTGAAAGCTTAACTCTGGTACCTGTATGCAATAAAGAACGGATTTTTACTTGGATGTCTATTTCTTGGATTCGCTGTGGTGACTGATGGTTGATACGACGGATTAATGACATTTTATTTTGTCTATTTTTTCGAGCTGTGTTTCGCCATAACCTTTTGTTTGATATTTACCATGGTTTTAAAAGTTGTTCATTCTACGAGTCATTTATTGTGGCTTTTGAAATCTAAGATGTGTGCATAAAATATTTTTGTGAATTCTTGGAATGGCAAATGGTCTATCAAACTGGCCAAGATTTCAAATCACAAACAAAGAATATTGGATTTTTCTCATTGCAAAATGTTTACATTATTCATGTTCCTTTTGTAACACAAGATTAAAAAAGTGATATGATATTTGAATAATACTGGCATGGGAAACATATGGCAGTATTTGACTACTTGTGAAGACATTTATGATTTTTTCCCGTAATGCATCTACACATAGACACGTGTATACATATTCATTCCTGTATTTATGCACACAGTTTCCCAGAATTTTATTCCATTATTATTGCTTGTAGAGGAAAAAATCATACTTGGAGTCACTAGCTAGCTTTTTTGTTTTAGTAATAGAATACCTGAGATACAAAGAAAGTATCGCACACACACACACACACACACACACACACACACACACACACACACAAAGTATATGATTCTTTATTCTATCCACAAAATTGAAAACAAAACTTCCTAAATTACATTCATTTCCCACTGTTTATTCAAACAAATCTGAGTTGATGTGCACCAGTTCACTATAAAAAATCAGTCAGAGTTGCTGTGATCACTGAAAATTGGAAATGAAGGATGACTTTTATAAATGGGAATTCTTCTAACTCGTAGAGATCTCATTTATGATTAAATATGTGGCATTCTAATTTGTTGCCAAGATAAGGATCACTTTACTATTTGATGCACATATCATTTACTGAAACATGGAATGATTTTTTTAATATAATCATAAAGTATTCAAGGACTGCACAACATTGTTTAACAGTCAAACTATGTGGAATGCATTTATATTCTGTTAGTTTCCAAGCAGACCTACATATGCAAGTGCATTTAATATTTTGCAGCAACATTCTTGTCTTATCTATTTATTTCGTAGGGAGAGGCAATACATGGTAAGCAAAGCTAAATAACTCAATAATTTTGTGAAATCTAAGAGAAGCCTTCTCCTCAACAGCAATAAAAAATAAAAATAGTTGTACGGTTACCTATTTCTCATGCAGACACATTTTCAATACCATAGTTTATGTGCATGTAAAAAAGCTGTAATTTTTGTCAAAAAACTAATACCAGACAAATGGGAAAAATAACCAACCCATAATTAACAAATATAAAAGTGTAAAAACATGCAAAAAACTTATAAAGCAAACAAATAAAGGAAGGCTCACAACCGAAAATGACTTCAAATATTTAATGAATTTAGCGCTTTTGTCAGTGGTAAACCAATGACTTCATCTTAGAATATATGTGTTTGTTTTTCATTACTACCTTTGTCCATTCATACTTTTTTTTTTGGTCATTTTGCATCCCTACAGGACTGAGCCTGATGGCTCCACTAACTAGTCCATTCATTCCACAGTCATAGGAGCCAGGAATTCCCTGTGAGGTAAGAGCACTATGGCCCATTCTTTCCACGGTCATAGGAGGCAAGGATTCACACAGTCATAAGAGCCAGGGATTACCTGTCACTACTAGACAGAGGCACAGTATTCTAAATCTTTTCTGTGCATTTTTGTACCATTTCATGGGGTGGCGAAAGCCACATCACTATGGCTAGGCTTACAAATGCCCCAGGGCAGATAGCCTAGTACTAAACTATGAAACTATGAAACTGGCAGGTAAGAGTCCTATGGTCCATTCATTCCACAGTCATAGGAACCAGGGATTTCCTGTCCAGTAAGAGCCCTATGACCCATTTATTTCATGGTAATAGGAGCTAGGGATTCCCTGGCAGGTAAGAGGCCAATGGCTCTTTCTTTCCACAGTCATAAGAGATAGGGATTCCCTGGCAGGTAAGAGCCCTGTGGCCCATTCATTCCATGGTCATAGGAGTCAGGGATTTCCTGTCAGATAACAGCCCTATAGCCCATTCATTCCACAGTCATAGGAGGTAGGGATTCCCTGTCAGGTATGATCCCTATGGCTCATTCATTCCACGGACATAGGAGCCAAGGATTCCCTGTCAGGTAAGATTCCTATGGCCCATTCATTCCACAGTCATAGATGCCAGGGATTTCCTGGCAGATAAGAACCCTATGGCCCATTCAATGTACAGTCATAACAGCCAGGGATTACCTGTCAGGTAAGAGCTCTATGGCACATTCATTCCACAGTCATAGTAGCTAGGGATTCCCTGGTAGGTAATAACCCTATGGCACATTCATTCCACAGTCATAGGAGCCAGTGATTCCCTGTCATGTAAGAGCCCTATGGCCCATTCATTCCATGCTCATGGGAACCAGGGATTCCCTGTAGGGAAAGAATCCTACTGCTCATTTCTTCCTGCGTGGGAATTCTTCATTAGCTCATCCACTTGGTGAAATAAAAGGGATGTAGGGAGTCATCCAGCTTTGCTGGTACTGACTATTGGTCTATCCTCTCCCCTGGGAAAGCATCCCCATGCCCCCTGCCCCCCTCCCCCTGACAGTGGCTCTTCTGATCTCTACTATAGCTGACTTGTGAGTTTTTCCTTCAGCTCACAGTGTGCCTTGCAAATGGCAGTGAGGACAATTAACAGTCTCAAGTTCTGTGGTGTATAGACCTAGATGTTCATTGTGTTTCACTGTTGCAGTCATTACGCTTGGGTTATCCTGCTGGCAGGCTACCCACAGTCGGCCTGAATTCCAAAGTCCTGGTCCGGCATCAGTTGCTGTCGCCTCCTCTCTGACGTCAGTGCACCAGGGATATAAAAGATGCAGCCAACGCTATTTTCTTCAGTCTTTCTTGCTGTGCGGTGTCCGAAGCAAAAGCAGTTTGCAAGTGCCGGTCGGCCGACTCCTGAGATTTTCGAAATTGAATTTCAGATCTGAAGTCTTCTATAAAGCTAAGTACCCCGTTGGGTAAACTTTTTTCTTGTTCCAGACCGATGTCAGAAAAAGTTAATTGTATTTCTTGTGGGAAGCAAATACCTCATAAGGATTTTCATTCTTACTGTATTCCTTGCCTAGGCCCTGACCACGATGTTGCTAGTTGTTGATTTTGTGCTAGATTTAACCAACGCACTATTAAGCGTTGATACGATTTTGCTTTTCATTACTTTGGCTGAAGGTTTAACTGTATAATGCCGTCGGAACAACCGACGACTTGAATTCATAAAAAGTGCAAGGAAAAAGAAAAGGACAGGCATCCGAGGTCCAAAACCGACGACGAAGCCTCTTTTAGGCCAGTCGCCGGTTCTCAGTGAGGCACTTTCGCAGCCACTGACACCCGCTACCTCAGAGCAACAGGCCGCTTCCGACTCCCACATGGAGACAACTAGGCCTCTGGATACTCAAGGTATTGGGCCTTTGGATACTAATCCCTCAGATGGGTCCGGAGCCGCTGAGCAGGCATCGGCTTCTGAGGGTGTTTTCAGACCTACACAGCTTTATATCAAGCCAACTTCAGCATCCAAGACAAAGACTAAAACAGTTTATTTATTTATTTATTTATTTATTTATTTATTTTATTTTACATTTGTTAACCGGGAGAGTTTGACTGGATACATGTCCATTTTCAGCGGAGGCCCGGGGAGAAAAGCTCCAGGTACATAACAGACATATGAACATTGTTAATGCAAAAAAGGAAGATAGTTGAGTTCTAAATACAATATAAAGATACATCACATCTTGGTAAAAAAATAACAGCAGCATACATAAAAAAACATAGGTCAGTTACAAAGGCGAGGCGCCTTGTTAAAAAGCGGTTAAGGATAGTGAGGTAAGAGAAGGGTAAATGATAGTGGTTAATCAGGTTTGGAACAGGGACATTGCCAGAGAGTATTGAGATGGGGTTTAAGCTGTTTTTTGAATTGTAGGAGTGAAGGTTCTGAGGTGAGCATGGTCGGTAGGGAGTTCCACATTTTACCTACAAAGTTTGAGAATAGAGAATCCCCAGCAAAATTATTGGCTTTGGTAGTTTGAGCTAAGATCTTATTGGAGGAGCGAAAAGATTGCAGGTTAATATAGGGGTGAATGATGTTTTTCAGAGCTGGTGTTTTCTCTGGGTGATACAGTATCTGGTGAGCCATTTTGAGTTGGTTGAAATGGAGTTGGCTGGAAAACTCTAACCACCCTAGTTGCTTCAAGTTAGTGCAGTGGTGCATTCTAAAGGTGGAATTTGTGGCAAATCTAGCTATGTGATTGTAACAAGAAGCAAGTTTGTTAAGGGTTGTCTTGTTTAGGTTTGTAAAAAGGGGGGAGGCATAGAAAAGAGTTGATAGTAGGTCTGAGAAAAGAGCAGATGATAGTTTATTATTGTTTCTGAAGTTATTGATGGTATTAGAAAAGGATAGTAGGGCTGTTGTGGTACTGTGATTCGGCCTGAAGCCATGTTGGGAGTTGGCTAGAATTTTATTTTTGGTGAGGTGTTCCATCAGTTGTTTGTGGACACATTTTTCCATAATTTTGGCCAGGGGTGAGAGTATAGCTATAGGTCTGTAGTTGGTTAGCTCTAGTGAGCTACCACCTTTATGGAGAGGAATAATGTGGGACATTTTCCATATGGAGGAGATGAAGGCTTCTGACAAGGTACGGTTTATGATTATGGAGACGGGATAGGAAATGGCCTCAGCTGCTTTTTGCAGAAACTCAGCTGGGAGAAGGTCAGCTGCTAGCTTAGTGGGTTTTAGTTTTTTAAGAAGAGATATTATAGAGGATATGGGTACTGGATCGAAGGTAAATAGCTGATCTGATGTAGTTGTAGTATTCTGCTGGCATGGGTAGTGGAGTGGGCTGGTTGTTTGTTTGAATTGTGTGGCCAGGGATTGTATAGTTTCTGTGAAGAAACTATTGAATGTGTTAGCAATGTTTACAGGGCACTGTTGTTTGCAAGTTGTTGGAGTGGGGGTGGTTGCCTGGCCTGGTTGCAGGAGCTTGTTTAAGCCTGCCCAGAATTTTTGTGGATTATTAAGGTGTTTGTGTTGGAGGTGGAGGAAGAAGTTTTTTTTTATCATTTAAGATCATTCTTTTAGTTTCATTTCTAAGTTGCTGGAAGGTTTGGTAGGAGTGTGGGTCTTTAGAGGTACGCCATGTGACCCACATCTTGTTTCTAGATAGGATTTTGGATTTTGTTTCCTTAGAGAGCCATGGTGCGGTTTTGGTTTTAGTTCTAATGGACCGTATTGGAGCATGGAAATCTAGAATCTTGAGGAAGGTGGTGTTGAAGTAGATAACTGCCTCCTTCAAGAGGAAGAGATTTGAGTATTGTCCAGTTGTGGGCTTTAAGTTCAGTTTGAAAAATGGAGGCGTTGAATTTATTATTGTTCCTGATTTTTTTTATGGTTTTAAGAAGGGGGGTGATTTTCTTGAATTTGATAAAATAGGTGTTTGTTTTAAAGACAAGGAAACAAGTACAGCATTCTCCAGGACAGACTTCCATGCCTAAGAAACAGATGCTCAAAATGGCCGAAGACCTAATTACTTTGATCAGGGGTTCCCATCCCCCTCCTGATAAGAGGCCTAGGCAAGATACTGAATATGATTCCTCTGAACAGGTTTCCATTTCCTCTGACTCCTCTTCAGAACAGGGATACTCTATTCCTCCATATGAGGATTCTGATGCTGAAGAATCTATTCCTTCAACTTCTCCTCCTGGGGATTACTCATTTTGGGAAACCCTGCATACCATGAGGGAGCATTTCCACTGGGAGAGCAAAGATTATTCAGATTCTAAGAAAAGGCTCAGGGACTTTCTTTTACTACCTCAGCACAAACCTCTTGCCATTCCACCTGTTCTAGACATTGTAGATGATGTATTATCAGAGTCCGGCCTGTCTCCCGACTCTTTACCTCCTGCACCTGTTAAGCCAGACAGATACTACAGGGTTCCAGATTCTCATAAATTTCTATATAAAAACCCTGCTGCTGACCCAGAAACTATTTCTCAGGGTCCCAAAGGGGTCAAGGCTGCTACTGCAAAAAACACTGTCCCCTCAGATAGAGATTCTAGGGCACTGGACAGATGGGGGAAAAAGTTTACACTTCTGCTACCTTGGCTGTAAGGGCTTTAAATTGTCAGTTTCATATGCTTAAATATCAGCAATACTTAATGTCTATGTTAAAACAGAAAATGTTGACAAATTCTGAATGTTCTGAGAACAACGAATTGCAGGATTTATTGCATGCAGCTGAACAAGTGGGAAAACATAGTTTGCAATGTGGTTATGATTCACTGGAGGCCTCCTGCAGGGCCGCTGCAACAGGTTCTGTTATTAGAAGGCATTCTTGGTTAAAGGAACAGACTCTGCCTGATCATGTTAAAGCAAAATTATTGGATGTTCCGTTAACAGCATGATATTTTGTTTGGTGTTAAGGCAGAAGAGGTGTTGAAGAAAATGGAGGATAAAGCTAAATCTATGCAGACAGTGAAGGATTTCTTACAAGTACAGCCACCCAGATTTAGCAGGAACTGGCCTTCTAAGAATTGGTCTTTTCCTGTGTCAGACAGGCCACAAAGAGGCAGATACAGATGCCCTAGAGGCAGACAACAGCCCCAGGGCTCAGACAGGCCCAAACAATGGGGTGCTTCTACCTCCAAAAGCGGAGAAGACAAATCACAGCCATATAGGAAACAATCCCAATGACTTCCCTCTGCCAATGCCAAGCATTTATCTTTTGGCAGCACCCTTAGGGGGAAAGCTAACACTTTTTTCACAAAATTGGCACACGATCACCCAGGACAAATGGGTCCTAAATATAGTTTCTCAGGGCTATAGGTTTCACTTTCACACCCTTCCAAAGGCAAAAGGTATGCCAGACCTGCCACACAATCAATGGGAAGAGGCACAAAAACAAGTTTCATCTCTCATGGACATGAGGGCCATTCAGCTAGTGCCACAACAAGAGCAGGGACAAGGATTTTACTCAAGACTTTTCTTAGTCCCAAGAAAGGACAAAGCATGGAGACCAGTTCTGGACCTGTCTATTCTAAACACTTTTCTGGACGTTCCGAAATTCAAAATGTTGACTCTACAACAGCTTCTGCCCATGCTGGGCAAGAAGGCTTGGCTTGTAACTTTGGACCTCAAAGGGGCATACCTACATGTCCCGATCAGACAATCTTGCAGAAGATACCTCAGATTCATAACTGGCTCAATGCACTACCAATTATCTGCACTGCCCTTTGGCTTATCTACTGCACCCAGGGTCTTCACAAAATGCCTGGCACCAGTAATTGCATTTTGCAGACAGAGGAATTCAGATATATCCCTACTTGGACGACTGCCTTATTCAAGCAGAGACCAAAGACATTCTACTAAAGCATCTGGCGTTTGTAAAAAGATTACTAATTTGCCTAGGGTACACAGTAAATGAAAAGAAATCAAAACTAGTGCCCTCTCAAGAGATAATATTCCTGGGTGCAAGCTTAAATACAACTGCCCATATGGCTTATCTCACGCCAGACAAACAAAGACTTCTTACTTCGAAAGCATGGCAAGCCAGTTATCTGCAAGAAAAATTCTTCATGCTCTGGGCTACATGGCCTCCTGCATTCTGCTAATTCCATATGCAAGACTGCATATGAGGAAACTACAGTGGTATCTAAAAAGTGTTTGGACTCAACATTGCCACAGTCTGGAATAATTAATTTCACTCATTCCCTGCCTGCAACAGGAGTTTCGATGGTGGGCACAGGCCTGTCACCACAACAAGGGACAGCCATTCACTTTACCCACAGCCAGGCAAACACTAACAACAGATGTGTCAGATTATGCTTGGGGGGCCCACATGGCAGGAAAATGTATTCAAGGCACACGGCCCCCAAACCAAAGGCATCTTCACATTAATCAAAAAGAGATGCTAGCTGTACAAAATGCCCTGACAGCCTTCAAGGACCTACTTCATCCAGGACAGCTGCTGATAAAGATGGACAACACCACAGTTATGTGGTACATAAACAAGCAGGGGGGCACACATTCCTACCCCCTCTGCAGACAAGCCATGATTTTGTGGAACACAGCATTGACCTACCAAGTACACCTGCAAGCACAATTCCTGCCAGGAAAAACAAATGCTCTGGCAGATGAACTAAGCAGAAACCTTATGGATCCTCACGAGTGGAAATTACATCCACAAATCTTCAGCATGATAACAAGGAAATGGGAATGCCCAGACATAGACCTTTTTGCCTCCCCTCACAACTACCAATATCAGAGATTCTGCACAAGGACTTATCACAAACAAGCATGGAAAGTGGATGCCTTGTCATTCAGCTGGAACAACCTTACAATATATGCCTTTCCTCCACTGCCTCTCCTCCCCAAGGTACTCCTAAAGGTTAGACAAGCAAAGCCACAAATGATACTAATTGCCCCAGATTGGCCATGCCAATACTGGTACCCAATCCTAAGGAGCTTGTCCCAAGGCCCATCCTGGACATTGCCTCAAAGTCCTCATTTACTGACCCAACAAAACAATCAGATCCGGCACAGCCAACTCAGAACCCTAAATCTAGCTGCATGGCGGATAGTGTAACCATTCAGAATACACCTCTCTCTAAAGTGGTTATGGATGTTATTTTGGAGGCCAGAAGGCCTAGCACCTGAAAATCTTATGCAGAAAAATGGAAGAGATTCTGTGCTTGGAACCAGGCACAAGGAATTGACACGCTTGTTCCAAATATTCCTCAGATTTTACAATTTCTAACTGAGATGCTGGACAAATGCCTATCCTTCTCATCAATTAAGATCCATGCCTCTGCCATTTCAGCTCATTACAATACAGACCCACCTATTTTTTCACATCCATTGCTTAAGCAGTTCCTCAGGGGGGCCAAAAATATAAGACCTCCAAGGAGAGCACCAATACCTGCATGGGACCTCTATTTTGTCTTGGAAAAACTCACACAGCCTCCTTTCGAGCCAGCCAATACAGCTGAGATAAAATTCTTATCATGGAAAACAGCTCTGCTCCTAGCAGTAACTTCAGCAAGAAGAGTCTCAGAGTTACAGGAATTAATGGCTGTGAAACCTTTTGTTATCTTCCATCCGGACAGGGTTTCTCTAAGGACAAACCCAACATTTATGCCTAAGGTAGTGTCCAGTGTGGCTCTTAACCAAACCATTCATTTGCCTACTTTTTTCCCAAACCCACATAATAAAGGGGAGAGACTTCTGCATTCTTTGGACATACACAGACAGCTACGCTTCTACTTGGACAAAACTAAGGCTTTCAGAAAGACTGAGCAACTTTTAGTGGCATATGCTGCAGGATCACAAGGAAAGGCTATCTCAAAGCAGACTATTTCAAAATGGATAGGACACTGCATTCATTTCTGCTATTCACAACATGGCAAGTCAGTGCCTAAGGGCATTAGATCACATTCTACCAGGGCAGCAGCCACCTCAGCAGTCTTCCTCAGAGGAGTACCAACATTTTGGAGGCTGCAACTTGGACTTCAGTGCACACTTTTACTAAGCACTACTACTTACCTCTTTACTCTAAATCCAGAGCAGGCTTTGCCACTGCTGTTCTGCAGGGCCTTATAGCCACTCCTAATTCTATTTAGACCCAGCCTCCCAACCTCAACTGTGGGATTCAACCCAAGTGTAATAACTGCAACAGTGAAACACGATGAACATAGTACAGTTGTGTACCAACCATAAATGTAGATGTTCAAGTGTATTCACTGTTGAAGTCCAGGTTACTCACCCACCATCCCCCTTTCTTTGCTGGGACTTATCTGCACTTCTCTATCCTATACAACCTATGTGGTGTATTTGCTTGTAGATCAAGGTATTGTTTATTTTAGTGCATGCTTTTATAAGTAATATTTTTTTAGCCTACCCTTTTGGGGGCACCTGACATCCGGGGCAAGAAAAACTGAAGAAAATGGCGTTGGCTGCATCTTTTATACCCCTGGTGCACTGACATCAGGGAGGAGGCGACAGCAACCGCCACCGGACCAGGACTTTGGAATTCAGGCCGACTGCAGGTAGCCTGCCAGCTGGATAACCCAAGTGTAATGACTGCAACAGTGAATACACTTGAACATGTACATTTATGGTAGGTACACAACTGTACTTTCTCCAACTAGGTGTCACACTTGTGGTGAGTCAGAGTTCACTTCTCTCCTTCCCTGCCAGGTTCTACAGGCCCCTGAGTTATTGCTTGAACTGGTTTCACTTGCAGTATAGTCAAGGCTTTATCCCTTTATGCCATGAAGTGGCTTTATTCACACCATTTCTTTGATACCCACTATATCCTATTTAAGGTCCCATGTTATTCTGAGCCTAGCATGGCAAGCAATGTGTATAGGACTTAGACTCATCCATGGATGGGATGGAGGGACCTCCCAAAGAGATAGAGACACAGGTATAGACATTAAACACACACACACACACACACACACACACACACACACACACACACACACACACACACACACACACACACACGTGCGCGCACGCAACCAAGACCAACCTCAGGCTTACTTGAGTACTTCTTTCCTAGCATGTTTTTCAAAACATTGAACATTTCAGATAAGAATGTACAAAAAAATAAAGCAGAAATATACATTATCTGAGGCACTCTACCTTCTAAGAGTAGATAAGAATATTTATAGTAGACACCATACCATCTTGAAAAAAATAATGAGTAACAGTCCTACAATAATGAAGTATATTGATTTTACCAGTCAGAATGTACCTGGAATGTGGGAACAAACTGGACACCTTGTTTAAAATCAGTACAGATACAAGGAAGACATGTAGGCAACATACAGAATGTACATGTACTGGGAACTAACTCAGAGAAACAATCACTGTAAAAATAATAAAAAAAAAACAACAATGCTATACTCACACCTGTGTGTTTTTGTTATGATAGAAAGATGCTTCCTTTTGTGGGATTATGAGTCTGTTCATTAATGAACCTCTCCAAGTATAGTTTTCTCACTCAAGAGACCATGTCCTGCAACTTCAAGGCCTAAAAATGACAAAACAACTGGTGCCAAAACCACAGTCTGAGACTAAATGCTTAAAAATGTGTAATCATACCCTTCAGCAAATCAGATACCCCTGTAAATTATAATATTGATAGCACACCCTTAAAAGTAGACCCAGTGGTAAGAGACCTAGGAACACGAATAGAAGTATCTTAACCTTTGACCACAGGTAGTTACACTAGTAAGGAAACCCTTCTGTGTGGCTCAACTTATAAATAAGCGCATTGCATCAAGATTAAAGGCATTTTCACAAATTGCAGTGGCCCCAGAGGTTTCTCACTAAAATAAAAATACAAAGAGTAAAACACGTGTTATACAGACTGACTAAAGGCCCTATCTCTATATACTCTATATCATATTGTTTATTGAGAGTGAACTTATGCCTCACTTGCAAGGCATTCTGTGATCCAGCCCTGATGAAAATGTTACACATTTGCAAGAAAAATTATACGAGGGTTACAAGTTCAATGGACCTAAACCTTGTTTGTGATGCTAACAGGACTTGCTGGAGAGATAGATTCATATTCCAAAGGCTCCCTCATCTATGGAGTAAACTTCCCATTGCCCAAGCTCTTCAAACAGAATTTGGATAAACGGATGGTAAACCGTAAATTCACCCCTGGGGTACTTAGGAATCCAACACCCAAAGACCCAATGCCCTGATACTACCCCATCCCATATCTGGGTAATTAGGATATAATATTGTCATTTCCTGGGTATAATTGGCTAGGCTTGCAAAAGACTCATGCCATTAGCCTAATAATCATCTACAAATGTATGAACTTGAAAATCAGAAAAAGAAAGAACAAACTAATGTTTATTTGCTTGCAGTACTTAGAAGATCACAGAAAATGATAAAGACAACAGTCTGTAAGCTCAAGGCTCATCCAGCCTTCTACCTTATATTCTGTGGCATATTGATTTATGATTTTACATCAGTTAGGAGCAGCATAGAACATTCCTTCATTTATTCTAGTGCCTCTAGCCTTCAGGGTCCAGATTTCACTTGTGATCTCTAACAGTCAATCTGAGTGCAGACTGCATTCATTTATTTTGTATCTCTGGGTTTTATACTGATACTGTGTGTTATAGGTTCAAGGTAGTCAAGAAGTCTAACAGCTGTGATCTCATATTGGGACTTATGCATAACCATGAATGCATCTTGTTTATATCCAGAGCTTGATAATGACTGACACTTTCCTATAAAGACAGAAGTTATTCCAGAGATAGAGAAAGCATTGAGTAATGAACTGTCCCCTCTTGTTACTACTGCTAAAAGATGTTTATAGTTGTTTATGTTTGTGCATGTGTTGGTGTTCCCCACAGTATGTTACCTACATACTTACATGCATACATGCATACATACATACATACATACATATTCTATGAGTAGGCGCTCCTTGATAACCTGAAATATGTCATTTATCCCTCTCAGGAGATTATGTTCACAAAAGAATAAAGACAGCTCTTTAAACCCTCAGGATAAGTCAGTTGTCCAACATAATTTCTTTTGGTCATAAGCCTTTTATGCTTTCAAGTGAAACAAGGGATTTTGCTACAAGCATAGAGAAGAAGTAGTGTGCTCAAGGACTGGCTGAATCGGTGAGTCTTAAAGTCAAGGAATCACTTCCCCTGACTAAGTATCCAGCTAAAATAATGTGAGCTACACCTGAAGCTTTCCTTTATTAGGACCCAGCCTAAGGAAATATTTCTTTCTACGAGTGTATCAAGGTCGGGTCTACTTCACCTTTCGAAGGCTGACAATATCGAAGCTGATATTGTCGACACCAAAATGTAGAAAGCAAAAGTCATCGCGTCTGTAAACGGAAATCTCCATAAGTGGAGATTGCCATTTACTGCAATGTAGTGCGATCTCGGAGTTCGTATATTTAAGTAGTGGGGGGTTTGGGGGATGCAGTGGGGCTTGCCCTCCTGCATAGAGCAATTTGTGTTGTGTTTGGGTGTTTTTTTTTTCTTGTGTGTGTTCGATGTTTGGGGGTTTTGACATTTTCGTATTGATTATTATGCTGTTGACAGTTTGAGTTTTCAACAGCGTAATATAAGCACTCAAGGTCCATTGAAAATGTATTTAACTTACATTGTATTCTCTTGATTTAATATGTTGGTGGAGGTTTTTATTTCCAAATCGTGATTTTGTTGTATTTGTCACTGTTGAGACTGACACAATTCTTTTTACACTAGCTCCACTTTCAAGTTTAAGTGGGTTTAATGAACTTAAGACAAATAGCTAAACAAAACGGATTACAAAAGGCAACATATATAAGACTAAACATAAAAGCTAGTAATATCCATCATGAGTTTGATGCATCCAACTGACCCCCCCCCCCCAAAAAAAAAAATACTAATGCATCTGTGGAGGAGATCACACTCACATTTGCAGGTATCAACAAACTTGATCATTCAAAAAAAAAAAATGCCCAAAAGCAGAATACAAAATAATGACCTCTGTTCATCCCAGTGGTGAGACATCTTTGTGTAGATAGTTAGACATCTACACTTATTATTTAAGTGCCTAAAGAGAAACAGCTTACTACCCCAGTAAATCACGTAACTATTTACTTTGAACTCTTTGATTTTATGGTCATAAAGTCAAGCAGTTAATGTCTTATAACTAATCTAAACAAAAGCTGTCATTAGACTACTAATGTGGAGATTTTCTCTGGAGACATTTACATGAAGGAGCCCTTGCTTTATTGTATGTTTTTTACTGTGCAGTGCACCCTTTTATTATGGTCATTTGCATGCTTGCAAAAGCTCAATACATTGATTGAGCAGGAACAAGTGCCACATTCAGTAATTTCTTTCATTAGTCATCTCAAGCATGTGTTTCACATTCTAAGAATATCTTCCCAATGGATTTCCTTCTGCAGCTTAGTACATTCACTTTAAACATCTTTTGCAAGTAACCTTTCAGCAATTTACTATGCACATCTTTTGGCAAGACCTTTGAGCACCTTCATATCATATTATCGGCATTTAAATGGTAATTGTCAGAATTCTTTAACTTTATCCACTTTTATAGTATAGCTTCTTTTTCTTACCTGTCTGCTGGGTGTGGTATTGCAATAGTAGTCAGTTAGGACTTCCTTCAACATGCTTCTTTGGAAGGGGGTTTTCCTCAGCCCATTTCAATACACATTTTAAAGTTCATGCTTGTTTGACTCAGAAAGCAATCTCTTAGCTCTCTCTCTCTGTCTCCTCTCTCATTATGTATTAGTGGTAAAACATAGAGCACTTGCAGCCTGTGATGATGTAATGAAAACCAGGTAACTTGATAAAGAAACAGTGCCAGATTTCACCTATCGACAACCAAGTTGTATGTGAATAGGCTGGAGACACTATTCCACAAAAATGGGTTTAGTTTTATTTACAGTGTTCTCACTTCCCAGACATTGTTCAGTATATCTTGAGACTTTCGTCAGGTAAGCTACGGTCTTCCTTTGTCAAAGTGAACTCAACCAGAATCACTAATCTTGACACAAATCCCTTTCCTACTCAAGAGGCAAATAGTTGCGTCACGTCTTTGGCCCTCACTTTTTATAGCAAGGGGTAGAGCTGTTCCCACTTGAGGCATGTGTATCTAAAACAATCATTAGTGGGCACCTTAGTGACAGCTTCAATTCATTCCATCAAATTCTTGAGTTCATTGAAACAGGAACAGACTGCACGTTTCATCAAAATCAATGCATGTATGTTAGGGTGATACCATTGAACGTTGGAGTTAAAAAAGTTTCTCCTTCATTTCATTGTAGTGGGATCCTACAGCTAGTATATTTAGAGTCTGTGAGAGTATGAAAAAAGAAAATTATCTTTTTTTCTGTTTTCTGTGGATCACACTTTCCTTTTTTTTTTTTTACATTAGTTTCAGTTGCCCATCATTGATCTAATATGCACACATATACAATCACACACACACACACACACACACACACACACACACACACACACACACACACACACACACACACACACATAACGGATGTTGAGGAGAAGGCTTAGCGCGGGAGGGCAGACTTGCCAGGGGCTGGTGTTAGCATAAAGTCTGAATGCATCCTGTTTTTCTGTTTTTAGTCCCTTGGTGGTTTTGACCACTTCTTGCTTTTGATCAAATCAGCACTTCTCTGTTCTAGGAGCCAACAGTTGGTTATCTTGTCTTTCTCGAGCTCAGTGGAAAAGACTGGTACACAGTGCCTTTGAATAAATAAAATGTTTTTTTGGCAGATGAGTCCTTGCTTAGAAGACTGAGTGAACATTGTAAAACTTGAGCTATGCATTGCAAAACCAATGGACTCTGCTTGAGGTTCTTGCCTCCCATGATGTTAGTGTGGGTGTATAGTAAGGGACTAGGACTGACCATGTGTGTCATGGTGGGCATGTACTTAATTGTCTGCGGGAGGGCCAAAACTCCAAGTGATTGGAACTCAGTTATAGTATTATTAAATCAGCCAACATAAAGTACCATGTTATCAGTCTAGTTTAACAGCATATAAAGCCTGAAGAGAGGTTCAAAAAGTATTAAAAAATTAGTTCTGGCCATAGGTAACAATCAGAGCAGAAAATAAACCATGAAAAATGGTAACCTGTATAAAAAGGTCCTTGTACTACTATTTCCATTAAATCATACAATCACTTGACAGTCTTTTTTAGGTTTTAGGGAGTGTTGTGGGAGTCCTATTGTAGGTTTAATGTAACTGCCAGGGTAAGATAGCATATTATTTGAGTTTATTGGCACTACATGCGGTGGCTATAAAGGATTCCAAATAACATGACAGCCTAACGAATTGGAAAATATGCCGTGATGTGTCTTCTCTTAAGTCTGCAGTGCTTTCGGAAAGTGTTCATCAGATGTGCCTAAAGTATGTCTTTATAAAAGTAAAAAAGTATGTGAACAACTCATTCTGCTCATAGGTAACAATCAGAGTGGGGTGGCCAAGCCCATCTTCTTAGTGGATTTGGTTTACCAAGAAGTGTGTGATTTTAAACTTTAAAGGAATTTCTCTTTTAAATTAGATGAATTGAAAATAGATTTAATTATAAAATCCAGAATGCTCTGTTTTGTTAAGTATTCAGGATGGGAGACATGATAAATGTCCTGAGATCCTGGCGACCCAGGAGTTTTTTTTTTTAATATATGCAGCTGACCACGAGTTATGTGAATGTATCAAGCATGGAATGCCAAGAGAAAAATGGGCTGAAACACTTGCAAATACTAAAAAAACAAAAAACAAAAATAAAGACCAAAAATAAAATGTTTCAAGCAGCTTAAAGGATGTAGGTACAAGAATCCAGTGTAAACATTGTTAAATCCTTTAATGTTAAAAACAATGTTTGTTGAGTGCTTTCTTCATGTAAAATACAAGGCTCCATTAAAACAAGGTGGAAGTGACAAAACCTTCAATTCAATACATCAGCTGGCCAATCATCTTGTTAGCCTACTGTATTTCAAATCTTAAAAGCATATGTCCCTAAATTTAAAAACATACTTATGTAAATCCATCATAAAGAAATCGTTATTGTTAATAAAAGATCCTCGTAAGTCATATACACATTCTTAACATCATAAATGAATAACCTTAAAACATTTTTGAATATGTTAAATGTAGAAATATAAAAATGTGAAATGTAAAATAGCTGTAGCTTTGCTGCTCTCATCTTCAAAACTGGAGCAATTGATATGGACTCATTAAGCCCGGGGGTGGCTGTGGCATTAAGCCTAATTTGCCAGTCTAGTTCCTCCAAGTCTCCACCCCTGGGGCGTTTTGGAATTATATCAATAATACAGAATTTGAATTTGTCAAATGACCCACATTTTTCACTAAGTTTATATAGTGTGTTGTTAGTATGTCTTATGGAGATTTCATGTATGTGTCTGTATATTCTCTTTTTGAACATCCTCTGTGTTTTCCTAACATAAAAACTTGGACAGGAGACACACTTAGCCAAGCAGACTCTTCCTTTGGACTGGCAGTTATCATCATGTACTATCACAGTGGTCCTTGGGTCTTCCCCCACTGTAATTGTTTCTCCCTCATAAATAAAAGGACAGTATTTACAATGACCGCATTTCCTTGTGCCTCTGCATGTTTTCTTATTGTCCCAGCCTCTTCCAAGTTTGCTCTCCAACATCCCTTTTAAATTCTGGGGTGTCTTAAAAACAAAACATGGCTCTTCCCCTAGAAGATGGAAAATATTGCTATCTTTTCTTAATAGCCTTCAGTTCTTGCAAATAATTATTTTAAGGTCTTCTGAGCCTGAATTATGTTGAATAACCAAAGCCCATTCAAATCCTGTATTCAACATTATGTTATCACCTTTCAATGTATATAATTCTGTATTACCTAATAAGGGTTTATATTTTGTACCCCATTTTCTCATAATATCCTGACAAGCCTCTTCTATGAGCTTCGAGGGGTAACACCTCTCTAAGAACGTTGCCTTCAATTTGTTAATTTCCTGTACCAAAACTACTTTGTCTGAGATCATACATGCAAGCCTAACACATTGCCCTTTGATCAGTCTTTGGTTTTACACTTGAAAGGGTCATGGCTATGAAAGTGTAAATAGGAATTTCTGAATGTTGGCTTTCTATATATGTTTGATCTACACTTGAGAGGTACTTTTGCTGTGCTTTTACGTTAAGAATTTCCAAGATTATCCATCTTGTGGCAGATGGTGTTTAACTGGTCTCTCTTGAGTTAGGAGGCACTCCATGGAGATTAAAGTGTATTCATTCATTGGCCAGAGTGCATGGAAGTTAATTTTCATCTTATTGTGTCTGCTATAAATTAGATGCTTTTTCATGGAGCTTCTCACCCCGCAGTGGTGGTTAGCAGTACACTGTATAGTAGCAAACCAGTAAAGCTAGTGCTTAGGCCTTAAACTAATGGCACCTAGATAGTGTCACACAGCACTAAGATCATAACACTGTCTAACATCGAGTCTTCCCCATAGACACCACTCAGGTGACCATACTTATCAAACTGGAAACATTAAAAATCTGGACAAAGAGCAATGAAAAGTAGGTACAACTGGCTAAAAATCTGTATTCATATTAACATAAACTTTGCATACATAATTATAGAACCCCACTCGCTCCAATGGAATTGTGGGGTACCCATATTCATACACAAATTGAAGAAAAGGCAAAATAATAAACAACACAAATTACAAGAAGATCCTTAACCCCTCCCTTTGGAGGCTCACATATAGTGTTGCTAGGGAGTCCTTTTTTGTATGGCTATACATGCATGTGCACTCCTCCTTGGTTTACATTCATCCTGTATCAATACTGAATGATTAACTGCTCCTGACATTTCCCAACACTGTCATAGGGACTATTATTACAGCAGGGCAAACCACCACCCCCACCCCAGCATGGGTGAGCCAGCATCAGCTGCTCACTCCTACACTTACCAGTGACAGGGGCCCTTCTAGTGCTGAAGCCACTGATCAAACTCAGGTTATCTGTGTTATATGCAGGCCCTTATCATGACACACCACATGACTGGATCACACACAACTTTAAAGAAATAAAAGGCATAACAACGTACCCAACACTCTAGTCATAGGTGACTCTGTAGTCAGGCACACTGATGTTCCACTCACCAGGCTAAACAAGGAGAAAGTTACTGTTAGCTGCCTGCTGGGTGCCAGGATCCGCCACATAATGCACGTACTCAGGTCACTCCACAACAAGTACAAATATGACTCTGTCATTGTCCATGTTGGTGTGAATGGCCTGAGATGTACCTCCCTGGACTACATGAAAAGAGACATGGAGGAGCTCTCCGATCTTGTAGCCCAGGCAGGTATGACCCTAGCCCTCAGTAGAATCCTGCCATCACCCAGAATGATACTACAGTACAAGGACAAAATTATTGACTTCGACAATCGGCTAAGCTTCTGGTGTCATTCTAAGGGGATCCAGTATTTGTCTGCCTGGGATGACATGATCGACAGACTACAATTCTTTGCCAGACATGGCTGCACCTGTTGCCCTTGGGATTCTGGATACTTGCTAAGGCTCTTGCCACCCCTATAGTGCCTTTTTTAGGCAAAGTTCAAATGACAAATTCACCACCGTAAAAGGTGCAAGCAAGCAAAATCTGAGGATAATGCAACTCAATGCTAGAAGTCTAAACCTCAAAATGCACTCACTCGAGGCACTCCTTAAAATGGAGAACATCAACATCTGTGCAATGTCAGAGACCTGGTTCAAAGCTCCAGAGAGCACCCCTGCATTACCATAATTCATGCCACACCTTTTGGCCACCTAACCCGGACCGAAGCACTAAAGGTGGAGGCGTGTCCATATTAATTAAGGATATCCACACCTCCAGACTAGTTGCACAGCATAATGTATCCGAGATTATCCAAGTGCAACTAACTCTGGGCAAGACCGCAATCCAAATTGTAGCTTGCTACAGACCCCCCACCATGCCCCAGGATTCCCACTCCTCATTTCTTGATACACTGAATAATATTAGGGTACAACCAAACACCCTAATAATGGGTGATTTCAACTACCCCACCATTAACTGAGAAAACTAATCATGTACCAATTCTTGTGCTCAACGTTTTCTGGAATTCATAAATTCCAACGCCTTAGATCAACTTATTCATACCCCCACCAGAGGCAGCAATATCCTAGACCTGGTCATTACCAACTTGGGTGACCGGTGTTCCACACCATAGGTCAATTCCTCATTGGTCAGATCCGACCACAAGCTAATCACCCTAGACATCTACATCCCGCCCCCACTCCCCATTAGGGAGACCACCATAAAAAACTTCTCCAATGCCAACTTCACACTTCTTAAGACAGAAGTGGCAAACGTCATGACACCCATGCAGATGGACAATAGAGCTACAACTGCTGAATCCTACACAAATGCACTTTATAAGCACTTACACAAGTGCATGGATCGTGCTATCCCTAACAGAACCAAGATGCTATCATCCAAAAAAAGGAAGCCAATCTGGTGGCCCTCTGCCATAAACAAACTCTACAACAGAAGAAAGAAACTGTTGCAAAAAAGAGTAAAATCCCATGACTGGAGGAGCTCCCCGGTCAGCCTCAGTAAGAAGCTGAGATCCCTCATAAAATCCTCCAAAGCTAATTATAAAAAAAAAAAATTGCCACTGACTCTAAAGACAACCACAAAGCATTCTATAGCTATGTCAGGAATCTCAATGGCAACACTCAGATCTGCTCTGAGTTACAGTACAATGGCTCTAAATATACAGAACCAACTGATATTGCCAACATCCTGGCAAATAGGTTCAGTGCTAACTTTACCCTCCTCTCACCCCCTAGAGGGCCCATGTCTATACTGGAAAAAAGCAAAGTTCCTGTAATCATGGCTTCAGAGATAAAAAACACACATCCATGGGACTTCACAATATCCCAGGCTGCGTTCTACATGAACTACAGAACAAACTGGCACCCCACCTAAGTACCATGTTCAATCATAGCATCACCTCAGGCTTTGTGCTCACTGAATGGTGCACCGTGATGGTTATCCCACTCCACAAAGGGGGAGCCATGATGGACCTCAGGAACTACCGCCCCATTAACCTGACGAGCCTGGTCTGCAAGGCCATGGAACGTATCATCATGGAACTCATAAACAATGACATTGGTAATCTCCAAATTCTGGACCCCATCCAGTTTGGGTTTGTAAAAGGCACATCATGTCTCCTAAATCTGATAGACTTTTTTGAAGCAGTCACCAAAGCCATAGATGAGAGGAAAGTGGTTCACAAAGCCTATCTAGATGTCGCCAAGGCTTTTGATACCATCCCCCACTTTGGAATTATAGATAAACTCACTAAACTAGGCATAAATCCTTATGTCACAAGATGGGTTGCCAACTGGCTCATGGACAAAACCCACACTGTGAAAGGAGCAGACTCCAAATCCAACTTCAGACCAGTGACAAGTGGAGTACAACAGGGTTCAGTCCTGGGTCCTCTCCTGTTTGGTATCTACTTCTCTGAAGTACAGGCTAACACAGACGGTCTTTGGCTAATGAAGTTTGCAGATGACTGCAAACTAGGAGCTATATTGAAACTGCTAACGATGTGGGCATCCTACAAAAGGGCCTCACTGAGACAGATGCCTGGTGTCAAAGCCATGGCCTGAAGCTCACTGCCAAAAAGTGCATTGTCGTTCCCTTTGGTAAGAACTCTGTACCCATGTACTACCACATAGGTGGTAGTCTACTTAACACCGTAAGTGTGATAAGAGATCTTGGGACACAGGTGGACAGTAGTCTCTCTTTTGATAATCAGATTGCCACAGTGATCAGGAAATCCTTCTACGTGGCACACCTCATCACAAAAGATTTCTCATCCAGAAAAAAAGAAGTCATTGTTCCCCTCTACTCATCACTCATTAGACCCATTATAGAGTACAGCGCCCCTTTTGGTATGTACCTCACAAGACATCTACAACAACTGGAGAGGCCACAGAAATACCTCACAGAGAGGATTACTGGCCTCAAACAGATACCCTACACAGACTGTCTCAGAAAACTCCAGCTTTACTCTGTCGCATATTGCCTATTCAGAGGCGATCTCTGCCTAACATACAAAGCTATGTCAAACCCAGAGCTGTTGGACATGTTCCACTTAAAGAAATCCCAATCCCTCCGAACTACACGCTGTAGGGACCTAAATCTTTTCACCACAATAAACAGAATATGCTGGAGGGATAGATTCCTGTCCCAGGGACTTCCCATACTCTGGAACAGACTACATATCTATGTCAAACAGAGCTCCTCATTAGCACTCTTCAAGAAAAATCTTGATGATTGGATGGGAAATAGGAAATTCACCCCAGGGATCACTTCTGTGGCTCTTCTCTTCAGGGCACAGGAAAATAATTTTCTTGGGTGGCGAAAGCCAGGGGAACCTTTTTGGGTAGGCTTATATAGGCCCTAGCCTAGTGCCTACCTATGAACGTATGAAATGTTCAGAAATTTTGAACCTTGACTAAATAGTTCTAACTTAAATCAGTTAGAAAAACAAATGTTCTTCTCTTTCATCCAAGCTTATCACTAAAATAAGGAATAAATTAAACTTCCATCCTGGATTGTAATCTCATACTACTATATTTAGTATCTGACTTTAAACCTCACTGCATCAGTTTAGACTCAGCACTCAAATGTAAACCACACATTACCCAAGTAACTTGTGAATGCAACCATAACTTGTGCTCCTTTTACAGACAAAAACGTTTCATATACCACCCCATGCTCATATCACCAAGACTTCTGCCCATCTCCAAACTGTTTTCTATTTGTTTTATGTTCCTTTTATGTTTTCAGATTGTTTTATATTGCATTGTACTGTTTAACAACCTGTGCCCTCAGTCATTTTCAAATTAGGACAGCCTTACCATGGAGTATCTAGATTTATGTCTGGATATCCCTTAAAATTACTCCACTGCTTCTTCCTATGAAGTGACAATTTACTTGAACTAATAATACAATTATATATTATCCAAGAATAGCTTACTTCTCATTATAATGTCCAGATGTCATAAGTCCTTAAAATTCTCATCAAATTGTGCATACCCTCTCAACATTTTTGCTCATCTATAGAGTTCCTAAGTTACAGATTTCCTAGCCACCACCAGCCCTGACTACATGCACACTTCCTGTTTTTTGTAGTGATACAAAAACACTGTCTGAAATCCTTTACCTGTAGACCAAAGGAACTGTACTGGTGACCTAGTCTTCAAAATACACCAAGACTGTATTATTTCCTAGACTGGAATATCCTTCCAGGTCAATATAATGAATATTATGTAAGTAGCATTACATTCAGAATTCTTATTATATAGCATTAGCATTACTAGCAGCTAACTACATCATATACCCTCCTCAACCTCCTCCGCTGAGGGCAAAAAGTGTCTTATACCCACTACTCTAGACTCTGAGATACTATTAAAAGGCTAAGATTTTTCTCTATGCCCAGGTATTGCAGGCTGTGATGAAGTGAATTATTGCCAGCTATGCCAGGAGTAGAAGTGCAGTGGATGTGTAGCATATGCCATCACAGCTAACTGGAATTTAGCAAAGAATTATATGACATTTGTATATCAAACTGATTTGTACAGATGCTTGCGTTGAAAAATGTATTTATAAAGCTGCTTGTATTAAAAATGTATCAACAGTGTGCCCTGCTGGACAGAAAAACAAATATACATGTATTATTGTAACTGTTTAAATGTATTATGTTTTAACAAAGGATAATGGAAGACAAGAGGTTAGTATCAATCCACCTAACTTTAAAAATAGTTTGAAATTAAATTACCTGGCTTAGGACATAATGATTGTATCTTACAGTTCCCAATGCAGCCAGAGACAAAACACCTGTACTAGAAAGCTTTCTGCATTGTCTTTGGGATGCTAATCTGGAAAGTTGGAGATTTGAAATTGTTTTATGACTTCCAGGAGCTGCAGCAGATCTTAGCAATGTTCTGTATGTGTGTATTATTGACACATGTACTAAATCCCGACAGCTTCTAACCAAGGGGGATAGCATGGGAACCAAAAGTCAGATGACCAGATGTATGTGATGCCATTCTGTAATCTAGCACAAAAAACAATACTTTAGTACCAGAAGAGACTGAAGTCTCATAGCACTCTGTTCTTGAAATCTGACAAGGAAGGACCCCCTCACCAGCTTCAAATTGCCTTCCTCTAGTAAGTTACCAGGGAATACAAATTCTTTAGATCAGGAAAAGAAAATATAGTGAGATTAGTTAAGTACTGTTTTTCTATATCTCTGTGAATCTATTCATCTCTGTTATTTTAATATTTCCTGTGATTGAAAAATATAATTAGATATGTAGTATTTTTATGTTCTTTTCTTATTCATTATTAAATATATTTAAACTTTTCATTGTGGCTGGTCTTTTAGCAAATATTTTAATCTCTGAGAGTACTTATATATATTCGGTGGCACTGCATCAACACCTGAAAGCCTTGCTGTTTGGTCAACATTACCATTTGCATTAATATTAATTTCAGTCAGTATATCTGGGTACCCTTGCAAGAGCCTTAGAGCAGCTGGTTTTGGAGTGTCTGTTGGTGGTATAACTACCTTTTAGTCCGAGCAAAAGGGGACATGGCTAGTATATCTGTGCAAGCCTTTCCCAGGTGTGTATGTACTTGATGCAGAGAGCTGCATCTGGAAATACTGGGTGTATCCATTTTTGTAACAACAGATGAACCACTGGCCACAGCAACTGAATTCCAAGCTTTTATTGTCAACCAACAACAGTCTTTGCCAACAGGTTTAGCGCTTTCATCCAAACACTATTAGGACTTTCTCAGAACTGCATAATGCTAAAATCCCAACCACTAAATACCCATGCCCTTCTACTTAACAATCTTAATTACACATTAATTAGTGACATCACAACTGAACTATTTAAAGACACAGTAGAAATTCAATACAAAATTACAATACAAAATTGTGTGCATTAAAATGTGTACCACAAGCCCTTTAAATAACTTGAGTATCTACCCTAAAATGTATTTCGATTTCAACAAAGCAGAAATACTCACATTATCATTTATTCCTGGGAAATTAGTTGCATACAGATGCGATTACCACTTTAATTCACAAATGTCAAGATGCACGTCTAAAACCCTGCCTTGCACATCCTTAACCAATTGTTGCAAAACAAAAAAAACTAAAAACATGTCCCTGATGTGCAGAAATATGTCTAGCCAAGGCATTAGTAGGCTTCCCTTTTCTAATAACTAATAAATGCTTGTACACCCTATCTTTGAAATGCTTACTAGTCTTTCCTACATAGAATGCCAGGCAGTGTTCACATTTTGACTTAAACAATTAAAATGCCCATAAAATTGCACACTAATTTCATTAATACATAACCTACTCCCACTTTCCATTATGTGTTTACATATTGCACATCTTCCACATTTAAACTTACCTAGTGTTCTATTGGCACCATGGGGTCCCGTGTGACTACTCATCTCCAAAATGCCTTTAAAGGATCTATCCTTCCTAAAGACAAATTTCAGGGCTCTTCCCAATTTGTGTTCAACATCCCAATCCGACTACAACAGCCCCCAGTTTTTTTGAATGACCTGGGTAACCCATTCCACATCCTGATGAACGTCAAACTACTTTCCTTCTCCTTTCCATCATTGTTCAGGCACCTATACCTTAACACATTCCTATTCATTATTGTTGCTGCAGTTCCTTTTAAAATGGGTCTATAAAAACTTTCATTCCTTTTTCTTATAATTCCTTCTTTAACCAAAGTACACAAGGTTTCAGGGTAACCTTTCTTCATGAATAAGCCTATTATATAGTTGGTTTCACCAAGAAACTCCAACTCATCACTAACCATCCTGGCTGCCCTTACCAACTGCCCTCTTACTATAGACTTTTTTTGGTGGTAACAGTGCCAGCTATGGCATTCCAAATAAGAATCTGAGAAGGTAGCTTTTCTATGTATCTCTGACACCAAACACTTATTCCTTCTGTCAATCCTTAACTTCACGTATAAGTAGGATATCGTCTCAGGGCTATATTCATAGGTGAATTTAAAAAATTCCACCGTCTGATTGATGTATAGAAGAAATTTTCCCAACACATCCTTTGGCCCTTCCCAAACAATAAAAATATCATCCAGGAATCTCGTATAATGCTTAATGTGGGCCATAAATATACTAGGGAATATATATTCCTGTTCTGAGTATGACATAACATAGTTAGTATATATGGGGGCGCATGCAGCCCCCATAGCCACACCGGTTGGCTGTTTATAGAACTGTCCCTCAAAATGCAAAAAATTGTTGTTCAACATGGCCTCCATTAATGTAGTAAACACATTAATTTGGTTTTGGTCAAATAACTGGGTTTTATTTAACTGTTGTTCCAACCCTTCTAACCCAACTACATGGGGTATCACGAAAAATAAATTATGTACATCCACAGTAACCAAAATTGTGTCTTCAGTGATAATTGTGGCTCTTAACTTTTCTAAAAAGTGCCATGAATCTTTGGTAATATAGGAAAACATGCCCAGCCCTTTTTGTAAATGATAATCAAGATATTTGCTAATGAAACAAGTCTTAGCATGCTTCCCGTCCACTATAGGCCTGTACTTTAAATTTTCTAATCCCTTGTTTGTTTTCGGTATTCTAAATATATTGGAAACCATAGGATATTCATTTTTCAAACGTCTGTGTTCATTTTCATTAATCTGCCCCTGATTTAACATATCATCCAACAAGTCCAATTTTTGTAAGCTATGTGAATCTCATTAATGTTACTTTTACTGTATCATCCATCAAAAGCACTGCCATATTGACAAAATAATAATTTTTATCCATTATCACTGCCCCATTTCCCTTATCAGGGTTCATTATACGTATATCCCATATCTTGGGCAATTTCAGCTAACACACCTCTCTCCTCCATGGATAAATTGCTTTTGCAGTACCTCTGCTTGCTCTTAAATCTTTCCCTGATATCGATTTCATATGCTTTTTCATAGACAGCTACTATATTATTGGGAGGGGAGTTAAAACTACTAGGTCTTTTTAAACCTGGCCCATATGTTTCCATGCTTCCACTTTTAAACCACATTTTTAAATTCATCTTCCGTGTGAACAGCTTTAAGCCAATTAAGGTGTCAAACAAAACCCCACATCTACCTGGCACAAAGGTGAAGCCTTTAGATAACAAATCTGTATGAATAACACCCAAAGTCCTTTTAGAGTAATTATATAACTTATAATCACCCAGCTTATTAGTGATAATATCAGGGTTACTGCTACTGTCTTTGTATTCCATGTTTAATAAAACATCAAACAAAGCATCAAATTCAACTTGTGCATTTTCATTACAGACATCATTACTATCCACTTGTTCATTACTACATACAACAACATGTGCACTATTAACATATACAGCGTCCCTGTTGGTCACTTCATTATTATTGATATTGTGTCCATTTTCACCCATACCATCAATATGCTTGTTGATGTGTCCCTAGACAAAACTTTTGGTAAGCTCAGCCTCTAAATACAGACTTACTTTTCCCCTGGTCTTAATGACCATATTAGTATTAACAGTGTTTTAAAACCTAGAGCTGCTAAATTGTAAGAGATATATATATATGTATTTGCTAGACATTTTGCTGCTATGAATACTGTATCTACTGTTTTGCATGTAGATGTTTTTATATACACATTTATTTAACTATTGAAATTTTACAAACAGGATGGTTATTGTAGTAGAAAGGTTTCTGACATCTATTTTAAGAACTGGATTTCATGGTCTAAACCAAACACATATTTATTTAAGAGGTGCATTTTAATATGAATTTTTCATTTTATTAACTGAATATCAGTGTTACAATTCATCCCTGCTTAAAAGAATTACTAGGATTTTAACTGGGTCGCTTTATTGTAATTAATTTATGTTATGCATAATTAATTGATCCTTGGATGTGATTGGAAGTGCTAGATTATTTAAATGTATTGGATGGGTTGCTTCTTTGTTCTGAAGAAGCCTGGTATTCTACCGGGTGAAAACATGCTAAACTGAATTGTACTATAGTGTATGACTGTTCCTATCATGTTGGATATTAAAGGCATTTTATTCCTGAATCTGCTGTTCTGAGTGCCTTGGAGAGAGGTGGTTACTGCTTGTGTGATGTTCATGGTTTTTCTAAACTACCAACATAGCAAAAAAAAAAAAACCTTAAAAGAAACTTTAAGATATTACCGATCAATGCTAGGAGCCGAAACAAGAAACTCCACACCTAACAAACTCTCCTTACTCTGGAGAATGTAGATGTCTGTGTTGACTGAGACTTGGTTTAAAGCAATAGAAAGTATTCCAGCTGTGGAGGGCTACAGTGCCTTCCACACATTTAGACCAATAACAGCACAGAAGGGGCTAAAGTGTGGAGATGTCTCAATTTATTTTAGAAGCAAAAACAGTTGTTGATTGGTTAAACAGGATGATGCCTTGGAATTCATCCACAGCCAAGTCTCCACAAAAAAGTTTTCCTAGCATGTACTGGTCAACCACAGGTCACCCTCTGTGACCCACAAAGCTCATAAATCTTACCTAGACGTACAAGAGGTGCTTACCATATAACCAAATACCCTTTTCTTGGGAGGCTTTACCCCTCTATAGACTGGGAAATGTACACTGCCTCTAACTCAGAGGCACAGCGTTTCTCATCACTAAAACCCTGGACTAGATAGTGCACTCTCCAGCCAGAGGATCAAACTTATTGGACCCTAGTACTCACTAACATGGGAGAGTCTGCAACCCCACCCCATGTCACATCCTCATTGGTGAAGTCAGATCACAAAACTATATCCTTCAAATTAAAATTTAACCCAGAAACCCCAACTAAACCCATAACAGTTAGGAACTATACTAAAGCAAACTATATCCTATTAAGTGATGGTTTGTCAAAATTTATGGCTCCCATAAACCCTAGAACACAGCTACCTATGCAGAATTATTTACAGAAATCCTGTATAAATATGTAAATGGCTGCAATGAGGCTGCTGTACCTATCAGAAATAAGCCCAGCACTAACACCAAAAACAAACCACACTGGAGGAATCCTTACCTAAACAGGCAATGTAACAAAAGAAAAAAGTCATGGCCAAAATCAGAAAGGGCATCGCTCATAGAGACAAGAGCACTCTGATTCAACTAAATAAAAAACTAAGAAGTGTAATAACGATCAACAAGGCCAATAATGAGATCTGGATAGCCTCCCAGGCTAAGGACAATCACAAGGCCTTCTTCAACTATGTCAGGAACATAGCCGGTCTTAGGCATAGGCCAACTAGATGGCTGCCTAGAACACTGCTCTAGCAGGGGTGCTTTTCCAGTAATTGGATGGTTCAAGTAGACCAGGATGGGGGTACCAAGTGGTGCCGTGCAGGGCACCATGGAGCCCTTTTGCCTAGGGCATCAGTTGACCTAGGGCCACGCCTGGTCAGGAACCTTAAAGGTAATACTTAACAGTGTGTAGAACTGGTAGGAAATGCCACAACCTTCACTGACGAGGGTGACATAGAAAATCTACTGGCTGATAAATTTAGCTATAACTTCACTCCCTATCCCTCCAACTACCCCTTCTAAAATCTCTTCTAGCATTAGCCCCAACTATCATCAGGGAGCAGCTACTGGAGGTACTTGCTAAGGCCAACAACACTGCTTCAGTGGGCCCTGACAATATCCTCAGTTGCTTCTAAGTAGCCTAAAACATGACCTAGCAGGACCACTTGAGTCTCTCTTCAGCTGCATCCTCAGAACAGGTTAAGTGCCAAGTGAAATGAAAGTTGCAATAGTCATCCCTCTTCACTTCATAAGGGTGGACCATCAACTGACCCTGGGGACTAAAGACCCATCAGTCTGACTAGTCTAATATGCAAAGCCATGGAATGAATTATCATGGAAATGATCAACAGGGACATTGGCAACCTTCAGACACTGATCTCATCACAGTTTGCCTTTTATAAGGGAAGGTCTTGGAATTGCCTTTTTAAACTGTTAGCCTTCTTTGAGAGGGTCACCATAGCTATTGATAAGGGGAAAACAGTGCATACTGCTTATCTTGACCTGGCTAAGACATTCAATACAATACCCCAATCAGGCACTGCTGATAAACTCTAAGAATTAGGCATTGAAACCTGGCTTACAAATAAGACCCAAGAAGTTAGGATTGATGAGACCACCACCAGAGACCAGTCACCAGCGGAGAACCCCAGGGCTCTGTGTTGAGCCTGCTCCTGTTTGGCATCTACTTCTTGGAAGTCAAGGCAAATGTCAAAGGCCTCTGGCTCACCAAGGTCAAACATGAATGTAAACTGGGAGCTATCATAGACTTCCCCATGACACCAACATTCTACAAGAAGATATAACATGAACAAATGATTGGTGCGAAAGCCATGGATTAAAAGTGAATGCAAAGAAGTGCATTATTGTGCCCTTTGAGAAAGTGTCCACTTAAGCTAATTACTTCATCGATAAAACACCCTCAAAAGTTGACCCAAAAATGAGGGGTCTGGGAACATATGTAGACAGCAATCTGGGTTTCAACCAACACATAGCCAATATAGTAAGAAAATAATTTTATGTTGCCCAACTCATAAGCAAGGCTATGGCATCCAGGTCCAAGGAAGTACCATTCTACTCAGCCCTTATCAGACAAGTCATAGAGTACAGTGCCCACTTTGGCATGTACCTATCCAGGCACTTGCAACAGTTGTAATGCCCTTAAAGGTTCCCATTACGAGAATGCAAGCTATGAGTACCATCTCTTACACAGATCACCTTAAAGTCCTAGCTGTGTACTCCATATCCTACAGGTTACTGAGAGCCAATTTATGCCTAGAATATCAGCCAGCTCTAGCTCTGATGGATCTCTTGCATATCCTTAAGATAAACAACAGCAGAAACACTAGATACAAGGACTTTAACATTATCTGCAACATAAATGTAACCTGCTGGAGGGACTGATATGTGTCTCAAAGAATCCACGTGCTATGGAATAAGCTCCCTATCTACATGAAGTATATTTCATCCCTAACCCTGTTCAAAAGAAACTTTGATTATTGGATGGGAAATTGCAAATTCACCCCTGGTCTTGTCCCCATGTCCCTGATGGTCAGAGGTCTACAATAATTAAATTAAACCCCAACTAACATATCCCTCCACACACACATAACCCTTAGTATCTTCTTTACTAACATACCCCACCATTTAGGCTTCCAAGTACTCTGGGACAAAACTGGGTTGGGTTGCACAGGTAGGCTTGTAAAGACCCTGGTAATCAATTGTCTAGTATGTATGTATGAACATCTACAAAATGATGGAGATGTAGTGTGTTTTGTTAAGTCACTGATGTGAATTGTCTTTGTCATCCCTGGGTATGCATCATTTAGGCCAATTAAACCCGCTGTGATTCTATGAGAATCCAGCGGTCCACTGACTGGTGAAACATTTGTGGTTTAGTTCCCTTATTAATTGCTCACAACTCTACAATTTTAGCATCAGAAGTATGCAAAATAAAAAATGGCTCCATGGCTATATTATGTCTATTTACCATCATGTAAGATTAACTTACTAGTGGGTTCAAAAGGAGCCTTATCCTGGAATATTTGTAATAAGTACGCTATAATGATCAGCTCTAATATAAGTGTAGTCTTACACTTGTACAATTTAAACATAATCATATTAAGTCTCTGTGCCAAATGGTAGCAGCTATCACTTATCTATATCCTTGACAGAGATTAAATATGTCAAAACTGTTGTATGATTTATGGCAGACCTTTAATGTAAGGGCTCCCCTTATTACTTCCAAGATAATCCAGACTTAACTAGTGTTCTAGACTCTTGAATCGCCAACTAGTAGGGACGGGCTGGAATAACTAGGTGTGCTCAGTTCACCCTTCATAGGGTGCTGGGGGTGGTGTTGGCTCACAATTGACTCCCAGCTGTCACACAGGGAAAAGTCAGGAATTTCAATTTTATAAATGGGTATTCAAGCAAGAACTTGACTAATAATAGCTTACAGCTGAGCCAGACATCATGAGTAGCAGATGTGAGCACTTTTGGGGGCTCATTCTGCATCAGACACTGCCCTTCCTGCCAGCTGATGCAAAGGCAGAGAGGATTATCAGGAGAATACAAAACAATGTTCTAACATTGACCAGGAGATAATGTGCTCTTTTACTCTCACCTGTCTTTTCCTGACACTATTTCTTAATAGAAGAGGTAAGACATAAACAGGTTCATAAAATGCATGGTGGAATGTTTACAGTACAATATTTTTTTTTTCCAGAGTATACAAAAAGCACAAATTTTTGTCATACTACTCATGTAAACTGTAGTCACTATTTGTCGTACAGTTCTTGATCACTGGTTACATTGCTGTGCATTTCTCTACACAATATTTTCATAAATTCTTGCCCATTATTTTATGTTGTCTTTTTTTTTTTTGCAATCTCACTGCTCAATCAGACATTCAAACTGAAGCATTTCTTTTTCTCCCTATTTTTGTTTTGTGAATCTTTGGACACCATTTTCCCTTCCTAACACATACTGCACCCCCACCTTCTACCCACACTGCCTCATTGCCTTCCTTTTGAATTAGTACATATTTTCATCCATTAGCTGTCAGATCTTTTTTTTTTGCCTTTTTTGTTAATCTTTTCCTACTTTAATGTCCCTATGTTTTAACCTTTATGGGTAAAGAGGCAATGACGTTACTTCACATCACTCTTTCCAGATATTCTCTTCCATAAAGTGTGAACTGACTTGTATCATGCACGATTCTGAAGTGCTTTGTTTTCAGATTTAATACCATGATTACTGAATGATTACATTTTTTCAAATGCAATCATTGTGTGAGTATATTAAAATTATTATGCCAGATGATTAAGTCATTTGCAGAAGATTCATGATAATTTGTACTTATGTTTTTTTTTTTTTTTTTTTTTATAAATAATTAGTTGTTTTGGAGTGTCACACTTCTGGCCAAAACATTGGATTATCTATTAGTCATTAAGTGCAGTGCCTTTCAAAAATTTCATTATCTCTACACAATGATTAGTTTCATGAAATTAAATAACTATAAATCATTCATGACATTATCATTTCTGGAAATGAGTATTTTATCTAACCCTTATTGATCTTGATATGTATAAACACTCTAAGCAACAGCCATCCTGCAAACCACAGATATCTTATTATTTATGTTGATAATTGCATCATTTCCTCACTATTAAATTCAGGTGACGGGGTAGCATCAAGAGGAGTAAATTATAAGCTGCAATTTTCCTCATTATTTCGCTATGGAGCTGGCACTGCTCTTACTCAAATGCATCAGATTCTATTTTGTCTAATTTGTCTGGGAAAAATAAACATAGGTAATGCAAGAGGATTATAATTCAGCAGTATATAATGTTTCTTTTTTAAGAAACATTAGTATTTGAAGTCTGAAATTAAAAGAAGACTGAAAAGCAGTTACTTATTTCGTCTCTCTTAAATATATTTCCATTTTTCTTAAAATATTCATAGGAACTTACCTTCCCATAACATAACAATTAATTTAGAATCATGGACAACATACTGAGAGTCTGACACAGCAACATTGTTTTGAAGTGTTTTTTGATGATTATGTGAACATTTTATACTACTGAAACTATACCTCATTGCATATTATTGAATGCAGTTTGATGTTTTAGAACACTACTCTAATTTCTGCATGGATATGAATACATTATCATGCCTCAAAAAAAGATGGCTGCCAAGAATGCTGTTTTTTTACTGCAGGGCTGAGATTTATAGCAGAATGAGTGTGGACCTTTGGAAGAAAGACTGAGGTCTTGATTGAGAAAAGTGGGAAGGGTATTTATGCTTATAAGTGAGACATAATGCTGTCTATTATGAAAAAAAAATCACCATTATGGTGCATGTGTCAGACCTTGAGGAAGTCTGCCATAATACCTCCAAAATATGTGGGTAAAATTTATTGAACGGTATTACATGGATACAAAAGGCCACTTCCAACTCACATTCAGCTGCCATACTCAGTTATGCAGTGAAAGATAAGTAAGCTTGATAGCCATCTTTTTTGTGGTCACTATGGTGCACACACACACACACACACACACACACATATATATATATATATATATATATATATATACATACATATATATATATATATATATATATATATATATATATATATATATACATATATATATATATATATATATATATATATACACACACACACACACACACACACACACACACACACACACACACACACGCACACACACAATCAGAAGACTGTCTTTACTTGAAGAATAAAACCAGTAAGACTAGAGAGAGTAAAACCTTTTCTTGCTTTTCTTGTGTGCAGTTTAATCTTCAACAGGAAGGTCTGGAAGAATTGAAAATGTTTAATTGTAAAGAAAGTTGAGTTTGAGTAAGGCCACAGTAGGCTGATGGATGTGTAGGCCTAAAGTAATTAAGCATATAGATATGTGGCAGTGGCATGCTTTAAACTGCATGGTTTTCACAAAAAGAGAGTACACCTCATACTAAAAACAAGATAGAAGAAGAACTTAATGAAATATGGAGGTAATGTTAGATGTGTTGAAGAATTCTCCCTTTGGCTTTGAAACAGGAGCCAAAGCATACAGTCTAGTAGTTTGGAAGTTCAATCAGGTGGGGAATCAGACTTTCTTAGTCCTCACTGCTTAGTCGTCACTGTGTACTGACAATGATAATGTTGAATGCCTTCATGGACATCTCTACTGATCATGTAGTGTTGAGATGCTTGTGAAGCAACAGTTCAACTGAAGGTCCTGAGATGCCCCCTTTATATTTATTTGGAAGACCTGATCTTGGACATCCAAGTTAATAGGACATTGCATGACCAAACAATGTCATTCCATTCAAAATCCCTTGAGTGGGAGAATGAGATGACCAGAGGATAACAAACAGTGCTCAAGCAAGTGTGGTTGCAGCAAGAATGGAGTAGACCTACGCAATATAAGACAGCAGTTGGAAGAGTGTCAAAAGTTTTGCTGGAACAGACTGCTGTGCAGTTTGTGAGGGGTTGACAGATCTGATGGTCACAAGGAGTGTGGAATGCTCCGTGATCAACATGGAGGCCTAGAGAAAATGTATGTGATAAGATAGGAGGCATGCGAAGACAGAAAGTATACACAGTGGTGTAGTGGGAGAAGGGAAAGGTATGAAAGATGTACCCTAGGATGAGAAAAATAGTTGGAATGGACTATAGTTTTAACCATTTCTCTTAATGTGTGTTTGTTTGCTCTTTTTCGGTGGAGGTTCTTACAGTTAAAATGAAGAAGTTGGAGTAAGGAAGATGAGGGTTAGAAGTAGTGAGGATGAAAAGCTTGAGATTCTTACAGTTAGTTACAAAACAGAAGATGATGTAAAGAAGGACTAGGTGAAGTGAGGCTGAGAAGTATGTGGAATACAAATGCTTTATAGATATCACTTTGAGAGAGGACTAGATTTTTGGACTTATGAGAAGTGGAAACTCAGGTTCAGAGAAACTTGCTTGTGGGCTCATAAGGGCTCTATAATTTTGAGCAGCTAAGTGCTGTTTGCTTAACACATACCATGTTCTTTCTCTTTGCTTGTTAATTTTATCAAGGTGCTTGTTCTACTTAATAATTATAATATTCAGAGAGCTGTAATACAAATTTTAGGAGCATTTAATACACAACAGAAATGTCTACAAGAAAGAGCTGGAGTACTGGGTTAATTTTGTTTTTACTATAACTGCCGTTTATATGATATTTCTCATTTTTAGAAATGTTCAGTTTGACAGATTTAGTTTCATCCTTGTTTTATTTTATCGTGTCTGTGTTTTCGTTTATAATTGCATAATAGTATAACGTATATGCTGAAATGGAGGTACAGAACCTGGAAATGTGTTTGTGTTTGATTAAGAAATGCTCACAAATGTAGAATTCAATGTAAAAGTAGTACAGTCTACTTTTTTGCATGGTGGTGTTTTCTAGATGTTTGAAATACATGACAGTGGCATTTACAGTGTTTTTGTAATAATCTGTTTAGCCCTACTTTTAATAGAAACTGCTTCCTTTGTGACACTTCACAGAACCCCAAGGACTGAAGACTTGTGTCAATGTGCATCCACTCTCCTGTGTATTCTGCAAAGCTTTTCACAGTGACTTATGCCCAAATCCTACCAAAAAGTAACCATCCTTTCACCCTCTGTAGTCTACTCTCTGTGCTGGCATAAACAGCAGCATTCTAGTTCTACAGTCTTTTTATATTTTACTGACCTTTTGATGGCAGTTACAGATTAATTTCCCTTACTACTTTGTAATCCTCATTTCTATGTAACGAGTTTCATTTCTTCCCTTTAATTAACATAACTTACAGTGGCAGCTAGGCCAGCCTATACTAGTCTCTGTACACTTTCTGTACACTTTCCCACTCTACTTCACACACACATTGTCTTTACTGGTAACAAAGGCAAAATCTCTCCCTCTTTGTTTTTCCTTTTCCATGTAATATGCAAAGCTTTGCGTGGTTCAGAGGATACGCTTTGCTTTTTGCTTTTTCTGTAATTCACAGAGTCTTCAGTGACATTGTTGTATAATCTCTACAACTTCCTAAGCATTCTTTTAACTATATCCCTGCTTCCTTCTTCCTCTTGTTTCTGTTGAAACCTGTGGAAAACCATTTCTAATTACTTCCCCTTCTTTCTACTCATTCTTTTGTGACATCAGTGGTATTTAGTATTCATCATTATACCATGCGATGTTCGCAAAAGCCGATAAACGTGCACGCTGATTGGCTAATCCAACCAGCGTGCACATAGTAAATCGTACAACAAATAACGGATGAAGTCCGGTCGCGAAAATATCATGCTGCAGGCGACAGCAAGTAAACATAACCAAATGTAACACCAAAAACACCTAACAATTACACCTAATCACACAAAACTAACCAATTCCCTTATTTCAGTCCTCAGTCCCTCACCTCGAATACTAATAAAATAAAATGTCATGCAGTCGCAAATATACCACACACACTACATAACCACCACTTATAATACAATAAAAGCCAGCATTCTGATAAAACCATTCACTCAGCTATATTCCCTACAATAGCTATACACAAACAATTCCAAAAATGTACACACTAAAAGTAAACACAGCACACATCCCTCGCAAAGTCAAAAACACACACCATACCTAACTTCCACATCAGCATACACCTTCTAAAAGCGCATACAACACCACCATCTAGTGACCAATTAGTAAAACTACATATTTAAAAAAAATTAATACAAATTAAAACTACACCACATTTCTAACATACCTATAAGTACTAAAACATAACTACACGTTATAAAGTTCTACACTGCTTAAACTATATTATACCAAGCACCACCTAGCCCTTTTGATTACATCCCTTCAAAAACCTGCACGAGCCCTGTTAAACAGAAACACTACAAACTCAGACAGGAAAAACCACCCAAACAAGAGACACCATAGATAGAAAATAATAAAAAAAAATATCTACTAATATAATTATTTCCTAACATTTCCTGAAAAAATAAAAAATAACATGTATTTAAATTAAAACAGAAATAAACAATAAACACAAACTGAATGTGTGGACTATTTTATCTCACAAAAAGTGGAAGAATACAAAGAAAAGCAAACAAAAACCTAAATAACAACAATACAAAGATAATACAAAACAAACTAACACCATAGTATAATAGCAATAACCCACTTCTGGGTGTGGGTAATGCTGGATTTACCCATGGTTGTCTTTGTTTGGTAACCACGCCAACCATGGGTAAATCCAGCATTACCCACACCCAGGCGTGGGTTATTGCTATAATATTTCTCCCCATGCTAAACACCATTTTGAATTTGTCATCAAAGATAATCTGTGTTATTTTTGACTCGACCTGTTCTGCTGATGTTGTATGATAACATTTCCCTCCAGTTACCTATCTGCATAGCTTTATTTCTCAAATTAATAACACAGCTTTACTAAATGATTTCTTAATCTAGATTTTAGATTAATCCTTGGTGGCTGTCTTACCCTCTTGGGTACACAATGACACCTTCTCATCCACTCCAGCTGCAAAGAAAGTATATGCAAATCCTAGTTTTAGAAACAACAACAAAAAAAGAAAGAGAAACATAAATCATCATGGACATCATGTAATGACTGGACCCAACATTTTCTCTCTCAGGCTTATCTAGATTTAGATCAATCCATCAGAATAGTGCTAATATAAATATACCATATCTCTTTGAAATTTCCCTTGTCAGGTGATATTCAACTTAATCCTAGCACAAGTTACAATATTCATACAAATCAAGCTTTGTTAATATTACTAGACTTAAACATCAAACTATTAATATTAGTAGCATTATTAACAAATGGATGCCACTCGAACTTGGTTTATAAGAGCAAATCCTTACATTAGTTTTGTTTCTGAAACCTGGATAAAAAAATTACTTTTGTGTTTTAAACTATATCATAGAAAAGTTCAGCATAGTTCTGAACAACATGCCTGGATTAACAATAGGCAGCAGTGTACTTATGTTAATATTCAGGAAATGCATACTACTCGTTTTATGCAAGGCAGTGTTCCTAATTAATAACAAAATAACACCAAAAGTGGATGTTTAAACTTCAGTATTGAGTGCTTTTGTCCTTAGTATATGGACTTCATCAGTGTTCCTAATTGACTAAAAGCGTACCTGTTAGGAAAAAAATAATATTCACATTGTGGTTGCCTATATCCTACATCAGTCAGCCTAACGCTAGCAGAGCAAACTCTTGCATAAATATTGTTGGTTGGCCTTATGGGCTTATTGACTGGCCTTGTTGTTTGCCAGATGTTAAACTATTCCAAAAGCAGCATCAGCCAATGATTGTCCCATCACATCAGTCAGGTATTTTTAAATAAAATCAGCCCCACCAAAGTACTCCTGTGGTAGATCCTTTTCTGAAACAATGGAAGTAAGCCTATCTTACTCCTTGGTTCCACTGACTTGTTCACTCCTCTGCTAGAAGTGCTCACAACCTGCAGTACTATTTGTTATGAAACAGGTGCCTTCAGTTCAAAGCAAATGCTTTTTTCGTAAATGCAGATTTGTGAACACAAATAACTGTTCACAGCTTACATCTAAAACTTACTCAAACAAAAAGATGAAACATGAACTCTGTACAGTAACATTGAACATAGAATTGAGAATTAAATGCACAACTGCACCTTGCTCTTTTAAATCAACATTTCTTAGAAATAAGTTATATTTCCAAATACTTTAAAATACAAAAGTCATCAAAGAAATGATAAGATATACAAGTGATAAGTCTCACAACAGTCCTTCACTCCCACTGCTTACTTTGTCAATGATTACCATGTCTTTACACCTTCTAAGGTGATAACATCAGATATCCATTATACATATACTAACACTGTAGCACCCTCACCACAGGTAGAAACCAAACCAAGCAATGTGAACATTGACTTAAATGATTTTAAACCAATATTTCACTTTATGGAAATAAAGTTTAATGTCTTTGTAAATTACTTTAAAATCTTGGCAAAAACAGTTGCCATACTGCAAGCTGCACCCATCACCCCCCCTTTCCTACCCATTGAACTTGCCCCATTCTTCAGGAATAGTGTCACCACACTTTAAATATTAATTTGTCATCTGTTCAACTTAAGTTCTTCCCCTTCCTCACCACACAAGTTTAGGAATTTGGGCTGTAGCCAGTGTCTGTCCCATTAGTAAGAGGTTGAATGAAATAATCTAGTCATATATTAACTGTATCAACAGATAATGCCTACTAATTGATGTTCACCATGGACACCATAATAGATGTAACACTTTGATGGCCATTTACATGGTCACATACAGCATATACATCAATATGAGTAACTGACTTCTAACAGGTAGCAGCTTTCTTTTGAATCATTTATCCATACTCACTTGGAACAGAAATAATAAAAAAATTGGTCCAAGATCATTTCTAGCTTCAAGTTATGTTTGAAATAGATCCTGCTAGGTTTGTTGGGGGGGGGGTGACTCACTCACAGAAATAAAGTACTTCACATGCAGTCCCCCATCAGAGTTTAGACTGATTATTTTTTCAGTATTCTTAAACGATCAGAAGCAAGATTTGCACTCTTTAAACCTACTTATGTATACAACTGATATTGTTCTGCTTAATTCCATTATCTCATCTCATAATCTGTAAAGATGCAAATAAAATGCACTGTGCTGTGGCACTGGATGCTACAAAACAAGTTATCAATAAACACTAGTAAATCAGCAGTGATGGTATATGAGGAAGTACAAAAATTGGTGACAGCCATTCCCCTGGGAACAATACTGTATAAACAACAATACTAGTGTAGCCTCAGACCTAAAATATCTTAGTTTGTACCTGAACCCCACATTTTCATTTAGAGACTTAAAGAAACAGTAGTACATTGTGGGCTCCAACAACTAAGACTAAAACTTGGACTCCGCAAATGTCACTAATATGAATATGCTGCAGACTACTCCTAACAAAATTTGACAAATTATTTCTTTGCAGAACAAAGGAAATACTTCTGCTTACTGTTTCAAAACCAAATGAAAAGAAATGAAAAAAAAAACAAAAGGGGAAGTCTGAAAATGGGAGGAGGAGGAGTGAAGAAGGCTTGAGCAGATAGTTTGAATTTATATGAGCCTAGTAGGAGGAAAGGTAGCTTCTAGGGAATTGTTACTTCATGATGAAGGTGTACTGTGCAGACCATGGGCTGGGAAGCGGGGGTTGGTATTATATTAATACCCAAAGGTGTCTGAACCTAGATCTGCTGGATTGGCCATAGCTGTATATGTAGGAGATGGGGCATGCCTTAAGACTGATTAGTAGGTGGACAGGGAGATGCAAAGGGGGGGGGATTTACAAAAGGGCAACAAAGAAGGACACAGAATAAGAATGAATGAGAATGTGGCTGTTGTATAAGACATGGATTGAGGGAAGGTTGAATACCCCATCAGAAGGTAAAGAATTATTAAGAAGCTTAAGAGAAAAAAAGCTGTGGTGCTGATGCTGCAAGAAATAAGACCATAAGTGTGTCTGATGCTGAGGAAGCAGAGGGTGTGCATTCACAGTGCGGAATATAATATAAATAATAGAAGTTTCTTTTTTATGGTAATGTAGCAAAGAAAATACACCGTTTAAGAAGAGTTGATTAGGGAGTTAAGTGTTAGTTGAGTGTCTGACTCAGGGGGCATGAACTTATTGTAAGTAGCATCTAAACCAATTGAAGATGACTGAAGTACATTTTTAGGATTTTTTTTTAAAAGCTATCAGGAATGCGAAGGTAGAGAGGGGTTACATTAAGGTATTTCAATCTGGTGCTGACTCATAAACTGGTTCGACTGTATGTGGCCACATAATTTAATGAAAGCTGTAGAGATCGCCTGATTAGAGGACTAGAGGAGGGAGGATGGTAGCTATGGGCAGGAGAGTTAAGTCAATAACAAGTCCTGCTTTCTTACAGTGATAAGAAGAAATGAACAAGCATGTTAGATTGTGGAGCAATTTAGGGGAAGGTTGGAGGTCTGTTGTGTGTACAGATAAGATAAATATACTTACCAGTTCCTGTTGAAGTGGCCATGGTTGTAGATTGGTGAAGAGAATCTGCTGTGCGTAGAGTCAAAATGAAAGAAATGGAATGCAAGAGACAGAAGAGTGTTGTCTGAAAGAAACTGTAGAGCAGAAAATAAAGACAAATTAAATGACAATGTAGAGGAGAAAAGATAAGAGCAAGGTTATAAAAAAGGTAAGATTTTTTAGTAAAGATGAAGAATTAGATCACTAGTGAGGAAGCTTAGAAAGGTGCAGGAAATGAACAAGATGTAGGAGAAGGTGGTAAAATATGTGACTTTGCAATAAAGTCCAGTGGTATAGGGTTAATGCAGAGGTGACAGGCCAACTGGAGGCGGGCATTGATAGAAGGAATGTTTTATGATGGAGATAGTGGAAAGAGACTGAAACTTTGGGCATCTTAGTTGAAGGTTCAGGGGAAGAGTAAAAGCTCAGATGGAAAAGGTTGCATCCAAGGCAAGTAATATGGAAAATGTGGAAATCTGATTTGTAAAATTTAAGTGGGATCATATGGTTCTCAAGTAGTAAAAATGAGAAAGAGCGAAGAAAGAGGAGAATATCTGTTGGAGAGCAGCGATTAGCAGAGAACAAGTTTGAGCTTGAGGCCTGTATTTTAGACAGGAATAATGAGACCATTAATAAATGTGAAAATGTACTAAACAAGGGGATAGGATGAATTTCCCACAAGTGTATTTAAGGTGGTAGAGAATAAGGTGGTGAGGTGTTGAGTAAAATACAAATTGTTAGATACAATTGGAGAAACAACTTGGGAGCTATTCCCATAGAGGAAGGGGGTGTTAATGATCCATTGACTTAGCTAGTTTCCTTACAGAATTTGCATGTTAAGATTATGAGAGGGTTTAGGTGGCCCAAACAGATGGGTGTTGGTCGACCATGTAGAAGATGGGCTGTTGGAATGCATTAAGTGTAGCTGTTCAGTAGAACTTTGTAGGCTGCTTGTAGAATAAGTGGATTGTATGCAAGGGAAGTGGTACAAGGTTACAAGATATCAGGGCAGTACATTCTGATATGGAAATGATCCACATCTCCACACTGTAAGCTCAAGCAGAAAGTAGAATTTAATGGTGGTTAAATATGGAGAGGTAGGTTTTCAAAAACAGAGGTAGAGGACAAAAGGTGATGGGTTCATAGGTTCCTAGATGATTACTAAGTTAATGGTCTGAAAAGGACTTTTTTAAGCCTAGCCATATTTTCCCATTTATAAAGTGACTTGATAAATTACCCAGCCTTGCTTTTGTGCAGTCTTAGAGTTTGTATATATAATTAGCAAAGAATGTGGGGATGCAAGGGTGCTTGACATCTCTTGCACAAATAAATATGTTTTGATTTTTCTTGTTTTTTTATCATTTTAGATTCAGTCTAAAGTGATTGTTCTTTGCTTCTTTGTATATGTATGTATGTATGTATATGTATATGTATATATATATATATATATATATATATATATATATATATATATATATATTTATTTATTTATATATACAGTGAAAGAGTACACACCCCTGTTATGCCAGGTTTTTCTGATATAAAAAATGAGACCACAATGAATTATTTCAAAACTTTTCCCATCTTTAATGTGACCTATAACCTGTACAATTCAATTAAAAAACAAATCTGTTAGGGGAAAAATATAAAAAATAAAAAATGTACAATACGCTGGTTGCATAAGTGTGCACACCCTTAAACTAATACTTTGTTGAAGTACCTTTTGATTTAATTACAGCATTCAGTCTTCTTGGGTAAGAGTCTATCAGCATGGCACATATTGACTTGGCAATATTTGCCCACTCTTTCTTGCAAAAGTGCTCCAAATCTGACAGATTGTGAGGGCATCTCTTTTGAACAGCCCTCTTCAGGTCACCTCACAGATTTTCTATGGATTTAGGTCTGGGATCTGGCTGGGTCATTCCAAAACTTTAATTTTCTTTTGTTAAAGCCATTATTTTGTTGGTTTGGATGTATGCTTGGGGTCATTGTCGCGTTGAAAGGTGAAATTCCTCTTCATCTTCTGCTTTCTAGCAGATGTCTGAAAGTTTTGGGTCAAAAGTGACTGGTATTTAGAATTGTTCATAATTCCCTCCACCTTGACAAAAACCCAATTTCCAGCTGAAGAAAAGCAACCCCAAAGCATGATACTGCCGCCACCACCATGCCTCACCAGAGAGATGGTGTTCTTTTGGTGATGTGAAGTGTTGTTTTTGCACCAAATGTACGTTTTGGAATTGTGGCCAAAAAAGTTCAACCTTGGTCTAATTAGACCATAATACATTTTCCCACATACTTTTGGGAAACTTGATGTATTTTTTTGCAAATTTTAGCCAGGCCTGGATGTTTTTCTGTGTAAGAAAAGGCTTCTGTCTTGCAACCCTACCCCATAGTCCAGACATATGGAGAATACGGGAGATTGTTGTCACATGTAGTACACAACCAGTGCTTGCCAGAAATTCCTGCAGCTCTTTCAGTGTTACTGTAGGTCTCTTGACACCCTACCTGACCAGTTTTCATCTTATCTTTTCATCAATTTTGGAGGGACTTCCAGTTCTTTGCAATGTCACTGTTGTCCCATATTTTCTTCACTTTTTGATGACTGGCTTCACTGTGTTCCATGGTATATCCAATGACGTGGAAATTTTTTTGTACCCTTCTCCTGACTGATTATTTCAACAATGAGATTCCTTTGATGCTTTGTAAACTGTCTGCGAACCATGGCTTTTCATGTAGCAGACAACTGAGTAAATGTCAGGAAAATCCTACTAGGACAGCTGAACTTTATTTGGGGTTAAATCAGAGTCTCTTTAATTGATGACAGGTCTGTACCTAAGAAGACTGAATGCTGTAATTAAATTAAAAGGTGCTTCAACAAAGTATTAGTTTAAGGGTGTGCACACACAACTAAGTATTAGTTTAAGGATGTGCACACTTATGCAACCAGTATATTATATGTTTTTTTATTTTTTATATTTATTCCCCTAAAAGATGTTTGTTTTTCAAATGAATTGTACAGGTTATAGGTCACAATAAAGGTGGGAAATGTTTTGAAATGCTTTATTGTGGTCTCATTGTTTTATATCTCAAAACCCTGGCATTTTAACAGGGGTGTCTACACTTTTTATATCCACTGTGTGTGTGTGTATATATATATATATATATATATATATATATATATATATATATATATATATATATATATATATATATATATATATATATATATATAAAATCTATATATGGGTCTAGGACACATGCTTGACTAGCATATGTCCGAATCACAAAACATCGAACACACATACACGAAAGCCCTTAACATCGAAAAGCGCTTCCATGTATGTGTAGTTCAAAAAAAAAAATCTATGTTTCTGCAGGGGGGCTTTGCCCCCCTGCACCCTCCACACCACCCCTACTTTATTATTCTCACTCTGAGATAGTACTACAGTGGGGAAAAGGGAATTTTCCCTTACCCGCACTGTAGTCCGATCTACAAATCAGGCACACATACATGGAAGCGCTTGTCGATGTTAAGCGCTTTCGTGTATGTGTGTTCGATGTTTTGTGATTCGGACATATGGTAGTCGAGCATGTGTCCAGATCCCATATATATATATATATATATATATATATATATATATATATATATATAGTCACTCCACAACAGGTACAAATATGACTCTGTCATTGTCCATGTTTGAATGAATGACTTGAGACGTACCTCCCTGGACTACATGAAAAGAGACATGGAAGAGCTCTCATTAGTTCATTGGTTAGTACTAGGCTAACTGCCCTTCTTGGCCATTTTAAGCCTAGCCAGTTATCCCATGTGAGAATCAAACCCTGCACCTGCTGTCTGTGAAGTAAACACATTAACCATTGTGCCAACCTCTATCCCAAGCAGGTATGATCCTAGCCCTGAGTACCATCATGCCATCACCCAGAATGATACCACAGTATAAGGACAAAATGATTTACTTCAATAATTGGCTAAGCTTCTGGTGTCATTCAAAGGGGATCCAGTATCTGTCTGCCTGGGATGACATGATCGACAAACCACGATGCTTTTCAAGAGATGGTTTGCACCTTTCGCCCCTGGGATTCAGGATACTAGTTAAGGCTCTTGCCACCCCTATAGTGCCTTTTTTAGGCAAGGTTCAAAGGACAAAACTACCACCATAACGGGTACAAGCAAGCAAAATCTGAAGGTAATGCTACTCAGTGCTAGAAGCCTAAACCTCAAGATGCACTCTCTCGAGGCTCTCGTAAAAATGGAGAACATCGATATCTGTGCAGTAACGGAGACCTAGTTCAAAGCTCCAGACAGCACCCCTGCAATACCAGGCTACAACTTATACCACACTTTTCAGCCTCCAAACCAGGACCAAAACACTAAAGGTGGAGGAGTGTCCATATTCAACAAGGATATTCACACCTCCAGGCTGGTTGCCCAACAGAATGCATCTGAAATTCTCCAGGTGCAACTAACAGTAGGTAAGACTGCAATCCAAATTGTAGCTTCCTACAGATCCCCCACCATGCCCCAAGATTCTCATTACACCTTTCTAAACATACTGGAAAATATTAAGATGCAACCAAACACCCTAATACTGGGTGATTTCAACTTCCCTGCCATTAACTGAGAAAATACTCCTGTACCAACACCTTTGCTCAACGATTCTTAGAATTCATAAATTCCAACACCCTGGAGCAACTAATTCATAGTCCCACCAGGGGTACCAATATTCTAGACCTGATCATTACCGACATGGGAGATTGATGCTCCACACCAGTGGTTACCCCCTCGTTGGTCAGATCAGACCATAAGCTAACCACCCTTAACATCTACATCCCACCCCCACCCCCTTTAAGGAAACCTCCATAAAAAACTTCTCCAAAGCCAATTTCATGCTTCTCAAGTCAGAAGTAACAAACTTCATGACACCCATGCAGATGGGAACTGGAAGTTCAACTACTGAATCCTACACTAAGGTGCTGTATGAGCACATTCACTCATGCTTGGACCGAGCCATCCCAAATAGAACCAAGATGCTGTCCTCTAAAAAATGGAAGCTAATCTGGTGGTCCCCTGCCATAAACAAGCAGTACAACAGAAGGAAAAAACTGTTGCAGAATAAAGGAAGAACCCAGTATTCAAAAAACTCTCTCACCAGCCTCAGTAGAAAGCTGAGATCCCTCATAAAATCTTCCAGCGCTAGTTACAAAAACAAAATTGCCAAAGATTTCAAAGACAACCACAAGGCATTCTATAGCTTTGTCAAGAATTTAAATGGCAATACTCACATCTGCTCTGAGCTACAGCAGAATGGCACTACATATATTGATCCCAAGGATATTGACAATATCCTGGCAGATAGATTCAGTGCCAACGTCACCCCTCTCTCACCCCCCCCAAAGGGCCCATCTCAATACTGAAAGAATGCCAAATTCCGGTAATCACGACCACTTAGGTAAAAAACACACTCTCCAAAGCCAAGAATACAGCATCCATGGGACTAGACAACATCCTGGGCTGTGTACTGCATGAACTACAAAATGAACTGGCACCCCACCTATGTGTCATGTTTAATCATAGCCTCACCTCAGGCTTCATGCCCACAGAGTGGAGCACAGCTACAATCATCCCACTCCACAAGGGGGGATCCACTTTGGATCCCAGGAACTACCATCCCATCAGTCTGTCGACCCTGATATGCAAGGCCATAGAACATATTGTCATGGAACTTTAAACAAAGACATTGGCAATCTTGAAACACTGGACCTCACCCAGTTTGGGTTCGTGAAGGGCCGGTCTTGCCTCCTGAACCTGATCGACTTTTTCGAATCAGTCTCCAGAGCCGTGGACGAGGGTAAGGTGGTTCACACAGTCTACTTGGACCTTGCTTTCGACACTATTCCACATTCTGGAATCATAGATAAACTTACTAAACTGGACAATTATCCTTACATCACTTGATGGGTTGCAAACTGGCTTACTGATAGAACACACACTGTAAAAGTAGCCAACTCCTAATCCAGGTCCAGACAAGTGGTGTACGGCAGGGTTCTGTCCTGGGACCACTCTTGTTTGGCATCTACTTCTCTGAAGTACAGGCCAACACTAAGGGACTCTGGCTTACGTAGTTCGCAGATGACTGCAAGCTTGGAGCCATTACTGAATCCCCAAATGATGTGGATATACTACAAAATGGACTTACCGAAACAGATGCCTGGTGCCAGAGCCATGGGCTCAAGCTAAACGCCAAAAAATGTATAGTTGTCCCCTTTGGGAAAAAACATGTATGTGTGAACTACCACATAGGTGGCAGTACACTAAACACCGTAAGTGTGATAATAGACCTAGGGACACAGGTGGACAGTGGTCTCACCTTTGATAACCACATAGCCACAACAGTTAGAAAATCCTTCTACATGGCCCACCTCATCACTAAGGGCTTTTCATCCAGAAAAAAGAGGTCATTGTCCCTCTGTACTCATCCCTTATTAGACCCATTATAAAACACAATGCCCCATTTGGTATGTACCTCACAAGACATCTGCAACAACTAGAAAGGCTGCAGAAATACCTTACAAAAAGAATCACAGGCCTAAAGGAGATGCCTTATGCTGGCCGTCTAAAGAAATTCCACCTATACTCTTTCACATATCGCCTACTAAGAGAAGATCTCTGCCTAACATACAAGGCCATGTCAAACCCAGAGTTGTTGGACATGCTACACTTAAGGAAATCCCACTCCCTCCGAGCCACATACTCCAGGGATCTTAATCTTGTCATCAGGATTAATAGAACATGCTGGAGGGATAGGTTCCTGACCCAGAGACTCTCCATGCTCTGGAATTGGCTGCCCATACATGTCAGGTAGACCGCCTCAATGACCCTCTACAAGAGGAACCTTGACGATTGGATGGGAGATAGGAAATTCACTATGGGAATCACATCAGTAGCCCTTCTAGAGAGGGGTCCAGGAAAATAAATACTTGTGGAAAGCAATAGCCAGGGAATCATTATGGCTAGGCTTGTATACGCCCCAGGAACGATAGCCTAGTACCTACCTATGACCCTCTGTACACAGACATTGAGACATTTAATTTTTAGCATTGTTGGAGACACCATATGTATGGTAACAGGCATGCTTGAGTAATGAATGAGGGCACAAAAATGTATACAAACTTTGTCAAACTGTAAAGATTATATAACACAGATGGAGGATATGAAGTGATTTTGTAATGAAACTTTAAAACGTTTAGATGTTTAGAGAGAGACACCTCTAGACTACCTAGTGGAATGTTAATGACTATGTCCTTTTTGTAGAAAAAGGGATATATATTGGATGGTGAACAAGTAATTAGCTGTGAATAGGAGTTTTTTTTGTATGTGCATGTGCGCGCGTGTGTGTGTGTGTGTGTGTGTGTGTGTGTGTGTGTGTGTGTGTGTGTGTGTGTGTGTGTGTGTGTGTGTAGAAGCACCTGGAATGACGGTTGGGGAGAGGAAAGATGTTTACTTTGGGGGGCAGCTATTGTGAAAATGTTGATGTTAGTGCGTTCTTATGTATTTGGTTATATACTCAGGATTTTGTCAGAGATAAGGCTGGTAGGAGAAGTGAAGAAAGTATGTGACAATTAAAAGTACAATGACTGACAAATTAAGAACTATAGGGAAAGGGTCGGGGCAGTCAGCTAATGAAGATATGTGCTAGTGGTTAATGTGGCACAGATGTATAATGTGGATCAGGATTTGGTGAGGTAGTAGGGAGAGGGATAAGGGAATGAAGATGTAGAAAATATGATATAAAAAGAGAAACAAACGGGGTCCGAGCTTTCTGTAGAATTGTGGGAACAGCAGTTGCAGAAGAATAATTCTGCTGTATTAAAGGAAAATGTGTTAGTTGTGAAAGGGATGGAAATAAAGCAAATTAGATATTCTAGTGTACAACACAGAGTTTCATAGCTATTGCAGTTCATACTAACTGTATAACTTATAAAAACACTTAACTGTGATCTCATTCTAGAGTCTGATCCCTCTGTTGCAGAGATGCAGCTAGCTATTCTGCCAGCCGCTTTCATCCCCCAAATCTGCTGCCCATCTACCAACTTGAGGAGCAAAAAAAAGGTCTTAAAAGTCTTTTATCCCAAGCAGTGAGTCCGAGGAGCACTTAATGAAATTCTGGAGAGAAAAACAGAAAAAAAAAACCTCTTTTCTCCAAATAAACTGCAGCAAAAGCAACTTTTACAGTCCACACATGGCATCCTAAAGTATTTCATTTCTGAAGTCTTAGGACAGGACATCCTCAATAAATAAATAAATAAAACTCTTCCATTTAAATTGTAGCAAATTGCTTGCTGCGTTTGTAGCGGACAGCTGTTACTGTTTGTCACACATGGAGCACTAAAGCTCTTCATTTCAGACTGCAAATGCAATGTGGGCATTGTATTATACTGAAGATTAATCGGAGTCTGCTGACTGTGCCCTCTAACACATTGCACCTGGGATAGCTGCCCCTTGCACGCCACCCCACTACACTGCTTTAAAGGTACCAGTAAAACTTCAATTTATTACAGTAAAATTCCTTAGCAACACATAATATTTCATACAAGAGGTTCTTCTTCAGATGTAAAAATGCATCCATGTGTCCTTATTTAAAAAAGTGTATTTTTGCTCATACAAGTAGTACTTCAAAACTGGTACTTAAAGGATATCATGGTATAGTTTAAAAGTGCTGCTGTGAGAAAAAGAGCTGCTTACAAAAACAGGTAGATTCCTTGAAGTACCTCATTGTAATGGTCTTTCATGTCAAACTTTGCACTCAGAAATGCTGAACCGTTAAATATGGTTGAAAATCTAAACTCTCTCAGGCTGATATACTTACTGATTTTGATCAGCCTTTATAGTATATGAATATAAAAGATGTAATGAGTCATAGAAGCTCTTATTACAGCTACACAAATGGACTGATAGAAGTCAAGTGTTTTCTATGTCTGGCTTCCTTCATGTGCTTAAAAGAGAGAATAGGCCTCCATTTAATAGGGAGCTATTTACTAAATTCTCAAACTGTGCAGGATTTCAGCATGCAGGAATCATACCATTATGGGCAAAATGAAATGGAACTCCTGAGAGATTGTTGTGGGAAGTGAGAAAAGCTCAACATCTTCATCTGGTGTGTGTACCTTGGCAACAATATATTCAAGATTTCCTAAAAGAATAAAGAACTAGTCCAAATACTTTTACTAGATGGCCACTTGCTCAACTAGTACTAAAGTCAAAGGTAAAATATGAATATTTACTGGTATCAGAAATACTTCTGCTGGAAAAGTGTTACTCTGTTGCTCTCAGACTAAGTTTGAGATAAAAAAAACCTTGTGTCATTCATAGAGGATATATGTCACATGATAAAAAGGTTGATAACTATGCTAACAGCTGACATATAACACAGGTGAAGCAGTTCTTGACAAAGATATACAAATTAAGGAATAATGTCATGTTCATAAGTTCATAGGTAGGTACTAGGCTATTGGCGCTAGGGCCTATATAAGCCTAGCCAAATGGTACCCTGGCTTTTGCCACCCAAGAAAATTATTTTCCTGTGCCCCTGTCAAGCAGAGCTGCAGAAGTGATCCCCAGGGTGAATTTCCTATCTCCCATCCAATCATCAAGATTTTTCTTGAAGAGTGCTAATGAGAAGCTTTGTTTGATATAGATAGGTAGTTTGTTCCAGAGTATGGGAAGTCTCTGGGACAGGAATCTATCCCATTAGCATGTTCTTTATGTTTATTGTGGTGACAAGGTTTAGGACCCTAGAGCGTGTAGCTCAGAGGGATTGGGATTTCTTTACATGGAGCATGTCCAACAGCTCTGGGTTTGACATAACTTTGTATGTTAGGCAGAGATCACCTCTGAGTAGGCGATATGCGATGGAGTAAAGCTGGAGTTTTTTTGAGACGGTCTGCATAGGGCATCTGTTTGAGGCCAGTAATCCTCTTTGTGAGGTATTTCTGTGGCCTCTGCAGTTATTGTAGATGTCTTGTGAGGTACATACCAAAAGGGGCACTGTACTTTATAATGGGTCTAATGAGTGATGAGTAGAGGGGAATAATGACCTCCTTTTTTCTGGATGAGAAACCTTTTGTGATGAGGTGTGCCAAGTAGAAGGAATTCCTGACTACTGTGACGATGTGATTATCAAAGGAGAGACTACTGTCCACCTGTGTCCCAAGGTCTCTTATCACTCTTTCGGTGTTAAGTAGACTACCACCTATGTGGTAGTTCATGGGTACAGAGTTTTTACCAAAAGGGATGACAATGCACTTTTTGGCATTGAGCTTCAGGCCATGGCTTTGACACCAGGCATCTGTCTCAGTGAGGCCCTTTTATAGGATGCCCACATCTTTAGGAGTTTTGATTATGGCTCCTAGTTTGCAGTCATCTGCGAACTTTGTTAGCCAAAGATCTTTTGTGTTAGCCTGTACTTCAGAGAAGTAGATACCAAACAGGAGACGACCTAGGACTGAACCCTGTGGTGTTCCACTTGTCACTGGTCTGAAGTTGGATTTAGAGTCCGCTACTTTCACAGTGTGGGTTCTGTCAGTGAGCCAGTTGGCAACCCATCTTGTGACATAGGGATTTATACCTAGTTTAGTGAGTTTATCTATAATTCCAGAGTGGGGGATGGTGTTGAAAGCCTTGGCGTGATCTAGATAGGCTGTATGAACCACCTTACCCTCATCTACAGCTTTGGTGACTGCTTCAAAGAAGTCTATCAGGTTTAGGAGACATGAGCTGTCTTTTACAAACCTGATCTGGGTAGGGTCCTGGGTAGGGTGATACTTAGGTGGGGTGCCAGTTCGTTCTGTAGTTCATGTAGAACACAGCCTGGGATGTTGTCAGGTCCCATGGATGCTGTGTTCTTGGCTTTGGAGAGTTTGTTTTCTGCCTGTGCAGCCGTGATTACAAGAACTTTGCATTCTTCCAGTATAGAAATGGGGCCTTTAGGATATGAGAGAGGGGTAAAGTTAGCACTGAACCTAACTGCCAGGATGTTGACAATATCAGTTGGTTCTGTATATTTAGTGCCATTGTGCTGTAACTCAGAGCAGATCTGAGTGCCATTGAGAGTCTTGACATAGCTATAGAATGCTTTGTGGTTGTCTTTAGAATCAGTGGCGATTTTGTTTTTGTAATTAGCTTTGGAGGATTTTATGAGGGATCTCAGCTTCTTACTAAGGCTGACACTGGGATTTTACTCTTTTTTTGCAACAGTCTCTTTCTTCTGTTGTAGTGTTTGTTTATAGCAGGGGACCACCAGATTGGCTTCCTTTTTTTGGAGGATAGTATCTTGGTTCTGTTATGGATTGCATGATCCATGCACTCCTGTAAGTGCTTATAAAGTGCAATTGTATAGGATTCAGCAGTCATACCTCTATTGTCCGTCAGAATGGGTGTCGTGAAGTCTGCGACTTCTGTCTTAAGAAGCGTGAAGTTGCTTTGGTGAAATTTTTTATGGTAGTTTCCCTAATGGGGGGTGGGGGTGGGATGTGAATGTCTAGGGTGATTTCCTTGTGGTCGGATCTGACCAGCAAGGAATTGACCTCTGGTGTGGAACACCAGTTGCCCATGTTGGTAATGACCAGGTCTAGGGTATTGTTGCCCCTGGTGAGAGTGTGGATAAGTTGATCCAAGGCGTTGGAATTTATGAATTCCAGAAAACGTTGAGCACAAGAGTTGGTACATGAGTTGTTTTCCCAGTTAATGGTGGGGTAGTTGAAATCGCCAATTATTAGGGTGTTAAGTTGTACCCTAATATTTTCCAGTGTATCAAAAAATGAGGAGTGGGAATCCTGGGGCATGGTGGGGGATCTGTAGCAAGCTACAATTTGGATTGCAGTCTTGCCCAGAGTTAGTTGCACCTGGATAATCTCGGATGCATTATGCTGAGCAACTAGCCTGGAGGTGTGGACATCCTTAATGAATATGGACATCCCTCCGCCTTTAGTGCTTCCATCCAGGTTAGGTGGCCAAAAGGTGTAGTATGAATTATAGCCTGGTAATGCAGGGGTGCTCTCTGGAGCCTTGAACCAGGTCTCTGTCACTGCACAGATGTCGATGGTCTCCATTTTAAGGAGTGCCACGAGTGAGTGCTTTTTGAGGTTTAGACTTCTGGCATTAAGTAGCATTACCCTCAGATTTTGCTTGCTTGTACCTGTTATGGTGGTGAATTTGTCATTTGAATCTTGCCTAAAAAAGGCACTATAGGGGTGGCAAGAGCCAGTATCCGGAATCCCAAGAGCGACAGGTGTCATGTAAGATAATTATATATTCACAAGCAGTGCCTCATATTGCTCAAAGTTTTTTTACACTGGCTTTATTAATGACTTTTGCTATAATGACCTTACAATTCCATAGCCGTTTGAGTCTTACTGTGTAGTGCAAAGATGTTTGTTTCTTAAATACTGCAAGCCCTTAGAACTTATATAAAATTGTATTTCTTACTCAAGCATTTACAATATTTCAATGTATAGCTTTAATGTTTCACTTTTGACATTTTCATAGAGCATTCTATAGCTACTTTACAGTGAAACTGTTTATGTTTATTCTTCTTTAAAAGTGTGATCACAGTGTTTGTGGATGCGTAATTAAAGAGTGCTATAGTCATTCTAATGTTGCAGTTTTTGAAATGTTTATTGAGAAAAAGGTATGTGCATTACTTTTGCCATTAGTCTGTCAAAGTCATAGCAAGCTGAATCTTTCAGTCATTAATGCACTGGTCTATAATATCTCACTGAGTCAACCAAAGGAACCTGCCATGAATGCTGAAGCAAAGTCAGCGCGTATTTTGTCACTGATATTGCTTCCTGCCTAGTGAAATGAACTTGAAAGAAGCCATACCTATGGTAGTTAGTACATCAAGCTGTGCAATGTATGCTTTCAGATTTGGTTAGTCTGCATTTTTACTAAGTCTAGTATCCTGTTTATTATTTTACATTTGTCACGTTTAAACAAGGGTCCATACTTGAGAAAGTACTTTCAAGGGTATGCATATCTTTCCAAAGCCTCTAATAACACAAAATGTTAAACATTCATGGAACATGAAGAAATGAAAGAGAACTGATGAGGACGTATGAAGTGGGGATGTACAAGAGAATGAAATATGAGCAGGGAGAGAATGGCTTTACAAGGAATTCTGGAGAAAAGGGAGAGAGAGAGAAGTTAAAGATAAAAAGTAGAGGGCTACAGAAACAGTGTAGTGCAAATCAGAAGGCAAAAAGGCAAAAGATTTATAAAGAAACTAAGGATGTAGTGTGAGCTGAAAAAAATGATCAGGGGAAGAAGCAGCTGGAGTTTTTAGGCAGAGGTTGAAGATAGATGGGCAGTAAAAAAAGACAGAGAAGAGTATCTAAAGGTCTCATAGAAGTGGCACTGGAAATATACTGTTCAGAATAGTAATTTTCCTTTGTGGAACAGGAAAAGCTGTAAGTTTAAGACAGCATGAGTAATGGAAGTGGGTCATTGCTGGAGATGTTTGATATATTGCAATGAAACTCACATGTCTGTTGGAGATGTGAACTGACCAAATGTTTGCAGTAAGATAGTATACAGTTGAGCAATATGTTATGGTAGGATATGAATAAAATATTAATCTCTTTTAGCCTGAGTGTGGGAAGATGATTAGCACTTGGATATTAAATGCAGGGAACAGTGGTGATATTGTTATCCAGCAGAATAATGTGTTATGGAACAGAACTGGAAATGGGGAGGGGTGGTAGAAGGGACAGGTGCTAATGTGGAAAGGAGTGTAAAGAATACAATGACATTGGTGAATGACCAGCATAGATTTTCAGGACTTCTTCTGGTGAGATATTGATTTGGTATCAGAACAGGGGAAGGAGGAAAGTATAGAATGAGAGGGGGAGACTGTATAGAATATTTATGTATAAGGTGAATGCAGGAGGAAATAATTAAACGTGTGGGAAAGCTATGGAGAGAAAATAGATGAGGAAGGAATATAAACAATCTAGGAAGAGAAGGATGTGTGTGTGTGTGTGTGTGTGTGTGTGTGTGTGTGTGTGTGTGTGTGTGTGTGTGTGTGTGTGTGTGTGTGTGTGTATTTGTGTGTGTGTGTGTGTGTGTGTGTGTGTGTGTGTGTGTGTGTGTGTGTGTGTGTGTGTGTGTGTGTGTGTGTGTGTGTGTGTATGCGTGCATCACTTATCAGGAATGTAACTTCCTGACTGGATGGTAAATTATTCTAAAATGTGTGGAAAGCTAGATATACCAATGCAATATGTAGGTACTATAGTAGCAGAATATTGAAATACTGTGTTTCAGCTGTTTGTTTTATTACTTAACTAAAACAAATATAGAAATTAAATTTACTCTAGATGCTTTGATAACTGTAAACATTCTGAAAACAGCTTTGATGTTCATCATAACCCTTAAGGTAGGTTAACACAGTGTAAATTAAGAACAAATTCATAATTTATAAGAATGGATGCTGAAGTTTTGAAATGCAGTATATTTCCTTATGCACTTAAATGATAATCCCATAAAGCAGTTGTAAGGTCTCAAGTAAATGGCAGTGCATACACTTTCCTCATAAATAGGTAATCAATGATACATTAAAAGCTAAATGTTGAAAGGTTAAAGACATTATTTTTAAGTATCCTCTGCATTTGAAACCAAGGCAGAAGCATGTGATGGAAAAATGTGTTCTGAATTATAGACTTAACATTTTATAATGCAAGGCTATATTTTTGCAGACTTTTATTTAAAAAAAGCAGTGCATAATATTTCAACAAATGTGGCTTTTTGACTGTCAATTACAAGTTACCATTTCTGAAAATATAATGATGTTCCATCTGAAATCACATGCACAAAAAGTATAAATATTTGCAAATATCAGTTATAATGAACATATTTTTAATAAATGTTTACTTGTTTTGTCGGACATGCCAAGTACATCATTCTTTAAAGATATGGGAGATTAATAGACAGGCTGACTAATAATACATAAAAAATAATGTATAAGGAGACAACTTTTGCAGATATGCCACCACCATAGAATGTATTATTTTATAAACTTTATTTTATGCATTCAATAAATGTAATTAAATAAAAGGTTTCATTAAATAAATGAATATACTGCACAGCACTGGCAGTTTAATGCTGTTTGTGTTGGGAATATAGCTACAATAGGAGTTTCTTTTTACAAAACATAGAATCACATCTCAGAGAGGTACATAAATAAAAGGATAATATTAGGTCTCATTTGGGACTAGAAACCAAGACCAAGACCTGCAACATGCCGTGTTGGTGTCACTGCTGCTGGACCAACAAAAACCTCTGGACAGATAGGTGTTGAGCTAAGGCTAAAACTAAGGCTGTGTTTTCTAAACCAGACCTGATGGTGGCAGCTTTCTATACAAAATAAATGAATGAGAAGCAGCAGATTTGCATTTTTTGATACCCAGACCACAGTAGAAACACGAATAAGGTGACTGATGATGAAGGACACACAGGGACAGATGCAGTGGGTACACTTTAGTGTACTGTTGCGCTTAGTTATGGATCCTTTTGCAGGGAGTAGAATGTTTTGTCACAGCTGACGGGTTATGAGGATTGATTTCAGGATTGAAGTGGAGAGTCAAGCTGAGAGATAAAGTAGCATATTACAGCTGAACTACATAGGGATGACATTTTGGTTTGGAACTTATAGGATGTTGGTTAAGATAGTTGAGAATATGTTGGTAGAGGGTTTGTCGAGTGAAGAATTGTGTTAAAGTTGATTAGAATTATTTATGTAAGTTGTAGTGCAATGTTTAGGATAGACGTTGTGATATTAAAGGGTTTAGTCAACAGATATTGAAGATGAGGTGTTAATGGGAGAAAACTGAACAAAAGAAATTTTGGTTGGCTGTTTGGGTGGGTAGGAAAATGACTGGGTTTGAAGGAAATGCAGCTGGGTAGGTGGGATGGGGAAGGGTAGGAGAATGAAGAGCTAGCAAGCATAGCTGTCTTAATCTTGATATCAGTCAACTGTTACAAAAAAAGAAAAAAAAACTATAATCCACCTCCTTGTAAACGCTGTAGAGCATGAAGGTCTATGACTTCAGCTATTTACCCAAGAATAACAAATGGAGAGAACAGCGTTGTAATCAGATGTTAATGTAGGTAAAATAAGTACTGAAAAATACTGTCTAAAATCACAAGAGAACAGTGCTGTAATCAGATGTTAAGGTAGGTAAAATAAGTACTGAAAAATACTGTCTAAAATCACAGGAGAACAGCGCTGTAATCAGATGTTAAGATAGGTAAAATAAGTACTGAAAAATACTGTCTAAAATCACAGGAGAACAGCGCTGTAATCAGATGTTAAGGTAGGTAAAATAAGTACTGAAAAATGCTGTCAAAAATCACAGGAGAACAGCGCTGTAATCAGATGTTAAGGTAGGTAAAATAAGTACTGAAAAATACTGTCTAAAATCACAGGAGAACAGCGCTGTAATCAGATGTTAAAATAGGTAAAAAGTACTGAAAAATACTGTCTAAAATCAAAGGAGAACAGCGCTGTAATCAGATGTTAAGGTAGGTAAAATAAGTACTGAAAAATACTGTCTAAAATTACAGGAAAACAGCGCTGTAATCAGATGTTAAGGTAGGTAAAATAAGTACTGAAAAATACTGTCTAAAATCACAGGAGAACAGTGCTGTAATCAGATGTTAAGGTAGGTAAAATAAGTACTAGAAAATACTGCCTAAAATCACAGGAGAACAACGCTGTAATCAGATGTTAAGGTAGGTAAAATAAGTACTGAAAAAGACTGTCTAAAATCACAGGAGAACAGAGCTGTAATCCGATGTTAAGATAGGTAAAATAAGTACTGAAAAATGCTGTCTAAAATCACAGATTTGTGTACTCCATCTGTTTAGATAAAAAAAAGAAAAACAAGAGTCCATACTGACTAAAACTGGTGTTATTATTTTCCTTTCACTTTTTAATGCTGACTGTACAGTTTACCTTTGTACTGTGCTTGTATTTCTTATTGATTTGATTTCACTATGCCCTCCCAAACTCTAGCAGCTGGGTTGGGGCTTCTAATGGCCAACCTAATTTATTTATTTATTTGACATTTGAAATTTGTTTACCAGGAAATTCCAACTGGATACGAGCCCATTCTCAGCAGAGGCCCAGGGAGAAAAGCTCCACAGTACAGTTTAAACAGAGTTATAAATCAGTATTGGTTACAAAGACTGAGAAAATCACACAGGAGTACAATTTGTGGATGCAATAAAAGAAGAAAATAAGCAAATATAAAGCAAGCAATAAAGTTGGACATAAATTATATAGAAGATAGAAGACAATTCCTAATATCTATGTTGCATAATAATGCATGAAAAATATGGTACAGAATAAATAATACAGAATAAATAATTTTGTTTTCATTATTATTTGAGACAAGTTTGACTGGATTTTCAGTACTGCCCTTCTACAAACAATGACAGCACAGGACAAAATAATTCAGTGATTGGAGCCTTAAAATGCTTGCACTGAATTAATTAAAATTCATGGGGTTCAACCTTGGTGAGTCAATTTATAAAACATACCAAACAGGGATCAGACAAAGAGGGTATAGTTTTACTACCATACCATTGCCTAACAATAGACTGAAAGACAAAGTTCAGAGTATGCCCATAACAGGCATTGACAAAGACAACTACCTCTGCCAACCTGATGTCTTCCATAAACCACAGTGATTCCTTTACATGAGCCATCAACTCGTCAAGTAAACCAGATATTGAAGTTGCTCGGTTTGATTCAAAATTATATATAATGTATATGACCATCTCTCACTCACTTGCTCTGTCTGTCCATATACATTATATTTATTTATTATGGGTAAGTGTGTGTGTGTGTGTGTGTGTGTGTGTGTGTGTGTGTGTGTGTGTGTGTGTGTGTGTGTATCTATATATCTATTGATCCATCCATCCACAACCCCTTTTTCCAATTTTTGCACATGGAGTCAGTTTATTTGGATGAAGACCACGTGATTGACAAGTGTTCATAGGTGTAAAGATGAGTGAGAGCACAAATGTATGGATCACATTTTGCTGAATTCAAGCTTTATATAGCATAGGTATGTAAGAAAATTAAGGATTGACTGAAAAGGTGGTAGTTATGAAAAAGTGCAAGATTACATTATAGTACCAAGTGTGTTATGTGAGAGTGTTCAAGGGTAAAAGTAGAGTTAGGGCTAGATAACGAGATAGATTTAGTGTTGTGCCTCTTGGGTATTATGTGTGTTCTAGGTCCTTTTGTGTTGAAAATATGAGGCAATCTTGGATTTTTTACACAATCAGAAAAAGATGAGAAGTGTTTATAGGAGGAGAGATTAACTGCTTTGCAATATATATGTGTTTTCATTGGTTTAATAACATTGAGATATCATTGGTATAGACAGTCAAGAAAGGGGCTGTAATTGCTGTCTGTGTGTGTGCGTGTGTGTGTGTGTGTGTGTGTGTGTGTGTGTGTGTGTGTGTGTGTGTGTGTGTGTGTGTGTATATGTCTCTGGGTGTGTCTTCGTAAGTATGGTTTTGTGTACATGTGTTCATGTGTGAGTGTGCATCTGACTTTCTGCATATGTGTAAGAGACTGTCTCTCTTCTTTTGCAACCATTACTATCTGCATATATGAGAATCAATGGAGTCAATGTATGTGTGTATGTATGTTCTACAACAGCTATGAAACATTAGGTAAAGGAACTATCAAAAATATAACAAAAAATATGTATGCATTAATAATAAAACAAATACAAATCAGTTTAACAGCCCATTTTCTAAGTGCAACAATACTGTCCAGGGTGGGCACTAATGGGGAAATGATACACCTTCCAGGTGTGGAAAGGTCCTAAGCCAACAGTGTTGGGCCTCACAACACCCCTGGGTGGTCCATTATTTCCCACCTAGTACTCATGTTGTTAGAAAGTATTGCTACTGCTTGTTGATTGGTTAATAGAGATCCTAAGCATGGGCCACTAATGGCTGAATATGTAATGTGATATCTCAGACCAAGATCTGAGAAGTGTGGAGTAGACCTCTTTCTCATTCAATGTTTTATGTAGTTATTGGGTCTGTCTCCATTACCCATATTCTGCAGGTGAGAAAATAGAATACATGTAAATAAGAAGCTTAGCACATTATTGAATCAGAGAATATATCTACAGTCTGAAAACAGTTCTGCTAAGAAAGCTTATGGACAATTTATCTTGCGTTCAGCAAAATAAATCAAGGAAAGCCATTAAAAGAAAAAGAAATGCTTGCCTATGACCATAGCAAGCACAGCACATATCATACTCACAGTCTTTCTGGAAGGAGGTACATTTTATAAATAGATCAGAATATAATCCTTGAAAAAGAATTCCGCATAAAAACAGTTATAGGCAGTCTCACAGCTGACAGTATTATAAGGGAATTCCCAGACACATCATTGTTTAGATGCTTAAATAAAACCAACAGTCAGAGACCAGACCAATAGATATGCAAGAGCATCAGCACCATTTTTTCAGGGGATTAACTACAGTACAAGCTTGAAGCCCTAGAAACATACATGATAACCATGTTACCCCAAAATAGACTTAAAAGCTGTTAGGTACTTCACTCTGCAACGCTTTCTGTGTGTCATTGATATGTATCACAACTTTTAAAGTTGTTTTAGCTTCTTGCCACTATTTGGTAGCGGCAGGCACCAGCCAATGTTATGCCCTAGTGTGAGACTAGAAATTAGCAGTGGTGTATGGTGTTTTGTTAAGTACTCTACTTATGTCAAAAGATCCTTAACTAATTTGTTTTTTTCCTTGTTTTCTTTTTAATCATACTGCTCCATGTACTATAATTTATAATTACATTCTAGTTACTCATATGCTAAGCCTATGGATCAACTCTATTTGCACAAGTTCCTATTTCTCTTAGACTACAGTGTCATGGCCTGAAACTCATCCATCTGTCAACTTACATGGGTTGGCACTAGAGGTCAAACTCAGCTGTATGTCTGGAGCAGGTGTGTTAGCCATGGGGAAAGAGAGGTGTTACTGGCTTGGATGCTCTAACATGTAGCCGAATTCAAGTAAGTTTAAGGGTAGTAACTGTGGAGATGAGTGAGAGTAGGTGTATTGGCTGTCACATTTGAGGCAAGCAGGGAATTTAAGCTTAGGGTTAAACAGCAAAGTTTATGATTAGGTTTAGGTAGGGGAGCAATTAGTGCATATAGGTTTAGAAAGTGACTGGTCAATTTAGGTTTAGGAAATGAAAAGTGGGTTTAGGTTCATGAAGGAGACACAGTTTCAGCATTAGGGCAGAGAGCAAAGTTTCAGGTTAGGATGTTTAAAGGAGAAGAAAGATGTTCAAGGTTCTCGCTTCTCCTGCAGTTTTTTATTCACTTGACAAATCACTGTAAACATAGCCCTGTCTTATCTGCATTACTTCTTCATTGAAAACGTATATATGATTTACTGCTTGCTGGTCCAAATAAATAAACAAATAACAATGCTCACATTGAAAGCATCACTCGTGGACATTGCATATTTCAAGTGTAAATAGTCATAAAGATCAAAAGGAAACATTTGCAGGTGCATGATTATACACACATACAAGATTGTGTAAAATGCTTCAGAACTATATCACATAAGCTCAAACTTGCAAATTAAAGTTAGCAAAAATATTAGATATAAAAATCATGAAGGACATCTATACCCCTCCTTAGTCTTGTTGTAGCACACTGACCAAGCTAAATTGCATGCCAGTTTCATTAAATTAAATTTCAATGTGAAAAAATAGAACATTAAATGGGTTTATGTTGCAAACCATTTGATAGTGCCACCAAACTGAGTGGGATGGCAGACTGCCCATTTTTTTTTTTGGTGTTTTTTTTATTTTCAGTTTGAAACTTCTACATTTTTAAGTTGGTTCCACTTAAGATTTCCATAATATGCTCATTCATATAATACTAAATACTATTTTAATATTTCTGTAACATTGAAACTAAGAAAACAACATGCACATGATAATTTTTAATATTTTCAATGAAATAAATATACAGTTGTTAAAAAAATAATATCTGTAATACCAAGTGTTTAGTCATGTGCACTTAAGTAACAAAAATACATCAAAATTAGAATTTATTCTGAGAATTTTAAATAAACAAATTGAAATGATGTCTGATTTAAATACTCTATGTTAGTCTTTGTATGAATTTGTTTACATGGTATGTGTCTGCAAACTACATTTACCTTCATGAATAGGCTTCTTGTTTTTTAACATACTTTGTTGATCTGGCTTTACAGGGCAGTTTGCAACGCTGGTGGGAGCACAATATTAATGTGAATGAAATCATACAGAAGGGAGAACTGATCACACACAATCTTACAGAACTGATTAAAGATCAGACGTATGAGGTTCGCCTGACACCTATCACCAGATTTGGAGAGGGCGATACTGCATCTAGAATAATAAAGTACAGCGGTAAGAGAAAAGAATGCTTACTTGAACTAAATGTGCCATGAAATCTGAATGCTGATTTAAAGTTATGTACTATGACTGAAAAACTACAACTGTGTCAGATTCAGTATGTTTTACTCAAGTAACTACCAAATTCACCCAGCTTATATAAAGGATGCATGCAGAGCTTATAGTCTAAATGTTGTAATAGTTATTTTAAATGTTAAAAGACCAAAGCATCTCATAAGGAAAGGGCAGTATTCTGCAAGCCAGATATAGATCTTTGGTTGAATGTTTTGTAAGAGTTGAGAATAATATTTGCAATTTAAAAATACCATTTCATGGACTGTATATTTTGGAAGATCTATATTGTATGTTCCCACTGCTGTATACATTTCACATTTCATGATATATTCAAGTTTTTTTTTGGAGGTTTACCAGTGGCGGCTGGTGACTTCAAATTAAAGGGGGCTGCAGGAGACAGCTGGATGGGTGGGGCCAATGTGAAGGGGTGTGACCAACTAGAAAGGGGTGGAGCTATGCTCAAAACCACAACAACTGGAACTTTAATTAAATACACTGTCGTGGGTGCCAAACCATCATTATGAGAGTCCAATCAAGACAAAATGAATTGTAGAAGAAACAAATATTTCAATGCATTGGCTACATGGCAGCTTACTTAATATCTAGATGGAAACACAAAGGTTGTGAGGCATGAAAAAATAAATTACTTTTTAAAAACATTACTGGAATGCCAGTCAAAATCAAGTATAAAAAAACAAGCAGCACTCAACTCAAACCACTTCTCCTTGCACTGCAGTTCTAATTATAATTTATATTCAGCTTTATAAAATTACCAAGTCACATGCTGAAAGTAGCAATCTCTGTTATACCCCCACTTGTAAAAATGTTTCTTATCCAAAAAAGACCTGCTGCCTGACAACAACTATCTACTTGTTTCATGGGGAAGACATGATCAAAGTAATAAAATGAACAGCAAACAAGAAACAAGCCAAGATAAATTGCTTAAAGGATTACTGCACAAGTTATGGACCACACATGATAGATTGGCATTCTGTTTAGTTTATGGGTAAAGCCTACAAAGAGGACTGCAAGTCTCCAACAAATGTAATGAGCTTCTGAAAATACTGTAATCCTGTCCTTTATTACAAATACTGTCATATGCATTTCAATACCTAAGGCGTATACATTATCTAGTTATGTAAATATTCTCTGCATGGCAACAACAAAAAGGCTTTCAATGTTGGTAATTCTTTAACAGTTTGCTTATTAAAGCTTACTTGCATCTTACAATCTCCAACAAGCTTACCTGATGGTCATTAAAACATTGCTAATTAAACACAGAGCAACAGGCACTGTGACAGCATGCATTTTCTGAATAATAAGAAGCATAAAACAGTATAAAAATATGACAGAAAACCAGAACATTCTGCAAAATCAAGGACACATGAAAAGCCACTGTCATACTCGTGTCTACCTTGGATGGGGGAATACTCTGCACACTTACACTGCATAACTGCTCTTTGTCTTGCTTGGACACATCCAGAGTCACTACATAGGGGAGTGGGGAGCAACAAGTATGTCACAATTTGACATGTCTCTGGCTGACGGTGATGGCTCTGACACTCATATCTCTCAACCTCAGAGAAGGAAATCCGGACAAAGCCATACATAGAAGTGGGACACAGGCTCCCAAATAAGGACATTTTTTAAATATTGCTCTTATAAACTTAGAAAGATAATATAAAAGTAGTAGGTCTTGCATTAGTATGAATTTTCTGAAGAGTATGAAATCTGAAATTCAAATGTCTGCCATTGATTTTCTAACTTCAGTCTTTAATAATTTGCCACTAATTTGCCAGAAAACCACAATTTTATGAATAACGGACCAAAAATCTGATGCAAAAATATAACATTGCCACACAATACAGCTGGGAACCTGTCAAAGAAGGGACACCTTTTTAATATCAGTACTGTAATCTTGAGCAGCTGACAAAATAAGAGACTTTACATGCATTTCTGAAATAAAAGTAATATATAACTTTGATCATTACAGTTATTTATAATTGTAAACCCTCTACGTTTTCTTCCAAAACTGCCATTTTGCAGAGGGATTATTAGGGGAAGAGCAACATTTTGACCCAAAATTGGGGACAGTTGAGATGTTTGGATATTCCTAATTCTATAAGGTGATTTATGTGCATGTACCTCTCAACCGCTTAATGCAGGAAATTTGTACAAGGCCAAATATATTGGGGGAACATACTAACAGTACTAAAAATTGCTTTTGTATAAACTTAAGACAGTTGATAGAAAAACAGGTCTTGCTTTAGCATGCATTTTTCTGAAGGTTATGATGTCTGAAACTCAATGTCTGTCATTATTTAGTGCCTTCATTCCTAAATGATTTGCAGGAAAACCACAAATTTTATGAGGAACAAACCAAAAACGATAAGCAAAAATCTATTTATTCTGCAAAAATCTGAACAGTTGAGAGGTATAGTTCAGCTGGGGCTGTCTGAGTTTGTTGCCCTTCCCCCCTCAGAAAATAATGGCTGAATGGAGCCTCCCCTGCAGCCATTCCAATGTCCCATTCCTTGGTTATTTCGCCACATTTGATTGTATTAAATTATATTCCTTGTACAACACAGTAAACAATGAAACAAAATGCATGCACCAATAATGACAAAACTGCCCAGTTCAGAACATTTCTATCCTAAAAGTCTACTCAAACTTCTACAGTCCACCAGTATCAGTAAATATGCACAATCTCCGAAGAAGTAAAAGTCATCTAAATAATTCCACTTTAAAGAAATCTGTAATTAATGAAGAGGTTGCTGCTAGCAAACAACTTTAAATTTCATTGTTGTGTCTACAAATAAAGTGCCTGTTGTCCTTGAGGAATACATTGCCTGTGTTGCATTAAAAAAAAGATAAGCTAGTAATATTGCACTAGGGAATGGATGGCAAAATGATAACAGGTTCATAGTTACTAGGTATCTTTGCCAAAAAGGACTGCAGCATCCACCCCCTTTACAACACAGTACAGTATCAGCAATGTATCTACCTACTGTGGCAGTAGAACCCACAGCTTTCTGCATCAAAAGCAAGTACAGTACCTGTTGTACTAGTAACAATGCAAGCCAACTCAGCATAAGCAGCACTAAACTTTTGTTCTGCTGCAGCTCTCAGCTCCTTGTAAAATCTACTTGACACTCAGCTGTATCTCTGAACTTTGCAGTACAAGAAATCTGGAAAAAGCCAAAATGTACTGGGGGGGGGGGACAAAAGCCCAAAAAACAGGGACACATTTTAAACATTGCTTGTATAATGTTGGAAAGTTGCTAGAATAAAATGCTGTGTTACCACCATACATTTCACTGCCAAGTCTTGAACCCAGGACCCTGTGCAAAACAGTCAGAGCAGCATACCACTCTGCCAAATCAACTATTTTATGAAAGAAAGTAAGACTGAAACTTAAATGGCTACCATTTAGTGAATTTGGTTCACCCCATAGCTGTCAACCTTTTGGCACAAAACACCTGAACAAAGCCATTAATGGGGCAATACAGCCCCAAAACATATTCAGTGAATTCAGTTCTCTCCATAGCTCTCAACTTCTTAGCAAAAAACACCTGGATAAAGGCAGTAATGGGGGAATACAGCCCCCAAACAAATTCAGTTCTCACCATAGCTCTCATCCTTAGCACAAAAAAACTGGACAAAGCCAATAATGGGGGAATACAGTCTCAAAAATAGGGACAAATTTCAAATATCCATCTTATAAACTTAGAAAATTGCTAGAATAAAAGGTTTTGTGTTACCATGTACTTTCTGAAGAATATGAAGTCTGAGATTCAAATGCCTGTTATTTTTATTTATTTAACATTTGTTAACCAGGAAAGTCTGACTTGGAACAAAAGGCAGTTTTACATTTGTTAACCAGGAAAGTCTGACTTAGAACAAAAGCCAATTTTCAGCAGTGGCCCAGGGAGAAACACTCCAGACACATGTATTTGTAAGATGGGAGGACATACAGACTCCACACAAAATGTACCCCAGCCAAGAATCAAACCAGAGAACCTGTAGCTGTCAGGCAACAATGCTACCACTGCATTACTGACTGTGTAAGGAAACAAAAATACAGAAACCATAGATTTTATGACGAACAGAAGAGAAAAAATATGAGGCAAAAATCTGCAAGTTTTTTACAAATGGTGGTGGGTAGGGAATTCAGGCCCTTGCCACCTGCACTCAAGGTACAGGGTTCAAGCCTGAGGTATTCTCAACCCACCACCATGTGTTCTCTCTAGCCACCAGTATATAGCAACTGGGGCATTACACACACAAGCACACACACACACACATACTGTGAGAAGGCTCAACTGTTCCCTGTGAGAGTAGCCTGCAGATGATGCAGTCCAGAGTTCTTCTGTTCTATGCAGTCGTCACCACACAGACGTCTAGGCATCTGCAGGGCAGAGATGCCTGGGTTTAACTGATGGTTATAACATAAATATTATTATAGGAAATTCAAAGCAAAAGAGTCATGGAAGCATTTGCACCTTACCAACACTCACCCTTATGCTGTAAACCCTTCTTAAAAACTGCAAAGCATGTCATTCCTGGAATGAATATATAAATACGCAGCCTGTCACCTAGGTTTAATTTGATGCTAAGGTGTCACTTTGTTTAAATTGCAGTAGATGCTCATTCTAGAGGTGCACTATGCAAAGGGTAATACGTTTGTCTCTCCAGAGTGTTTTATTAAGCCCCCATATCTAGTATTAGTTGAGATATTTGACTTGGGAACATACAGGAGGCAAAGCATATATCATTATTTAAGGGTCTATAAAAATGAGTAGAGGGAAAGTGCATAAAGCCTTTTCTTGTAGCTCTGGGGACTTTAAGCCATGTTTTACTTAAGCTTGCAATGGTAATACTTGACTCCACCCTATATAGTCTTGTATCATTCCAGTTAGCCTCAGCCCATTCAGTTGCTTCATACAGACACTCATGCTTTGAAGTCACCAGTTCTGTGGGATGCATAGATGGTCAATATGGTTCATTTCAAGAGGGCACAAGTTAAGGAATGTAAGCCAGTAGTGCAAAGGCAATAACACCCTCTTACTTACAAGCCAAAATAGGACACCTATTGAAGTAGTATCCCATATCTAGCTCCCAGGTATCATTATTGATGAACAACTTAAATTCGATATTCATCTTCAAACTACTATAAAGAAAACCACCAAAAACCTGGTATGCTTTACAGCCACAATCACTTTTGTACCCCTTCTACTAAACTCACTCTCTCCACTACTTATCTTCTCCCCTCCCTCATGTATGGTACCCCCATCCTTACCAATCTCCAAGCCACCCTCAAATCTAAACTAGCAGCCTGCTATAACAAAATTGCAAAATTCACTATAGGCTCTAAATCCTCCTCTCATGAATGCAACTCTCTACATTCCTTAAAATGGCTTGAGCTCCCCAATTATCTATCTTATATCCAACTTTCTACTGCCCATAAAGTCATATTTCAGCCCTCAGACTGCCCCTCCCTCTCTTCTACCTTCACCATGCATCTCCCTGACCACTCCCTTAGGTCTAACAATCAAAACCTACTGAAAGTATACAAGACTCTCCACACTTCTGGTCAACTCCTTCAGTCATTCTCCCTCGAACACAAATGGAATTCACTGCCTCCCCATATTCATACCTCCCAGAGTCCCACTACCTTCATAATCTTACTTTAGTCTTACCTCTCTTCCAATTGGGAGTGCTCCTGATCCCACTCTTCCTAAGCTCTAAACCCTACCTCTGCCTCCTCCTTCCACCTCCACCCCTACTTCTACCATCCATACCTATCCGTACCATACCAAACCCTAACCTACCTGTCCTCCCCCTTGTCTTTATACTCTGTTATACTCTGTTTTTTCCTTCTCTCCCACCTCCTACATATATTATATATTATAGACTAAACTATTACACATTTACATTTATTATTACACAGAATTGTACACAAAATCTTATCAACCCTAATGACCCTATATTTCATATACCCTTTATCAATTTTTTATCCTATGTCTCATAATATTAGTTTATACTTGCATTTTCACTGTATGTAAATATATTTTGGCTCTATGTGTATGTATTTTAACTGTATGTATATTGTATTCACATGGAGCTTTTCTCCATGGGCCTCCATTGAAAAAGGGCTCACTTTGGCCCAATGGACTTTCCCGGTTAACAAACTGCAAATAAATAAATAAAATAAAAAGAGGTAAAGAATGTGATAAGTATCAGTGCCATAAGCTTTCCTGGGGTACTGGCTAAACAAAAGTGCAGGTGGAGGAGCAGCACAAGCCTGGGCTCACCTGTTCAGTAAATAAAGAAAGATGGGTTGGCAGGATGGACGAACCCTGCCCATCACTCTTTACTCTGGTTCACAGGCATGCCTTGACCCCTGTATTCTGTTTATTTGCCTTTCTTTTTTTTAGTCCCTTTAAGGACATAGGACTGAATTCTAAAAAGAACATTATATTTCAAGCAAGTGTATAGGGAACTTTCTGGGTACAAATATTTCTGAGGCCTGACATGCAGTGGATATCTATATGAGCAAGAAAAGCAGCTTTAGAAAATGCTTGTGCAAGATAATTTCCTGTAGTGGTGAACATCCATGGCTACTCATGTCCTTCTCAAGTGACCTTGGTATAGCTGCTGGTAGTTTTGTAGTTTTGTTGCCCAAATGGTATGAATTACATTGGTCTCTGTGTCAGAAACTGGTATTATGATAGGTGTAAGTGAGATGCTTGGCCTACTAAACATGAAATGGATATAGTTTGTTTTGAATGTTTTTCGTAAGAGTTTAAGTACCAATAAATCAAGCAGATATTATAAGAAATATCCTGATACAGTTACTGATAATCTTTACAGGTAATTAAAACATTTAACACAACACACTGCAATAGCAAACATGAACATTTTCTGTTTTAGAGCCAAAGGAAAAGTGCTCTTTGTGTTTGCATTTTAACAGCCTAATATGTATTCCTTTGACCATAACAGCACTGCATTCGCAGCTTTAAGGCAACAAGATAAGGAGATTAAATGAATTAAGAAGTTCAGTTAAGTTAGAATGATTATGTTGCCATTATCATATTATTAAAATGTGTAAAATATTTCTAAATTACTTAGTTTGCTCCTAAAGGAAAACTTATATTATATGCAAAGAAGACTTAGTGGTTACATTTAAATCAAAATAAGTTGGAAATATGTATCTGTACTACAGTTATAGCACAAGGAAAGCATGAATGAATGTAAGAGAATGTGGCCCAGTGCCACTGTTAGTCAGGTATTTATTTAATTATTGATTGTGGAAAGTAAATCCATGAAAATCATGAAATGCTACAAAATGTAGATAGGAAACAACTAACAATGCAGTGATGCCATTACCAAGAAAAGGAGAGGCCGAGAAAAGTGAACATGTAATTACCCAAAAGAGCAGTGGTAGTAAAATGGGAGGACAGAAGTTTTGTTTTAATGATATGGTTCAGTTGGCAACATCTGTTATGTAACAAACAGTGACAGCAGCTAACATTACAAAGCAGTACTGTGGATGCCTTTTAAGTAAAGCTTCCATTAATATATGTAGAGTAACAGATGTAACATAAATTCATGAAGGGGCATGACAGAAATAGGAAGGAGCCCCCACTGTGTAAAGGGAAAAAGAAACATCAATGCTGGCATATTAACAGTGTTAAAAATATCATATAGAATTCCTTTGAATGTATAACTTGGAAGTAAGGTTTGGGTGAACCATTTCACAATATGCTAGGATGCAGTCCAGATATTAGCAATGTAATGTATAACATACATGATGATTGGAGCAAATTAAAGTGAGCATAAACTAAAACAGGTCTCTGTGTGAAACATAAAAGAAAGAGCAGAGATTAGCCATTTCCAAAGACCATCTACACAGCACTATGTAACTAAAGTGCAAGACAGATTCAGGCTAACAGCTGTACATGAATAGATGCTGCAGTTTCAGTGATGTACTGTAGGTGAAATCTAGAAAATTGTGGTAGAGCATCGTATCACCTGCATAACTCACTTATAACCAGCTTGGCAAAAATCATCACATTTACAAAATGTAGCTACTTTGTCTTGATACAGATGCCAAAAGAATTAATATAATACGAGCTCAACATTTCAAGAAATTCAGTCAGATATTTATATAGATAGCCCGGTATTATATATGTATATGCGTGCGTGTGTGTGTGTGTGTGTGTGTGTGTGTGTGTGTGTGTGTGTGTGTGTGTGTGTGTGTGTGTGTGTATATAAATATATATAAAAACTGGTCATATCCTTGTCAACATTAACACCAAAATATTGAATGGCCACATCATTGAAAATAACAAAAGAAAGTTTAAAATTTATTGCTTGCAGGGGAGCAAGTCCCCTGTGTACCCCAATATCCCTGCAGATGGGAAATGGTAAAACACAAAGTGTAAGAAACTTCTATGTGTGGCAGATTTTCAGTTCATGTATCTCTAGTTAATTACTGTATATTAATCAGATCAGACCAAAGTAGTAGAAGTAGCAAACTTAAACTCGTCTTAAATAAAAAATAAATAAATAAATAAAAAGTATATAATTGTAAAGTAATCCAAGCAAGGCAGGCAGTCTGTTTCCACTCAAAAATCCTTAATAAAAACACTTAATAAACTTAAACTTTACAGTGAAAGGCATATATAAAAAATAAGACTCCCTCTATCAGATTAATAAATATCTGTTTCCCACAAAAGGAATCATATTAGCTGATATACTTCCCACTCCCCAAACTCTTCTAACAGTATAATGCTACTGAATACCTTAATAACCCTATTCACCACAAAATGCAATCTACTTATAAAATCTCCAAATTTGTATCACAACCTACACTAGAAACCTATAACTGCTCAACACTAACCAGCGTGAAGTGATTGTCTTAACTGCCTGCTTCCTGCCTAAGCTCATTACTTCAATGTATACCACCAACAGAACTCTCAGATGCATTAACAGACAGCTGTTACAATCAAAACTAACACTTGTATTTTATAGAAAGATCCACTTTTCTATGTTGCAAGGGGATGACTATTTGTTCTTCTGGAACTAGATATTATTGACAATAGTGCCACCTTTAAAAAGACCATTAGAACATAACTGGACAACCTAGATTTATGTCCCAAATGTATAGTCACTTAGTCAGTGTAGAGTTATGCTCCATGGCTGTTAAATTGTTTATAGCTTCATTTGAGCTTTACCCATCTTTCCTACCTTTTTTCCAATTAAATATTTTTGACATCTCGATTGAGCCTATAACGAACTAAACTGTCTTTGTCCAAGTCTAAGTATTTTCCTTTTTCTTAACTCCATATAAATATGATTTGAATAGAAATTTGTATTGTAATTGTCACATTATACACAGGACATTTTTAAATATATTTCTTGCATGCTAATTTTTAAGTAATGTTAACTAACATCATAGTATTAAAACTGTACATATTTCTTTGTTGTTATTACATTTATATTTATATATATATATATATATATGTCTATAGGTTCATAGGTAGAGATATCTATCTATCTATCTATATATATATATATATATATATATATATATATATATGTCTATATATATATATATATATATATATATATATATATATATATATATATATATATATATAGGAACACTTCACAATGCCAAAACCCTGAAAGATCGAATTTCATATGGCCAAGACCATATGATCGAACTTTTATAATCCCGATATTGTGAACAGAGATCTACATACAGTGCAGAATGGGAGATTTCCCTTTTCCTTGCTGTAGTGTGATCTCAGAGTTGGAATGTTAAGTAGCAGGGGTGTGGGGGTGAAGAGGGGCTTGCCCTCCTACAGAAACATTTAAATTGTTGTTGTTTTGTTTCTGAATTTCGATATTCCAAAACATCGATCATATGGTCTCGATCATATGAAATTTGATATTTCTGAATTTCGAGATTCTGAAGTGAATCCATCTATATATATATATATATATATATATATATATATATATATATATATATATATATATATATATATTTTTTTTTTGCATTGAATGCTATTTATTTGTTTATTTGTTTTACATTTGTTGACCGGATTACTCTGACTGGATACATGTCCATTTTCAGTGGAGGCCCGGGGAGAAAAGCTCCACAGTAGAACATACAGTAAAAATCACAAAATGATTACAAGTTACACACAGTTTACAGGCTCCATTTGAGCAAGCAGGTAATATAATCGTACATTTTAAACCAGTGGTGACAGATTGACAAGTGAATGTAACATGATTACAGACTATAGAGGAGGATCTTGTCGGGTTTTGAACAAGGACATAGCCAGAGAGTTTTGTAGTATAGCGTGAGGCTTTTTTTGAACTGAGCAAGAGAGGGTTCCAGAGTAAGATCAGCAGGAACAGAGTTCCAAGTTTTGCCAACAGCGTTAGCAAACATAGAGTCCCCAGCAGAGTTCTTGATTTTGGATGTTTGACCCAGTAGTTTACTAGAAGAGCGAAATGACCTCAGGTTGCTATAAGGGTTGATGACATTTTTAAGTGCAGGCGTATTATCAGGGTGGTTGAGAACTTTATGGGCAATTATAAGCTGGTTATACTGAAGTAGGCTAGGCCATTCTCGCCACCCCAGAAGATTTAGGTTGTGACAGTGGTGGGTCCTATAGGCCATGCCTGTTGCAAATCTAGCAATATTGTTGTAACAGCTGGTGAGTTTGTTAAGATCATATTTGTTCAAATTAGTGAGTAGAGGGGAGGCATAGAGAAGAGTGGAGAGTAGATGGGAACAAGCAATAGCAGTCCTAGCAAATGGAGTAAGGAAAGGTTTGATCTTGTAGAGGGAGCCACGTTTTTTGTTAATGGTTTTGATAGTTTGATTAAAATGGATATCAAATTTGAGGGTGTTGTCTATTGTGACACCTATAAGTGTGGTTTGCGCATCTGGGAAGATAATGGTACCATTATTAGATTTTATAGTAAAGAGTAGTGAAGAAGACTTAGAAGTGGGGGAGAAAAGAAGCAACTGCGTTAGAAGTATGGGAGAAAAGAAATAACTTTGTTTTGTATCAGCTGACGATTAGAGAGCCAGTTTTCAACTATATTGAAAGTATTCTGGGTTAATGTCATTAGATCTGTTAGGGAGGTGGCTGAACAAATCAAGTTCTGCATATTGGATACAGGTAGCATTTGGGATGACAGTGAGAAGGTCATTAATAAAGAGAGAAAAAAGAAGGGGTCCTAGTATGTAGCCCTGGGGGACACCTAGGGTGATGGGTAGATGGGTTGATAGTTTGTCCTGCCATAGGATGGCTTGTTGTCTGCCACACAGTTAAGATTGGAACCACTGAAGCACACAGCTATTTAGTGAGACTGCCTTTAGGGTGTGCATGAGTATTTGATAGTTGACCATACTGAAGGCCTTGGAGAGATCTAAAAAGATGGCTGAGGAAAGCTTGCTATTATTTTGGTTATGGTTTATGCTGTTAGAGAAGAATAGGAGGGCTGAGGTGGTACTGTAGTGTGGCCTGAAACCATGCTGATAGTTAACCAACAGCTTATTCTGGGTAAGGTAATGCATAAGTTGTTTATGGACACACTTCTCCATAATGTCAGCAAATGATGACAGAATAGCTATGGGTCTAAGGTTTGACAATTCGAAGGAGTTGTCTCCTTTATGAAGTGGTATTACATGAGATATTTTCCAAATGGAGGGGATGGTGGCTTCAGATAAGGTTCTGTTGATTATGATGGAGATGGGGTATGCTATGGCATCTGCAGATACTCTGATGGGAGGAGATCAGCTGCTAGAGTAATTGGTTTTAATTTCTTCATTAGAGATCTGATAAGTGATGTAGAAACAGGCTGAAAGCTAAAGGAGAGTGGGGTATTAGCTAAAGGAGAGTGGGGTATTAGCTAAAGGAGAGTGGGGTATTAGCTAAAGGAGAGTGGGGTATTGGCTGTGGCAGAATTTGGGTTGGAGGTATTTGCAATATCCTTTGGGGAGTTATGGATGGAAGCTGACGGGGTGGGAGTGGAGGACTGTCCTTAGTGAAGAAGTTTGTTTATTTCTGCCCAAAACATTTGAGGTTTGTTGTGACGTTTTTGTTGAAGATGGTAGTAGAAGTTTTTGTCTAATATAATAGATTTTTTTGTGTGATTCCTTAGCTGTAGGTATCTGAATTGATCTAGTGGGTCTTTTGTGGCATGCCATTTGTTCCATGCCTTATTTCTAGCTATGATTTTAGATTTGGTCTCTTTTGAGAGCCACAAGGTAGTTTTTGTTTTGGTTCTAATGGAGAGAGCAGGATTGTGAGAATCAAGAATAGTCAGGACTATGGAATTAAAGTATGCTACTGCATTGTCCAGTGAAAGGTGCTTTAGGATTGACCAAATGCAAGCTTTAAAGTCATTTTGAAAATTGGTGGACTTGAAGTTCTTATTATTTCTGATAGTTTTAAAGGTGGTCTGTTGGGGGTTGTCCACCTTGTGCTTGATATTGTACGTAAATAAGTGGTCACTTAGGTCATCCGGGAGGGTCCCTGACTTGTACATATAGGGATGGCTGTTGATAAGTATCCAGTCTAGGATAATGTCTTTGCAATTGGGTTTGCCTGTCCTGGTTGGGGAGGATATGAGCTGCATAATACTGTGTAGATTGACATGGGCTGTAGGAGATTCCGAGGAACAGGTGTTCCAATCAATGTTAAAATCTCCAAGCACCATAGTTTCTTGGGGGTAGGTACTGGATAACCAGTAGAGGATGTCCTCTAGGGTTTTTGTATTATTACATGGGGGAATGTAAACACAGATAATGTTTATGCATTTGTTATTATTAATCTGTAGTTTGGTAATAAGAATTTCTGCATTATTAAACTGGAATGGTTATAGGGAGACCATAGTAACATCTAGTGTATTTTTATAGAGTACAGCTACCGCACCACTCTTCCTGGTAGAATGATCTAATCTAATTATGTTGTACCCTGGTGGTATTACCTCTTTGTCTTTAGTTACCGGTTTTAGCCAGGTCTCCGTAAGACATAATACATCTCGAGAGTAAACTGCTAAAAGGGCTTGCAGATTATGGACCTTATTGTTTGTGCTTCTGATGTTTAGTTGGCAGGTCAGGAGAGAATTAGGGGGCCTATTAACCAGCGTAATGTTAGAAGGAATATTAGTTTGGGAACTGGAATCAGAAAGTGGGATGGGCCAGGGTTTGAGTGGATGTCTCCATCCATTGTCAGGCTGTAATGTAAGCTTGCTATGAGTTTCATACTTTTGTTTATAAATTTTTGGTAATGTTTAGCTTTGGGGCTGATATACCTGGTTCTAATTGGGTGGTAGTTTTTAGGAATGGTGGGGTCAGGTATGTGGGGAATTATGAAGTGGTCAGTATTGTTTGATATTAATGCAGTGATAGTTTGGGATTCTGGGTAATGAAAACCTAGGTAGGGCTGATTTTCATAGGTGCTGAGGAGATATGGAATGAGTGAGAGAGGTAACATTAAAAATAGTAGCAGTATTTTGAGGGATAACATAGTGCCTGTCTGGGGCATTATGTTGGAACTGTAGTTGGAGCAGGGATAAAGTAAGAAGACTAGGAAGATTAGTGGCAGGTGGGGGGCAGTTTGATCTAGGAGGTTATCTTTGATAGGTTATACTGGAGGAGGTGTAGTTTTTAGAGCTTTATATTTAGCACCATTGAGCGGAGCGAGGCCAAACCAAACCACGAGGTACCTGATTTCTGTGCATGCAACGTAAATAATTGTAAAATGTTATATTTTATTTCTCTAGTTTTATACTGCAGATGTTATATTTTATTTCTCTAGTTTTATACTGCCGATTGATAGTGCACACTTGGGGAGGTAAAGAAGATTATGCTTCCCTCTAGTAGCTCTTTAACTAGCGACCACATAATTAGCTAAAAATAACACTAAGAAATTCCTGAGGTCTAATGGCTTACCACTGAGCAGAATTCAGCTGCTGATGAGCACTTGTGTCCTGAAGAGAGACTAGTAATTTAAAGATGGCTCCATAAACAGCAGGAATCTAATATAGACTTAGTATTGGGGGTGGGGGTAGCAAAAAGGGTGTGAACCAGGTGCAATGCAAAGAAACCAGCCAAACCAGAGAGGCAAGCAGTGAAAACTATGAGTGAAGGCCTCAGAGGGGGTGAGTTATTTTCTTTTTTTGCATGTCTCCTTTGAAAATGGGCACTTCCCAGTAAGGCCAATCCATTCGACAAAATGTAATCAATAAAGAAATAGCTTAACATTATTTGTCAGTCCTCTTATAATTAAATTATGCAGGGAATGTGGCTCAGTGTCATTCCTTGTACATACTTTAAGCTCCTTTAGCTTCTCAACGGTCTTGTGCTATGAAAGATCAGAAGGTGATTGCTCAGAAATTCCTTTTGTGATCACAGCACATGGCTCTTCCATTCACTGCAGTGCTACATAAAAACATTTTTTTTGCAGGAGGAGCAAAGATATTCTGTACCCCAATGGAGGAAGACCACCACACCACACAACTTATATATATATATGTATATATATATATATATATATATATATATATATATATATATATATATATATACACACACACACACACACACTAACTCAGTGATCATACAAAATTGACAAAAGGAGCAACTTCCCAAAGCTTAATATTGAAGCCTTGAACAATCATTGTTTTTATTTAGGCAAGAGAAAGTGATTTCCATCCATTTCGCTTGAGTACCTCTAACCTTCTTTTCCTTCCCTATCCCCATTATTGTGGTTAAAAGTTTTTTTAACACTCTTTTCTTCTTCCCTTTTTTTATCAAGAACTCTTTCCCCTATTATGCCTTAGCTTAAAGTTGTAATAACTACTTGGACCCGTCCAACCCACTGTTTATACAGACTCTCCATTCCCGTCTGAATTGTGGTCTGCCTTAAGAAAGATCCGATCTATTTTCCACATCCGCTCTCCAGTCAATTACCTTTTATTGTCCTTGTTCTTTTCAATATCTTCTATTCCAGTAATTAAACACCGTAATCTTTTCCTTTCTGGTTGTACTGGGCAGTACCAGTAACAGTTCTTAATTAATATTTCATCTTCTCCATCTCTCAACCCTAGTGTGGTAATTCCATCTGCATGTTCTGTACTTCCCACACATTTCTTTTTGACCACGTATATCAGGATGTGCAGGCATCCGCCCACCTACTCATAAGTACATTTGCCACAAACTTCCATACCCATTCAATCAGCTCACATACCATCTCAACTGCTCTGAGTGACTTCCATCCCATTTAGATGCCCATATCAGCTGCTAAGAACCTCAGTACCTGACCTATACTAGTCTTTATCCCCTTCTTCTTGGCAGGCTGTGTGTGAGGCTTCTTCTTTGTTGATCATGTTCTGTTCTGACCAGTGCACGTCATGCATAGCACCTCCCTGACTGATCAGTCTGTGCTTATTCTGTCCACATTGATCATGGTGGTCCCCATGTCTCCCATAGCCCTGTCTTACTCCCTGTACTAATCCTGCATACCTTTATTGCTTGGCCCTATTCCTGTTTGCCTGATAACCTCACACTTCCTGCTTGCAAATCTTCTATCTTGTCTTGCTTCCTTCTCTCCCAAAACTTGTCTCGGTCCATCATTCCAAAATGTGGTTGAGTCTCCCTTCTCTTGAGCTGCTGCTGCCTCCGGCCCCCTCCCCCAGACATTTTGCTGCCTACTAATCTGACACCGTAGACTCCAGAGTAATTTTTCCACTTCTCCTCAGCCTTCTTCCCAGCAATTCCCACTTGTCTGGCCCTAACCCTGTCCTCACACAGTATCACCATCCCTGTTCACTGATGCTCGTTGCCATCCTATTCGTGTCCACAGTGCTCATTGCTCTTCTATTTCCTCCCTGCAGATTTAATCTCACCATCTAGGTTTTCCCGCTATGGCTCTTTAACCTCATTTATCAGACTTTCTGTTCTCACTGCTCCAACTGTTGCAAAATGTCCCTCAGTCACCTGACAACCTGACCATCAAGCACATGACTTATGTCTCCAGTGACACTCCAGTCCATGCTCTCCATGCCCCTGCCTGATGTTGTTTTCCTTATTCATGCCCCTTACTTCCTCTTCTTTGTTAATTCTTTGCCACTGGCCTTTGCCGCCTTAGCCATGACAGTTAGTGCTAAGACATCTAAAAGCATGACAATTCACATTGCAACATGAGGGAAAGAAGCCTTACATTATGCTTCTTTTCTGAAGAGACAACATTAATATCTGCAAATGAATGCTGTTTGGTTATGTGCTATTTACTACTCTTTCCCTGGTTCTGTCAAAATGGCAATCACTGCAGGTTATATTCATGCATATAACCTCCAGCACAGTAATGCAAAAGATATCTGGTTTTACTCAACGCATGTATTTATGGCCTGATTTCAAGTGACTTTTTATTGTCTAGTAGCCGCTGCTTTTTCACTTTCTTTGCATTTTTTTTCTTCTAGTCTGAATAGAGGCGATGTTTGTATCATTTAATTTTTTTTTACTTTGTTATATCATTGTTTTTTTTTCCATGTAAATATTTTTATTCTGCTTTTTTTATTTCATTACTGTCTGTTTATTGCAGTTTTTTATAATTTTATTTTTTGGAGCTTTTGTCTCTGGTCTCCACTGAAAATGTTTCTTTCACAGCCCATTCTGACAATCCCAATAAACACACACAATCAGTCAGTCAATCAATTAATACAATTTAGCTGACCAGTGCCACTTAGTCTTGAGCATCCTAATGAGGGGGCAATTCAGAAATCCAAGGAAGGCATACTGCCACAGATGGGTACAGTGGTTTACACATATTTCAGCCCTCATATAGAGGTTCTCCAGTTCAATTCTCACCTGGGGTGCCTTCTCTGTAGAGTCTGCATGCCCTCCCTGTATTCACGTGGATTTCCTCCAGGTACTTCAATTTCCTCCTGCAATCCAAAGACATGTAGTAAGTGGATTGGACACTGTAAATTGGCCATAGGTGTGTGTGTGTGTGTGTGTGTGTGTGTGTGTGTGTGTGTGTGTGTGTGTGTGTGTGTGTGTGTGTGTGTGTGTGTGTGTGTGCATGTGTGTGTTAGAAAAACTTCTGCCACAGGGCTAGCCACTTGGCGGTGTAAACTTTGGGGAAAAAAGGGGTTGTGGATGAATGGATGGATGGATGCATAATGACTCCTGTTTTTTCCTACCTTATTTTTTATTATTTAATTCCACTATATGGATTTGCTTCTCTTAAATGTATTTTTCTCCTCTCTTCATCATAGCAGCTGCTGCCAAAAGTTTACTTTTGCGATTATCTACTGCACTGTTTTTTTCCATTAACAGCACTACAGATCTTAAATGGAGTGCAGTTTTCTAACTTAGCATATACCTCTTCACTCTGTGACGGCTAAGGATTTGTTAAACTTCTATTGTTTACCTATGTTTATCCTTTCCATTAGCTATCATTCACACAGAGGGATATGATGATTTAAGAATAAGGTCACGGTAATAGTACAAGTCTATGATTTTTTTTTTACCCACTGAGGTTTTCCTATTTTTGATGGACAAACAACTATAGTGACGCATTGTTTGTTTTTTCTTTTTCTTTTTAAAGGCTTATTCATCTGCATCATCTTTAAACCTTAGTAGCATATAATTGCAGTATTGCATTGTCTGGATTAACATGATGGGTTGGCCCAGAGAGCATTTGATTTTATATTACTGACAGATAGTAACACAACCTTTTCTAAATTTTATCAGACATAATGCTTAGATGAAGGCCTGTTCACAGTAAACTGCGCTGATCTCTCTTTTTCTCTCATTAATATTTAAAACATGATGTAGTGATGGAATATTATTGTTACTGGCACAAATAATGTAGATAAAGTTATCAGAAAGTGATCACTTTTGAAGAACAAATCTCTATAATTTGATCTCCTGAGGTTTGGAGTTTTATAGCAATACTCAAACAGTAATGTGGCTAATCTGCATGCAGGGGGTGGATGCAAGTCTAACCAAGAAGTTTTCTCCAGTTGTTATATGGTAGAATAAGTACTGATTTTACAGAATGAGTCACTGGTTCTTTCAGAGGAATGGTGCCAGACAGACAGACATACAGACAGGCTGTCATTAAGATAGAGAGGTTCAAATGCTGGCTTCTGTGATGATTTACTTTTATTGGACTTGTGCAGTATTCTTTGTTCTTATCCATTAGTATAGAGCCAGGTAGAGTACAGAACCCAAGACAGGGAGAAAGTCAGGAGGAAGAAGCTTTATAATTTGAATAGTCATCATTGTGGACTGTGTTTTTTTAGAAAAGAACATGCATCTTTAGTTTAGAGTTTATTCTGAATTTTAATTTATTTATCTGGTTACCGTTTTTGATTCTTTAGATAAAAGGTGTAGTGACTCAAAACAACCAACAAAACAAATTAATTCCAATACTGAGCCGCTAAGTCCACAAGACAGAACAGTGTGTCTTTTAAAATCCAAATACACATTTTATTTAAAAAATAATAAAGACTAAGTGCTTTCATCCATCAAAACACTTGGACCTCATCAGAATCTAAATACAGTCAGTTAACACACTATTTGCAGCTGAAACAATAAACCAATTATGTTACATCACACTAGGATTTAAAGATACAGCCATAAATAAAATAAATATAAAACCTGGGTACTACAATACGTTAAAAAAATAAAATAAATACTATTCCTAATCTATATTAAAATGTAGTAGATCTGCTGTTTAAAATTGGTTGCAATGAAATGCATTCAATAATACCTGGGAATGTTAGAAGCATTAAGCTTAAGTTGCCATCTAATCTCCTTATTCTCCAGGAGATGTTTGTCATCCCTACCCCTTGGGTCATGCCAGATTTGTTCTAAAATAGCAAATTTAAACATAGAACAACCAGGACTATTATTGAAATTTTGAAAAGAGCATTTTTATTATTTTGTTTGTTAATGTGGTATATATGCTCATATATTCTGTTTTTAAGGGCTCTATCAGTCTTGCCCACATAAAACGCAGAGCAGTTCTGACACTTAGCCAAATATACCACCTGTTTAGATGTATAATCGCCTTTCCTAAAAAACACCTTTCTTTTAGTAATATTATCTAACACCAAGTAATCTACGTCAGTGATAAAGGGGCATTATCTGCAGGATCCACATTTTCTAGTACCCCCATTTATCGTTCTCTTATTCTTCCCATTCTCAGAATTAACCTTCAGGTTAGGCCCTGTCTTATTTACACAAAAGAGGGGCAATCACCTAATGTATAATGAACATCAAGGTTACCTTTTAATATAACCCAATTCATAATAATTATATGTCAAACATCATTAAAGTGGCGTTCATACTCCATCACTAATCTTTTTTTGTATTTATTGATCTGTTCATACCCAATATTTTGATGTAGACCTTTCCCTAACAATGGTGTATATATTTTTTGCCCTGTTCTGATAAAACATAACTTTTTACATCATTAACCATTTCTAAGGGGTTAACCTCTCTCAAGAAACATATTTCATATATCCACTTTGTCCGTAACATCTTCTGCCTGTGACATCATTCTAGCTGCCCATATACATTGTCCCTTTATTATACACTTCTTTTGTTTGTATGGGTAACAGCTTGTAAATTTCAAATAGGTATAAGAGAAAGTGGGCTTACGAAAAATATTAGATTTAAAACCTTGATAAGTATGTGAAATCAAAGTGCCCAAATACTTAATAAGTAAACTTTAGGAAGGGTGCCGGTGGTTCAGTGGTTAGTGTTGTCGCCTTGCAGCAAGAGGTTCTCTGGTTCGATCCTCGGCTGGGGTGCCTTCTGTGCAGAGTCTGCATGTCCTCCCTGTGGTCACATGAGTTTCCTTCAGGTGCTCTGGTTTCCTCCCACATCCCAAAGACATGCTGTAGGTGGACTGGACACTCTAAATTGGCCCTAGGTATGAGTCTGTGCATGTGTGTGTCTTCCGTGGAAGGTTGGGTGCCGGGCTGGCAACTCAACACCATAAAAACTCTACTGCCAACCATGAGTGGACAGGTGATCTGCTGTGGCGACCCCTAACTGGGAAAAGCCAGAAGAAGAAGGAAGGGTGAAGTCCCATTTAAATAGTTCACAGAGTCCCTTATTTGTTGTTCAGTACTCATCCATAAAATAAATAAATCATCTAAAAATCTGGTTGAATGTGTCCATAAAAGTCATTACTGAAAATACTTCTGGTTTCCCAGTCAAGCATAACCAGGTTGGCAAATATGGGGGAACAGGAGGTCCCCATAGCTACCCCTCTAATTTGCTTGAAATATTATCCCTCATAAAAAATAAAATTGTTCTGTAAAACAGTACTCATTAATTCAGAAATCAAACCCACCTTATTGGGGTCCAAATTGGAATACTTAACAATACTATTACAAAAAGATTCTAAACCTGTCTATTTAGGGATAGAAATAAATAAATTGGCAACATCTATTGTCAAAAAATAAGGTCACTAGACCATAACTCATCTTTCAAACAACCAAGGAAGTCCAATGAATCAATAATCAGATGGTCCACTTTAGAATAAATAGGTTTCAGCCACCTATCAATGAGTACTCCCAGATGAAATGTTGTAGACTTACTCCCAGACACAACTGGCTGAAAAGGTGGCATGTCGATACTTTTATGTACCGAAAATGGAAGCAACTGTTGGTTTCTTGACAACTAAAATTGTAATTGTCTCCAGAAATCCTTTGTTCTATTAAATATTCATAGGTGTGCACTAGACTAATGGCCCTGGAGCCCTTACAAGCCCAGCTCATAGAAATGCCCTGGCATCATGCCACCCAACATTCATTCCCAGTGACTTTGTCAAGTAGAGCCACTGGAGTGATCTCTGGGGTAAACACATTTTTTGGCTTTAAGCTTAAGGCCATGGTTTCGACACCAGTCATTGGTCTCAGTGAGGCCTTTCTGTAGGATGTCTGCATCACCTGGGGAGTTAATAATGGCTCCCAGCTTGCAGTCATCTGTGAACTTGGTCAGTCAGAGTCCCTCTGTGTTGGCCTGGACATCTGAGAAGTAGATGACAAACAGGAGAGGACCCAGGACCGATCCCTGTGGGACTCCACTCTTGACTGGCCAGCAGTCTGACTTGGAGTCTGCTACTTTCACACTGTGGGTTCTGTCTGTGAGCCAATTTGTAACCCACCTAATGATATAGGGGGATGATGCCTAGTTTGGTGAGTTTATCAATAATTCCTGAGTGGGGAATGGTATCAAAGACCTTGGCCAGATCAAGGTACGCTGTATGAACTGCCTTGCCCTCATCCACAACTCTGGTGACTGACTCAAAGAAGTCAACCAGGTTGAACAGGCATGATCTACCTTTCATAAAACCAAATTGCATGGGATCTAGAGTTTGGAGATTCCCGATAGCCTTGTTAATTAGGTCCATGATGATGCACTCCATAGCCTTGCATATTGGACTCATCAGGTTAATGGGGGGATAATTCCCAGGGTCTGTAGTTGCTCCCCCTTTATGGACAGAGATGACTGTAGTAGTGAGCCATTTGGTAGGGACAAAGCCTGAGGTGAGGCTGTGATTGAACAGGGCATACAGATGTGGCGCCAGTTCACTTTGTAGTTCATGTAGAACACATCCAGGATATTGTCAGGTCCCATGAAAGCTGTATTCCTGGCCTTGGACAATACAGCTTTAACTTCTGCTGCAGTAATGTTATGTGCCTGGCATTCCTCTGGTATTGTGATTGGCCCTTTAGGGGGGAGAGATGGGTAAAATTGGCACTGAATCTGTCGGCCAGTAGGTTGGCAATATCTGTTGGCTCAGTATAGGAGGTACCATTTTGCAGTAGCTCAGAGCAAACCTGGGTATTGCCATGGAGGTTCTTGATATAACTACATAAGGCTTTGTGGTTGTTTTTAGTGTCTGCCATAATTCTGCCTTCATAGCTGGCTTTCAAGGTTTTGATGAGGGATCTCAACTTTTTGTTAAGGCTAATAAAGGAGTTTTTCCAGTCTTGGGACTTCACCTTTTTCTGCAACAGTTTCTTCCTTCTGTTGTAGAGTTTATTAATGGTAGGGGACCACCAGATTGGCTTCCTTTTTTTGGAGGAGAGTGTTTTGGTTCTGTTGGGTATGGCTAGTTCCATGCATTTATGTACATGTTCATACAGTACATCGGTGTATGATTTGACAGTCATGCATCTGCTTTCCATTGACATGGGTGCCATGAAGTTAGCCACCTCTGTTTTTACGAGCCCAAAGTCAGCTTTGGAGAAGTTTTCCATAGTAGTTACCTTTCTGAGAGGTGTGGGTGAAATGTGGATTTCTACGGTGAATAGTTTGTGGTCGGATCTAACCAGGGAGGAATTGACTATTGGCATAGAGCAATGGTTGCCCATGTTAGTAATAACCAGGTCAAGGATGTTGCTTCCTCTAGTGGAGGTAAGAATGAGCTGGTCCAGGGCATTAGAATTGCTGAATTGCAGGAACCATTGGGCCAGTGTATTGGTGCATGAGTAGTTTTCCCAGATGATGGAGGGATAGTTGAAGTCTCCTAGTATGAGAGCATTGGGTTGGACCCTAATAGTTTCCAGGGTGCTTAGGAACATGGAGTGAGAGTCTTAGGACATGGTTGGGGACCTATAGCAGGCTATGACCTGAATTGCCATCTTACCCAATGTTAGTTGTACCTGAAGTATCTCGGATGCCTTATGCTGGGCTACTAGTCTGGAGGTGTTTATATCCTTAATGAATATGGAGACACCACTGCCTTTGGTGCTTCGGTCCATGTTCTGAGGCTGAATAATGTGGGATGAGTTATAGCCTGGTAGCGCAGGGGTGCTTTCTGCTTCTTTAAACCAAGTCTCTGTTACAGCACAAATGTCAATGTTCTCCATTTTGAGGAGTTCTTCGAGCAACTGAAACTTGAGATTTAGACTTCTAGCATTGAGCAGCGTGACCCTCATATTGCATTTATTTATAGCTGTTATGGTGGTAATTTAGTCTTTGGAACATTGCCTAAAAAAGGCACTATGGCGGTGGCAAAAGCATTAGCCAGTATCCATAAACCCAGGGGTGGAGATACAGGCCATCTCTGGCAAAGCATTGAGGTCTGTCAATCATGTCATCCTAAGCAGACAGATACTGGATCCCCTTAGAATGACACCAGAAACTCAGCCAATTGTTGAAGTCAATCATTTTTTGCTTGTACTGTGGTATCATTCTAGGCGACAGTAGCATGCTGCTGAGGGCTAGGGTCATACCTGCACATAATCCGAGAGCTCCTCCATGTCTCTTTTCATGCAATCCAGGGAGATGCATCTCAGGTCATTCACACCCGCATGGACAGTGACAGAGTCATACTTTACTTGTTGTAGAGTGACCTGAGTGCATTTGTTATGTGTCGGATTCTGGCACTTTATAGACAGCTGACTGTTACCTTCTCCTTATTCAACCTACTGAGTGGGACATCAGTGTGCCTCACTATTGGGTCACCTATGATTAGTGTATTGGGCAAGCTGTTTTGCCTTGGGGGTTAGGTTGAGGGGCATACTGTGTAGGTGAGCTATGTGTCTTGTGGTTTGTGCTGTGTTGTGGTGGTCGAGTGCGTTTCTGCTTTGGAGGTCTCTGCTGTTTGGGTAGATTTCTATTGAGAGCCTCCATGAAGGTGGGTGTGTGGTTTCTGTTTTTATGTAAGAGCTGTGATGGCCAGTATTCTGGAGGGCTATGTGTTGCATGTGGTGTGGTGCAGGTGTTGAACCTCTTCTCTTGACCAGCTATTCCGGTCTTGGCGTGAGAGTGCATGGCTTCCAGTTTGGATAAATAAATGCATCTCTCACAAGTCTGAGTATTGGGAGGTAAGAGGAGCAGGTTGTCTGTGTACATGAAGCAATTGCTACACTGCCTCAGAATGCCCAAATTCACTAGGTTAATAGGAGAAAGGACAGGGAACTGACCTATAGACATGCCATGAGGGATAGTCATTATTACTTAGTACTGGAGCTGTTTCCTTATGTATTCCTTTTACAGGAAAAATGTCACAATGTGTCTGAGTCTGTTTAGAGCACTGCCAAACACTTGAGGGGAAACTAATACGTAGACCCTGAAAATTTAAGTATGAAGTATTTAGGCAGATACTCTGAAGTTAGAAAGAAATCAAGCAGTACTTACTGAAAAATAAAGAATTAGCTTGTTAAGAATGATGAAAAGAGGGGAGTCGCATGAATGGCTACTGCCTGGCAACTACTAATGCTGGTTTCAGCACAGCTTCACTCTGTTGGGATAAAATACTCCTTTGCTTCTTCTCTCACCAGAAGCAAAATGTTAGCACCAGTCCCAAGAAGAGAAGCAGGCCATGGCCTGTTTGGTGATTCACAGTCTTGTGCCAGATGATGCAAGAGTCTGCAGGCTTGTAGCCGTTTTCTGGTATATGCCTCGAATAGCAACCAGACCAATCAGGTATGTTAAGCACAGAATCTCACTCTCCAACCAGAAAGAGTCAGGAGTCAATGCACTCTGCTCCTACTTTCACCAGGATTTGAATATAAGCGCAGATTTTAAGCTGTCACCTATAAAGCAGTTATTAAGCTTTCTGGTGATCAGCAGTCTCCTGGAAATAATGTAACTGCACTCCTTCTCTCACCAGGAGAAAACAATAGCACTAATCCCAAGATGACTACTGAGAAGCAGAATGTGGGCTCTGCAATAATTGGTGGTCTTGCAATAGATGCTTAAAGGTAAGATGAAAAAAATAGTTTATCCTAAATACTACAGTGTGCACTAGAGGAGCTAGATGTGAAAGTAGGTAACTTAAGTTTTACCTGTCTAAAAAGTTAAGGATTAGTGGAGAGTCACTATTTTTAAAACAGCAAGATAGATTGAAAGGGGGTGGTCACTTTTGTATTCTGGTACTATGGACTATAGTAGGATGGCCAATACATTTAAATAGTTGAAGGAGAGTGATTTCACAAAATGATAAATTTGTGCTTGCTCACACCAGCCAGTAAAAGCAGAGAGGAAATGAGATATATGGTAAAATTAACATAAGAGGCAGACAACTAGAAAGACAGTGGTGTTTAAGAACCCAACAGTAACCGGGTGGGGGGTAAAAATTTCTGTCTGACTCACAAGAAATAGAGCTGTGGTTTTAATATGTAGTTAAAAGCAGAATGCAAGTAAAACACAGTGTAAAGAAAACAAATCACAGTACACAAAATAGAAAAAGGCAATAAGTAATACAAAATACAACAAATAAAAAGCAAACTAACTTTTCCCTCACAGCAAACTGTAGCAGAGTATGGGTGAGCCTTTCCAGTAAAGCTCTAAAATTTTTTATTTTATCCCTTAAATAGAAGGTTTAGTTCCTAGCTCCACCCCCTCAGTTCACAGATGATTAACCTTAACTGACCTAGTCTAACTTATGTGTGACTCCTTATTTGACCTGTTCTAATTTCTGTCTAACTCACAAGAGACAGAGCTGTGGTCTCTTTTCAAGTTTTAATATGCAGTTAAAAGCAGAATACAAGTAAAACACAGTGTAAAGAAAACAAATCACAGTATACAAAATAGAAAAAGGCAATAAGTAATAAAAACTGCAACAAATAAAAAGCAAACTAACCTTTCCCTCACAGCAAACTGTAGCAGAGTATGGATGAGCCTTCCCAGTATTCCTCCAAATATGAGTCTATCCTGTTGTAGTCTATATTTATTTCATTAATGGATATCTGAGATAAGTATCATTATCACTTAAAATATATAACATTATTTTATAATACTCCAAAGAATCATATATTACTGTACACCCTCTTTGTCAGGCGTCTTAATACATATGGTGCTATCTGACCTTAATTCTTCTAATAAGTCCCATTCACTTTTACTTATATTATACTTGTACCTCCTTTTTCCACTTTACTTGACCTGTAGTTTACATAAGTCAGTGGTGATAGCATAGTAGGGGAGGGTTGTAAGTACTTTTGTTCTTTAAAATAGAAACACTAGTATCCGTTGTTCCTTTATTATTGTCTTTAAATAATAGCACCAAGTTCAGTTTCCTAAGGAACAATTTTGTTTCTATAAGAGCATTCACCACATCAAACTTCATAACAGGGATACGTTTCAAGCCCTCAGAGAACAGGGAAAAATGTTCCTTCTTCACAACATCATGTTAAAATTATTAAAGGTGCAAATGACATTATTGTACTTAATTATCTGGGGTTCCTCCAGTTCATTTCAAACCTGTCCCTCTGTTGCATTTGTATCTACCCTGAGTCCCATTGGTTCTGGTTTCTGTCTCTGAATCCCTGTCATTTCCCCCAATAAAAATTTGAATGTGTACCCCATATCTATTGAAAAAATATTTTTGATGTCCCGGTAGAGACATGTTTATCATTCTTTGCCCGTACCCAGGCATAAAGTTTTTTTATTCTGATATTGAGTAAAATCTCTATTATTTTTTTTATTCTTCTTTTCAAAAATGTTATTACATTTCTTATCTACCATGTTAAATTGTTTCAGATAAAAATCTTCCTGTTGCTTAAAAGTTAAATCACTACGAATATCCGTATTCAATTTTCAACTTCATTAATTAATATGATTAACTTAGCATCATTATATTTAATAATTAACTTCATATATTTTTATTCCAAACTTATCAAACAGTGCCAAAGATTCATCATAGATTTCATCACAATAATCCATTCCCAAAGGTGCTTTAAAAAACCCCATACTTATGGAACTATAAAAAGTGTAGCGACTCAAAAGAACCAATGAAACAAACTAATTCCAATACTGAGCCGCTAAGCCCACAAGACAGAACACTGTGTCTTTTAAAATTCAAATACACACTTTATCTAAAAAAATTATAAAGATTAGGTGCTTTCATCCATCAAAACGCTTGGACTTCATCAGAATCTAAATACAATCAATTAACACACTATTTATAGCTAAAACAATAGACCAATTATGTTACATCTCACCAAGATTTAACTCATTCACTCCAATGGAGTTCAGGAAGTTTACGTTGTAACTTCCAATGGGCCAGAGCCTAAGCCTTTTGATGGTATCAAAAAATATGTCCTCACATTTCAAACAAATGTTCATATCTCTGGAACCATAGGAGTTATGAAAGAAGTATAAATGGCAAATTCTTCAGCACTAACTATTTTATTAGTGGTAGTATTCTTTAGGTTCTAGGTCTTAAACCAAATTTTATAAGTCACAGTAAACACAGTAACTATTACATTTGTAATATTTTGTAAACAACTTACAATGTCTCAGCAACCACTCAAGTTACAAACATTCTTTCAGCAGCATTTTATTCATCTAGCTGAGAGTTTCATATGAGACCAAGGCATTGTGTCTGTGTTACTTGGTTGTTGAGATATTTAGAAAAATATGAAAATTATAACTATAAAAATGAATATAATAAAATCAACAGTTACTATCTATGTACTTGCAATAGACAGAGGTCAAATATTAATGCAGCTGAGTTTGCCATTGTGTAAGCTTTAAGACGAAATCTTTTAAAACCCTGTACATAGCATGGTTTTGGAATTATTAATGCTAATATGAATAAGCAATATTTGTCACCAAGAGACGTCATTAGGAGTTAACAGAAGATGCACCTGGAGACGTCACTCAGATGTAATGAGTTAAAGATACAGCCATAAATAAAATAAGTACAAAACCTGGATACTACAATACTTTAAAAAATAAAATAAATGCTATACCTAATCTATGTTAAAATATAGTAGATCTGCTGTTTAAAATTGGTTGCAGTGAAATGCATTCATTAATACCTGGGACATTAGAAGCATTAAGTTTAAGATGCCATCTAATCTCCTTATTTTCCAGGAGTAGTTTGTCATCCTTACCCCCTGGGTCATGGCAGATCTGTTCTAAAATGACAAATTTAAACATAGAACAACCAGGACTATTACTAACTGCCTGTATACATTGCTCCTTTATTATACTCTTCTTTTGTTTGCACGGGTGACAGCTTGTAAATTCCAAATAGGCATTAGAGAAAGTCGGCATATGAAAAGTATTGGATTTAAAACCTTGGTCAGTATGTGCAAAGTGTCCAAATAATTAATACTAGTCCTGTTATAAGAGTAAGTAAACTTTGAGAAGGATGAAGTCCCATTTACATAGTTCACAAAGTCCCTTATTTGTTTTTCAGTACCCTTTTTAAAGTGTTATACGAAAGCACTTAATCTTTATTATTTTTTTTAAATAAAGTGTGTATTTGGATTTTAAAAGACACGGTGTTCTGTCTTGTGGGCTTAGTGACTCAGTACCGGAATTCGTTTATTTTTGATTCTTTGCAGGAACTCCGGACAAAAAGGCCATCTTTGCAGGAACTCCAGACAAAAAGGCCATTTGTCTGTTTTTGTTGAATATGATAAAATTTTTTCTTTAATACAGATTTGCGGACTCAGCAGATACTGTTTAGTACAGTACAACATGCCAGTTTTGTATATTGTCAGAAGGATGTGTTTTGTTACCTGAGCTCCAGTGTCAGCAAAGAGTAAAAGAGTGTCAGTAAACTAATGCATACATAATTCTGCTGGTAAAGGACACAGATTCTGTACTGATATATACATTCAGTAATGCAGTCAGATTCATTTTCTGTATAGTATATAATTGCTTGTCACGGCTGTACCTCCCCCTCACTTCCAAGCAACAATTTCACTGTTTCTGGACTAAATCTACCTTCTTATTGTGCAGTGCTTGGTCTAAACTGATTGATTTTTAGCTTCATTTGGAAAGGGTAAAACTGTAAGGAAACAGAGCAGCTAGCTGCATTTATTCCCCAGTATTCATAGAAAATGTCAGTTTGCGAGGAAGGTAAATCATTTCATTTATACAAATGCATATTCTTTACTACTTTAAATAAGAACTGTTATCAAGCATTTAGATTTCTGCGACATATTATTTCAGTAGATTAGTCTTAGGTTCATACTTCTTGCTAGTCTCCTTGCAATTTATGTACGTATGAATGATGAATAACATACTACTTATGTTTTTGGTTCAGAATTTAAACTCGTATAGGTGTATCTAAATCACTGATGTACCTTTAGAATCACATGAAAAGTCAATGCTGAGAAAAAAAATGAAACTTTCAAAACTCAAAGCCTGTTCAGTATCAATAATGTATATCAACAATACAGTATGTATTACTGCTGAAAGAAATAAAAATTCATGCTGTGAAGAATCAGGTCCTATGGGCTGAAATGCAGTACCCTTTTGGTAGATCCTACAATAGTATTCAGAATGCATTAGGAGGATTTACTCATGCTCATGGTCACCTGTACATCTATGTATTCTGTTCCTCAGAAAAGTAACAGGAGAATGCTGTAAATTTTGGATGGATCTGCTATGCAGACAACTTCAGTAACATGCCTTTTATTAATTTGCTCATGGGGCTGATCCACTGAGCAGAAGAGTATGTTCAGGGGTGATTTGCTCAGAGACATACGGTATGTAAATGGGCAGACTGAAGAAATTGACTCCTAGACTACAAGATGAAGCATTCTTGAATAGTACTCATTTTAGTAAATGCTCACCTGAAAACCACCATGGAGTAATTTGGATGCTGGTTATTTTTCATTCATGGCCATATCATCTCGTTAGTAACTTGTCTTTTACTTTTTGCATTCAAAGGTTATACATAATTGCAGTAATAGCTGTTACATTGCAATGGCTTAATAACTACATTTTTTTTCTGTTAAAACATGTTTCTCTATTTGGTCTAGAAATAAAACTGAATATCCTGCATGTATTATGTTGGGAGAGGTGGGCAAACAAGATTTTAGCTCATTAGATAAAGAATTGTGCAGAAAGATAGATTTTGCTTGCTCACAGGTATAGGCAAAATGTTTAAAGCATTGTAGCAATTCCTTTTTCCCAAAGCTCATTATCAGTTCAAAGAAATTTGAGCATAGTGTTTTGGGAATGCAGCTTTTCTGATCTGTTTTGAAGTACCTCACAATAGGAGAAAAGCATGTAGCTATCTTTTTTTGCTTTTCCTTTGGGTAAGGCTGGCCGCAGATGTGATTACAATATATGGCAGGGGAGGGGGAAATACACGGCTCCCAAGTTGAGTGATGCATGGCTTGCCTTCTGCATATAACAGATATTTTATGCAACTGTCCATTGACAAGCTCCTTTCTCTATTTGCAGTGAAATGTCTGCATTTGGCAAAAGATCCCTGCTTTTAGAGAAAATTGCAGTACAAATTACATGACATTTTAACTGCATTCAGAATGGTTATATTAGTTGAAAACCAGGTTATTCATGTATAAACTTAAAGGATGCACTTATCTACATCCTTTTGAGATCTAAACAACTAAACAAAACATCTGAGACTATTTTATCTGGACTTTTTTTTTTAACTGAAGCAGAATATTCTTTATTTTTCTTTAAGACCCATTTAATGCCCAAATACCCAGTATAGTAATTGAGCTACCCAATCAAATCTGCTAATAAAATGCATTGCTAATATCACAGCCTGTTATGCATTGAACTTATTCTGCCAAAACAATGATACATATTTATTTACTTTTAGGTTGGTAACCAGAATATTTGTTTTGCTGCTCATTTATATTACAATTTGTTCACAATCGCTGTTTTAATTTTTCAGGACAGTTTTAGTATCACATCTCTGTTTTAGAGTACTGTAAGCATAGCCGGCCTTAGGCATAGGCCAAATAGGCGGTCGCCTAGGGTGTCGCTCTAACAGAGGCACTTTTCCAGTATTTATTTGGTGTAGGTAGACCAGGATGGGAGCAACGGGTGGTGTGGGAAGGCACCATATAGCCCTTTTGCCTAGGGCACCAGTTGACCTAAGGCCATTCCTGACTGTACGTTATTCAACAAATGGTGAACAAACACTGATCCTGTCTCTACTTTTATCAGAATTGAGTTGTCCAGTGCATCTCCAGTGTAGGGATTTGCTTTATAGATATGGTAGGCTTTATAGGTTTTCCCTCAGATCGGATTCTTTGGTGAACCTTTATTAGCTCATATCAGGCTTAGGTTATCAGAGAAAAGTGCAACTCAATAAGTAAACACAGGAAGCAGGCATATTTATCAGAAGGGGCATGGTAATTTCTCTCACTCTTTTATGATAGTTTCAGTAAGGATGCCTTCTGTGATTAACTAGATGATGGAAGCACCCCTCTGTCTCTATTCTGCCTGATGTTTATCTGTAAATCAGATTTCATATAGAATACTCAGCTTTTAACTCTGCCTCACTCTGTTGCAATCTAATTCGGTATACCTGCACTTAAGGACTATAACTGCATGGAAAACAGAGAAATATTTATACACCACAGCCCTAAGCGACCACCTGTATTGTTTATCCTTGCCTTATATTTAGGTATATCATATTGCATCACACATAGTAGGAGACGGAGGGGTTAAATGGAATACTAGCTCGTCAGTGAGTTTTAGAAAAAACACAGTAATATACATGCCGCTGGGATACTCTGGACGAACGTCATTGGAGGAGCATGATACTGTTTAGTGAAGTACCATAAGATAAATGTTACGGAAAGTTACTTTTCCAGGCATGTCATTACTATATGAGATGTAAGAACAGAGACAAAATAATTATATCATTATCTAATTAGATAATTATACTTAAGTGCTAAACAAATTATTCTGTCAAAGAATCTTAAGAACTGTCATGCTGCTAATGGGCCATAGAGTATAGAAGTACTCTTTAGACCTGTGTGAAGTATTAAATTATATTTAGTGCCTGGTGCCCTTTAAAACATCAGAGTAAACATGATGTGATACTTTCTCCACGTAGTAATCTGAACTGATGAGGTCAAACATGCAAAGTCAGTTCCTTCTATTATTGCAGTGATATTGGAAAATAAACTTATAGAAATACACTTAGGCAGGCTATGTTTAACTTGCCCTATACATTTATTGTGTTGGTCATTGTTTTCAGACTGGGTACTTTAAGTAATACACTAAAATGTCTGATTTATGGCCTTTGTTTTATCTTACAAAATTGTGGCGAGTATTTTTTTCATGAATAAGTTCTATATTTAGTCTAAAATGATAGAAAACAAATGAATATTTGTACACAATACCTCTGTCCCACAGACATAATGAAACCAATAAAGCCAGTGTGACCAGTTTGTTTAATATTCACTGGAAACAAAGCATTCAGTATTTGATAAAACACAACAATATGTACAATTTCACTAACAGGGGTGGGTTGATCCGCTTAGCACTACATTAAGCAGCAGTGTGAAACCTTTCACTGAATCAATCTGTGCCAACTTGAGTAGCATGCCACTGCCACTTCAATTTGTATCTAAACCATTTCACAAAAAAAGGGGGAATACAGTGGTTTTCTCCCAAGACTACTCTAAAACAACATACACCCATATCCTGACTACACCACATACTCCTGACAAGCCCAGAAATGAGAGAGGGAGGAATGGGTGTATTCTAAACACACACTCCAAAGAGACCAGCCCTTATGCTTACCAGCCTTATACAATCCCCTATCCCCTAACCCAACACCTCCTTTCATTTCTTTACCTGCTTTCCTCCAGGTTTGTCTATCACTCTTGAAAAGTATCCCTATATCTAACTGACAAAAAGCAAACTTGCAGGGATATTAGTACAAATAAATCTGGCTCAGCAAACCCGTTTAGCATTACAGCAGTCAGCTTACCAAAAATAAATAAATCGGGGCATATGTCATTGGTGGGCACACTGAATACTACCATGTGGTATGTTGGGCACCTAGAAGTTTACTTTGAAATTTACATTTCAGAAGGTGTCACTGCAATCAGAGATGAAATATTTGTAGATGAGGACCATAATGAATAACTTTATTTCTCGTATACGTGTTCACGTTTCAGTGGCAGTTTCATGCATGATCCTAAGTATTGGGACATACAAGAAAGTATGTCAATAATTTGCTTTTGCTTATATTATTTGGATATGAAATAAATTTCAGAGCACACTTTGTCAGTAGAAATATTTTTATACCATGTAGTGTATGCTGCCATCAGGTTAATTTTATCAGAAAAGTGAATGTGGAAGGCAATAAATTCACACAGGAAAGTGAATTAGCATCTACCAGCCACGTCTCTGCTTTCTGCTGGCAGTTTACACCTGAAAGCCACTGGTGGCATGCATTTAAAATCATGTACACAACCCTGAATTGTAATCTAAATGGTAGCATAACATCTGTCAACTAATGAAGTTACAGCCTGTATCTTTTCTGGAATTTAATAAACTATTAGTGATCTCACAGGGCCAAACACAGTCTGTTCATGTACATAATATTTAATGACTTCCATAATGAATACTCCTTCCTAGAAATAACTGCTTTGTCCCACTGTGAGAGTTGCCAAGTTCTAATTTCCAGAGATTAATCCACACTGCTAGTTCATATCAGAAATGCTAGTTAACACACTTATTCCAACAACTTTGTTTTCTTGTCAAATTATGGTCTTTGTTCTGGGGATTTACTGCTTTACCCCCACAATAACATACATATTTATCCGAATGTGTATCTCAGATAAAAGACATATTTGTGGTACACTTTATGGATATATATATATATATATATATATATATATATATATATATATATATATATATATATGTGCTTATCTACCTTTAGTATGTCATCAAAAGTTTAACTGTATGCATTATACATCATTAGTCATTCAAACATCCCCTAACCCACAGTATTTATGGAAACAAGTTTTGAAAAGTTCATTCATTCCACATGCAAAATGCAGGCAAGCACACAACCACTAAATATCTTAAACGATTATCCAAATCTGTACTTAGAGTTAAAGTAAAATCTAAATAAAAAGAAGTTAAACATGTAACACATCTCCTATTCAGTTCAGTATTAATAAAAATATTTTTTCAGATCACAAATGCAACATGTACATATACATTCCCAGTGCCAAAAAAGAGCGCTTCACTCCCTGATCCCCTCAAAAGTGAAATGATAAACAATAAATAAATATGGACCGCAACTAGCAGAAAGAAACTTGTATTATATCAAAATGGAACTAATTCTATTTAATGTAACTAAAGCTAGGATTCAGAAGAGCTTATCACTACAGTAAAGACTAACTATACAGTTTTCTCCATCACAGTAAGCTTTCTGATTCTGCAGTCAACCTATTGCTAATGTTTTCCCTCACAGGTGCCTCAATGCAGAGAGCGTTCTGTCTGGCAGAGCTGCATATTGATATGGCAGTCTGTGGCAGAAGCCATGTGCTATCTTCCAGAAATGTCAGTGTCTCCTTAGTAAGTTAGCCTGCATACAGTTTCATTATAGGAGGAATAAGTGACAGCAGCCCCCCTTCACTCTTGTGAAAGTACTTGTGATCAGAAAAGTTCAGTGAAGATGTGGTGGGACATATTTGTGTTTCAAGGTATGTGGATGTGAGTGGATATCTAGAGAGGTATGAATGCATTTCCATTAATGTCTGTTTCTGTTTGGGGTGTGTGTGTGTGTGTGTGTGTGTGTGTGTGTGTGTGTGTGTGTGTGTGTGTGTGTGTGTGTGTGTGTGTGTGTCTGTGTGTCTGTGTGTGTGTCAGTCAGGGATTGCTTTTGCTAAGGGAAAAACCACTAGGAAGATCACTAGTCCAGACAGGTCTAACAGCACTAGGGTGGGCTAGTGTGTGATTCAGAGACAGCCAAGGACCTGATGATGAGGGGCTCCCTACTTAAATGTTGGGACTCACGATGCAACTATACCTCAGAGAAAAGGTAATATTCCAAGAAATAGTTATGGCAGACATAGTATATATAACTTTGTATTTGTGGACATTTGGTTTCCACATGTCAGGAGACCTGACCATTCAAATAATTTCCAAATAAAGCTTTCTTACTACATATGAGCATTGAGCATTTTTTTAAATTCCATCCTGAAGGTAAAGTAAATAGAAAACCTAGCAGACTAATAAATCCTTGCAAAACACTTGCTGTTTAATAAAGTAGAGAAAGAA